>NC_056732.1:1410082821-1410737821 GCF_019279795.1 Protopterus annectens | reverse complement strand
CCTGAAGGGGGTTAAACCCCCAAAAACCCTACACTTAAAAAAAGGTTTTAGCAAAAACCCAAAAATAAATCCATGAACAGAAAATAAAGGGGTTTTCCCAATTGAATATTATTTTAATAAATTTTTCCCAAAAGTTAAAAAAAAAGGGAAATTTTCCTTTTTTTCCCAAACCCTTTTTGGGAAAAGGGACACAACCCAAGGGCCCCAAAAGGGAAAAGGGCATGGGGCCCCCGACTTTCCCAAATTAAGACCAAATTTAATACAATGCCCCTAATTTATTAAGGAAAAACCCGCAGCTTTGAAAGGAAAATTTCCCCACCCAAAAGGGATAAAGGGTCTTTTTAAAATATGCCTTATGCTATAAAAGAATCCATTTAAATTTTCTCATTTTCCAGAAGGGGAATTAAAAAAGTTGTAAAAAGAATTTTTAAAAATATGCCAAATCCCAAAAAAAAGAATTTAGGAAAAACCAAAAGGGGGAAACTTAAAGAATGTTATTAAAAAAACCTAAAAAGGGACAATTATCCCCGGGACTTTTGTGTGGAACAAAATTTTTACATTAAACAGAGAAAGTTTTTCAAAGGGAATCTTTAACCCAAAGGGTTTTGTGTAGAAATAAAACCCCAGGTTTTATGTTTTCAAAAACTTGAAGGGGCAAGAAAAAAAGAAGGGTAATTTTTTTTAAAATTAAACCCCATTAAAAATTAAAAGGGTTGGGATAAAAGCCCCCGCCCAAACCTGTTGAACCAAAGAAACCATAATTTTATGTTTATTATTGAAGAATTATTTAATAATTTTTTAATGAATTGTATAAGGAATAAGGAATTGAAATATGGATTATCAATTAAAGTTAAAAAAGGGTTAATATAAAAATTAAAATTAAATAATGTTAAAATGAAATTAAATTATTTTAATGAAAAAAAAAATATTAAATATATATTTTAATTTTTTAATAATATTTTATGTTAAAAATTATAATGTAAAACAATGTTGGAGGATTTTTGTAAAGTTTATTTTAAAAATGTATTTTTATTTTGTAAATTTATAAAAATTTCCAAAATTTTTAAGAGCATTTAAAAAAAGGGGTTTTTGTTATGAATTATGTAAAATTTAAATAAAATTTAAGGAGAAAAAAAATTGTTTTTTTTATTTTTTTTTTTTTTTTTTTTTTTTTTTTTTTTTTTTTTTTTTTTTTTTTTTTTTTTTTTTTTTTTATTTTTTTTATTTTTTTTTTTTTTTTTTTTTTTTTTTTTTTTTTTTTTTTTTTTTTTTTTTTTTTTTTTTTTTTTTTTTTTTTTTTTTTTTTTTTTTTTTTTTTTTTTTTTTTTTTTTTTTTTTTTTTTTTTTTTTTTTTTTTTTTTTTTTTTTTTTTTTTTTTTTTTTTTTTTTTTTTTTTTTTTTTTTTTTTTTTTTTTTTTTTTTTTTTTTTTTTTTAAAAAAAAAAAAAAAAAAAAAAAAAAAAAAAAAAAAAAAAAAAAAAAAAAAAAAAAAAAAAAAAAAAAAAAAAAAAAAAAAAAAAAAAAAAAAAAAAAAAAAAAAAAAAAAAAAAAAAAAAAAAAAAAAAAAAAAAAAAAAAAAAAAAAAAAAAAAAAAAAAAAAAAAAAAAAAAAAAAAAAAAAAAAAAAAAAAAAAAAAAAAAAAAAAAAAAAAAAAAAAAAAAAAAAAAAAAAAAAAAAAAAAAAAAAAAAAAAAAAAAAAAAAAAAGGGTTTAAAGCAAAAAACCAAGAAACCAAAGGGGGGTTTTAAAAAGGGCAATTGGGAAACCAAAAATTCCCCGGGGGTTTTTCTTTTTTTTTTAAAAAAAAAAAAATTTTTTTTTTTTCTTTTTCTTTTAAAAAATTAAAAAACCCAAATTTTTAAAACCCAAAATTCAAAAAAAAAGTTTTAAAAAAAAAAGGGAATGGCCAGCGGCACATTGTAAATTGTTATACTAATGGAAAAAGGTCCGTCGCCCGGACTTTTTCCATTAGTATAACTCTACTTTTAAAATATTAGCTATATGTTAAATGGGTTTAATATAGCGAGACAGCTTTAAAATAAGCAACGGAGATCTCTGTTGCTTATTTAGCTGTCTCGCCATGCTAAACCCATTTAACATAGCGAGACAGGTTTAAAGCAACGGAGAAAGCAAGATCTCCGTTTTTTATTGTTTCGCCATGTTAAATGGGTTTAACATAGCGAGACAGTTTTAAAATAAGTACGGACATCTCCGTTGCTTATTTTGTACTGTCTCGCCATGTTAAACCCATTTAACATAGCGCTAAAACAGTAAAAATAAGCAACGGAGATCTTGCTTTCTCCATTGCTTTTGCTCACAGTTTCTGATGTACTGCGCAGGCGCGCAGTACATCAGAACTGCCGAGGATGCCAGACATCTGCGGAAGGGCAGTAAACAGGCATTATACTATGCCATTATTTAAGAAAAGTAATAGTTTCTTTTCTTAAATAATGTCATAGAGTAGTAATAACCACTTCTGGGTGTGGGTAATGCGTATTTACCCACGGTTGGCTTTGTTTGGTCCCTCGGGCTTCGCCCTCGGGACCAAACCACGCCAACCGTGGGTAAATCAAGCATTACCCCACACCCAGGCGTGGGTTATTGCTATATTACGTATCTATACTCGAAATGTTTTTCCAGTATGACTTTGTACACATTGCAGAATGACTGATTTTACTTTAAGTACTAATTACTTTAAGCATTAATTGGTTTGATTTGATTGGTTTGAATACTGTTTAAATATAGTTTGGTAGGAAGTGTTTGTTTGAAGGTCTGAAGAAGTGATGTATATCATGAAAGTGCTTACCTGAGTGAATAAAATTACCTTGGATTTTACCTACGTTTCATTCACTCTTGGACTGTGTTTAAACTAGGACATTCTGTGCCTTGGTTACTTCACCATTTCTTTGTGGATTTTTATACCTCAGGAAAGAGTTTTCTCTGTTCACCAACAGGTGTAATTTCTAATGCAGAGCAGAAAGATCCAAGTCAGACATGTCCTGCAAGTTCTAGGCTCCATGGCAGCTGCCATTCTTCTTGTACCATTAGCGCGTTACCACATGAGAGTCCTTCAGTGGCTTTCCTTCACGCAGTGGTCCTTCCAGGAACTACCCATGTCTCACATGATCCTTATTACAGAAACATGCAAAAAACACCTCCCTTGGTGGATGGTCTCCCCACTGCTGACTCAGTGCAGGCCTTTTATTCAACCCCCTCCAGTAGTCACAGTGACCACGGACGCCTCCCTGATTGGGGGGGGGGGGCATTATCTAGGCAGGACAGTCCCAAGGCATGTGGCAACCTCACAATTACCATCTTGCATATCAGTGTCCTAGAGATGAGAGTGGTGCTCCTAACATTGCAAGATCTTCAAGACTCTCTTCCTTCTGGGACTATTGCGATCCAAACAGACATGTCAGTTGTGTGGTACATCAACAAGCAGGGCAGTACCAGGTCCTACCCCTTATGTCGAGAAGCCCTCAGGCTATGGCAATGGGTGATTTCTTCCCGTTTTCTGACAGCAACGCACATCCCTGGGAAATCCAATGTAATAGCGGACAGGCTCAACAGGGCTATTCTCATGCCTCACGAGTGGTCTCTGAATCAGGAAGTTGCGGACCTTATCTTCCGCAAATCGGGCCAGCCTTGCTGCGATCTATTTGCCACCTCCCTCAACAAATGCAGCAGCTACTTCTCCCTGCTTCCTCCTCCAGGTCAAACTCCCAGGGACGCTGTAGTCCACGATTGGCCTCAGGGACTCCTTTATGCATTTTCCCTTTTCCCAAGACTCGTACAGAAAGCAAAATCGTTGGGTTGTAAAATGATCCTCTTTGCCCCCCTATTGGCCTCCACAGATATGGTTTCCGTTCCTGCACCTTCACCTTTTAGACCAGCCTTGGATTCTGGACCCAGTGCCAGATCTGTTGATTCATCAGTCAGGCGGATTACACCAATCCCTTCAGACTCTCAAGCTCACAGCTTGGTTTCTCCACTTCCTACCTTAGCCAGGCTTCCAAGTATCTCCCCGGCAGTTCGCGATATTATTGTGTCCTCCCATAAGTCAACTGCAAGAAAGACTTATGCTAGCAAATGGAAAAGATTTTCTTACTGGGCAGAATCTTGAGACTTAGACCACTTTTCATCCCAAGTCCATCAAATTCTAGAATTTCTAGCAGAGCTTTTCCAGTCAGGTGTGGCTGCTGCTCCCATCAGGGTACAACTGGCAGCCATATCTAATTTTCATATTGGAATTTTTAATTCTAGCATAATGTCTCATAAGCTCTGCAAAGCATTCATGAGAGGAACATCTCTTAGACCCCCCAGTGAGGGATCCACCTCCTCCTTGGGATCTCAATTTAGTTTTGACTTCTTTGATTCTGCCTCCATTTGAACCAGCAGCTTCATGTCCCTTAAAATTTCTTTCTTGGAAAACACTTTTTCTGGTTGCTATTACCTCAGCTAGACGTGTTTCAGAACTCCAAGCACTCTGTGTTCGTCCTCCATATATGGTGTTTCACAAAGATAGTTTCTCTGAGAACCAACCCATCCTTCATACCAAAAGTCTGTTCAGAAAACAATTGAAGTCAATCCATCGATCTCCCTGTCTTCTTTCCCAATTATAGCAACAAGGCAGAATACGGTCTTCACTAACTGGATGTGCACAGACAATTACGTTTTACCTTCATAGGACTAAAGAGCTAAGAAAGTCAGACCAATTATTTCTCTCCTTTGCTCACAATAAGCAAGGCCTTCCAGTTTCTAAGGTGACCTTATCCAAATGGTTGTCTGACACTATTGCCTTTATTTATCATTTAAGGCATAAACATCTTCCGGCTAAACCGAAAGGTCATTCTACTAGAGCATTAGCTACGTCTGTAGCCTTTCAGTCCAAATTGCCCATAGACTCAATTTGTGCAGCTGCCACTTGGGAAAACTCTCATACCTTTATCTCTCATTACAAAGTGGATGTGGTCTCCTGGAGCAGGGCTTCCTTTAGTTCCACTGTTCTGAGGAGTCTTTTTCCAATGAGCCACCCGGTGTCTTTAGGTGCTAGGGACGCTGTCCCAAACAGCAAGAATGAAGGCGAGATGGGACAATTTAACATAAAGAAGTTATGTACCTACCATAACGTTCCATGTTAGTTGTCCATCTTGCCTTCCTTCTTGCGTCCCCCCCCCTCCTTCCCCCTTCCTGGAGGATTGAGAGGAGTTCACTATGGTTTCACTGGCTGATTTCCTTTTTCTTGGCTCATATGCCAGGTAATTTTATGACAGTTTACTCTGATCTGTTATTTTGGTAAATCAGTTTTAGGTTACTGGTTACTTTATATGTCTTGTGCGCTATCACAAACGAGATTTGGGTAGCTGACACTGGGAATTCTGGGGTAAGGGTTAGCCTCGAGCCAGTAAATACTTCTCGAACTATAGAAGTAGGCTGAGTCGGAGCCAAGGATAGGCTCCGAACCCAAACAGCAAGAAGGAAGGCGAGGTGAAGGACAACTAACATGGAACGTTATGGTAGGAACATAACTTCTTTTTTTGAAGGTTACACATTTCTCTAAATTTACATTTTAAGCATTCAAGGTCTTCCCGCGTTTCAGCCTGTATCACATTATGGTGGTTCCCCCCTCCCCTGCATACACAAATGAGCATTCCCACAACATGGCTTCTGAGCCTGTTAAGTTAAGAAATATGAACACCTTACACCTTTGTACGTGCATCTTTATCAGAAAAAGCAGCCTCCTTGTATAAAAATATATTCTTGTTCAAACACACACCATTTCTCAGCAGTATTATCAAACACCAATGGTTCAGGTCTGCGAAATCCCTCTGCCATAACAAAATACATTTAAATGTACTCATTGATCAGGTACTTGTAATTATGTTTGAATGCAGAAAAATCATTTTGAAAAGGGTTCACTTAGACGCTGCAAACTTTCCAGAAGCTTCAGACATTTCAAGTCACTTTAATGTGAAAATGTAGTACATTGCGAATAAATGTGGTCATTTTACCTTTTTCTTACATTTAACTCAGTAATTATTTTGAACATTTTGAATGTTATGCCACACATTTGGCGACTGAAAAAATCATTTAAAACAAATTTAAGTACCTTTAAATAACCGCTGACCCGTTTGCGACTTCACTCCGGTATATTCCTGCACTTCTTACTGCGTGTCTCATGGCTTGTGGGTTGCTTCAGCTTCGGTTGCGTGTCTCATGCATTCAAAAGATATGAAGCGGTGTTATGGGTTCAAGATATTTATTGTACATAAACATGTCAGGAACTGTAATTGAAACATGTTAAGCTAACTGATCCACTCGTTATTTCAAACACACTTGCATGTGCGTCTCCCTTCATGACTGCATTCACTCTGGTTGACTGTACAAAATGGCACTGTTCTTACACGTGTTCAGTACTTATATGCACATGCTGTCTAGCTACAGTGGCTGACTAGGAACAGTACACACAGTGATCTACACCATCCATCTTGGAAATCTTGTTTGAACTCTTTTTACAGAGGCTCTAGTTATTCCATCAAAGGTCAAATGGCAGCAGTTTTGAATATTCACATTGGCCACAATGTCACTTCATAGCTTCCTTGAAGATCCCAGAAGCCTTGTTGAGAGGGACATTTCTTTTATATTCTCCCATTAGGGACCAGGTTTCCCTGTGGAATATTACTATTGTGCTCCATGCTCTGACACAACCCCCTTTGAAGCTGTGGCCACAGTGGACTTCAAATACCAAACTCTGAAAACATTTTTTCTTAATGGCAGTCACGTCAGCAAGATGAATTTCTGAACTACAGACACGCTTATGTAAACATCCCCATTTCATTTCCTATTAGGAGAGGGTTTCTCTCATAACTAATGCATCTTTCCTTCTAAAGGTGGCATCCAAGACCAACATAAATCAGTCTGTGCAGTACCAGTATTTTTCCCCAGATTCTCAAAGTGGAGTACTCCTTGCACATGGTTGATGTTCATCGTCTACATAGGTTCTGTCATCAGGCAAAACAGTTCAGGAAATTTGATCAACTGTTTATTGCATTCTCAAAAACAAAACTTGGTAGAGCTGTTGCCCTCTCAAGATGATTATCAGATTGCATTTCCTTTGTAATAAGGGCTTGCCATTACAGTCTAAACCAAAGGCGCATTCAACAAGAGCAGTAGCTACCTCAGTGGCTTTTCCTAGAAACTTGCCATCAGTGGCATTTGTGCACAGTCCACACTTTTGTGTGTCATTATAAACTGGATGTAAAGTCCAGATCTTGCACTTCCTTTGGTTCCACCATCCTCAGAAAAGTCCTTTTGTGATGCCACCCAGAAAGACAGCTTGGGACTGTTACATATGTTGAACTGAATGAAAATAGACATTAGATACAAAAGTTATGACATACCATAATGATAGATTCGTGTTTGGTGTTCATCTGGTTCAACCTTCCTCCCATCCCATACCAAATTGACACACAAGGTTTTGAGATGATTGAATTGTCACTACTTTACACTGTCTGTGACCAGTCCTGTCAGACTATTTCCCTATCTCTTTCTCTGTTTCTGCATTCTAATATATAGTCATAGTTGGGTCTTATTTGTACTGTAAGAAGTAAACGTGAGCTGATGTACTTGAGTGTGGACTTCAGGGAATTATGGGTAGTGGAGGAGTCAGAGCCCTGGAGCCATGGAAGCTTTGAAATCAGTGCCAAGGTCAGATCTGACAACCCATATGTTGAACTGGATGAAAATTAGACAATATGGATCTATCATTATGAGGAGTACATAACTTTCATTCCTTTCCAAGATCCAAAAGCACCCCCCAGAGATGATAATGGTGATGCTCTTTTGGCCCAGTAGTGGAAGTTCATGATATTGATCACTGCTGCAGCAGCTTTAGCAGTATGAGTTATGTCTTGCACAGGATACATGTCAGCCATCTTCCAAAGCTTCAAGGGCACCTTGAACATAACCAAACCATAATTCACTTCAGACTGAGCTGAAGAAAGAATAGATGTTATGGGTTTGGAGCCGATCCTTGGCTCCAACTCTGCCAATTTTACTGTAGCTCGAGAGCTTTTACTGGCTCAAGGCTAACCCCTATCCCAACATGCCTAGCGGTAGCTACCCAGATCTCGTTTGCCGCTTGCAGCGTTAAGATTGCGATTACTGGCTCAGGCTAAGTACTTAGTGCTTTTTTCACTTATATTATCTTTGTCAGGGTTTTGTTGTTTAATTAACATTGTTAGAGCGTATATTATCCTAACGACCCCTTTTCTACTTGTGGGTGTTTTTTGGCTGTCGTTTTCTGTCTCAGGCCTTGCCTTCCCGTTTGAGCCCGTTTTAATTAGAGGGTGGTTCTTCTTTTTCCCCCACCCCTTCTGGGATAGCCGTTGAAGTTTGAGGCTCTCCCCCTTTCTTCTTTTTCTCTTCCCTTTAAAAAAAAAAAAAAAAAAAGTTTTCCTTTCTTGTTGTTTGGGCTAGCCGTTACAGCATTGTTTTAGTTGTGTGCTGTGAGCTATTACACCTTTGTTTTCTAGCACTGTGGTAATTTTTTCTGTCAGTTATCCACTGTGTCAAAAAAATGTGACTCGTGTTGCCAAAAATGTCCCTTACGGACAGGCACATGAGTTGTGTATATTGTTTAGGGGCTGTTCACCTGCAGGACTCATGCTCAATCTGTCATGCTTTCGTTTCCAGAGTCCCGCAGGAGAGAAGGAATAAGTTAAGTTTGAGTGGCCTTCTGAAGAACCCTCAAGCTTTTTCGTGTCAGGGTCCTCAGCCAGCTGAAGTGCCCGAAAAGCACACTAAGCCATCGGTTCCGAGTTCGGAACAGACAAAATCCACCGAAAAACCTTTGGCTCAGTCTCTGGTGGCTCCATCTGTGTCCTCTGAGCCAGTCCAGACACACAAGAGAACAAGGTGGTCTCCTTTGGAACCGGTATGCTCTGCTCCACAATCTCCTTTGCCACAATCTGGAGAGAGCAGTCACCGGTCCTCTTCACACTTCTCTTTGTCCTCCAGGCTTTCAGATCACGACGTGGAGAGAGTGGTCAATAGGCTCCTCAAGTCACAGGCACTTGCTAAATTACTATTGAGCCCAGCCCATAAGGAATTGGCTCCTTTGGCCCATCCAGCTTCTTCATTGGTTCCTCCTCCGACTCTCTTGAGATTGGGGCTGGAGTGCATAGAGGTCGTAGTGGTGGAACCGTTGGCTCCGGTTACTACTACTTTATTGGTTCCAACACCCGCTCCAGTCTCTTCAGTGTCTCAGTCGAGAGATCTGAGTGCCGAAGCTCTCATGCCAGCTCAGATGGGGTAAGTGGCGTCGGACCCTTGTCTGACCCCACTCTCCCTCTCGGAGCTTTGGCGCAGGTGAGCTCTGCTCCCACATCTGCCGAGGAGCCATTGCTCTCAGTTCTCAGGAGATCTCCGGGCTGTTTGGAGCCAGAGGCTCCTTCGACTCGGGACCATGGCTTCTTTGAGGTGATGAGCGTGCTGTCTCCTGAGACTGCTCCACCCTCGGCTCCATTGGTTTCCTTCTCCCTCGGTGCCTGCCTTTGACCCTCCTCCTGCCTCCAAGTGTAAGGAACCTGTGCCCCAGGACGCCCCATTGGGCGACCCTACTTCTGAAACCTCCCCCGAACATTCAGAGGAGGTCTCTTGTAAAGAAAAGATGTAAGAGAAAGCATCTGGACACCCTTGAGTCCATCACTTCAGAGGCAGACTTGGATGAATCAGAAGGGTCCCCACGGTCCCCCTCTGAGGATGTCTCCTTTTTGGACATCTTGGAAATCCTTAGAGGGGTGGCTGGAAGTCCCTAACCCCTTCTGAGGACAAGTCTGCCTACCTGGACTCATTTGTTTCCCGACTCTCCACCTCTTGGGTGTTTCCGCCTTTTAACCCACTTTTGTCTGTAGCAAGTCGAAAGGTATGGAGCGCTCCAGAGACCATGGAACCAGTTCTGAGGAGACGGAATGAATTTATTACTGCTCCCGAGGATAAATCTTTCCTTTCCAAAGGGGTCCCTGATGATGCCATGGTGGTGGCAGCAGCCAATAAGAAGGAATTTGCGGAAACATCATCTGTTGAACAAGGAGTCTTGTATGATGGACAGGTATGAAAAGCGTATGTTCTGTTTAGCGACCTTTACTCTCAGGTTGCTGAATTACTTGTCACACTTCACACGACTTCAGAGGGATCTCCTGAAGGAACTAGGAGATACTCTACAAGATCCTACAGCTGAGGGAGTTGTGAACAGGGCGGCTTCCAGCTTGCAACCTTGACTTCAGTGGTTAATTCCTCCATGAGGCTCATTTCTTATGCGGCAGATGGAGCGAGTAGGGCAGCAGGTACCGGAGTAGCTTTGCAGAGACACTCCTGGGTGGAACCTTTCAAGTCTTCCATTTACCAATACCCCCTTCATTGACTTGTCCTTGTTTGGGCCACAGGTAATGTCTCTCACCAGGTGTGAACAGGATGGCAAGACTCTCACTGCTGTAGGAGTCCATTTTTTCACTCCATCTAGACCCTATCCTAAAGGTCAGATGAGTGGAAAGATGTGGTTCTGAAAATCCCAGGGAGCTTCGCCTGACACGCGTAGAGATTTTTCCTCCAGGGGCATATGAGGAAACAATGGAAGATGCCACCCTCGTGGCAGAGGGTGGGGTCTGCAACAGCAGGGCGACAAATACACCCGACTGTCTGCCTCTGAAGGCAGTCGGGGGCAGACTATCATTGTACCCAGCATCCTGGCAAACTATCATGAGAGAAATGTAGGTACTGTTAATATCCAGAGGGTATAAAATTTAATTTTTCCCAGTTACCCCCTCTAAAGAAAAACGTTCTTTCCCAGATGTTCTACCCAGTCTTCAGGGTCAGGCAATCCTAGAGGTACAAAGATTGCTAGAAAAAAGAGCCATCCAAGAAGTCCCCGCAAACCAAATCGAATCCAGAACTTACTCCAGGTTCTTTTTAGTTCCAAAAAAGACAGGGGACTGGAGACCCAGTTTGGATCTCAGTAAGCTAAACAAATTGGTAAAAAAAAGACGAAGTTCCAGATGGTAACACTGCAGTCCATTCTTCCCTTCTTGGGTCAGGACAATTGGATGTGGACCATAGATCTCCAGCACGCGTACTACCACATAAAAATGGACAGGCAGTCCAGGAGATTCCCACGCTTCCAGCTGGGAGATGGTTATTATCAGTTCAGAGCCCTGCCCTTTGGTCTCACCACAGCCCCCAGGGTGTTCACCAAGTGTATGACAGTGATCATGGCTTACCTGAGGAGTCTCGGATTCCAGGTGTTTCCATATCTAGACGACTGGTTCCTCACTGGTTCCACCGAGCATCAACTGATCAAAGCATGGGACTACACAATCCAAACTTGTTCCCAGCTAGGCATTACCATAAACTACGAAAAGTCTGCCTTGTCGGTCTATTACCTTTATAGGGGCAGACTTAGATACAAGACGCATGATAGCAAAGATGCCTCAAGACAGGGTGTCAACCATTCGTCAGCAAGTTTCATTTTTCATAAAGAAGATGAGAGTTCAGGCAAGAGAAGTATTACAAGTCTTGGGCTCAATGGCCGCAGCAATTCCACTAGTTCCTTTGGCACGCTTCCACATGAGGATTCTGCAGTGACTTCTTTTCATTCAGTGGTCTTTCCAGGATTTACCAGTGCCACACATGATCTTGATCATGGAAACTTGCAAAAAGAACTTAGTATGGTGGCTTGTTCCCCCCCGGTGATTCTGGGCAGACCCTTTCTAGACCACCCCAATCCAGTAGCCACAGTGACCACAGACACCTCCCAGATAAGGGGGGACATTATCTGGGGCACACTGTCCAAGGAATGTGGCAACCTCACGAGTAGCATTTGCACATCTGTGTTCTAGAGAGGAGAGTGGTGCTTCTGGTGTTGCAAGCACTTCAAGATTCTCTGCCTATCAGGACCATTGCAATTCAGACAGACAATACGTCAGTGGTATGGTACATCAACAAGCAGGGCGGTACCAGATCTTACCCCTTGTGTTGGGAGGCGTTTTGAGTATGGCAGTGGGTGATGTCTTCCCAAGGTTTTCTGATTGTGACACACATTCTCGGGAAATCCAACGTGATGGCGGACAGGCTCAGCAGGGCTATCCTCATGCCTCACGAGTGGTCCCTGAAGCAAGAAGTTGCAGACTTTATTTTTTGCAAATGGGGCCAGCCATGCTGCAATCTTTTTGCCACTCCCGTCAAAAACAAATGCAGCAGCTACTTCGTCCTAATCCCCCCTCCGGGATAGTCACCCAGGGATGCACTTGTTCACAATTAGCCTTTGGGACTACTCTGTGCTTTTCCATCTTTCCCTTTAATGCCAAAGGTACTTCAGAAAACTGGGTTGCAAACTCATCCTCATTCCTCCTTACTGGCCTTGTTAGATATGATTCCCGTTTCTTTGCCATCATCTTCAACTGGAGCCTTGGATACTGGACCCAGTTCTGGATCTCCTGATGCATCAGTCTGGTGGGCTTCATCCTTCCCTCCAAGTTCTCAAGCTGACTGCTTGGTTCCTCCACTTCCAGTCTTACCCAGGCTCCCAAACATTTCCCCAGCAGTACAACACATCCTAGTGTCCCCAAACAAGACCACTGCCAGGAGGATTTACACTAGCAAATGAAAAAGGTTCTCTTATTGGGCGAAGAGTAATGACATTGATCCCTTCACTGCTCCTGTTCACAAGATTCTTGATTTTCTTGCCGAAACCTTTGAAAGAGGGGCAGCTGCAGCTATAATTGAGGTCCAACTAGCTGCCATTTCCAATTTTCATGTAGGAGACTTGGGTTCTAACATCGTCCCATAAGTTGTGGAGAGCATTTTTACGAGGTACAACTCTTTTATGGTCTCTGGTAAAAGAACCCCACCCCGGGACCTAAACTTGATTTTAGCTTCTATGGTTCTTCCACCCTTTGAACCAGCAGCATCTTGTCCCCTGCAATTTCTGTCTTGGAAAACCCTTTTCTTGGTTGCTGTCACCTAGCTAGACAGGTTTCTGAATTACATGCATTGTCTATTCGCCCGCCGTATCTCATTTTTCACAAAGAATCTCTCTTAGGACCAGTCCTTTCTTCTTACCAAAGGTGTGTTCAGAGTATAATTTAAATCAGTCCATTGAGTTTCCTGTGTTCTTCCCCAATTACGGCAACAATGCAGAGTATAGAGTCCACCAGTTGGATGTTCATAGACCATTACATTTTTATTTACACAGGACCAAAGACTTTAGAAAATCAGACCAATTGTTTGTAGCCTTTGCTGACAATAAACAAAGGTTCTCCAGTTTCAAAACTGACCTTATCAAAATGGCTCAGACAATTGGTGGTGGTTGTGATTTGCATAAAAAGACGCTTCCAGGGAGGGCCAGAGGACATTCAACCAGGGCCTTAGCCACCTCTTTTTCCTTCCAAGCTAAATTGCTTTTAGTTTCAATCTGTGCAGCAGCAACATGGGCAAATCCTTGTACCTTTATTGCTCATTACAAAGTGAATGTGGTCTCCCGGAATAGGGCATCCTGTGGTTCCACGGTCCTGAAGAGATTGTTCCAGTGAGCCACCCAAGAACCAGGTGCTGGGGATGCAGTCCCAACCAGCAAAAACAAAGGCAAGATGGGACAACATAACATAAAGAAGTTATGTATCTGCCATATCGTTCCATGTTTGTTTTCCTTCATCTCGCCTTCCTTCTTGCACCCCCCCTTCCTTTCCCCATCCTAGAGGTTCGAGAGGAGTTCCTTTATTGGTTACACTGGCTGAGTTTCCTGCTGACATATTAGGTTAATTAACCATGCATTGTTTTTCCTCTTTCCTTCCTACCTTAAATATGTAAGAGCTTAGTAAAATTTGTATTTTTACTATGTATGTCTAGTATGGGCTATTACAAATGAGATCTGGGTAGCTACCGCTAGGCATGTTGGGATAGGGGTTAGCCTCGAGCCAGTAAAAGCTCTCGAGCTATAGTAAATCAGCTAAGTCGGAGGCAAGGATCGGCTCCGAACCCAACCAGCAAGAAGGAAGGCGAGATGGACAACAAACATGGAACGTTATGGTAGGCACATAACTTCTTTTTTGGGCACTAAGCTCTTCAGAGCGTTCCTGCCACTTTTTGAGGATTGGTGATCGACTAATGCTTTCCATTCTGGGAATTTAAGTTCCGTTTGGGAGGCTGAGCTTCCTCTTGTTGTTTGTATGACTAAAAGCAGTCTTTTCTGTTTAATTGGCTATTTTATGCTAAGAAAATGTGTTTTGTAGACCATCACATGACTTAGTAACTTAAACTGGGGCATTTCTTTTTACTTTTGTGTTTAAAAGTTAAAACTAGGAAGCTGCTTTTTTCTCAGAAGTCGTATTACTTTACTTTTGGGGTCTGGTGAAAGTGTTTAATATGCTTTTCACTTTTTTTTGTGGAAAAAAGTGACTTTTTTTACTACTTGCCAGTTTTATAGACTATTGCTACTGGCCTTCCCTGAGGAATGGGCATCTTTTTTAGCTTTAACACTGAACAACCTACCATTTTTTCAGTTCTTACAGCCACAAAAAGAATAAAATTACTAAACGGCTTTTACCACTTCATCAGGATGCTGAAGTGCTTCAGCCACAGGTCGGTGACTGCTATGGGCATTTCTGGTTCCTCAGATCATTCGTCTTTTTCCTTAGCTACCTTGATGTCTGTACAGCCACCATTATTTAGATAAGTCTTCTGCGGCTGTTGGAGTGCCCTGGGCAGACAGTGGAGAACTACTGTTGTCTGTTGTAGGAGAAGCGAAAAGCTCTGCCTAGCCAGACTGGAATGCCTGTCCCTAGGGAGGTTTTGCATGACAAAAGTGTGTGGGCTTATTTAGAAATGCCTGTAAAACTGAAGCAAAAACTTAGACTTTTCTTCTATCTCTGTTATTTTGAACAGGAGTGATTTATCAGGCTTAGCTCAGGATTTAACTCAGGCTGTTGGTCTTTCCAGTTCAGCTGTTTCTGGTTAGAGAAAAAGGGATTCTTCATTTTCTGAAGAGTTTCAAGATTTTGAGCCAGAAAATGATTGTGAAGAGAAAACATTTGATCTGATGTTGTTAATCTTCATTCATTCATTACTGATGGGTATTGGTTCCGTCCTCAGAACTGAGTTGGCAGTTATAACAAGGTCACCCCAGCCAAAGAGCTCTCGAGCTAAACTTACCCATAGTTCCCCTCTTCCCCTCTCTCACCTCAGATCTCGTTTACAGCATAGAGTATCAAGATGCATCAGGCCAGCTCTTCAAGCGAAGTGACTTAGAATTTATATTTCAATTTAAATAATTTTCTCTACTTTTGAGATTTTTCTGCTTTAATTGTAGTCATTACCCCTGCTATCTGTTTGAGTGTTTCTTTACCAAATGTTGGTATTCTTCTTACCATTGCTAGTACAGGCCTCCGTTACCTTTGTGGTAATCTCTAATACCATTGCTGGTATCCCCCCTTCTCTCGCTTTACCAGTTGGTTATCTTTTAATTACCAGTGTTGGTAACCAAAAAAAAAAATCCTTAATAGAAATCTGACCTTCCTTTTCTTGACTTGACTGACTGTGTGTGTAGTGCCTGCATCGTATATTGTTATTCTGACAGGCCTTTCCTTTATTACTGATAATGGCTGGTAATGGGGACAACAGGCTTTAAGGAATGCGATCAGTGTGGCAGGGAAATGCTAAATTCTGACGAACATTTGTCCTGTGTTTATTGTCTCGGGGTACCGCACCTGAAAGTTCAACCCCCATGCGACTTATGTATGGGTGTACTTTGACAGAGAGAAATAAATAAGTTGATGCTGAAAGGTCTCCTAAAAACTCCTTTCTCTGAGGCTCTATCTGAGGCAGAGAGCTCAACCCCTCCTAAAAAGGAACATGGAGTCAGTCTGTTTATTCTCCACATACCCGTGAGTCTAAATCTGTTAAGTCCCCCACGGAACCAAAGGCAAAGCATCCTAAATTGATTTCTGCAATCTCGGCACTGGGGCCTCAAACCCCTTCTAAAGTACAGTCCTCTGCACTGAGACTTCAAACACCTTCTGCAGTGCCACTCACAATTACGGAACCGTCCAAGACTTCAACGTCTATGATACTAACCTATGGTACAATACAGATACCTCTCTCTGCACCAAAAAGTCTCCCCAGTTCAGGTCTCTACCCCCCCCCCCCCACAGGCAACTTGCTGGTCCTTAGACCATGGTGCCAAAGGGTGAAATATTACCTCGGACTTGATACTCCCTGTTGGCTGACCCCCTTTTTCGGACAATTCGGTCCTTTTTTTAGAATGCCCTGATTCTTCCTCGGGGATGTCAACCCACTCCTCCAGGGGCCTTTCAGAACTGTACATAATGCGACTCATGGATCAGATCCTGGAGGCCAGAGGAATTCCAACTCTTCCTGAATCTTTTCTCCCACCCAGTGCCGAGGAATTTTCTCCACAAGCTCAGACATATATTCCTCCTTCAATCTCCTTGGAGGTATCGGAGCCCTCAACGCTGATGCCTATGCCGGTACCAGCTTCTTCAGTTCTATTGGTAGATCTTACCATGGTTCCGGAGTCTACCTTATGGTCCTCTACTTAATCGGAGCCGTCCCATCCTCGGGATCATGACAGTTCTGTCTGCATCATGATCCCTAATATGGCGCCTATATTTTCTATGGCGCCATCTACTATGGTTCTTGTTTTCTTGGCGGCACCGAGTCCTCTCATGGCTCCTTCCCTGGGGGCGGGCTCTGAGTGGGATGTGATCCTAGTTCTGAGGGGGTCTTTCTCAGTTCTGGGCACCCATTCCTCTTCAGGCAGGCCTGCCTTCCAAGTGATGGAGAGGGCACTTGCTTCTGCAGGCTCACAGCTGTTTCCTTCGGCACCGGAGTGCCACATGTACATGAACTCTGAACTGCAGCTGACACAATCTACTATTCTGGGACATAGGCCACGGGAACCTCAAGATACCCTCCCACAGGGTACCAACTCTTCAGATGCCTCTGCTGAGGAGGTACCCCTTAAGAGATCGTGCAAGAGGAAGCATGTGGATTCCCCTGAAGAATCCCCAACCAAAGATTGCGATGAGGGGAAGGGTCCCCATGGTCACCACCTGAGGATGTCTCCTTTGGAGACGCACTAGAAATTTTAAAGCAGCAGGGAGACTGGAAACCCACCAACCCTTCCTCTGAGGACTGGTGACCCCGCCTGCAGATCTAGTTTAGCTCATTGTGCAGCGCACTTGGAGGAATCTTGACACCATTGAACCTATCCCCCAGAGACCAGACAGAATTCTCTCTCTGCCAGAAGACAACCCCCACTGGTCCAAAGGATTACCAGTAGACACTATGGTGGTGGTGGCGGCAGCCACTAGGAAAGAGCTTGCCAAGGAGAGCCCTACTGTCCATCCTCCAAACAGAGTCTTGGGTGATGGACAGGTTACGATGGCTGATATATGCTTCATCAATCTTTGCCATTCGGTCCTTGAATTATTTGGCACATTTTACCCGTCTCCAGAGAGACCTGATCATGGAACTCTCAGGAGCCCTAGCAGGAGCAGCTTCTGAAGATGTGTGTGACAAAGTTGCCTCACAGCTTGCCACTCTGAAGTCTATATCTAATTTGTCCATACTACCCAAGGGGCAGCTAGAGCAACAGGTGCAGGCGTTGTCATGAGGCATCGCGCCTGGTTGCGCGTATGTGATTTTGCGAACCCTTTTAAGTCTTCCTTTCTCAATGCTCCCGTGGAAGTTTCCGCCCTCTTTGGCCCAAAGGTAAAAAGACATATTAGCCAGGTGTGAAAAGGATGGCAAGATCCTGACTGCCGTGGGTGTGCATTTTTCCACTCCTCAACGATCCTACTGTTGGAATCAGAGGAGTGGAAAGATGTGGCACAAGAAATCCCAAGGTCCTTTCTGGGACGCACGGGGCGAGTTTTCCCCCTCTGGCAGAGAGGGAAACTCATCAGGAAGACTCCCCTTCAGAGGCAGAGGGGTCTTGCGTAATCAGGGATCCAGAGATTTTTTTCTCTAGATGGCCCTATCAGCGCTCCTGAAGAGCAGCCTAATTGCTTAGCTCTGGAAGCAATTGGGGGATGGTTTTCTCTGCACCAACTTCCCTGGCAATCTATAAGGACTTATTCTTGGGTGCAGACGATAATTGCCAGAGGTCATCACAATCCCTTTAGATCTTTACTTGAGGCTGTGAAGGCAAATTCCCAACGTCCCACCCAGTCAATGGGAAGCAGCAGCTCAGGAAATACAAAAGTTGCTTCAAAAAGAGTCATCCAAACAGTCCCACCAGACCAGATAGAGTGCGGATTTTACTCTAGGTTCTTTTTGGTGCCAAAAAAGACAGCGGACTGGAGACCAGTTTTGGACCTCATCATCCTAAACACATTTGTCAGCTAGACAAAATTCTGGATGATCACGTTTCAGTCTATCCTTCCGTTTCTAGAGAAAGACAATTGGATGTGCTCGATAGATCTTCAGGATGTATATTACCACATAAAAATGGACAAAAGCTCCAGAAGATTTCTCTGCTTCTGGTTTGGAGCCAATCATTGCCAATTCCAAGCTCTGCACTTTGGTCTCTTTACAGCCCCCAGACTGTTCACCAAATGTGTGGCAGTGGTAACAGCTCACTTGAGACTGCAAGGATTCCGGGTGTTTCTGTATTTAGACGATTGGCTCCTTATCACCCCTACCAAGCATCTACTTGTTACAGCCTTACAGTGCACCCTAAAGCCAGCAAAATCGTTAGGGATCTCAATAAACGAAGAGAAATGCAAGTTGACCCCTACTCATAGTCTGGAATTCGGTTACAAAGGCTAAGGTCTCAACTCCGGGTGATACTCTCTCAGGACAAGGTCTCTGCTTGGGCAGTCCTTCAACTACTAGGATTAATGGCAACATCGATTACTATAGTTCCTGTAGCAAGACTACACATGAGACTCCTACAGTGTTTTTTAGCAATATAGTAGTCTCCTTTGACTCATCCTGTGTCCTTTCAGATCCACATAAATCGATGCAAACAAGACTTAACTTGGTGGATGAAGCCAGAAAAAAACTATGGAGTCGCCCTTTCTCCCCCTCTCAGCCCAAGGCCATAGTGACCACGGACCCTTCCCTGATGGGGTGAGGGGGCCATTTCCAGGGAAAGACAGTCCAAGGCACTTGGTCCCCCATGGAGGCCAACCTACATATCAGTGTTCTAGAACTGAGGGCAATGCTTCTAGCATTGCAAGCATTCCAGTCTGTCCTCCCGTCACAGACGGTTGCTATCCAGTCGGACATGTCCGTAGTCTGGTATGTCAACAAACAAGGGGGAACCAAACCCTGCTCGTTGTATCGAGAACCCATGAGAATTTGGCAATGGGCAATATTTTCCAACTGCTTTCTGATAGCAACGCACATTCCCGGGGATTCCAGTGTACTTGCAGACAAGCTGAGCAGATGCATTCTCCTGCATCACGAGTGGTCCCTCAGTCCTGTCATAGCGGTGAAGATCTTCAGTCTCTGGGGCCAGCCTTGCTGTGATCTAGTCACAGCCCCCGCAGACCACAAATGCAGCAGCTACTTTGCCCTAATTCCTCCTTGGGGGAGAGTCCCTGAGGGATGCTGTGGTACACGATTGGTTCACAGGACTTCTTTATGCTTTTCCTCCTCTTCCCTTCATCCCACAATTTCTAAAGAAAGCTGTTCGGTTGAAAAGCAGAGTAATCCTCATTGCACCCTATTGGCCCCAAAAAGTTTGGTTTCTCATCCTTTGGCTTCACCTAGTGCACCAACCATGGATTCTGGATTCAACTTCGGAATTGCTGTCGCACCCGCAATGGTTGATGCAGCCAAACATATAGAGTGTCAAGGTGACAGCTTGGTTCCTCCACTTCCACTAATTGCCAGGCAGAATAATCTATCCTCCCCTGTCCGTAATATTCTTATGGCTTTCATAAACCATCCACCAGAAAACTTTATCTCAGCAGTTGGAAACGATTCATAATTTGGTCTCGAGAAACGACTAGACCTTCTTCGGCTTTGGTTAGTTCTGTACTAGACTATTTATCAAATCTCCTCCATTCAGGAGCGGCAGCTTCCAGTATTCAGTCTGGCGGCTATCTCAAACTTCCACAATGGTTTACAGGACTCATCCTTGATTTCTCAGTCTCTGTAAAACTTTTTTGAAAGGTGTCACGCACATTAGACCACCTTTCAAAGAGCCAGTCGAACCTTGGAATTTGACATTAGTTCTACAGTCCTTGACTTGTCCTTTTGAGCCTGCTGCCACTTGCAGTATAAAATTTTTACTCTGGAAAACTGTATTCTTGGTAGGTATTACCTAAGCAAGGCGCATATCTGAGCTACAAGCCTTGTGCATTAAACGTCCTTGCATGGTTTTCCATAAAGACTGAGTATTACTCCAGACTAATTCCTCCTCCTTACCCAAAGTTATTTCAGATTCGACTGTTAAACAGTTGACCTGCCAGTCATCTTTCCAAATTTTTCTAATAAAGGAGAATACTGCCTGCATTTGCTTGATGTGCATAGACAATTACGATTCTACTTGGACAGGACTAAATCGGTACGAAATTCTGACCAATTATTCGTATCCTTCTCAGACCAAAACTGGGAAAATCTGTTTCTAAAGTAACTTACCTAAATGACTGAGAGATTCCATTTGCTTTACCTATCAGCAAAACAAAGTTCTTCTGTCAACTAAGGTCAAAGCACATACAACCAGATCAGTTGCGAAATCTGTTGCTTTTCTATTCAAGGGCTTCCATGGATGACATTTGTACAGCAACAACATGGGCTACTCCTCATACCTTTATCACTCATTACAAATTGGATTTGATCTCCAGGGGAGGGCATCCTTTGGTTCAATGGTGCTGAGGAATATCCTACCATAGGGCCTCCCAGGACATGAAGTAGCTAGGGACTCTGTCTCATCAGTAATGAATGAATGAATGAAGATTAACAACATCAGATAAAGAAGTTATGTTCTTACCATAATGTTCCATCTGTGGTGTTGATCTTCATTCATTACATCCCACCCTCCTTCCCCCTTCGAAAGACTCCTGGAGGTTCGGATTTGGTCCAAGTTCCATGATAGGGAATTTCCTCAGATAAAGCCTCCACTTGCTTTCTTACTGGCAAACTTTATCTGAGGTGATAGAGGGTCACTATAGTAAGCTTAGCTGAAGAGATTTTTGGCTGGCGAGAGCTTGTTAGATTGGTCGACTTGGTTCAGAGGACGGAACTAATACCCATCAGTAATGAATGATCAACAACACATATGTAATGTTATGATAAGAACATAACTTATGTTATGTAGTCCAGTCTCACCTACATTGTTACCCGTGGGTTCGGAGCTGAACCTCGGCTCCGACTGTGCAATACTCTAGCTCGAAGTCTTTCAATTGGCTGGGCTAAGAAGGTATCCCATGCTGCACTGCTCCCTTTCCCCAGATCTCGTTTGCCGCTCATATAGCTCGGACGTGGTCTCACTCTTGGCTGTGGCTAAGTACCTTTTTTGTCTTTATTGACAGTTTTGTGCTTGTAGCCGCAGTGGTACAGCGGTTGCGTTGTTGCCTCACAGCAAGAGGTTCTCCCGTTCGATTCTCAGCTAGTGTGCGGGGAGTGCCTTCTGTGTAGAGTCTGCATGTCCTCCCCGCGGTGGTGTGGCCTTCGAAAGACGTGTGAATGGGCATGCCTCGCTGAAGGTTGGGCGTCGGGCTGGCAACTCGGCACCATAAAAATCTACTGCCAATCAGTAGCGGACGGGAGTTCCGCTGTGGCAACCCCTTACCAGGAAAAGCCGAAAAGACAAACAACATTGACAGTTTTTTGCTTCAAATCAAAAGCTATTTTCATAGCTGTGTGTGTGTGTGTGTACTGATCTAACCTTGGTTAAAAAATAGTTTATAGTATTGTTGTCCCGCTAACTGTTTCCTCTACAGGCTAGGCTCGTTTCAGTTAGAGGACCTAGTCCGCCCCCTTTTTCAGTGTTTCTTGTTAGTTTAGTAGGTACCTATCCTCCCGGCTAGGACCGTTTAAATTAGAGGACCTAGTCTTTCCTTGTGTTTCCTGTTGAGACCGGTTAAGTCAGAGGTCTTGTGTATTTGTCTGTTGTGGTTTGCTTAGTTCCCGCACTTTATATATAGTGACGGTTGTCTGTTGTTAACGGTTGTTTTTTCTTTCGTCATGTCTAAGGATACAAAAGAGCATAAGCCCTCGGGCTTTAAGAAGTGTTCTAAATGTGGTTATAAGATGTCCATCACTGATGGACACTCTGTGTTTATTGTCTGGGATCTATTCACCTCCAGGAATCTTGTACTTTTTGCCATGCATTTAGCTCGCATGTTCTTCAGGAGAGGAAGAACGAACTAATTTTGAAAGGACTTTTGAAAACCTCCTTAGAGGAGGATTTGGGAAGGGCTTCTAGCTTTAAGTCCTCTCCCTCTAAGGCTAAAACTTCTAAGGCAAAAAAGCGTTCTCCGGCTTTATCTGTATCCTCGGAGCCTCTGGAGAAAGTAGTGAAATCTTCTGTGGCATCCTTGGCTCCACTGTCCTCAGAGCCACAGGAAGTTAGTATATTGATCGAATCTGCCCTCGGAGTCGATCTCCAATTTTTAGGCCGGTCTCCTCCTGAGAGAGGAGGTCTAGATCTCCTTCCTTATTTTCTAGGTCCTCCAGGACTCTTTCAGATGTAGATGTAGGTAGAGTGGTGCAGAGACTTCTCCAGTCACCGGTTCTGGCAAAATTGTTTTCGATTCCAGCCCAGTCAGCTCCGGAGCCTGTCACCCAACCAGTGTCGATACTTCCGATCGAATCTCAACTTTCGGAGCCAGAGTGGTCGGCGCCATCAGAAGTCCCTAGGTCGGCTCCGATGGCCCATCCTGGCTTATCGGCTCCTGCTTCAGCTCCGACACCATCGGCTCTGTCCACGGGGTCCAGGACTCGGGGTTCCTCGGTTGGACCCGAGGGGGAGGCCTCTGGTTGCTTTTCAGCTCCTAGCCTCCCTCTCAGTGCTTGGGCTAGGGGAAGCCTGACCCCTGCATCAGCTTCGGACCTTGTCCCTTCTGCTCCGAGGTCTTCCACGGCTGGTCGATCTTCGGAGCCGGGAGGACCAGCTTTCAAGGCCATGTGGAGCGCACTGGCCAGGTCCTCAGTGACATCATTCGGCGCTGACACACTGTCCCGTCCAGCTCCGGTGCGGGTCTCTGATCGCCCTCTATCTTTCGACAGTGGAGACCCAAGGACTCCGGATACCCCCTGAGTGGTCCCCTTATTTCTTCGGGCCCCTCAGTGTTTTTGCCTGAGGAGCCTCCCAGAAAAAGAACATGCAAGAGGAAGCACATTGACTCCCAAGATGTCCCTCACGTCAGACACCGACGTCGAGGAATCTGAGGGGTCCCCCAAGTCATCCTCTGAGGATGTCTCTTTCTCTGACATCCTGGAAATTTTGAAGCAGAGTGGTGACTGACCCTCCAAAGCTCCCTCCGAGGAGGAGTCGTGTTCCTGAAGGCCTTTGGAGCTCAGCCGTCTGCCTCCTTGGGTGTCTCCACCCTTCCAGCTTTTAGATCTGGTTTTTCGAAGGGTGTGGGAAACCCCTGACTCTGTGGAACCAGTCCCCAGGAGACCCAACAAATTCTTGTCCTCCCCCTTTGCCAAAGAGTTTCTATCCAAGGGAGTTCCAGTAGATGCTATGGTGGTGGCAGCGGCTACCAAGAAGGAACTGGCTGAGACTTCGTCTACCGTCCATCCTCCTAACAAGGAGTCTAGGACCATGGGACCAGTATGGGAAGCATATGTTTTCTTCAGCTGCCTTTACACTGCAGTCACTGAATTACTTATCTCATTTTACATTGCTCCAAAGGGAGCTCCTGAAAGAGCTTGGAGATACTCTCCAGGGTAACGTTTCTGATCCGGTGGCTCGGAAGGTCAACGCTTAGATGTCTACCCTCAACTCTATTGCTAACTCCTCCATGAGGCTGATCTCTTATGCAGCTGAGGGAGCGGGTAGGGCAGCGAGTTCGGGAGTTGCTCTTAAGAGAAGACTCCTGGATATGCCTCTGTAATTTTGCGGAGGCATTCAAGTCTATGTTCACCAGCGCCCCGTTTGGTTCCTCCTTATTTGGAACAAAGGTGAAGGACACACTCACTAGGTGCGAGCAGGAGGGAAAAACTCTGTCTGCTGTGGGAGTCCGTTTTTCCCTACCCTCTAGGCTTTATCCCAAGACCCAGAGGGGTGGGAAGATGTGGTTCAAAAAAATCGCAGAGATTTTTTCATGACGCACAAGGTGAGTCCCCCTCCAGAGGCAGGAGAGAGGGTGGTAATTCTGATAGATGCCACCTAGGGGCAGAGGAGGCCCCGCATAACCAGGGAGACCGTGATTCCTTTCGTGGTTCTCCATACCAGCGCTCCTGATGGTAGGCCCGACTGTGCTTTTCCAGAGCCAGTCGAGGGTCACATTTCACTGTACCCAGAGGCCTGGCAAAGTATAACTTAGGACCATGGGTATTAAAAATAATTTCCGGAGGATATCGCATTCCCTTCCCTTCAGCTCCCCCTCTGATCAAAAAAATCCCAGATGTTCCACCCAGTCAAAGGGATTCCGCAGCTTCAGAGGTTTTAAAGCTGCTAGAAAAAGGAGGTATCCAGCCTGTCCCCTCAGACCAGATCGGATTAGGGACTTACTCCAGATTCTTTTTGGTGCTGAAAAGAACAGGGGACCTGAGACCCTATTTGGATCTCGGCAGATTGAATACCCATGTAAAAAAGTCCAAGTTCTGAATGGTCACATTGCAATCTTTTCTCCCATTGTTGGGAAGAGAAGTGTGGATGTGCTCCATCAACCTCAAGGATGCTTACTACCATATAAAGATAGACAGGGCATCCAGAAGTCATTTATGCTTCCGGCTGGGAGCCAGTCATTTTCAATTTCGCGCCCTGCCCTTTGGTCTCACCACAGCCCCCAGGGTGTTCACTAAATGCATGGCAGTGGTAACGGCTCACTTGAGACATCAGGGATTCCAAGTGTTTCCCTACCTGGACGACTGGCTCCTTTCTGCCACCACCAGGCATCTACTACAAGCCAGAGATGCCACGATCACACACTGTCAACAATTAGGCATAACTCTAAATTGGGAAAAGTCTGCCTTGTTGCCATCGCAGCGTGTTACCTTTATAGGCGCCGAGTTAGACACCATGCTCATGAGGGCGTTCTTATTTAGAGAAAGGATTCAATGTTTACAACAACAGGTGTACGCGTTATTCCCTTTGAGAAGAGTGAAGGCAAGATTGATCCTCAATTTGTTGGGCACAATGGCTGCTACAATTATGCTGGTTCCTTTGGCGAGGCTACACATGAGGCTCCTTCAATGGCTACTCTTCACCCAGTGGTCTCTGCAACATCTTCCTCTTTCTCATCTCATAATAATCACAGACAGGTGCAAGCAGGATCTACACTGGTGGCTTCACACCAGCAACCTCGACGTGGGAAAACCCTTCGTTCCGTCCACTCAGGTTGCCACAGTGACCACGGTCACCTCCCAGATAGGGTGGGGGGGGCATTATCTAGGCAGGACATTCCAAGGCACGTGGCAGAAACACAAGATGCATCTGCATATCAATGTCCTGGAGATGAGAGCAGTGCTACTAGCGTTGCAAGCACTTCAGAGCTTTCTTCCTCTCGGGACAATTGCAATCTGCGCAAACAGTGTCGGTGGTATGGTATCTAAAATAGGGAGGATCCAAGCCGTATCCCCTTTGCAGAGACGCCATGCGAGTGTGGCAGTGGGCAGTGGCTTCCCAACGTTTTCTTGTAGCAACTCACATTCTGGGGAAGTCCAGTGTGATTGCCGACAGGTTGAGCAGAGCGATTCTGATGCCTCACGAGTGGTCCCTGAACAATCAGGTTGCGTAGCAGATTTTCTGCAGGTGGGGTCAGACTTGCTGCGACCTATTTGCCAGCCCTCTCAATACCAAATGCACCCTTATCCCCCCTCAGGGGGAGTCACCAGGGATGCTCTTGTTCACGATTGGCCCTCCGGTCTACTGTATGCCTTTCCTCCTGTTCCTCCGCTGACAAAGGTTATTCAGAAAGCGCAATTGTTGGGAAGCAAAATGATTCTGATTGCTCCACACTGGCCTCGTCAAATTTGGTTCCCCTTCCTCCAGCCTTACCTAGTGGACACCCCCTGGATTCTGGACCCTCAACCAAATTTGCTGACTCATATGTCAGGGCAGCTCCATCACTCTCTTCAGACCCTCCGGCTGACAGCCTGGCTCTTCCACTTCCATCATTAGTCAGGCTTCATCCTTTTTCGTCGGACGTGGTTCATATTCTGTCTTCTTCCAATAAGCCTTCCACCAGAAAAATCTATTCCAGCAAATGGAAGAGATTTTCCATCTGGGTGCATGCAAGACAAATTGATCCTTATACAGCTTCAATTTAGTCAGTCCTGGAGTTCCTCTCCATGCTTTTCAACCAAGGATCAGCGGCCGCAACTATTAAAGTCCAGTTGGCGGCTATTTCCACTTTTCACATCGCTGATGAGCCTAGTCTCATGGCACACAGACTTTGTAAGGCATTCCTGAAGGGGCACTATGCTGCTTCATCCTCCAGTTTTTGAGCCAGTAATGCCTTGGGACTTTAATTTTGTTCTACAGTATCTCACTTCACCCCCCCTTTGAGCCTGCAGCCACTTGTGATTTAAAATATTGACTTGGAAGATGATCTTTTTTAGTAGCCATCACTTCAGCCAGACGTGTGTCTGAGCTTCAAGCCTGATCAGTTAGACCACCTTACTTGATTTTTCATAAGGACAAGGTTTCTCTAGGACCTAACCCTTCCTTCCTACCGAAAGTGGCTTCCGTCAGTAATCTAAACCAATCCATTGAACTACCTGTATTCTTTCCAGAGTTCTCGAACAAGGCGGAATTTAGATTTCATCAGCTGGATGTGCACAGACCATTACGATTCTATTTACATAGAACGAAGGATCTCAGAAAATCGGATCAGTTGTTTGTCTCATTTTCAGAAAACAGGATTGGGTATCCTGTTTCCAATGTCACTTTGTCCAGATGGATTTCCAGTTGTATTTCATTCATTTATGCTTCAGGTGGCAAGGATTTACCATTTCAAGTGAAGGTTCATTCTACCCGATCTGTGTCTACATCTACAGCTTTTCAGGCCAAGTTGTCTATGGATGATATTTGTGCTGCGGCTACATGGGCATCTCCTCACACTTTTGTTACTCACTACAAGTTGGATTTATTGTCCAGAGGCAGGTCTTCCTTTGGTTCCACAGTGCTCAGGAATATTTTCCATTGAGCCTCTCAGGATTCAGGTGCTGGGGACGCTGCCCCATGGGTAAGAATGTAGGCGAGATTGGACTACATAACATCAAGAAGTTATGTACTCACCATAACGTTCGATGTATGTAGTCCATCTCGCCTCACATTCTTACTTCCCCCCCTCCTTCCCCCATCCTCGAGGACCTGAGGTTAGGTTGTTGTTGGTGTTGTGTTTCGGCTTTTCCCGGTTAGGGGTCGCCACAGTGGAACTCCGGTCCACTAATGATTGGCAGCTGACTTTTACGTGCCGAGTTGCCAGCCCTGACACACAACCTTCAACGAAGGTACACCCATTCACGCATGTCTCCACGTAGAAGACGCTCTAGCTGAGAGTCGAACCGCACAGCGTCTTACTGTGAGGCGACAACGCTACGGCAGCACTACCTAGGGGTTAGGTATGGTTTCAAATTCCTTTCGGGTTAGTATGTACTTCCTTCTCTGTATGTTGTGTGCGGAGGAGTGAATGATTAGCTCGCAGCAAACACGATCTGGGGAAAGGGAGCAGTGCAGCATGGGATACCTTCTTAGCCCAGCCAATTGAAAGACTTCGAGCTAGAGTATTGCCGAGTTGGAGCCGAGGTTCGGCTCCGAACCCACGGGTAAGAGTGTGAGGCGAGATGGACTACATACATCGAACGTTATGGTGAGTACATAACTTCTTGTTTTCTCTCCCCCGGTTTCTCATTGATTCTGAGAAAAGTATAGCTTCTGCCAGTCCCTTTGAAGAACTCTTTCAGCAACTGTTTGCAGAATTATTCAGTTGTTTCAGTGGGAACATAATGACATTCCAGCATCTCGTTATGATTTATTGCAAATGTAAGCTGTCTGACAGCCAGCCTACCACCTCCAAGAAAGTGGATTATATAAAGTTCCTTAGTTGTATGCATTTATATACTAATCCCACATTAGACCCAGCAGTTATTTACGTGCTTTACCCAGCTGCTGATGAACATTTGATTAATACTAGTTCCTTCCCTTCCGACAAGGAAGGAAAAGCCTTTGATAGACTTGACAAAGGTATATTCTTCTGCATCTCTTATTTTTAGATTTCTCTGCTGTAAAGCTTGTACATGTTAACATTTGGGCTTGCCCATTTTGAGAACATAAGGAAACAGATGTCATAATATTCCTCTTCTCTAAGAAAAATACTTTTACAATCTGATTGCTTCTGTCTTAGGTGGCTACACATTGTTGGAAATGTGCTTACGATTCTGCTGCTGCCACTGGGACTGTTATAAGGAGATTTGGTTGAGTACTCAAAACTTTCCTGAGGATGTTAAAACTGAAATTCGGAATTTCCTCAGAGTTAGGTTTTGGGACATTTGCTGCAGAGGCCCTTAGAAACTTTGATGAGAAAACTAACCTGATTCAGGGAATTTTGCATATTTTTTTCAAACTTCCAATTCCATGTTTGTCAAGGGGTTTAATTCTACCTCTACAACCCTTTTCAAGAAAAGAAAATAAGCAAACACAGTAAGCTGCTGGTAAGGAAATGTTTAAAAAAGGCAGGGAGGGTCCAAAAAGAAAGGAGGAAACCTCCAGAACAAAAATCAGTCAAATATGTTCTGTCTGCAAGACTCCCCTCCCCTTTCCACCTTGTGAAAACCTTTATTCTTGAAAGTCTAAATCTCCTTTTCTGTCTTTGGCAATGGATCATTTCAGGCAGATGGGTTATGAAAGTAATCCATCAAAGTTGCAGATAGTGGTGTGCTCTCTCACCTTTCAAAGGATTCGTCCCTCATCTGCTAGATCAAACTCCTCTTTTTCCTCCTGTCATTGAACACCTGCTGACTCGGGGGGGTGATAGAAGCGAACCCTCCTCTTCAGCTAGGAGAAAAGTTTTATTTACTAATGTTTCCAGTGCCAAGGAAAGAATAATGAAGACCAGTTGTGGATCTTTCTAACACAAAGCACAGGTCAACTGTAGTTTAGTTCTATTAAACGTTTTGACCGTAATTCAACAAAAGAAAATGAATAAATAAAAAATGCTAACTTTATTAACAGAAATAAAGCTTTCGGGAAATAACTCTTCCTCAGTATTCAAATAATATAATAAAATCCACCATTTTTATATAAAATATCACATGACACAGCCACCAATGAAATTATAGAAACAAAACATATATATATGCACGTATGTATGCAAAAAACATTCCTATACAATTTTATAAAATAACATAAGAATGAACGATAGTCCGCTACCCCAGAACAAGCAGGGTCACAATTGACTGGTAAGCCAAAGAGCTCTATTTTAAATTTATCAAGCCTTGAGCATACACCTGCAATGGAAAGTTTATTAAATGAAGGACTACAATTTTTTCCTAGTGGCAGGGATACGATTGTTGAAGCTTTAACTGACCTTAAGGTTTTTGTCAGAAATATATGCTTAAAAATGTTATTTAAGTAAGGAGGTGAATGATGAACGATTGTTTACATTTAAGAAAAAGAGCACTTTCATTCCAAATAACTGCCCGATAGTGAATGCTTTCAGTGTGGTCTGTGAAGATGAATTGACAATTGTACAATAATGTTTTAATTGTTTAACAAAAGGTGAAATGTCCTATGCTGAGTCTTTAGCCTGTAAGGAATTATGGGAAAATCAAAACACAAAAAAATAAAAACAGTAATTAAGCTGATAAGGGTGGAGCGACAGTTATATTTGATAAATCTCTATATACTGAATTAATTAATTCCTTTTTGAAGGATACAGCCACTTTTAAAGAAATTTCTTTTAGTGATGTGAGGAGGATTATTACAGAGATAAATGTTTGTTTATGACGTGCACATGCAAGGGGACATTACACTTGAGCTCTGTAATTATTTTTCAGTATCATGCCCAGTTGTTCCGGTAATTTGCAGAATACCTAAATTGCATAAATCTTTAATCAAACCACCCATGAGACCTATTGTTTCGGGAACCGGGTGGGCAACTGAACCCTTATCAATATATGTACAAAAAATATTGAGTAAGTACCTACCAATATGTCCAAGTTATATAAAAGACACTGGAGATTTTTTAAAGAAGTTATATGCATGGTACAAGGATAATCAAACATGTGAATTTTTATTGGTGACTTTATATATAGGCTCCTTATTCAGTGTAATACCGAATGAATATGGGATAAATGCCATTCATGAATTTCTGTGTAGTAAGACAAATATGATGGGGAAAGAAATAGATACCCTTTGTAGTATAATAGAAATTGTCTTGGATAAGAATATTTTCCTTTTTAATGGACAGCCCTGCCTACAAATAGCTGGTGTAGCCATGGGTACTCCCATGGCTAACACGTATGCTAATATTGTATTGACTCAATGGGAAAAAGAACATGTTAGGAATGATGAAAATCCATTTAAAGGAAACATTCTTTTTTACCAGTGTTTTGTAGATGATGGTTTCCTGTTGTGGAAGGGTGATGAGCAACAACTAAAAAGATTTGTACAGTTCTTAAATAACACTACGAGTTTTTTGAAATTTACTATGGATTTTTCTTATAGCAAAATCTCATATTTTGATGTTGAACTGTATAAGGAATCTGGGGTATTGAAAACTTGTGTCCATAGAAAGGATGTACAAGTGAATAGATACACGCATGCTAAAAGTATGCATGCTAAACATGTATTTGGAGGAATTGCTAAGAGTCAACTACTAAGGGTTAGTAGGTTAAACACTAATTTGGTAAGGTGTGAAGAACAGATGGAGGTTTTATGCAAATAATTTGAAAATAGAGGCTATGATAGTGAACATGTTTTAAAAATAAGAAATATATTAAGGAATAGAAATTCTGTAGCACCTCCATATTTTGGTGAATGTATTTTGAATGAAGATGAGGTGATTAATTCCACCTCCATTCTGAGATATGTCACAACCTATAACTATATGACAAAATATGTGGAGGCAATAATTCAAAAGAATTGGCGAATACTAACATCTCTATCTGAGTTAGCTACAGTACTGGGTGATATACCTCGATTTACCTATAAAAATAGAAATAACATTAAAAGACAATTATGTTGCAAAGATTTTGAAGTGAATTTAATGAGTCCAGTGATGCATAATTTTGGTACAACCGCTTGTCTTAATTGTAGTTGTTGCCGATATCTGTAATAAGCATTTTTTTAAATACCCAGTAAACAAAATAATGTATGAGATGAAGTACCAAGCTACATGCAGTATGACAACAATTGTGTACTTAGCAACATGTGTACAGTGTGACGGATTTTACGTGGGAAAGTGCTCAAGGCAACTTAAAGATCGTATAATTGGACACAAGTCCGAGATAAGGAGAGGTGCTATGTCCAGTGCTTTAGCTAAACATAAAATTGATAATGGGGTGTCCCATAGCTTTAAATTTAAAGTTCTGGAGGTGGTATGTAAAAGTTTAAGACAGGGAGACATAAATAATAAGTTAGAAATGTCCGAGTATAAATGGACTATTAGACGAAGCGGACAGGGCACCTGGGCTTAATAACATAGTAACTATTAAACCTGTACTAACAGCTAGACAAAAACAATACAAATGATGTTTTTTTATATATTTAAGATGAATGTTTGTGATTTTATAAAATTGTATAGGAATATTTTTTGGATATATACATGCATATATATGTTTTAATGTTAATTTCTTTAATTTCATTGGTGGCTGTGTCATGTGATAGTTTATATAGAAATGGTGGATTTTATTATATTTGAATACTGAGGAAGGTTTATTTCCCGAAAGCTTTATTTCTGTTAATAGTGAGCGTTTACTATTTATTCATTTTCTTTTGTTGATCTTTCTTTCTAAACCAGTTTTTGATAATGCCCAAGTTCAAAATGTTCTCTTCACAACTTGTTGCGCCTTATGCCTCATTTGAGTTTTTTGGAGGCCTTAGATTTAAAAGGTCCTTACATATTACTATAGATCCAGATTTCAGACATTTCTTAAGGGTTTCTATGACTTGATCACACTGTCAGTTATCTATATTACCCTTTGGTCTATCCACTGCTCGATGGGTATTTACAAAGTGCTTATTGACAGCCTACTGAAGACTGCAAGGCATTCACATTTTCCTTATTTGGACTGCTTGCTTATTTTTGCAGACCCTTTTCTTACAGTATCGGGAATCTCTCACTTGAGTGAGAGTTTTACATAGACTGGGGTTCCAGGAGAACATGCAAAAATCTTTAACTCCTCTTTACATAGTTTTCCATGGGGTGTCTCCTAGGTACCTCAGTTAAGAGAGCTTTTCTTTCACGGGAAGAAAAATATGTGTATCTAGATATATTCCAGAATTTTTCCAGTCAGACTTCTGTCTTAGCTGTGAATTTCTCAAGATTCTGGGTCTTATGTCTTAGATTCTTCTGGCAGTGACCCCAGATGAGAAAATTTCATTGGCATCTAAACTCTAGATGGCCCCAACACCAACATCCCCTGACATCTCAGATTCCAGTGTTGGAGTTTGTGCAGAGATATTCTTTGGAGAGACCAATTTTATCAGGATCCAGGTCTTCCATTTACCTTCCCTTCCATCCCCAGCACTGTCTGTAACAAAAGATGCCTCTAACTTTCTTGTGGGGCAACAGCTATATGGAGGAAAAGTGCAGGATCTTTGAAATAGAAAACACAGACTGAAACACGCACACACGAGATGCTGGCACAACTCCACAGTGATGAGGTACATAAACAGTGGGGAACCAGATCCTACCCTCTTTGCAGACTAGCCATGGTAGGTGGGGATGTAGCTTTTCAGCACAGTATTGCTCTAGAGGCATCGTGTATACAATCATAGGAAGTTACTAGGCTGTTGGCCCTGAGAGCCTTATAAGCCTAGGCAAGCGTTTAGCCCATATTTAGACAAGTCAGCACCCAAAGCCCCTGTTCAGCAGGGGCATCCCAGGGTGTATTTTCTGTTTCCCATCCAATTATGCAGGTTGTGCTTAAAAAGGGGTAATGAGGTACTCTGCTTGACGTGGAGAGGGAGTCTATTCCACAGATGGGGGAGTCTCTGGACATGCATATGTCCTACCAACATTTTGATATTGATGTCGCAGACCAGGTTGAGGTTGCACATGTGTGTTACTCGAGTGAAGCTTGACTTGTGGATATGCAGCAGTCCCATCAAGGCAGGGTCTGAGCTTGCTTTGTATGCCAGGGAGAGGTCACCTCTGAGGAGTCTTTAAAAAACTGAGTAGTGGGACAGGGCTTTTAGCCTGTCTGTGTAGAGTAGATGTTTGACACCCTGGACTCTCCTGGTGAGGAGCCTCTGTGGCCTCTCCAGCTGCTGCATGTGCTTTGCGAGGTACATGCCAAAGGGTGCGAGTTGTACTCAGTAATTGGCCTTATAAGGGAAGAATACAGGGATGTTATGACTTCATACCCAAACTTATGAGGTGGGCCATGTAGAAAGCTTTCCATACAGCAACATGGTGGTCAAAAGTTAGGTTTCTATCAACCTGGGTGCCCAAGTCCCTCATGACTGATTGCGTGCTCAGGACATTATTATTAATGTGATATGTGGGGACATCACTCTCCCCAAAAGGGATGATGATGCATTTTTTGGCATTCAGCTTGAGTCCGTGCTTCTGGCATCAGTCATTTGTTTGGGTGAGACCCTCATGGAGTATGCCCACATCACTTGGGGAATTGATGACTTCGCCCAGCTTGCATTCATTTGCTAACTTAGTCAGCCATAGCCCACTGTTTTTGTCCTGCACCTCAGAAAGGTACAGTGGAGATGAAAAATGTACACACCCCTGTTAAAATGCCAGGTTTTTGTAATACAAAAAAAATGAGACCACAATAAATCATTTCAAAACTTTTCCCACCTTTATTTTGACTTATAGCCTGTACAATTCAATTGAAAAACAAACAAATCTGTTAAGGGAAAAAATATAAAAAATAAAAAAACTTACAATAAGCTGGTTGCATAAGTGTCCACACCCTTAAACTAATACTTTGTTGAAGCACTTTTTGCTTTAATTACAGCATTCATTCTTTTTGGCTACACACCTACCATCAATTAAAGAGAGACTGATTAACCCAAAATCAAGTCCAGCTCTCCTAGTAGGATTTTCCAGACATTTACTCAGTTGCTTGCTACAGCAAAAGCCACGGTTCACAGAGAGCATACAAAGCATCAGAGAGATCTCATTGTTGAAAAGGTATCAGTCAGGAGAAGGGTACAAAAAAATTTCCACAGTATTGGATATACTATGAAACACAGTGAAGACAGTCATCATAAAGTGGAGAAAATTTGGGACAGTAGTTACGTTGCAAAGAACTGGCTGTCCCTCCAAAATTGATGAAAAGACGAGACAAAAACTGCTCAAGGAAGCTACCAAGAGACCTACAGCAACACTGAAGGAGCTGCAGGAATTTCTTGCAAGTACTGGTTGTGTACTACATGCGGCAACAATCTCCCATATTCTCCATATGTCTGGCCTATGGGGTAGGGTAGCAAGACAGAAGCTTTTTCTTGCACAGAAAAACATCCAGGCCCACCACTCGTTACAGTTGTTCTGCTTCTGGTGGCTTCCCCTATTTTGATTAGGTGGATTTTATCAATGAGCCAGTTTGCTACCCATCTGGCAACATATGGATTGATGCCTAGTTGAGAGAGTTTATGTATTATGCCTGAGTGGGGAATGGTGTCAATGGCTTTGGCCAGGTCTTGATAGATGGTATGCACGGTCTTCCCCTTGTCCATATTTTTGGTGATAGTCTCAAAGAATTCGATCAGATTTAAGACATGACCTCCCCTTGACAAAGCCAAATTGTGTGGGGTCGAGTGTTTGAAGGTTGCCAGTGTCCATGTTAATGAGGTCCACGATCCATTCCATGGCCTTGCAGATCAGGCTAGTTAAGCTGATAGGTCTATAATTTCCCGGATCAGTGGACACTTCACCTTTGTGTAAAGGGATGGCAGTGGCTGCCCTCCACTCAGCTAGGACAAAGCTGGTACTCTGGCTTTGGTTGAATAGGGTGCCTAATGGTGCTGCAAGTTCCTGCCTGAGTTCATGTAGGATGCCACCTGGGATGTTATCGGGTCCCATGGAGGCTGTAGTTTTTGCCTTTGAGAGGGCAGTGATAACCTGTTCCCTGGATGTAAGGGGGGAAAGTACTGGGGATGCCATGGTTTACTGAAATGTTCTTGTTGATGCCACAGCAGAACTAAGAACCTTTAAAGTTGGATGCTCCTTTGGTTTTCCAGTATCTGTGTGAATTGCTGAAATATGACATTTGTTATTCATCCCTCGAGTTTTTTTATTTTGTTTATACTTTGTTGACTGGATTAGTCCCACTAGGCTGATGACCTGTTTTCCGGGATGATCAATGGTGATAATTTAACCAGGACATCTGGGAACTTCCTGTACTCTCCTCAAGTGTCTTGGGTTCTTTACATTTGTTTGAACTACCAACTCAAGCAGATGGGACCTCATTTTAACTTGTCATCTGAAGGGTGATACACTCAGTGCTTTAATGCTACACTGCAATGTCAGCAATCCACTCATCTGGAGAGAAAGTAGAATCTGCAGTCTTCTGGTCTTCCAGCACCAAAGGCAAGTGTGCTAACTGTTACACCACTGACACTACTGGAAAATATAGGTTTACTCTATTTCTGACTGCCATTCAATCCCCCACCCCCACTCTCTTTCTACTTTGTTTCAGCTAAAACTGTTTTTGAACAAAAACCTGATGACAACTCCTTGAAATCTTAATTTTGTTGCAGAAAAACTTGCACTGTTTCCATTCAGACTAGCTCAACAAGCTGATTTAAAGTTCCTAACATGGAAAGTTTTACTCACTGGTCTAACTTTGGCTAGGAGAGTATCTTGAATTACAAGTTTTTATGGTAATGCCACTTCATTTTTCCTTTAATAAGGATAGGTAATCTTGAAGGTTGATGCTTAGCTGGGAGAGTTTGTCTGTTATGCCCGAGTGGGGAGTAGTGTCGAAGGCTTTGGCTAAGTCAAGGTAGGTGGTGTGCGGTCTTCCCCTCGTCCATGGCTTTGGTGACCGTTTTAAAGAAGATGACCAAGTTTAACAGGCATGATCTCCCTTTGACAAAACCAAACTCTGTGGGGTCAAGCGTTTGGATGTTGTCAGTGTACTTGTTTATAAGGTCCATGATGCATTCCATGGCCTTGCAGATCAGGCTAGTTTGGCTGATGGACCTTTAATTGCCTGGGTCAGTGGACGCTCTACCTTTGTGTAGAGGGATGACAGTGGCTGTCCTCCATTCAGCTGGGACGAAGCCGGTGCTCAGGCTCTGGTTGAATAGGGTGTCTAATGGAGCTGAGAGCTTATGCCCGAGTTCATGTAGGATACAGCCAGGAATGTTATCGGGTTCCATGACGACTGTATTTTTTGCCTTTCAGAGCGCATTAAAGACCTGCTCCCTGGTGATGAGGGGAGGAGGCAAGTGCTGGAGATGCCCTGGTTTACTGATGGGGGGACAAGGGGGGTGAAGTTTTTACTGAACCTGTCTGCTTGCAGGTTGGCTGTATCTATAGGGTTTGTGTATGTGGTGGTGTTAAACACTAGTTCAGAGCAGATTTGGGTGTTACCTTTGAGATTGCGGATATAAGTGAAGAAGGCCTTGTGGTTGTCCTTGGTAGATGTGGTCAATTACCAAGATGAAACGTCATTTTTCAGTCCATGGTAGTCCACACACAGTTTTCTGACAACGGTTCTCAGTTTACCAGTCAATTGTTTCAGAAATTTGCAAAAGAATGGTACTTTATCCATGTTACTAGTAGTCCTGAATACCCACAGTCATACGGGCTTGCTGTACATGCGTTACAAGTGCAAAGCAATTATTAGAGAGGTCAAAGCGTGACAGTACTGATATCTTTCTGAATTTGCTTAATCTCAGAAATATACCTCATGACAGCCTACTTGGGTCGTCTGCTCAGAGACTTCTATCTAGGCAAACCAGAACAACCTTTCCTAGGAGTTCTAGTTTGTTGGTGCTATAAACAACAAAGCAATTAAAGCCCATCTTTTCAAGAAGCATTCCTTTCAGAAATCCAGCTATGATAAAACGAGCAGATTTCTTTGTCCATTGAAGGGAGGTGAGAGAGTGAGGATGCAAACGTCAAAAGCCTTTGATTGAATTGGTCAAGTCAGAGGTGTGTGTGCCATGCCGAGATCTTACTTAGTGGAATCTGAGGGTATAGAATACAAGAGAAACCACAGTCATCATCTTCCTGCATCAGAAACGATATTGCAGCATCATACCTGTGATATAGACTCTAGATCACAGAGCAACCCTGACGGTGTTTGTACTGAAGAACATGTCAGTGTCTTTTCCCATTCCTGATGATGTCCCAGTTGTCCTCCCCAAAGTTGAACATTCCTTGAAGACAGTCCCCATTGCTAGATCCAATTCTGACTTTTATGTTACACGATCAGGTCATATTTCCAGACCTAGTGTGAAATACACAGCAACCTGGACATGATTGTTGTATGTGTCTGATTTTGTATGATTGCACATCAGATAATTAGTTCTGTATAATTGCAGGTCAAAAGATCAATGTGAGAATGTTCAATCTCGCCTTGGTTCTTACACATGGGTTCGGAGCCGATCCTCGGCTCCGTGCCGGCCGACTGCAAGCTCTGCATCGAGAAGAAGCTCGAGGACATCTAATACCCACAATCCCCCTCTGCCTTTACCTCAGATCTAGTTTGCCGCTGCTGCATACGCATCGCTGGAGGCTAGCTCGAGGCTTTTTACAGATAAGATTTTAACTATTTTGGTTAAATTTTCAAAGAACTTCTTTAAGATCTATAGTTATTGAAAGTTAGTGTACGGTGTGTGAGTAGAGCAGAATTCTCGGTACCATTAGATTAGTTTAACTTAGTTTAACTAACTGGTATAGAGTTTTTCGGGGCCTACCACCCCTACTTGGATTGACAATCGGACTTACAAAATACCGGATTTGACTTTTTGTTACCTGGATTGACTGTTACGGGACTGGACTGTCTCTTTCTCTTTCATTATGTCTGAGAAAATGAAATCTGGCTTCAAACGTTGTCAGTGTGGCCAAAAGATGTCGGTCACAGACAACCACAGTTCCTGTGTCTACTGTCTTGGCCCTCTCCACTTACAAGAGGACTGTTCTATTTGTCACTCTTTTAGTGGGAGGGTCATGACAGATAGGCGCAGGAAACTGATGGATAGAGGATTGTTGAAACCCTCTTTCCAGGAGGCTCTGGATGCTTCAGACCAGGCATCCAAGTCCTCGAAGGGGTCGAAGACGTCAGAGCCCAAGTCATCGGCTCCGAGCTCTTCGGGTATAGTTAGATCACCGGTTCCACAGACTTGGGGCCGAGTGTTCAACTGTTGGCAGTTTCCGAGCCTCGAGTCTTGGAACCGGTGACGGAGCTCCCTCCACCGACTCTGTTGAGGTCGGCTCCGTCTTCGATCCCTTCGACTCGTTCTTCCAGGCCCCTTTCCGACACCGATGTGGACCGTGTGGTGCAGAAATTGATGGAGCATACGGCCCTATCCAAGCTTATCTCGGTCTCCCCTCAGTTGATGTCGAGACTTGAAGGCCTGCCACTATCTCCATCTGTTCCTCCTCCGAGACCTGTCCAGTCTTCGGAGCCGGAAGAAGCTGAACTGATGATTGTGGAGCCCTCGGTGCCAGAACCGTCTTTTTCTCAGTCGGCACCGTTCACCTCGACTCCATCCGATCCGGTACTGGAGTCTCGGGGCCGAAGATCCGTCCTTGGTTCCGGGACCGAGTCGGACCGATGTTTGTTCCGGCGCTCCTCTCGGGCCTCGCACGGATCGACTCGGTTCCGTCCTCGGGTCGGTGCCTTCGGTTCCTGTTTCGGGGATTCTTCCCATTTCTTCGGAACCGGGAGATACCTCGACTCGGGACCTGGGGGCCTTCGACCTCATGAGGAAGGTGTTGTCTACCCAGACAACCACATCAGCAGGTACAGCTTCTCCTCCCCACAAAGGACCGTTATCCTCCTCTGCACCCACGGCCACGTCAAGCGTCGGGCACCAGTGTCTCAGCCACCCCTGGAGGGTGCCCCTCTTCCTCGGAGGCTTCTTCGGATGCTCCCCACGAAGAAGTCCCTAGGAAAAGACTGTGTAAGAGGAGACACTTGGATTCTCCACAAGAATCCTTGACATCTGATACTGACTTAGATGAGTCAGAAGGGTCCCTAAGTCACCTTCAGAGGATGTCTCTTTTCTGACATCTTGGAGATCCTAAAACAGAGAGGTGACTGGCAAGCCCTCCCCCCTTCTGAGGATGAGTCAGTTTTGCTGAAGGCATTTGGTGCTCGCCCTTCCTCCTCCTGGGTCACTCCGCCCTTTGATGAGTTAATGGAATTAATTGCTCAAGGGCGTGGGAGACTCCTGACACGGTGGAACCAGTCCCTAGGAAGCCAAACAAGTACATTACGGCACCACAGGACAAGGCTTACCTCACCAAAGGAGTTCCAGTAGGCGCCATGGTGGTGGCAGCGCCACGAAAAGGAGATGTCGGAGTCTTCCTCATCTGTCCATCCGCCTAACAAAGATTCTAGGACCATGGACAGATACGGGAAGCGCATTTTCAGTTCAGCGGCTTTCTCTATGCGTTCCCTGAACTATTTGACTCATTTTACACGTTTACAGAGGGATCTAGTCAAAGAGTTGGGAGATACCCTCCAGGGTACTACAGATGCCGCTGTTTCAGAGAGAGTTACAGCGCATCTCAACACCCTTACGTCCATTGTAAACTCGTCCATGAGGCTGATATCCTATGCAGCCGAAGGATCGAGTAAGGCAGCGGCTTCAGCGATTGCTCTTCGTAGGCAATCCTGGATGCGCTTATGTTCGTTCTTGAAGCCTTCAAGTCTTCCTTTACTAACGCCCCATTTGACGGAGCCACACTGTTTGGCCCTAAAGTAAAGGAGACCCTTACGCGGTGTGAACAGGAGGGAAAGACTCTGTCTGCTGTTGGAGTCCGTTTTCCACCCTTCCAGACCGTACCCCAAAGGGCAACGTGGTGGGAAAATGTGGTTTGAAAAACCCCAAGGATCTTTCCCAAACACACAGGGTGATGCCCCCTCTAGAGGCAGAGGGGGGGGCAGAGGTGGAAGACGCCGCCCTGGCGGCAGAGGGGGTCCGCAAAACCAAGGTGACAGGGATAACCTCCCTGGCAAACCTTTTCAGCACTCCTGAGAGGAGGCCCGACTGTCCTGCTCTGGAGGCAGTCGGGGTCGCTTAGCTTTATACCCTCAGGCCTGGCAAAACCTCTCTTCAGACAATTGGGTAAAAAGCATTATTACCAGAGGTTACAAAATCCCATTTCTATCCACACCCATTCCAAAGAAAAAACTCCCAGATGTACCACCCCATCTGCGAGACCCAGCAGCTACAGAAATTTCAAAGCTGCTAGAAAAAAGAGTCATCCAACCAGTCCCAGCGGACCAAATAGGATTCGGAACTTACTCAAGGTTCTTTTTAGTTCCAAAGAAAACAGGGGACTGGAGGCCGATTCTGGACCTAAGCCATCTCAACACCTTTGTCAAGAAGGAAAAGTTCCGAATGGTCACGCTTCAATCGATCCTTCCATTCTTACGGAAGGGCGACTGGATGTGCTCGATAGATCTGAAGGACGCATACTACCACATCAAAATGGCCAGGGCGTCCAGGGATCATTTGCGCTTCCGGCTGGGAGCCAGTCACTATCAGTTTCGAGCCCTGCCCTTTGGTCTGACTACAGCCCCAGGGTCTTCACCAAATGCATGGCAGTGGTAGCGTCTCATCTGAGGCGCCTAGGATTCAGGTGTTTCCGTATCTGGACGACTGGCTCCTGTCTGCCACCACCAGGCGTCAACTGATACAAGCCAGGGATTACACCCTACAACTTTGTACACACCTTGGCATTTCAGTAAATTTCGAAAAATCGTTGCTACAGCCATCACAGCATATCTTATTCATAGGAGCGGAATTAGATACGCGTCATTTAGTTCTAAAACTTCCTACAGAAAGAATAGTAGCACTTCAATTCAACATTTCCCTTCTACTGTCGTCCAGGAAGTCTCCGGCAAAAATTGTTCTGAAAGTTTTGGGTCTCATGGCAGCTTCTCTCATTGCGATACCATTGGGAAGACTGCACATGAGAGTGCTGCAATGGCTTCTGTTTGCACAATGGTCATTCCAACAACTTCCACTGACTCACGAAATTTTGATAACGAAAATATGCAAATCACACCTAATGTGGTGGTTACAGACTTGCAACCTATCCAGCGGAAGACCATTTGTGCTACCCGCACCGTCAGCGACGATAACCACGGACGCTTCCCTGATAGGGTGGGGGGGCATCTTTCAGGGACAGACAGTCCAAGGCGAATGGACCAATCTGGAGTACAATCTGCACATCAATGTTCTGGAGTTGAGGGCAGTGTTTTTGGCGTTGCAACACTTTGCTCCCCTCCTTCCTCCAGGGACCATTGCAGTTCAGACAGACAACATGTCCGTAGTCTGGTACATAAAAAAGCAAGGGGGAACCAGGTCTTACCAACTATGCAGAGAGGCCATGAGAATTTGGCAATGGGCAGAGTCCACCGGTCGCTTTCTGATCGCAACGCACATCCCGGGGTCATCCAACGTCATAGCCGACAGGCTGAGCAGGGCAATACTATTGCCTCACGAGTGGTCCCTCAAACAGTCAGTTGCGAGAAGGATTTTTCGCAAATGGGGCCAGCCTGCCTGCGATCTGTTTGCGTCTCCAATGAACGCCAAATGCAGGAGCTACTTTGCCCTATTACCCCCTCCAGGGGAAGTCCCCAGGGACGCGCTGGTGCACGATTGGCCCCCGGGTCTCCTGTATGCTTTTCCTCCATTTCCCCTGATTGCAAAGTTTCTACAGAAAGCCAACAACCTTCAGAGGACTATTATTCTCATTGCCCCGTTCTGGCCTCGTCAAATTTGGTTCCCCTTTCTATTGCGTCACCGCATTCGGGGACCTTGGATGCTGGACCCAGAGCCAGATCTACTGACTCACTCGTCACGAGTTCCTCACCCATCTCTAGAATCTCTCCACCTAGCAGCTTGGCTGCTCCGCTTCCCTTTTTAGCCAGGTCGGTTCCACTCACATCGGCGGTTCAAGATATTTTAGTAGCTTCTCATAAAGTTTCCACTACTAAGACTTACACCAGTAAGTGGAAACGCTTTGTCTTTTGGGCGGAGTCACATCATTTGGACCCTGTTAGAGCTCCGTTAAACAAGGTTTTAGAGTTCTTGACTGAACTATTTCATGAAGGAGCTTCCCCGGCTACTTTAAGAGTACAGTTAGCTGCCATTTCTAACTATCATGTAGAGGAATGTGGTGCGCCTATTATGGCTCACAGACTGTCTAAAGCCTTTTTAAAAGGTTCTTTTCATATCAGACCACCAGTCAGAAGTCCGACATCACCGTGGAATTTAAACCTGTTGCTCTCTAAATTGATGTTGCCACCCTTTGAACCAGCCTCAAGTTGCACATTGAAATTTTTGTCATGGAAAACTTTATTTCTAGTGGCCATTACATCTGCTAGGCAGTGTCTGAGCTTCAGGCCCTTTCTGTAAAGCATCCTTATTTAATATTTCATTCTGACAGAGTATCCCTACGCACTAATCCATCCTTTCTTCCCAAAGTTTGTTCTTCTAGTAATATTAATCAGTCCAGTGAACTACCCACCTTCTTTAAGAACCACTCTAATAAATTGGAGTATATGTTGCACAAACTGGACGTCCATAGACAACTCAGATTTTATTTGGATAGAACAAAAGATCACAGGAAATCTGATCAACTATTTGTAGCTTTTGCTGACAGCAGAAAGGGTCTTGCAGTTACGAAACGAACTCTTTCTAAATGGCTAACTGACTGTATCACATATGTTTATGAAGCCTCCGATCAAACATTATCAACAAAACCCAAAGGACATTCAACCAGATCAGTTTCTACATCTTTGGCTCACGCAGCTCGCTTACCACTAGACACTATTTGTGCGGCTGCTACTTGGGCTAAACCACATACATTTATATCTCATTACAAAGTGGACAGGGTTTCTAGGGATAGGGCAACCTTTGGTTCCACTGTGCTCAAGAACGTTCTCCCGTGAGTTCCTCAGGATTATGGAGCTAGGGACGCTACCCATGTGTAAGAACAAAGGCGAGATTGAACACTCTCACATAAAGAAGTTATGTCCTTACCATAACGTTCCATGTGGAGTGTTCATCTCGCCTTGGTTATTACATTCCCACCCTTAGGAAGAAAGTTCGATTTGGTGTCTGGTCTGGAGTATTTTCTTTCTGCTGTTGCAGTATTAGTGTTACTATCATACCCTTGGTATGTTTGTATATATGTACTTTTATGTATATAGTTTGGCATGTGTGCGTGCTTTATGTCTGGTTTGCTTGCAAACTAGATCTGAGGTAAAGGCAGAGGGGGATTGTGGGTATTAGATGTCCTCGAGCTTCTTCTCGATGCAGAGCTTGCAGTCGGCCGGCACGGAGCCGAGGATCGGCTCCGAACCCATGTGTAATAACCAAGGCGAGATGAACACTCCACATGGAACGTTATGGTAAGGACATAACTTCTTTTTTCTGTAAATTGCATGCCATTAAATATTGTCATTTCATATATGAATCATTTGTCAGAGGGAAGATCGTAGAACAGAGCATGTGTATGTACCTTTAAGAAACATTTTCAGGTGTAAGCACATGCATATAAATAGTGAGCACATGCAGGCAGCAGTGCCATTTTGAGAGAACAGTCAGAGTGTTAACATGTATGAGTGTGGTAGTCAGTCTATTTATAAGTTTACGTTTGTTACAAAACCTCATTCCTGATGTGTTTTTGTGTAATAAAGCTGCCTGAACTAAACTTGTGAATTTTCATCTGTTTTATCCTTACCAGACGAGCGACAGGGTTTACTAGAGCTATTCTATGGGGGGCTCCTACACTCTGACCCGTTTTCCTTCTCCCCAACGATCTAAGCTTTGGTAATTGTCCAGTATAGCTTAGGTTGCTGCAATACTGATCTAATGATGAGCAGTTATGTAAGTAAACACCGTAAGAGTAAAAGTTAGAATAGATCACTGATGCAGTATTATCCCCCTCTCCTGATGTTCTTCGTGTTTCACTGTTGCAGTCATCACATTTGGGTTATCTGCCTGCAGGTAGCCCTCAGCCGGCCTGAATACCATTGTCTTCGGATTTCTGCGTCGGATGCTGTCTCTTCTTCCATGATGTCAGGGGTATAAAACATGCAGCAGACGCCATTACATCAGTCTTTCTTGCCTTGCGGTGCCCGAAGCAGAAGCAGTTCGCAAGTGCCAGTCGGCAGTCTCCTGAAATTTTCGTTTTCGAGTTTCAGACCCGAAGTCTTCAAAAAAGATAAGTACCCCATTGGAGATCCTTTTTCTTGATCCAACCGATGTCAGTAAAAGTTAACAATTGTCTTGCCTGTGGAAAGCAAATACCTCATAGAGATTTTCATTCTTATTGCACCCCCTGTTTAGGCCCAGACCAGGACGTCCCTCGCTGTCGGTTTTGTGCCTTGTTTAACCCCCGAACTATTCGTCGTCGGGCTATTTTTGGAGCCAATTACTTTCGTACTCCCAGTGCGCCGAAATGGCTTCGTTAAGCCATCCAACTACTGATGATCTGAAAAAACGTAAGGATAAAGACAGAGACTGACCGCATAGGTCCAAAACTGCCGACGACGCTGCCGTTAAGCTAGTCTCGCCAGTCTGCCGGTACTTAGTGAGGCGCGTTTGCAGCCCTTGATACCTGCTACTTCAGATTCACAGGCCTCTACTGAGACCCATTCGGAGTCCGGTATGCCGCGAGATGCTTCTTCGACTGTGGAACCTGCGGATGTCTCTACCTTGGATGGGTCCGGTGCCACTGTGCAGGCACCGGCTTCTGAGGGTGTATTCAGGCCTACAGACATCCATATTAAAGTGACGCCATCGTTTTCATCCAGGCCAAAAACCCGCACTACATCTAGAAACCGACGACCAAACTGCAGGCTCAGGCCCATATGCCTCAAAAACAAATGCTTAGAATGGTTGAAGACCTTATTTCCTTAATTAGGGGAAGCCAGCCTTCCCCCTCTAAGAGACGTAGAACTGAATTTCTTTTTGATTCTTCTGACCAGGAATCTGATATTCATGCTCCTTCTGATTACCATGACTTGCCCTTATCTACTTATGAGGATTCTGGTGCAGAGGATTCCATTCCCTCTACATCCCCTCCAGAAGATCTTTCTTTTGGTGAAACCTTGCATACTCTTAGGGAGCATTTCCGCTGGGAAAACCAGGATTACTCTGAGTCCAAAAAGAGACTTAGGGAATTCTTACTCCTGCCTCAACACAGGCCTTTAGCTATCCCTCCTGTTTTGGACATTGTAGATGATGCTTTCTTGGAATCTAGCCTTACCCCCAGCCACTCAACCTCCAGCTCCTAGAAAACCTGACGGGTACTAGAGAGTACCTGACTCTCACAAGTTCATCTTCAAGAATCCTCCTGCAGATCTAGAGACAATTTCTCAAGGACCAAAAGGCATTAAAGCTACTACTGCCAAAAATTCTACCCCTGCAGATAGAGATTCTAGAGCCTTAGATTGGGTAAGAAGATGTACACTTCTGCAACTTTGGCCATTAGGGGTTTAAATTGCCAGTTTCATATGTTAAAGTATCAGCAACATATGGGATTACTTAAACGGAAAATGATGTTGATTCCTGACTGTGCTGAGCACACAGAATTGCAAGTTTTAATGCATTCTGCAGAACAAGTTGGTAAACATGTTTTGCAGTGTGGTTTTGATGCTTTAGAAGCATCTTGCAGGGCTGCTGTCACTGGGTCTGTACTTAGAAGGCATGCTTGGCTTAAGGAACAAAACTTGCCAGATCTTGTTAAAGCTAAATTACTGGATGCTGCCTTAAACCAAGACCGCCTTTTTGGCAATAAAGCAGAAGTCCTCAAAAGGATGGAGGAAAAAGCTAAAGCTATGCAAACTGTTAAATATTTCCTACAAGTGCAGCCTCCCAGGTTCAGTAGGCATTGGCCTTCAAATAACTGGTCCTTTCCAGTCCCTTCCAGGCCTTCTCAGTCCAAACCCGGGAACAACAGACCACCTAGACTACAGTCTCAGGCTACGCACAGACTAAGCAGTGGGGAGCTCCAACTTCCAAAGCAGGAAGCAGTAAGCCACCCCATCTATGGAAAAATGGCACAATGACTTAACCTTAACCCTTCCAAGCCCTGCTCAACTACCTGCTCCCTTAGGAGGAAAGCTTGCCCTGCATGCAGAAAACTGGGAACTCATTACCCAGGGCAAATGGGTTTTGAACATAGTTCCCCAAGGATACAGATTCCACTTACACACACTACCAACCTCAAATGGTTGGCCAGACCTCCCCCCAAATCAATGGGCAGAGGCCCAACAGCAGGTTCTCTCATCTCAGTAATAGGGCTATTCAGCCTATCCCAGCAGAACAAAGGGGACAAGGTTTTTATTCAAGACTTTTTTTGGTACCCAGAAAAGACCATTCCTGTCTGTATCACATATGTGTCCTATCCTGGACCTCTCTAGTCTCAACACCTTTCTGGTAGTTCCAAAATTCAAAATGCTAACCCTTCAACAGCTTCTTCCTATGTTAGCCAGGGATGCCTGGCTGGTAACCCTAGACTTAAAGGAAGCTTACCTGCACATCCCAATAAGGGAATCTTGCAGGAAATACCTATGCTTCAGGGCAGGCTCCATACACTATCAGTTCTCTCCACTTCCCTTTGGCTTATCTACTGTGCCCAGGGTATTCACAAAGTTCCTAACTCCAGCCATTGCATTTTGCAGGCAGAGAAATATTCAGATTTACCCATACTTGGACGATTGTCTGATTCAGGCAGAAAGACAGGACTTGCTATTACAACCCCTGGCATTCGTAAAGAAACTTCTAACCTCACTGGGGTTCACCGTCAACGAAAAGAAATCTCACCTAGTACCCTGCTAACGGATTGTATTCCTGGGAGCAAGCTTGAACATAACTTCCCAGATGGCATTCCTCACTCTGGAGAAACAAGTTTATTTGACAACCTACTTCAAACTATTGGCCCCAAAACCCCAGCTGTCTGCAAGGAAAATACTGCATGGCCTCTTGCATTCTACTAATTCCATATGCAAGACTTCATATGAGGAAACTCGAGTGGTATCTAAAAAGCCTGTGGTGTCAACATTCTCAGGACCTGGAAACAATGATTTCTGTCATTCCTTGTATCAAGACAGAGTTCCTTTGGTGGGCAGAGGCCTGACACCACAACAAGGAACTCCCTTTCACTCTACCCCCTGCCGCTCAAACCCTAACAACAGACGCATCAGACTATGCATAGGGGGCACACATGGCAGGGCAAGTGCATTCAACGCAAATGGAACCCGAGACAGATGCACCTGTATATCAATCAAAAAGAACTGTTAGCTGTACAGAGTGATCTGACAGCCTTCAAAGACTGTATTCTTCCAAGACAACTGTTGGTAAAGACAGACAACACCACAGTTATGTGGTACATAAACAAGCAGGGGGGACCACACTTGTACCCTCTCTGCAGACTAACCATGGCTCTGTGGAACACAGCCTTGAGCTACCAAGTACACCTACCAGCTCAATTCCTGCCAGGCAAACTAAATTTACTGGCAGACGACTTAAGCAGAAATCTCATGGACCCACATGAATGGAAGCTAGAAACCAAAATATTCAAACTCTTAAGGAACAAATGGGGGACTTCAGAGGTAGACCTGTTTGCCTCCCCTCAGAACTACCAGTTGAACAAATTCTGCACAAGAACTCATCACCGACAAACTTGGAAAGTGGATGCCCTGTTCTTTACCTGGGAAAGCCTCTCGGTTTATGCCTTTGCCCTTCTGCCTCTCCTCTCGAAGGTTCTACTAAAGATCAAACAGAACAAGCCAAGGACATTACTGATTGCACCAGACTGGCCACGCCAGCACTGCTACCCCCTCTGGCGCAATATGACACTGCTGCATCCATGGCACCTGCGTCAGACCCCTTCCCTGCTGTCCCAGCAGGCGGGCCAGATTCTGCAGCCTCAGCTTCAAACCCTGAACCTTGCAGCCTGGCTAATTCCTTGAGCTCTCCTCTAGCATCCCTCAGTAAGCAGGTGCTGGATGTCATTCTAGAGGCAAGGAGGCCTAGTACTAGAAAATCCTATGGTGAAAAGTGGAAAAGATGCTGTTCCTGGTGCCAGGCTCAGGGGATGGGCACAACGGTCCCCAGTGTACCTCATATTCTACAGTACTTAACAGAAATGCTTCACAAGGGCCTAACCTTATCGTCAATTAAAATTCATGCCTCTGCCATTTCAGCACATTATAATATTGAGCCACCCCTCTTCTCTCACCCCTTGCTAAAGCAATTCCTTAGAGGGGCCAAAAATTTAAGACCCCCCCCCCCCCCCCCAGAAGAGCTCCCACTCCAGCCTGGGACCTTAACTTCGTATTGGAAAAGCTCACTCTTCCCCCCTTTGAGCCAGCTGCAACAGAAGAGTTGAAATTCCTTTCTTGGAAAACAGCCTTCCTTCTAGCCATCACTTCAACAAGAAGAGCATCTGAATTACAGGCCCTCATGGTAGTGGAACCCTTCATTATCTTCCATGCGGACAGGGTTTCCCTCAGGACTAATCCTTCCTTTATGCACAATGTGGTGTCTAGTGTGGCCCTAAATCAGTCCACTCATTTGCCTACTTTTTTCCCTAATCCACAAAAAGGGGAATGAATACTGCACTCTCTGGACGTGCACAGACAACTTAGATTTTATTTGGACAGGACTAAGCCCCTCAGAAAATCTGAACATCTGATAGTTGGCTTTGCTATAGGGGGAGAGGGGAAGGCCATTTCAAAGCAAACAATTTCCAAATGGATAGCCCATTGCATTCACTTCTGCTACAAGCACCATGGAAAACTTACCCACTGAGGATAAGATCACATTCCACCATGGCTGCGTCTACCTCTGCGGCTTTTCTCAGAGGAGTCCCTACCAGGGACATCCTAGAGGCTGCTACCTGGACCTCTGTACATAACCTTCACCAAGCATTGCCACATGCCTATCTTTTCTAAATCCAGCGCTGGATTTGCCACTGCAGTCTTGCAGGGCTTAATAGCTGGTCCTAATTTTCCTTAGCTTCCTCCTACCTTCCTTAGCTTTGGGAATCAGTCCAAATGTGCTGACTGCAACAGTGAAACACGAAGAACATAGTGCAGTTGTGTACATTTACCATAAATGTAGATGTTCGAGTGTATTCACTGTTGCAGTCGTGGTTACCCTCCCTTTAGCCCCCTAACTTCTCTTGGCGCTACCTTTCCTTCTTATTTGGTATATTTATTTTTTCTGGTGTATTTGCTTTTTAATGGGGGTGTACCATACAATATAATTGCTTCCTCTTGTGGGGACACCTGACATCTGTGGCAAGAAAAGGGCGGAGCAGTGGTGCAGCAGTTAACAGTCACCTCACAGCAAGAGGTTCTCTGGTTTGATTCTCGGCTGGGGTGCCTTCTGTGCAGAGTTTGCATGTTCTCCCTGCATTCGCGTGGGTTTCCTCCGGGTACTCCGGTTTCCTCCCACATTCTAAAGACATGCGTCTGGAGCATCTCTCCCCAGGCCTCCGCTGAAAACAGGCTCTGTGGAACCTAGTCGGATTTTCCTGTTCAACAAATGTTAAATAAAAATAAATAAATAATAATAACTGATGTAATGGCGTCTGCTGCACATTTTATACCCCTGACGACCTGACATCATGGAAGAAGAGATGGCATCCGATGCAGATATTCAGGCCGGCTGAGGGCTACGTGCAGGCAGATAAGAAATCCGAAGACTCTGGTATTCAGGCCGGCTGAGGGCTACCTACAGGCAGATAACCCAAATGTGATGACTGCAACAGTGAGTGCACTCTAACATCTACATTCATGGTAAGTGTACACAACTGTACTTTCCCTTTCTGGATCTTTTAAAGAAATGTTGGGTATTGTTTCTTATTCTTCACTTTATCTGTATGTTATGGTAGGTTTACCCGTATCTCTTTCCCTTTTCCCCATTCTGCTAGCATAACGTAATATTTTGGGGCTCCAGGCTGCTTTCCTGATAGACAAGAAAGCTCTGAATTTTAGACTATATCTGCTTTTATACTGGCATGCTCTTGTGCCTCTTCGGATGTACAGGCATAAGAAAAGTACCTTTAAGCTTTCGATATTGGCCTGAAGTCCAGTCCTTGGTAGGATATGTTCCTTAAAACGTAGGCTACTGCTAATTATCTGAAGTTTTCCTGGCAATTGGTGCATGATGTCCAATTGCTCATTGGCAGAGCGCTGGTGTCCCCCCCCACACACACACACATCCTAGAGCTAGGTCAGAGAAATTCTCCCTCAGTCTGTTTTTCTGGAAAGGGATTTAGATGTTCCAGGAGGTATTTCAGAGGTTAGAGAAGGACCGTAAGACTTGAGCCCCCCTCTCAATTCTAAAGGAGTTAGAGCATTACTTTTCTACAGATCTACCTCAGAACTGGTTTTACCAGTCTGCCCCTATGACATCATATCATGTTGTGCATACTTTGTAATAACAAATGTAGAGGGAGGTCGGAAACTGTGTGGAGCATTCTTCCATTATGTGTGATGCCAGGGTAGATAAAACTAATTTAAAATTATCTATTTTGCAGCAATATTGTACTTGAAGGCCTCACCTTGCATTTTGTGCAGAAGTGGGCGTGTCACAAATGATTGACAACCAGGTCTGCATATGTAATGAGCCGTGATTGACATGGCATTCAAACAATGCAAACAAATGGACTTTGTTTTGCTAAAAATAAAAGCACACTCTTGAAGAATTTTAGTTGCTTGTTAAATTCTGAAGTGTTTCAGATACAAAAATAATTTTTTGCTAAAATAAAAGCCCACTCTTTTTAGAATTTTAGTTGGTTGGAAAGCGATTCAAATACAAAAATAATAGCTTTATTCAACTAATAAAGGGGACTTAGAAAAAAGGACATTTGCCATTTTCATATCCCCCTCCCCGACAAGGACACTCCTGCCCAAATAAGGGACTGCCCAGCCTAAAGGAAAACTGGTGGTAACCCTAGGTCAGGACAAGAATAAAAAGTGAGCTTATATACTTTATTTTGAACAAAAAATGTATCTCCCGATTAAATCATTCGCTAAAAAGTGACCATGTAGTTTACCGTTTAATTTAAAAGAAAATATACTTTGCAGACAGCCAGATGCAGGAACAAAACAAAGTTTCTGAAATATGTCTTTTATTTAATAAATACGCATTTCTTTGTTTATATTAAAATAAGAAACAGTTGTTCTCGAAGACAACACAAATATGTAAATATTATAATGTATAAAATATATTGTAAATATTAAAAAAGGACTTGAAAGGAAGAGAAATGTGTGAAACTTGTTGAAATTTAATGTATAACTTCAGCAGCTTCTGAGGAAGATCCTAATTATTTTGCATGTATTGTCATAAAGATGCCATTAAAATGTACTTAAATTAGTTGGCCAAAACTGAGAAAAGCAGTAATGGGTATTTATCTTTTTGTTGGCTGGTTTAATCCCACCAAGGTAGTAGCCTGTTTCAGAAGAGACCCTCATATTTGTAGAACTAAGTGAAATTTGGCCAGGGCATCAGGGAACTTTCGGTAGGTGCTATGGGATCTTTATCTGAGCTACCAACAAATCAAGCAGATAGGACCACAGATGCAAGTTTATTAGTTTGTGATGGTGGAAGAACTTGTGGTCTTTGAAAAAGAAGTGATGAAATCTAATACATTTCCACTGATTTCCTTTCGAAGCTGAAATGATGAACTAAAGTGTGTGTGTGTGTGTAAATATGTGGGTCCACTTCTAAATTTCGAGATCCCACAATCTCTACTTTTAATATCCCGAACCCCTAATGTCGAGATTTTGGAATCTCGAAAGTATGAAACAAAAAAAAAAAAAAAGACAAGTTCTAAAAATATGTTCTTGCAGAGGGGCAAGCCCCACTGCACCCACCATATCCCATGCAACCTAAATAATACCAACTCTGAGATCCCTCTACAGTGAAAAGAACGATAAAGTAGAGCGCTGTACAGTGTGGAATGGGAACATTACCGTTATCTTCACTGTAGTGCGATCTCTGAGTTAGTATATTTAATTTGCAGGGGGTGTGGTGGGTGCAGGGGGGTTTTGACCCCTGCAGTAACGTGTATTTAGACATTTTCATGTTTTTGTTTGTTTGATAATTTCGAGATTCCACAATCTCGACATTATGGGTTTGGGATATTGAAGTCGAGATTGTGGGATTTCAAAATTTCGTAGTGGACCTATATATAAAATATAGATGCATACTTCTACATACACACACACACACACACACATATATATATATATATATATATATATATATATATATATATATGTACACACACACATACATACTTACACACACACACACACATATATATATATATATCTCCTACAGATGATCAAAATCCCAAAAAGTCGACTTTCATATGATCGACTTTTGGAGTTTCCAACGTTCTAAACGGACATCTCTGTATAGTGCGGAATGGGAAGATTTCTAGCTTCCGCACTGTAGTGCGATCTTGGAGTTGGTATATTTAAATTGTGCATGCGTGTGTGTGCATGCGTATGTGTGTATATGTGTGTGTGTATATATAGATATATATATATATATATATATATATATATATATATATATGTGTGTGTGTATATATATATATATATATATATATATATATATATATATAGATATATATATAGATATATGTATACGTGTCGTGTATGTGTGTATCTATGTGTGTGTGTGTGTGTATATATATATATATATATATTTGTTACCTTCATTTCATTGACAGCTCATTTCACTGACAAGCAAATCAGCAAGACCATTTCACTGAGAACACATTTCATCAACAGTGATATATGACCTTTTCCCCACTGTAGTGCGATCCTGGAGTTAGAATATATAGTCAGGGGGGTGTGGAGGGCACAACCCCCCCCCCCCCACATATTTTGGTTGTATATTGTTTTCTGCAAAACAGTTATTCATTGCACTTGTATCCATCTCTATAGCTTAAACATTTATAATATGTGGGGGGCTGTGCCCCCCACACACCCCTTACTATATATTTTAACTCCAGGATTGCACTACAGTGGGGAAAAGGTCATATATCACTGTTGATGAAATGAGTTGTCAGTGAAATGATCTTGTTGATTTGCTTGTCAGTGAAATGAGGTATCGATGAAATGAAGGTAACCCCATATACACACATACATACATACATACATACATATAATACGTAAATTTCTTGGGTGGCGAAAGCCAGGGAACCTTTTTGGCTAGGCTTATATAGGCCCCAGAGCCGATAGCTTAGTACCTACCTATGAACCTATATGTATATATATGTATAAATATAGATATAGATTAAATTTGAATGTGAAACCAGTGTTAAATCTGTCAGTATTGCTTGGAAGATCTCTAAATACATCAATGAAGGTTTGCTGTTGCAGTTTTGCTTTGTATAATTTTTTTATTAAGAACAGTTTAGGAATGGAATTGCTTTGAGTCATTTAACTTGTGTAAGTAGCTTTTAGTCAGTTTCTTCAAGTATTGCTAAATTGAATTAACAGGTTACACAGAGTAAGACACTGTACAACTGTATATTCATCACAAACAGGAATAAAACCTCTGACAATAAACCATGCGATAACCCAAAATAGCACCAAACATAATTCAGTGTCGCACAGACACACGATTGAAGCAGTTCACTCGCCATAATATCAATAAAAGGAAAAGAGCGCTGTTCATAAAAACAGAAAAGTTTTAGTAACAAAAGAAGGTGAGCGCTTTCGCAATATACAGTTGCTTCATCAGACCATGTAAATGGCAGGAGACCACATCAATAAATAGGGTCAAGTTCTTAACTAATTTTTTAGTCTGTCCTTTAAGGTTCTATTAATTTTTTCTACCATCCCATTTGATTGTGGAAGATATGGAACATGAAACCTTTGTTGAAAATCCAGCACGTCACAAAGTACTTTAATCATCTAACTGACAAATTGTGGTCAGTTTCCTGATTCTATCACCCTGGGCCGTCCCCAGTGGCAAAAAATGTTTTTCCAAAGTGCTTTTACTGTCACTTTAGCTGTCATTCCCTTGGTTGGAATTGCTTCCACCCATTTTGAAGAAAAAAAACACATCTACCCCTTCCAGCAAGTAGCGATACCAACTCTTTGCAGGAGGCAGTGGTCCTGCATAGTTAGTCTGTATAGAGTACCCTGATCCATCTGCCACAAGTACCCTATGCACTCTTGGCTGTGCTTATAAAGGGCCAATAGCCTTGTTCCTTCCTGTGATCCTATGAGCTATGGCTTCTTACACTTTGCATTTGTTTGTAGACATATCAAGCATTCATCCTACACTACCTGACAGTTTTTATTTTTTTCAAACATGGATTCCAGTACTTTTCTTTTGGTGATAAAACTTCACTAGTTTTGCCAACTGATCTGGAATGTGTGGCAGTCTTAGCCCTTTCTCCGTTTCAAAAACCTAGAAATACCATGTAACCCACATTTTCCAGTTCCTCTGGCTCTCCCTTTTCCTTTTGAATCTTTCAAATCTTCATTTACTTGTTTTCATTCCTCCAAAAAATCTTGAAGTTTACAAACTGTCCATTTAGTTCCTTCAAGATATAAAGGGCTTACCCTTCTCAGCTGCTTCCATTGCTTTAGCATCCACCAAAGCATTTTCATTATTTGTCCTTTGAGCCTTTGCCTTTAAAATACTGAACTGTCCCTGCAACTTCTACTTTTGAATCTGTTTCCACGTATCCTTTAAGACAGAATCATGTTTCAAAGGTTTTCCTGCACCATCACTGAACCCTCTTCTAGCCCACGTTGCTGTATGTATTCTGAGAATTTTTTACATAAGCACCATCACTTTAAATATTTATTGGATGTTTGTGTGTGTCTTTCGGCTTTTCCCGGTTAGGGGTCGCCACAGCGGAACTCCGGTCCGCTAATGATTGGCAGTTGATTTTTACGTACCGGCTTGCCAGGCCTGACGCACAACCTTCAACGAAGGTACGCCCATTCACGCATGTCTCCATGCAGAAGACGCACTAGCTGAGAATCAAACCGAACAGCGTCTTACTGTAAGGCGACAACGCTACCGCAGCACCACCACCGCGGGTTAAATAAATATTTATTGGATGTAAATGCTGCAAAACATATTTTACAGCCTCTAGTTCAGCCCTTTGTGCTGATATGTATCCTGGTCACTTGACTGTAATTGGTTTGTCTCCATCTTGCAATGTCACTATTGCAAATCTAGTGTAGTATTTCCCATCCTTCCAGAAATCTGCACCATCTGCATACACTGTAAGAATGTGGCAGTCATAATCTGCCTTTAATGGTGATTTATCCAGTTTCTCCAAATCTGCCATGCAGTTGTGTACTTTCCCTTCATATCCAACCCAATAAAATTGGATAAGTAGTACTTGTCCCTTGAATGTATTTGTGCATTCTTCGTACTAAAAGTATTCATTTTGAAAAAACATTCTAACCCTTTCCGTGATTTTGTTTATCTCAGTGTCATTTAGCAAAGTCTTGATTGTGAATTGTGAAGTTTGAACTATAACCCCCGAGAACATGATCAAATGCTTATTATTGTCCTTTAAGTGGCCAAAAGCTGTTTAATGCAAGGATGATACCCTTTTTCTACAGGAGTCATTCTCCTGCTATAAAAAGTAGCCACTCTTAACTTAGTGTCCATTCCCTGAAATGCTTCTTTTGGCCAAGACTGTAATAACACCACTGAGTGTGTGTCCTTCCCTGCTGCTGCTTGTAAGACTAAAGGTAATTTACTGGTGGGAGCTATTAGCTCAGTTGTTTGCACCAAGTTCTGCTTTAACATTTTAAATGCCTCTTCCTCAGTGCACAAATCAACTTTTTGATCTGCCAACATTTTATAGAGAGGAGCTGCTGCCTCTGCATAGTTGTCTATAAATTCCCTGTTGTAGTTCATGATTCCCATGAATTTATGCAAATCTGAAGTTGTCAAAGGCTTTGGCAGTTTCAAAATGCCCCTCACCCTTTCCTGACATGAAGTGTACTCCTTGTCTGTCTGATAATGGTTCCTAGAAATTTTACTACTTGTGACAAAAACTGTATTTTTTTTTTTTAATACTTTGAACCCTGACTCTTGCAAGTGTCTCAGAACTTTTCTCAGATGTGATGTGTTCCACAGTCTGACTATATCAGAATGTCATCAGCATAATGAAAAACCTTGTCATCTTTACTCACATTCTTTAAGAATGCCCTTAATATCGAATGAAGAATGACATGACTGTTCTGAAAATCCCAAAGTAATCTAGTCATGACATACTGTTTATTTTCAAAGGTGAAGGCAAACCTTTGCCATTCCCTTTTCTGAATTGGTACTGCAAAAAATCAATTTGCTAAATCTATTCCTGTAAAACATTACTTTGGTTTTATGCAAGCTGCTATTTCTGGAAGGCCCAATATCAAATGTGTTCTCAGCTGTGAGTACGTACTGATTAACTTTACAGAGGTCTATTACCAAATGGTAACTCCCAACCTTCTTTTCAACTGGCCAAATAGGTGAATTTGCTGGACTATGTCCGTTCTGAATTAATGCCTTCCTGTTTACAGTCTAAGATGCATTTTCATGTGTGATCTGCTGCCTCAGCTGGGATTGAATACTGTTTTTGAAAAGGAGGAATATAATCCCTTGTACCTACCCTATAACTGGAACTTCTAACTTCTCAATCTGTTTTTGTTTCTGCACATAAAGTTTGAAATTCTTTCTCTATGGTATTCCAAATATCTCTTTGTTCATCTGTCAGGGGCATTGCCCTGTTTTCCTTGCTCTCTACTAGGCACTTTCAGTTAACACACTGTTTATTTGCATCTCTTGTTTTACACAAAATACATTTGGAAAAATTAATTACTATCCCTAGCCTGTTTAAAATATCTGTTCCTGTTATGGCCATTCCACAACTATGCTGCATCAAAAATGTTCCCTTTACTGGAGTTTCATCCTGAGTAAACTTAATTTCTACAGGCTCACTGCCCATTGCCACACATGTACTACCATTGAAGCCAAAGATCAAAGTTTTCTTTTTTGTATCCGGCTTAAGCCTTCTGTTCGTAACAGCAGCTGCTGTTCCCATGTCTATTAAGACATTTTTCCATGGCAACCCCTCCACCCAGATGTCAGTTAAAGGTCTCGCATGATTTCCTTGTTTAAAAAATGCTAACTGAACTGTTTGAGCAGGGGGACACACCCTTGTTGTGAATTGCTGTCATTATCCAGATGCCTAGAAACTTTTCTGATAACACAAATGTGTTCTTGCTCCTGGGAATCATCTTCATTTACTGTGTATGCAGGACAAAACATTTCTTGACATACAGCCTGCTGCCTTTTACATTCTGAGCTCCAGGAAGGATTTTTCCCCACTCCTATTGGATATACATTGCTTTTACCATCATATTGCTGCAATTTAATATTCCCTCTTGCCTTATGAAACCTCTGACCCTCTGTGTTATCCTGCAACATTTGCTTTTTTTATTCCTGACTACTTTTTCTTCTGAGTCGCTTGTGTATTTTTTAATTTTTTTGCAGTATACACAGTCCTATTTGATAGGTCCCTTTTTTTTAAAACAGAAAAAACATGCAATTTGCCTATCATCCGAGCTTCCCAAAGCTGGAGGGGCTGATGCCACTCTCTGTACGTCCCTGTTCTCATCCTCCCACATTTTCTACCTGTACCCATCCTACTGCACCTACTGTTTTAAACCCATCTTCATCAATACCAAGAGAAAAATGTTGTGCTTAAAAATATCTCTTGGTCATTACTCTCCCTCTCATTAGCTTATGAACACACTGCATTAATGTGTCAGCAGTTTCCTCATAAGTGCACTTAATGCCATTGTGTACTCCTTTTACTTGCTCATAAAACTTGTGTATAGGCTGTTTTGCATTTCTGGGTTATTTCCCCGTCATCTGTTCTATAAATGATCTGAAAAGGCAATTTAAAATGCTGTGCCTGTTCTTGCATTCTGTGAGAAACTGCAATATTAAAATCCTTTAACAACAACAAAGTCAAGGTTGGACACTGGGAATATGCCGGGAGTATGATTTAATCTGTTTAACTTCGAATCAAGCTTGCGTTTATTAGAAACAGTGAAAATCTTATAACACTTTGAAATAAATACCAGAAGCATTTTTACAGTGAATCATTCCATGCATTGCCAGCAATATACAAAAGCCAGTCTTCAGATGTCGACATACTGTAAAACATACCTTTATTTTATTCCAGTGAGGAATGGTTTGTAACAAACAAGATTGGTGGTAGAGATCAACTGGAGAACCTGTCACTACCCGCACATGTTCTGACACGTGTTTCTGTAAATCTGCATTTGTAACTGTATATTCCTGTAGTTGTTTCTGTAATTTCCCTATCTTAATGTGTAATTCTCTTTCCTTTGCCATGGCATTTAAAAGTTTGTTGTAAATCCTGCAACTTGTGTAAGAGCTTGTGTCTCAGTGTCCACACCAGGGTTGCCAGACGTCCCTATTTGGGCGGGACTGTCCCGAGATCAGCAGCCTGATCCCGAGTCCCACCCTGCCGGTTTAAATCCCGGGCAGCCTCCACTTTGTGTTTTTGATTGGCCCGTATACCGGCATACGGGCCAATCAAAAATCGCTAAACACGGAGCTTCTTGTGTTCAATGCGGAAGTTCACTTTTTTTTGTTTGTTTTTTATACTTTGTCCCTACCTGGCCAGTCGGAAATCTGGCAACCCTGGTCCACACCCATATTATCCTTTGAATCTATAATGGTAGGCATAGCAACATCAGCCCTAGACAAAATGTCTAAAACATTTTGCATATACTTTTTAATCCGAATGTAATGTTTTTTTAACATTTGCGTGTGTTTTTCATTAAGCTGTCAGTCAACTCATCATTCAGCTGTCTGATTTTTTTATCCTGGTTAAGAGCATCCCACTGTGAGCAGTAGGTCTGAAACAATTCAAGTGTCTCTACAACCTGTAAGCTTGTAGCATGATGTATAAATGACTGGAATTTTCTATAAAATGTAGAAACTGGCATTACAAAATGATTTTTGACTTAATTTGACAATTTTTGACTTGATCTGCATAGTCTTGACTAACAATTGCTGTAACACAGTTTTCCTGACGTTAAACAAAAACAAGGATGTGCGACTCCACAGTTAAGACATTCAACTTAACTTTTGTACGTACTGATCAAAACAATAAATTAATTTATATGTATGAACTCTCTTAAATTTGTTTATACCAAACGATGTTAACTGTCACCAACTCTTTCGATTCATTGCCAAACTCCTTTGATATCACTACTGGCTTGTTTATACCACTGATGTAATAATGTCCAAACTTTATCAGTAGTCTGGTTTAAGTTTATGGCCACAGAATGTGTGCATCCAGCACTTATGCCCTTGATGGTATCCATGTTATTTCAGAAAGATGTTTACCATTTTCAGAAATGGATAATAGGTGATCAGACTGTAGACCAAAAATGCAAACTAGAAACTTCCTGTCTGTCGAAAATGCTGGTGAATGTCTCAGAACAGATGCAAAGGCGAAATGTTGGTTTCATCCAAGTGGAAATACTTGATACTGCTGAGCTGTTCAATACTGACTGTATGGAGGCTTGCGCTAACAAACTATTAACTAGTGCTTTGTTGTAGTACTTTTATGAATATTTAAAAGGGTTCGAATTAAGTCTGATACGCCACTGTTGAATTGAATCGAATTAACAGGGTACATAGACTGAGACTGTACAAATGTATATTCGTGTTTACAGAAAGGTTTATTGAAATAAACCAACCAAGCACTACCGTCAAGATTTTTTTTACATTCTCTTTATAATGCAGATTACTGTCAGATAACTGCATTTTTTCAGATGACTCAAATTACAAAATGTCCACCAAACTGTTCTTTTACAGTTTTATCTAGTTTCAAACTTGGTCCTTGATGAAACTTTCTTTTCCTGAGTCGAAGCATTCTTTGTCTGCATCCTTACCTTATCCAGGAAGAAACTGGTTCCTTAGCAGGCCAAAATGTTTTTCATTAATAGGATAGTCGGTAACTTTTTCCTGCTGTTAGCCATTTCCCTTTAGCAGGCTTATTCACTTGAATATCTATATACATTTAACCGTGTATGATATTTCAACCAGCCTCTATTGTTAGTACAATTTGTTACAAAATATTCAGAAGTATAATACTTTTTTTGCACGCAAGCACATTTTGTTAAACTAATACTTGTTCACTGCATATTTCTGTTCTGTACTTGCAGGTGCTGTGTTAAATGTTTTTAAAAATATCACAGTTATGATAGAAAGCAGTTTTACCAAACCTGTTACTGTGAAAGAAAAACAGTTCTACCAAGTTATGTATATTTTTCAAGTAGATGTTATTACTGTGAGGATAACCAGTTTTACTTTGTATAATTCTATCAACAACCAATTTTCTTTTCTTGTGCATTGTTTACACACACACACACACACACACACACACACACTACATGAAAAAGAAACCCACAGGATCATGAATTTTTTTGAGTGGCCTACAGTCCACTTACTTCCAAGAAATGTGTGAATTGATTGTGAAGAAGGCAGAGGGGCCTTGTGACCTCCCATTTATAGAGCCTGAGCTCGGGGATGCCTATATTTGTAGCCTGGAAGTATATAAATACCACTTCCCATGCTCCTAAGAAAGCTAGTGTCATATAAAAGCCCACAGTCGAGTGGTATTGTATGCTAAGCAAGCTAGATTTCACTCTTCTGTGGTCCTTTTTTATATGTATGAGACCGCATGACCTATTTACATTACTAGCTGATATAAAGCCCTTAAGGCTTGGATAAGGGTGACCTTAGCTGCACAATAATATATCCTATTTACTTCTGTTACATTGCATGGATCTCTATGGACAGTCCTAATTACTGTGTTCATATGTTTTATCAGACTTCTGACTTTTTGGGTTTTATTGACATTTTGCAGTTTATTTCTTTCATGGATCTTTGTATGGCAGTCTTATCTCAATCAAGCAACTCTTTTCTTAGTTCATTTTCTTCTAAACTGAGGGCACATTTTTTGTTTTCCATTTCTTCCAAGCATTCTTTAGAAAGTTCTATAATATCATCTTGTGGCACATTCTCTTCAATTTCATCATGTGCTATCCATTGCTGTGACATATTTGAACTCACTGGTCTATCACTCCTCAACATTGACTGTCAGAGTTTCCACAGTTTCTTCTTCCTTCCCTTACTGTCCAGCTTCAAGTGAATGTATATACTGGTTTCCTGTGGAAGGCTCCAAAATATTTTTATATGGAACCTGACCAATTGCTTCCTGTTCCACTAGTTCCCCCTTAATTTGGATGTCCATTGCTCTATCCTTTTGTGGTGCTTTCTGAATTGAATCCTTCACCTCGTAGGTACTCCATAACTTCAGATGTTCTGTAGTCCCATCTCGCCTTTATTCTTACATATGGGTTTGGAGCCGATCCTCGGCTCCGACTCGGCCGATTAAAAAGGGCAGTGTCTCATTTGGCTTGTGGCAAGGTAGGTATCCCATAGTGCACTAGTAAGAATCCCCAGATCTCGTTTGCAGCGTCTACAAGTTCAAAAGTGCTCTCTTTCTTGGCCGTGGCTAAGTTGGATTTTTTCTTCATTATTTTTGTTTATAGTGATCATTTTTTGATAATAGTAATAGCTTAGTATAAATAGCTTAGTCATTGTTTTAGGTAGTAAATTAGTAGTGTGTCATTAAAAATTTGCAAAGTTGTTGTGAAAACTTGTTGGCCGTCGCTTCCGCAGGCCTTTTTTCTCTTCCGAGTAGTATCCCTTCCTGGGTGTGCTAGTTTTTTGCTATTTTTATATATCTTAGCGTAGGTCAGTGTTTGGGTTAGGACCTTTTTTGACTAGAATAGTAGTATACAGTTAATAGCTATGTGCAGTGTTGTTTTATTAATTCTTATTAGCTAGTTAGTTAGCGTGTTGTTGAATTATTGCAGTTGTAGCAAATTCTTGACGTAGCTTCTCCTCTGTTTTCGGCTAGGTTCGTTTAAGTTAGAGGACCTAGACCTCTAGTAATCTTTGTCAAGTGTGTTATTTCCTCAGCAGGGCTAGGCCCATGCAAGTTAGTGGACCTTGTCCTCCGTTCCTGCTTTTTCCTCCTGTGTTTGTGACAATATGTTTAAGGAGTCTAAGGATCATAAACCTTCAGGTTTTAAAGTGCGTCTCAAATGTTCTCAAAAAAATGTCACTGACAGACATAGTAATTGTGTTTACTGCCTAGGTGCCATACATCTTCAGGAGACTGTTCTTTTTGTCATGCCTTTAGTTTTCTGGTTCTCAAGGAAAGGAAGAACAAATTGATCCTGAAAGGTCTCCTTAAGCCTTCCTTTGAAGAGTATTTAGTCAGTTCTTCATCGCATTCCAGGTCTCCCTCTTCTAAAAAAAGAGAAGGTCAAGTCGGCCAAGAAACAGTTTCCCACACCGACTATTTATCTGGACCTCCACAAAAAATTTAAAAATTGGACAAACCTTCTACCTCTTTGGCTCCACTGTCCTTGGAGCCGGTCGAGGTTATCAGCATCGACACTCCAGTATCGGCCCCAAGTTTTTCGGAGCCGACTACTGAACATTTACCTCGGAGCCGGTCTAGAGAATTATTACCGGTGTCCCCGACTCTCAGATCTCCGATTTTGCAGAGATCTAGATCACCTGCCTTGTCTTCCAGATCGTCTAAGAGTCTTTCTGAAGAGGATGTAGTGAGAGTAGTGCTTAGACTCTTGGTCGTCTGCATTGCCTAATTTGTTGCTGGGTCCAACCCAATTGGTTCTGGAGCCATCTAAGGCTATACTCCCTGCTTCTGTTTCTCCTCCAAGCCATGTTGGTCCTTCAGAGCCAGAGCTATCAGTGCCACTTGTTGTGGAACAGTCTGATGTTCTTCATGTTTCACTGTTGTAGTCATTACATTTGGGTAATCTGCTTGCAGGTTGCCCTCAGTCGGCCTGATTAACAAAGTCTTGGGGCCTGCGTAGGTTGCTGAACCTTCTTCCATGACGTCAGGTTGTCAGGGGTATAAAACATGCAGCCGACGCCAATACATCAGTCTTTCTTGCCGTGTGGTGCCCGAAGCAGAAGCAGTGCGCAAGTGCCGGTCGACCAACTCCTGAAATTTTCGTTTTCGAATTTCAGAACCGAAGTCTTCAACTAAAAGCTAAGTACCCCGTTGGGGAAACTTTTTCTTGATCCTTACCGATGTCAGTAAAAGTTAATGATTACATTACTTGTGGAAAGCAAATACATCATAAAGATTTTCATTCGTCCTGTATTCCTTGCCTAGGCCCTGACCACGACGTACCTTGCTGTCGGTTTTGTGCTTTATTTAATCAGCGCACTATCCGTCGTCTATATATTTTTGCCTCTAAATATTTCGGTTCTTGGTTTAATTATCCAGAAATGTCATCGGTTAGCCATACGACTACCAGGATTTCAAAAAAATGCAAAGATAAAGAACGAGATGGGCCACCGAGGTCAACAACTGCCAACGACGCTTCTCCTAAGTCAGTCGCCAGTTTGCTGGTACTCAGTGAGGTGCTTTTGCAGCCCCTGATACCCACTACTTTTGATTCGCAGGCCTCTACTGAGACCCATTCGGAATCCGGTATGCAGCGAGATACTTCAGCTATTGAACCCGCATATGTCTCTACCTTGGATGGGTCTGGAGCCGCTGTGCAGGCACCGGCTTCTGAGGGTGTATTCAGGTGTACGGACTTGAATATTAAATCGACGCCTCCTTCATTACTAAGGCCTAAATCTTGATCCACGTCTGAAAAACCGACACCCAGGCCACATGCTCAAGCCTCTATGCCTAAAAAACAAATGACAAAAATGGCAGATCATCTAATAACTCGAATCGGGGGTAGCCACCCCCCCCCCCCCAAGAGGCCTAGGGCAGAGCTTGATTATGAATCCTCTGATCAGGATTCTGTTTTTTCTGACTCTTCTGATGACCTGGATTTGTCCTTAACTACTTATGAATTCTGATGCAGAGGACTCTGTTCCCTCTGCTTCCCCTCCTGAGGATTTTTCTTTTGGGGAAACCTTACATACTGTAAGGGAGCACTTTCACTGGGAAAGCCAGGAATTTTCTGATTCAAAAAAGAGGCTTAGGGATTTCCTTCTCCTACCTCAGCATAGGCCTTTGGCTATTCCTCCTGTACTAGACATTGTTGATGATGCTTTCTCGGAATCCAGTTTGGCCCCTGATTCCCTGCCTCCTGCTCCCAATAAACCTGACAGATACTACAGGGTCCCTGAGTCCCACAAGTTCCTTTTCAAAAATCCTATTGCAGATCCAGATACTATTTCACAGGGGCCCAAGGGTATTAATGCTTTTACTGCTAAAAATCCTACCCCTTCTGATAGACTCCAGGGCGCTGGATAGATGGGGTAAAAAGGTTTATACTTCAGCAACCTTGGCAGTTAGAGCTTTAAACTGCCAATTTCATGTGTTAAAATATCAGCAGCATGTTATTGGACTGCTTAAACAGAAAATTATGTTGATTTCCTGACTGTGTGGAAAATAGACTTACAGGATTTAATGCATTCTGCTGAACAAGTTGGAAAACATAATTTGCAATGTGGTTTTGATTCTTTATAGGCCTCTTGCAGGGCTGTTGTTATTGGGTCTGTGCTTAGAAAGTGTGCTTGGCTTAAGGAGCAATCTTTGCCTGATCATGTTAAAGCTAAATTGTTGGATGCTCCTTTAAATCAGGACCGCCTGTTTGGCAACAAGGCTGAAGACGTTCTTAAAAAGATGGAAGATAAAGCTAAATCTATGCAAGCTGTTTATGATTTTTTACAAGTTCAGCCTCCTAAATTTAGTAGGCACTGGCCTTCTAAGAATTGGTCCTTTCCAGCCCCTTCCAGGTCTTCTCAATCCAAAACCAGACACAGCAAAAACCCCAGGTTTCAGTCACAGGGGACTTGCAGAACTAAGCAGTGGGGGGTCTCCACTTCCGGTCTGGGAATAACAAGACACCATCCTATGGTAAACTGTCTCAATGACTTCCTTTTAAAATTTCCAAGCACTTATCTTCTGACTGCCCCTTTGGGGGAAAAGATTGCTCTTCATGCAAAGAACTGGGAACTCATTACCCAGGACAAATGGGTTTTAAATATAGTATCCCAAGGATACAGATTTCACTTCCACACATTGCCAACGCCAAGTGGGTGGCTGGACCTACCCCCAAATCAGTGGGCAGAGGCTCAAAAACAAGTACTTTCTCTCTTAAGCATGGGGGCTATTCAACTGGTACCAGAAGAGGAAAAGGGAAAGGTTTCTACTCCAGACTTTTCCTGGTACCCAGAAAAGACAAATCATGGCGTCCAATCCTGGACCTGTCTACTCTAAACACCTTTCTGGAGATTCCAAAATTCAAGATGCTGACTCTTCAGTTACTTCCTATGCTAGGCAAAGACACCTGGTTGGCAACACTAGATTTAAAAGAAGCATACCTGCACATCCCAATCAGGGAATCTTGCAGAAGATACCCATGCTTCAAAGCAGGCTACACACATCAGTTCTCTGCGCTGCCCTTTGACTTGTCTACTGCACCCAGGGTATTCACAAAGTGCGTGGCTCCAGTTATTACATTTTGCAGGCAAAGAAGTATTCAAATATAACCATACCTGGACGAATTGTCTAATTCAGGCAGAAAGCCAGGGCATACTTTTGAATCATCTGGTGTTTGTAAAAAGAGTTCTAACTTGTCTGGGGTACACCCTGGGAGCAAGCTTGAATACAACTTCCCAGATGGCTTACCTCACGCCAGAAAAGCAAATTCATTTGGTAACCTATTTCAAACAAGTAGCCACAAAAGCCCTGCTATCTGCAAGACAAATACTGCAAGCTTTGTGGTTCATGGCCTCCTGCATTCTTCTAATTCCATATGCAAGACTGCATATGAGGAAACTACAGTGGTATCTAAAAAGCCTATGGAGTCAACATTCTCACAGCCTAGAAACAATGATTCCCATCATACCTTGCCTATGCCTAGAGTTCCTTTGGTGGGCAGAGGCCTGCCACCAAAACAAGGGACTACCATTCATACTACCCCCTGCTGCCCAAACCCTAACACCAGATGCATCAGACTATGCATGGGGGGCTCACCTGGTAGGGAAGTGCATTCAGGGTAAATGGAACCCAAGTTAAATGCACCTACATATCAATCAAAAAGAAATGTTAGCTGTACGTAATGCTCTGACAGCCTTCAAGGACTACATTCTTCCAGGACAACTAATGGTAAAGACGGACAACACCAAGGTTATGTGGTACATAAACAAGTAGGGGGGTACACATTCCTACCCCCTCTGCAGACTAGCCATTGCATTGTGGAACATAGCCTTGAGCTACCAAGTGCACCTACAAGCTCAATTTCTGCCAGGAAAATTAAATGCACTGGCAGACACATGGACCCACACTAGCGGAAACTGGAGCAAAGGATTTTCAGCATGTTGATAAGAGAATGGGGGAGCCCAGACATAGACCTATTTGCCTCCCCCCAGAACTACCAGTTGGACAAGTTTTGCACAAGGACTCCCCACAAACAAGCCTGGAAAGTGGATACTCTGTTCTTCAGCTGGAAAAACCTATTGGTCTACGCCTTCCCCCCCACTGCCTCTGCTCTCCAAAGTTCTACTAAAAGTCAAACAGGACAAACCAAGGATGATTTTGATTGCTCCAGACTGGCCGCGCCAACACTTGTATCCCCTCCTGCGCAGTGTGTCGCAGTTCTCCATGGCACCTGCTTCAGACCCCTTCCCTGCTGTCTCAGCAGGAGAACCAAATTCTGCACCCTCAGCTTCCAACATTGAACCTTGCAGCTTGGCTAATTACTTAAACTCACCCTCATCATCCCTCAGCAAACCTGGAATGGATGTCATCTTAGAGGCAAGGAGGCCTAGTACTAGAAAATCTTTTCCTGAAAAATGGAAAAGATTCTGTGCCTGGAACCAGTCTCAAGGGATGAGCACAGCAGCGCCCAATTTACCTCAGATTTTGCAGTACTTAACGGAGATGCTTCACAAGGGCCTCTCTTTTCCCTCCATTAAAATCCACGCCTCAGCCATTTCATCTTATTATAACACAGAACCTCCCCTCTTCTCTCATCCTCTGCTCAAGCAGTACCTCAGATGGGCCAAAAATTTGAGACCACCCAGGAGAGCTCCAACCCCTTCCTGGGATCTTAACTTTGTATTAGAGAAACTCATTCTACCTCCTTTCGAGCCAGCTGCTACTGCAGACTTAAAATTTCTTTCTTGGAAAACAGCTTTACTTTTAGCAATCACTTCAGCTAGAAAGATATCTGAATTACAGGCCCTTATGGCAGTGTAGCCTTTCATCATCTTTCATGCGGACAGGGTGTCCCTCAGGACCAGTCCCTCCTTCATGCCCAAGGTGGTATTCAGTGTGGCTCTTAATCAGTCCATTCATTTGCCAACCTTCTTTCCCAATCCATAGAACAAAGGGGAACGGATTCTACCTTTTTTGGATATGCACGGACACCTTAGATTTTACTTGGACAGGGCTAAACATCGAAGAAAATCTGAACTGCTGGTGGCATTTGCTGCAGGGGCAGAGGGGAAGGCTATTTAATAACAAACCATTACTAAATGGATAAGCCATTGCATTAATTTCTGTTATAAGCACCATGGAAAACCTATCCCCCAGGGGATCAAAACTCACTCCACCAGGGCTGCATCTACTTCTGCAGCCTTTCTCAGAGGTGTTCCTACCAGGGACGTCCTAGAAGCTGCAACCTGGAGTTCTGTGCATACTTTCACCAAGCATTATCATTTGCCAATTTTTTTCTAAATCCAGTGTTGGCTTTGCCAATGCTGTCTTGCAGCGCCTTATAGCTGGCCCTAATGCTTTATAAACTCCTCCTCCCAACCATAGCTTTGGAAATCTACCCAAATGTAATGACTGCAACAGTGAAACATGAAGAACATAGTACAGTTGTGTACACTTACCGTAAATGTAGATGTTCGAGTGTATTCACTGTTGCAGTCCTGGTTACCCTCCCTCCAGCCCCCTAACTTCTTCTGGCTATACCTCTACTTTCCTTTACTATGCTTAAAAGCCTTTTTGGTGTATTTGCTTTTTGTTGGAGGCATACCTTTGTGTTTTTATGTTTATTTGCTCCCCACTAGGGGGGCACCTGACATCTGGGGCAAGAAAAACTGATGTAATGGTGTCGGCTGCATGCTTTATACCCCTGACAACCTGATGTCATGGAAGAAGGGACAGCAACTGACGCAGGACCCAAGACTTTGTTAATCAGGCCGACTGAGGGCAACCTGCAAGCAGATTACCCAAATGTAGTGACTCCAACAGTGAATACACTCGAACATCTACATTTATGGTAAGTGTACACAACTGTACTTTCCTTCTGCATCCCTTCCTGAGGACCTCTCATTTGGGGAGACCTTCAGTACCCTCAGAGAGCATTTCCATTGGGATTGTTAGGACTACCTCCAATCAAAGAAAAGATTGAGAGTTCCTGGACCTACCACAGCACAAACCCTTAGCCATCCTCCCTATTCTGGATGTGGTGGAGGATGTCTTCCTGGAGTCTGGCCTCATCCCTGATGCCCTCCCTCCTACACCCAGAAAGCCTGATAAATATTTTAGGGTGCCAGCTACCCATAAGTATTTATTCAAGAACCCTGCAACCCAAAGGTCATCACTCAGGGACCCAAGGGGGCTAGGGCCAGTTCCTACAAAAACCCATTCCCCTCTAACAAGGAGAGCAGAGCCTTGGACCGATGGGGCAAAAAGGTGTACTCTTCAGCTATCCTAGCCATTAAAGCTCATCTGCCAATTCCATATGCTTAAATATCAACAGAACACACTGGAATTAAAGCAGAAAATTTCCTCATTAACAGAAAGTACTACTACCAGAGAACTAGGAGATCTGATGCACTCCAGCTCTGAAGTGGCAAAACATTCCCTGCATTGCGGATTTGATGCTCTAGAAGCCTCTAGCAGGGCTGCTGTTTATGGATCAGTCATTAGGAGACTTGCATGATTGAGAGAACAACCTTTCCCTGAACATGTTAAATCAAAACATCTGTACGCCCCCTTAGATGGGAAACAATTGTTCAGCCCTAAAGCAGAGGAGGTGATTAAGAAAGTGGAGGATAAGACCAAGTCCATGCAGACAGTCAGAGACTTCCTACAGGTACAACCCCCCCAGATTCAGTAGGAACTTGGCACCAAACACTGGTCCTTTCCTTCCCAAGCCAAAACTGTGCAAAGGAAAGGACACAGAGATAGGCCCTCCAGGCAACAGCACCAAAGCCAGCAGAGGCCTAGACAGTGGACCTCTGCCACTCCTAGGCAAGGGAGTTCTAAGTCCACTCCCTACCCTACGGACTCACTCCCCCTCTGCCCCCCCCCCCACAGGGTAGGAGGAAAGTTATCCCTATTCATAGATATGTGGCAAACTATCACAGCAGAACGGTGGATCCTAAACATCATTTCCCAAAGGTACAGATTATCTTTCAAAGAGAACCCAAGTTTTTCAGGTTATCCAGACATACCAGCAAATCAGATGACAGATGCCCCTCCACCAGATTCAAAAATTCTGTGCTCAAGGGGCAGTGGAGCCAGTAGCAGAGGAACACGCGTGAAAAGGGTTTTATTCAAGGCTGTTCCTAATACCCAGAAAAGAGGGCACCTGGCACCCTATTCTAGACCTATCCACATTAGACCTGTCCCTCCTAGTGCCAAAATTCAAAATGCTAACTTCAGAAACTCTTGCCAATACTGACACCAAATGCTTGGCTAGTGACCCTAGATCTGAAAGATGCATGCCTCCATATCCCCATAAGGGAGTCCTGCAGGAGTTTCCTACACTTTAGAGCATGCTCAGAGCACTTTCAATTCTCTGCTCTGCTTTTTGGCTTATCTACTGCTCCCATAGTCTTCACCACATGCCTGGCTCCTGTCATTGCCTTTTGCAGACAGAAGAACATAAAGGTGTTACCCCTGTCTGGATGACTCTCTCTCTGTCTTCCAGTGGACAACAGGGAAAAACTCCTGCAGGATCTCTCTTTGTGTCCAACCCCTCCTAACTTGTCTGGGATTTACCATCATCAAGGAAAAATCCCAGTTCCAGTCCACAAGACTGATAACCTTCTTGGGATCGCTCCTGGACACATCCACCCAAAGAGCCTTCCTCTTTCCAGAAAAGCAGACCCCCCCCCCCCCCCCACACACACACACACACACACACACACACACTTTTCCCAGTTAGCTCACAGGACACAACTCACAGCAAGGAAGTTCCTGCAAGCACTAGGGTAGATGGCATCCTGCATCTTGTTGGTGCCCTTGACCAGGCTGCACATGAGAAAACTGCATTGGTACCTAAGAAACCTATGGTGCCCCACACTCACTGGAACAGCTGCAGCTGATTTCCTGCTTAATGAAGGAACTTTCTATGATGGGCAGACATCTGTACTCTGAACAGGGGTCTAACATTTGTCACCTTTCCCCAAGGCCAGACCACCACAGATGCCTCAGACGCGGCCTGGGGGGCTCACACTACCACAGACGTGCACTCAGGGCACCTGGGATCAGAGGGATCTAGTCCTCCACATCAACCTGAAGGAAATGATGGCGGTGCACAGAGCTGTAACAGCTTTCAGGGACCACCTCAGACCAGGAATGCTTTTGATCAAAACAGATGACACCAGGGTCATTTGCTACATCAACAAGCAGGGGGCAACTCACTCCTACCCCCTTTGCCGTCTAGCCATGCTTATCTGGTAGACAGCCTCAGTGATTGGGCTACATCTGATAGCCCATTACATCCCAGGGAGCACAACACCCTAGCAGACCACCTCAGCAGAAGTGTCCTGAACCCTCGCAAATGGCAGCTACAGAAGGAGACCTTTCTCAGCATCATGCGCTTCTCGGGATGGCAGAGGTAGACCTCTTTACATCCATAGAAAACAGACAGTTAACCAGGTTCTGCACCAGGGAATTCCACCCATGAGCTTGGAAGGTGGATGCTGTCTCCTTCCACGGGGGTAACCTGTTTGTATACTCCTTCCCTCCCTTGCCAATGATTCCCAGGGTACTTCTAAAGATCAGGGTGGAAGGGCCAAGGGCTAACCTGATTGCCTGAACTGCCCAGGCATCACTGGTACCCCTTGCACCCCAGCCTGACCAAGGAGCTACCCATGAGCCTGCCTCTCTAACCTCTGACCCAAGAAAATGGGTCAGTACTGCATCCAAATCTTCAAACACTCAGCCTATCCACATGGCTTATACCCCAGAGGCAGGTATCAGGCTAACTTTGAGCAAGCAGGTTCTGGATATCATTAAGGAGGCCAGGAGGCCCAGCACCTGGAAATCCTAGTCCACAAAATGGAAAAGATTTACTACCTGGTGCCAAGCTAAGGGTACAAGCAGCTCCCATGCCACTCTAACTTTTTGTTTCTAGATTACCTGGCAGAGCTCGTGCAAAAGGGATCATCATACTCCTTCATCAAAATTCATGCCTCAGCTCTCAGTGCTCATTCCCCTACAGAACAACCTGTGTTCTCTCACCCCCTGTTAAAACAGTTCCTTAGAGGGGTGTCACACATCAGACTACCTAGAAGACCGCCTGCTGCAGCATGGGACCTGAACTATGTACTGGAAAAATTGACTTTACCTCTTTTTAAACCAGCTGCTTCAGCAGAAATGAAGCACTTCTCTTGGAAGACTGCCTTCCTGCTGGCCATAACCTCAGCCAGGAGGGTTTCCGAGCTGCAGGCTGTTATGGCCATTGAACCCTTAATTGTCTTCCATGCAGACAAGGTGTCTCTTAGAACCAATCCCTCCTTTGTGCCTAAGGTGGTATCTGACATGACCCTTAATCAGGCTATCCATCTCCCTATCTTCTTTCCAAACCCACAAAATAAGGGGGAAAGGATTTCTACATATATTAGATGTGCATATACAGCTTAGATACTATCTGGATAGGACCAAGTCTTTCAGAAAGACTGACCAGCTGCTGGTCAGCTTCACCCCAGGGGCAGAGGAGAAACCTATATGCAAGCAGACCATTTCAAAATGGATATCACACTGCATCCATTTCTGCCACTCCTCCCATGGGAAAATGCCTCCCAAACCTGTCCAAAGCCATTCAACTAGGGCAGCATCAACTTCCACTGCCTTCCTCAGAGGCGTCCCTACCAAGGATATTCTAGATGCTGCCACCTGGACATCTGTTCACACCTTCACAAAACACTACCAACTGCCTCTTACTCCAAATTCCTGGCAGGCTTTGCTTCTGCAGTCCTGCAGGGCATAGTGGCTTCCACTTAGAGCAGTACAAGCCTATTCTCCAGCTTCTTCCCTTCTTCCAGCCACCATACTTTTCAGCTTTGGGAATCTTCCCACAAGTGATGAATGCAACAGTGAAACACGAAGAACATAGTACAGTTGTCTACACTTAACATAAATATAGATGTTTGAGTGTATTCAGTGTTGCAGTCCTGATTCCCTCCCTCCATCCCCCTTTTTTATTTCCATTATACTTAATGGCATAACCCAGGTTGGCCTTCTGGGCAGGGCTCCTATAGGTTGGGGGCAAGACAAACTGAGGTAAGTGCATCGACTGCCTCCCTTTATAGCCCTCACGACCTGGAGTCAGTGTCAGGCGACCTGCAGCTGAAGCAGGAGAGGGATATCCTTTACTCTGGTATTCGGGTCGGCCAAGGGCTACCCAGCAGGGATAACCCACAAGTGATGACTGCAACAGTGAATACACTCTGTCATCTACATTTATGGTAAGTGTACGCAACTGTACTTTTCTTGGCCTATATACTGTTTTTCACAAATCTGTAGTACTAATGAACATATATTTTTATGTGAGGCTTCTGACGGTTTTGCTTGTGAAAGCATTTTTCTTTTAATCTTTTTGTATATCTTGTGTCTGGAAATTTTGGGCTTTTTGCGTAGTAGTAAAAGTTTTTGTGATTTTTGTAGACTACTACTTCCTGCTACAACAGGGAGGCCGTCCTCCCATTTGGCGTGGCCTGGCCTGGACCCATTGTAGGAATGTTTATGTATTTTGAGGATTCTACATTGTCTGTTTTTTTTTTCCAGTCCTGGCACCAGTATACCTACCAGGATTGAGCACTTTTTTATCCTGGGTCTTGTGCACCCAGCTATCTTTAATTTTGACCTACTTCTGTCCATGATAATATGCTATATAAATACAGTCTATATGTTAGTGTTGTCTTTGAGATTTTGTGAAAAACAGGGTCCACCTTGTGAAGGTGCTCACCAAAACTCAAGGATGAATTCAATTTCAGCAATACTGCTGTCCTTTGCTTGCTGACTTCTCTTTCCATTCGGACCCCTGGCTCAGTATAGGTGGCTCCATTTATAATGAGCTCTGCACACAGTTGTGTATTGCCTTTGAGGTTGTGGCCATAGCTAAAGAATGCTTTGTGGTTACCCTCTGTATGGGAGGCCAAACTTACCTCAAATTTGGCTTTGGTAGACTTTATTTGTTCTCTGAAAAGTTTTAGTTTGAGAGTGCTTTTATCTTGCTGGGTGCTGCACCTCCTCATTCTTGCCATGATTTTCTTCCTTATGTTATACAGCCTATTTATTTTATGATTCCATCAAGATGGCTTGTTTTTTTGAGTTCTGTATTTCTTCCTGGTGTGTACAGATGCCTCTATGCAGCTGTTAACGTGCTTGTACAGGGTTTCTGTGAACAGTACTGCATAGGCAGCAGTGTTCCCGGAGGTTTATGTGGGCTTGACATTTTGCCAGGTTATCACTTAATAGCAGGATGTTAGCCTTAGAGTAGTTCCTAAATATTCCAGGTTTAGATGGGTGTCTAGGTTTTATTTTTTACTTCAAAGGAGACCATTTTTTGGTCTGACCTTAACCGGAAAGACATTACAATGGGAGTGTGCAGCATTCTCCTGCATTTAGTGAGGATCAGATCCAGTATGGTTGCACCCCTGGTTGGTGTGTTGACTATTTGCCTTATAGGATTCTCAGTTAATAGTGGGGTAATTAGTCACCTATGAATATGGTATTGGGTTGGATGGGTTAGTGTTTCTAAAAAGTTTAAATACATGGTATGGGTTTCCTGGGTCATAGTGGGGGACCTATAGCTAGCAAGAAAGTGGTATTGAATTATGCTTATGGGGATTTGAACGTGGAGCAGCTGAAGTGCATTGTTCTGTTTGACCAGCCTTGAAGTATATTTATTTTTGATGTATATAGAGACACCTCCACCTTTAGCCCCTACCTGTGAAGTAGCTAGTCTAAATGCGTGGAAGGCATTATAACCTTGCACTGTTGGTGTGCTCTTCTCGGCTTTAAACCGTGTCTCAGTGACCGCACAGACATTAGCATTCTTTAGGGTGAAGAGAGCCTCTGGAGAGTGGAGTCATTTGTTTAGACTCCTGGCATTGAGCAGTAATATATTTAGATTTTCTTGGTTTTTATTTGCTATGTCAGAAGTATGTTTGGCATTGCCTAAAAAAGCAGTATGGGGAAGACGGTGCTTTAGCTAATATTCAAAAGCCTAGAGGAGAGAGGTGCAGACCATCCCTGGCAAAGCAGTGTGGTATGTTGACCATCTCCTTTCATGCCGCCAAATATTGCACTCCCTTTAGAATGATACCAGAAACTAAGCCAATTAAAGTCAGTCATCTTTTGTTCGTATTGTGGCATTATCCTTAGAGAAGGTAAAATGATGTTCAATGCTAGGCTCATACGAGCCTGAGACACGCATTCTGAGAGGTCCATCATGTGTCTCTTCATGTCGAATAGGGAGGTAATGTCTCAGATCATTTACTCCCACATGAGTTTATAACTGAGTCATGTTGGTACATGTGGTCCAGTGACCTGAGTGCATGCATAATGTGGTGGATCCTAACCCCTAATAAGCAACTGATTGTGACTTTCTCCATACTCAGCCTGGTGAGAGGGACATCAGTGCATCTCATGATGGAGTCTCCAGTGACTAGAATGTTGGATTGTATGGTGGCTTGCCTTATGAGCTTAGAGGTAGAGGCTCCATGAGATGTAGCTCAATGTGTTGATGTGGGTGTTGTTTTGAAAGAGTGCATTTGGGGCTGCTGAGGGTATTTGTGTACTTCGTCTAGGAGTACTTTTTGGTTTAGGGAGGTTATATTTAAGTGCCTCGGCATATGTGGGTCAATATGTCTGCTTTGAATTGTGTGTGATGCAGGGTGTGCACTACTGGCAACCTTATTGACTGACATTAGTAGTTTTATGTGAGAGCTTTGCTTCCATTGACATTGTGTAAGTACATCTCTTGCATACCATATCAGTTTGCTGGAGAATTAACTAGTTTTCAGTAAACAGGAGTTAATTTCTCCATTGTCTCAGGATGGCCATAGTCATGCTTGCTGGTAATAGAGATGGTGAGAAAGTTCATATCCATGGCAACATACCTTTTTTTTTGATTGGACAGTTGGAGTGAGAATATCAATGTCAGGAGTATCCGGTTTACAACTATGGGGGCAGTGTTAGTCTCCGCAAACTAGAAGTTCTTTGTGTTTCACTGTTGCAGTCATCACCTGTGGGTTATCCCTGCTGTGGTAGCCCTCGGCTGGCCCGAATACCAGAGTCAATGTTTTTTGGGTCTATATCAGTTCTGTGAAAATCCATTTCAGCGAGTACCAAAAGAGCGACATATTAATCAAACCGTGAATAGACTGAACGCACTAAACCACAAAATTTAAAACTTCGAACGGTCATAGTCGGCCAACCCCACCATCCACTACATACTGCCTACCCAAACAGAATAAATAAACCACATACATACACTAACCAAACCCTACTCCTAACCCTAAAGTAAAGCACCAAAACCCAACTTTTAACCCTACACTAACCCCCACACAACTATCTATGCACTATCCTTAACACCTCCCTAACCCTTAGGTCCGTAACTACTGCACACTTCCCCTAAGGAGATATACCCAAACAAAATAAATAATACACATAAATTTAACGAAACCCTACTTCTAACACTACACTAAATCTTGCATACATTACCTATCTATACACTTAACTTAACCCACACCCTACCCAAAGGTCCATAACTATCGCACACTTACCTTACGGAGCAGTACCTTAGACGGGCCAACCAAAACACTTCGGCATTTTCGATTTCACTGTTTTGGATGTTTGGCGTTTACGCAGTTCGCGCAATACGTGTCGATCATTTTGTATTCGTGGAAACGGCGTTTCGATCGTCTGATAAGGACCCATTTTTTTTGCGTCTTCTGCAGTCGCCTGTAGTCTGACATCAGGTCATCAGTGCTATAAAGCAAGACAGCCGACGTCATTAATCAGTCTTTCTTGCCGTGGAGCCCGTAGCAGAAGCAGTTCACACAAGTGCCGGTCGGTCGCTACCAGAGTTTGAATTTCAGCTGAAACTGTCTAAAGCTAAGTACCCCGTTGGGGACCATTTTTTTTTTTGCACTAACCGATGTCCGAAAAAGTTAAGTTATGTCGCCTGTGGAAAGCAGATCCCACACCGAGAGTTCTATTCTTACTGCATCACTTGTTTAGGCCCAGACCACTTTGTCCCCCATTGCCGGTTCTGTGCCCTCTTTAATGCAAGAACCATTCGCCGTAGAGCTTTTATTGTAGACAGTTATTTTCGTGTTCTTTCTTCGTATTCTGATGTGGCGTCTGCCAGCCAACAATCCGTGGACATTCCGAAAAAACGCAGAGATAAAGATAGAGACAGACCTCACAAGGCTAAGCCTTCCAACGACTCTACCGCTAAGCAGGTCGTCAGTTCTCTGGAACTCAGTGAGGCGGTTTTGCAGCCCCTGATGCCCGATTCGATATCTACGCAGGCCTCTACTGAGACCCATTTGGAGTCCAATATGCTGCAGAAATCTTCTTAGTCTTCCGAGCCTTTGGCTGTGTCTGCCTCAGTTGGGTCCAGAGCCTGCAACGCATGCACTGGCTTCCAAGGAGGCCTTTCCCACTACCGAATCTAGACAAAAAAAACGACGTCTTCTCATCTGACTACCATTTCTCTCATACAGGCCACTCCTAGGAAGTCTTCTTCTAGCCACCATCTTGCTACTGCTCCACCACCCCAAACACAAATGTTTAAAATGACAGAGGATCTCATCTCCCTTATCCGGGGTAGTCAGGCCACAACTTCTAAAAGAAAGAGGCATCCTTCTCCAGAAATTGACAGAACAGGATTTTGAGGAATCTGACTAGTCAGATTTTGAAGAGGAACAGCAACCTCTGATTGCTTGAGGATTCAGATGCAGAGGAATCCATCCCTTCTGCCTCCCCCCCAGAGGACCTTTCCTTTGGGGAAAACCTTCACAACCTCAGGGAACATTTCCAATGGGAATCTCAGGACTTTCCCCAGTCTAAGAAAATACTTAGAGAGTTTCTAGACCTGCCCCAGGACAGATGCTTGGCCATCCCCCCTATTTTAGAAGTGGTGGATGATGTTTTCCATGACTCCAGCTTAGCCCCTGACGCCCTCCCACCTCTGCCCCCAGTAAACCTAGCAGTTATTACAGAGTACCGGATTCTCACAAATACCTGTACAGAAATTCTGCTGCAGACCCAGAGGTCATTGCACAGGGACCTAAAGGAGCTAAGACTAGTTCTGCCAAGAATCCTATTCCTTCTGACAAGGATTCTAGAGCTCTGGACAGATGGGGTAAAAAAAGTATACATCTCTGCAACCTTATCTATCAGAGCACTCAACTGTCAGTTCCATATGTTAAAATGTCAACAGCACACTTTGGAACTGTTAAAACAAAATATTTCTACCTTTCCTGACTGTGCCAATTCAAAAGAGTTGCCAGATTTACTGCACTCTGCTTGTCAAGTGGCCAAACACTCATTACACTGTGGATATGACGCCCTAGAAGCCCGTAGCAAGGCAGCAGTGTCAGGATCTGTCATTGGGAGACATGCATGGCTGAAGGAACAACCTCTCCATGATCATGTCACGTTTAAACTTATAGATGCACCCCTGGATAAGGACCACTTGTTTGGAGCAAAAGCAGAAGAGGTGCTTAAAAAGATGGAAGGCAAAGCAAAATCTATGCAAACAGTAAAAGATTTCTTTCAACCTCCCATGTTCAGCAGGGACTTTTCCCCTCTAAGTACTGGTCCTTCTTTGCACCTAGCAGACAGGGCTAAGGTAAGCCCCGGAAGGACAGACCATCCAGGCCTCTATCCCAGGGCCAGCAGAGAAGCAAACAGTGGACCTCTTCTGCCCCAAAGGCAGGGAGTTCTAAGTCACCCTTCTGTGGCAAAAACTCCCAATGACTCCCCCCTCTGCCCTCCCTTCACTCACCAAAAGCTAGGAGGAAGGCTCTCCCTCTTCAAAGAAAACTGGCTTTCTGTAACAAATTACCAATGGGTCTTAAAAGTCATTTTTCAAGGATACAAATTCTCTTTTAGTGAACTCCCAATTCCAAGAGGGTACCCAGACCTGCCTCCAAATCAGGGGGCAGTAGAACCTGTCCCCTCCGAACAAACAGGCAAAGGCTTTTATGCCAGACTATTCCTTGTTCCCAGAAAAGAGGGCACTTGGCACCCCATCCTGGATCTATCCATTCTGGACACCTCCCTGGTGGTCCCCATATTCAAAATGCTTGCTTTGCAGCAGCTGCTGCCTATGCTAACAAAAAGTACCTGGCTAGTGACCCTAGACCTAAAAGATGCGTACCTCCACATCTCCATAAGGGAATCCTGCAGGAAATTCCTGCGCTTCAGAGCATGATCACAACACTTTCATTTATCTGCGTTGCCCTTTGGCTCATCTATTGCACCCAGAGTATTCACCAAATGTTTAGCCCCGGCCTTAGTATTATGCAGACAGAGAAATATACAGATTTACCCTTACCTGGAAGACTGCTTCATTCATACAGAGTGCAAAGAAAAGCTGCTCCAGGGCCTTCTCTTTGTCAAATCCCTCCCAGCTTCCCAAAGGTTCACCATCGAGAAAAAATCAAAGCAACCCCCCACCAGGAAGATCATTTTCTTGAGAGCTCTGCTAGACACAGCATCCCAAATTGCCTTCCTTTCCCCAGAAAAGCAGAGCTTCCTGCCTCTCTACTTTACCCAGCTGGCTTCCAGAAGTCACCTCACTGTGAGGAAGTTCCTGCAAACCCTGGGGTACATGGCATCTTGTATCCTTCTAATCCTTCTGGCCAGGCTTCACATGAGGAAACTTCAGTGGTATCTAACAAACTTTTGGTGTCTGCACTCTGTGTCTAGAGACCTCTCTCCCTATGATCCCATGTATAAGGGTCGAGTTTCTGTTGTGGGCAGAGGCCTGTGCCAGGAGCAAGGATCTTCCCTTCATCGTCTGCCCTACTGACCAGACCATCACCACCGACGCCTCAGACATTGCTTGGGGTGCTCACCTAGCAGGCAGCTGCACCTAAGGTCTTTGGGATGCCCAGCACCTTCCCTTGCACATCAATCAGAAAGAAATTATGGCATTACAAAAGGCTCTGACATCCTTCAAACCCCATCTCAGGCCAAGGGTTCTCCTTATAAAAACAGACAACACCACAGTAATGTGGTATAGCCACAAACGGGGGGGGGTGACCCAATCTTACCCTCTGTGCAGCCTAGCAATGAACCTTTGGCTGACGGCCTCCTCCATGCATCTACACATAGTTGCCCAAAGCCTACCAGGGGGTCAGTAACACCCTGACAGACCACCTAAGCAGAAACTTACTGGACCCCCACGGATGGCAGCTCCACAGGGAAATCGTTCTACAAATCACTCAGGAGTGGGGATTCCGGTGATGGATCTCTCTGCTTTGCACCTCAGCCACAAGCTTTAAAAGTTCTGTACCAGGGAGTATCGTCCCTTAGTGTGGAAGGTGGATGCCTTGACCTTCCCTTGGAACTCCCTCTTTGTGTATGCGTTCCCTCCTCTGCCTCATATTCCCAAGGTACTGATCAAAATAAGGGAGGAGAGATCAAAGGCCATCCTAGTAGTTGCTCCATATTGGCCCTGACAGCATTGGTACCCCTTACTGCACAGCCTGACTTTACAGCCCCCCCAAGCAGATTCCCTTGATCTCAGACCTCTTGACCCAGGTGGCGGGGGAGATGCTGCACCCAGACTTGCAGACTCTCAACCTTTCAGCATGGCTTATACTTTAAACGCTAACAAGGAGTCCCTGTTAAGCAAGCAGGTCCTAGACATTCTCTGAGGCCAGAAGGCCCAGCACCAGAAAATCTTACGCAGGGAAATAGAAAAGATTCTGCTCCTGGAGCCAGTACCTCACATCCTTCCATCCATCTTATCTTGAATTACCTAGCCAAGTTACTCAAAAGTGGCCTCTCCTTCTCTTCTGTTAAAATCCATGCCTCAGCCATTGCGATTCAGACCTACCCCTCTTCTCTCATCCTCTGATTAAACAGTTCCTCAGAGGGGCTTCTAATATCAGACTTCCCAGAAGGCCTCCCACACCAGCCTGGGACCTGAATTATGTTTTAGAAAAACTAACCTTACCTCCTTTCGAACTGGCTGCTTCAACAGAATTGAAATACCTCTCTTGGAAGACTGCCTTCCTACTAGTTTTCTCCTGAAAGACTGCCTAACTACTAGTTTTCACCTCAGCCGGAAGGGTCTCAGAACTTCAGGCAATCATGGCTGTTGAACCCTTCATCATTTTCCATGCAGACAGTGTCTCCCCGAGGACTAAACCTTCCTTTATGCCCAAGGTGGTATCTGACGTTACCCTAAACCAGGCTATACACCTACCCACCTTCTTTCCCAACCCTCAAAACAAGGGGGAAAGAATTCTGCACTCGCTAGACGTGCATAGACAACTCAAATACTATCTAGACCATACTAAACTCTTCAGAAAAACAGACCCTCTGCTTGTCAGTTTTGCTCCAGGGGCAGAGGGGAAGCCCATTTCCAAATGGATGTCACACTGTATCCATTTCTGCTACAGACTACATTGGAAACCCCCTCCTAAGTCTATTCATAGCCATTCCACTAGGGTAGCCTCCACTTCAACAGATTTCCTCAGAGGAGTCCCCACCAGGGACATCTTGGAAGCTGCCACCTGGACCTCTGTCCTTCCTTTGCAAAGCATTGCCACCTACCTCTTTTTTCTAAGTCTAGGGTAGGGTTTGCCTCTGCAGTTCTGCAGGCCTTACTGACCCCATGCCTAGGGCTCTAACCTATCCTTCCACCCCCTCTCCTCAGCTTTGGGTATCCTCCCATAGGTGATGACTGCAACAGTGAAACACTAAGAACATAGTACAGTTGTGTACACTTTCCATAAATGTAGATGTTTGAGTGTATTCACTGTTGCAGTCCTGGTTTCCCTACCTCCATGCCCCTTGTATCCTCTTTCCCTGGGGGAGAATAAGGAAAGCGGTCCTGGTGGCTCAAGGCCACAGTGGGAAGCTTATTTCCTTGTGCTTCTGATGGGTTAGGGCAAGAAAAACTGATGTAATGATGTGGCTGCCTTGCTTTATAGTACTGATGACCTGACGTCAGACTACAGGCGACTGCATCCGAAGCAAAAATAACATTGACTCTGGTATTTGGGGCAGCCGAAGGCTACCACAGTAGGGATAACCCACAGGTGATGACTGCAACAGTGAAATACACTGTAACATCTACATTTATGGTAAGTGTACACAACTGTTCTTTGTCCTGTGTTCAACTAGGTATTGGAGAAATTTCAAGAAAAATATCACTCCAGGTGTCCGAGTCCGTACAGAGCACTGCCAAAGACTAGAGGGGAAGCTAATACGTAGACCTTGAAAATTTAAGAATGAAGCATTTAGGCAGATATTCTGAAGTCGGAAACAAATCAAGCAGTACTTATGAAAACAAAGAATTAGCTGGTCAAGACTGATGAAAAGAGGGGAGTCATATGACTGGTTACTGCCCGACTACTACTAGTCTCACCACAACTTCACTTGATACAATGTTCCTTTGTTTCTTCTGTCACCAGAAGCAAAATGTTAGCACCAATCACAAGATCAGAAGCAGGCCACAGCCTGTTGGGTGATCCACAGCCTTGTCCCAGATGATGGGAGATGCCTTGAATAGCAACCAGACCAATCAGGAACATTAAGCACAGGCGCTCACTGCCCAACCAGAAACAGTCAGGAATGAATACACTCTGCTTCCTCTCTCACCAGGAACAGAATATAAGCACAAATTCCAAGCTGTCACCTATAAAGCAGCTATTAGGCTATCTGGTGATCAGGAGAAGCAGAAGCACTAATCTTAAGTTGACTACTGAGAGACAGAATGTAAGCACTCCATTAACTAGTGGACTTGCAATAGATGTTTAAAGGTAAGTTGGAAAAACAATGGGTTAATATCCTAAATTCTGCAGTGTCCACTAAGCAGTTAGACATGAAAGGGGATAACATAAGATCTGATATTGTCACTCTTCATGTAATCCTTGACTGTGGGCTCAGAGTCTGTTCTGAGGTTCAGAACTGACAGTTTTCCAGTTCATATCTTCCAAAATCTCTCGAGCTAGACTCTACCTATAATGCTTCTTACCAAATTACCTCAGATCTCATTTGCTGCTTCATAGTGCCAGACGCATTCAACCAACCTCTCAGTTTTGGCTTTTTATGTAGCTGTAAGTTAGCTTTTCTTTATCTACATTTTAAATTTTGTTCCTTTCTATATTTATCTCCCCACTCCTCTAGTTTCCTTTAGGTGTTTGTATGAGTGACCTTTTTCCTCTCTTTTGTCGTTCGGTACACTAAGGTATCATCGTTGGTACTCATCCCCTTTACCTTTGGGTGACCTCCTTTACCATTGTTGGTAATCCCCCCCAGCCCCACTTTCTTCTCTGTTACAAAAAAAAATCTGGTTTATCTGTGACCGTGTATGTGTCAGGTGGCCTTTGTGTCTGTAATGGCCGACAAACCCTCTAAAGGCACCTCCGGTTTTTAAGAGGTTCCAAAAGTGCGAAAGGAAAATGCCAAATTCAGATGGACACATCATTTGTTTTTATTGTCTTGGTGCTGTCCATTGTCAGGAAGATTGCGTCATCTGTCACAGATTTTCCACTAGAACCCTGATCGAACGTAAAAATAAGCTCATTCTTAAAGGAATTCCCAAACCTGAGTTTGAAGAGGCTATTTCTGGTCCCAAAACAGAAGCCGGCTCTTCATTTTCAAAACTGAAAAATTGAACTACTCCTGTTCCAGCATCCTCCTTGGATCCGCCTTCAAAATTGGCCAAGTTTCCCATGGTGCTGACGTCTCCTTGATACCGGTGGAAAAGACCCTTTTTCCTCGACACTGACCTCTTCAGCTCTGGTAGCTATGCAGACAACTTTCACTTCGGTACCAACAGAACATTCTTTACCGAAGGAGTCTCAGCAGATAGTTTTACCAAAGACCTCTTATTCTCCCTTTAGTGACTCATTTGCTGACCCTCCTCAAAGTCCATTTTTAGAGAGACTGCCACCAAGATCTCCCATCGGCCTCTTCTATTCTGTCCACTAAGAGCCTGTTTGAGTCGGACATTGAGACTGGTTGACCAGCTCCTGATGGTATGGGGGATTACCTCCATCTTCAGTTCCTAGCCAGGTTGGCTCTGTAACCTTGCCTTCTACACCATGCAAATTCCACCTTCGACTCCAGATGAGTTTTCAGAACCCCTGGTACCGGCCAGCCCGGCTTCAACTGTTTCGGTGCTGGCCAGAACTCCTCCTTCAGCACATATAATTGCCATGAACTCTTCTAATTTGTCAGAACAGGAGACCGGTGTCAGGGCTTTAATGCCGATTCCGAGGGGCAGGGTTCAACTTCGATTCTGTCGGAGCCCTCCATGCTCCCTGGGGTCTCACCATATGCAAGTTCACTGGCTTCTGCTTCAGAGGCTGCTTCCTCGGTGCTGGGTGGTACCACAGTTCCGAAGAAGTCTATTTTGGTTCTGGGCTCCCATCCCTCTTGGGGGGGGGGGGGGGCTGCCTTCCAGGCTATGGAGCAGGCCTTGTCCATTGTGGACACAGTCTATGCCATCCCAGTCGGGCCAAGTAACTTGTCCATCCCCTGGACCAGAGCTTCCTCCAGTCTCTTCCTTGGAACAGAGGGCACAAAAGCCTCACGAGTGTACCACCCTGGTTATATCTGATTCGGATACCTCTCCGGAACATCCCACTGAAGAGATACCTTCAAAGAAAAAGTACAAGAGGAAGCACTTAGACTCCTCTGAAGAGTCCTTCACAGAGGATACTGATTTCGAGGAAGGGGAAGGTTCCTCCAAGTAACCCCCTGAAGATGTTTCCTTCTGGGACATCCTAGAAATCCTGAAACACAGGGATGACTGGACTACCCTCCAACCTTCCTCAAAGGAATCTGTATACCTAGAGGTTTTTCACGCTCATCTCTCTACCTCTTGGGTCTCTTCCCCCCACTGACTATCTTATTAAACTGATCACCCAGTGGGCTTGGAAAATTCCTGACTCTGTTGACATGATCCCTAAAAGACCTGACCAGATTCGCTGCCCAAAAGACTAACAACACTAGGCCAAGGGTATTCCTGTAGACGCTGTGGTGGTAATGGCAGTGACAAAAAAGGAACTTGCTGAAGAAAGTCCAATTTTCCATCCTAACAAAGGAGTCTAGGACTATGGATAGGTTTGGGAAGCGCATGTACACTTCATCAACCTTTGCTCTCAGGTCCTTGAATTATCTGGCTCATTTTACCAGGCTTCAGAGAAATCTGAATAAAGAGCTTTCAGATACTCTTACAGGAGGAGTAGTAGCTGAAGGGTTCCAAGATGAGGTGGTTTCGTAGTTCGCCAACCTTGAATCGATTTCCAATCTGTCCATGAGGCTAATTACTTGTGTAGCCAAAGGTTCAGGTGTAGCCATTAGGAGACACACCTGGATGCGGTTCTGTGACTTTGCAGAGCCATTTAAGTCTTTCATCAGCACTCTGATGGATCATCCCTGTTTGGCCCTAAGGTTAAAGATGCTAGCTAGATGAGAAAGATGGGAAGACCCTTTCTACTGTAGGCATAAGCTTCTCCACTTCTCAACGTCACTAATCTAGGAACCAGAGAAGTGGAAGGCTGTGGTTCAAAAAGACCCAAGGACCTTTCAAACACTTGCATGGCAATTACTTCCCCCTAGGGAAGAGGGGAAACTAATAATGGAAGATGCTGTCCAAGAGGCAGAAGTGGCCCGCAGAACCAGGGGTCCAGGGATTCTTTCTCTGGTAACTCCTATCAGTGCTCCTGAAAGGAGGCCTGATTGTCTTCCTCTGGAGGCAGTTTGGGGACGATTATCTCGGCACCAATCTCCCTGTTTAGGAATGACAGACAAATGGGTGCAGGGGATCATTTCAGGAGGTTGCAACATTCCCCTTTCAATGAAACCAAAAAGACTCCCAGACATTTCACCCAGTCACAGGGAAGCAGCAGTCTTAAAAATGCAAAACCTGATTGACAAAAAGAGTCCTCCAGGCAGTCCCACCAGACCAGAGAGGATCCAGAATTTACTCAAGGTTCTTTTTGGTGCCAAAGAAAACAGAGGAGTGGAGACTGATTTTGGATCTCAAGTCAGTTGAACAAATCAATTCAACAAACTAAATTCTGGATGGTCTCGGTACAGTTAATACTTCCATCCTTGGAAAAAGACGACTGGATGTGCTCAGTAGATCTTCAGGATGCGTTTTACCACATAAAAATGGACGAGCTCCAGAAGATTCCTGCGCTTCCAGCTGGAAGCCAGTCACCATCAGTTCAGAGCACTGCCCTTTGGTCTCACCACAGCCCCCAGAATTTTTGCCAAACGCATGGCAGTGGTAACAGCCCATCTCAGACTGCTAGGATTGAGTTTTTCCATATGTAGACGACCAGCTCCTTGCCACTCCCACCAGGCATCAACTGGTAAAGACAAGAGATTACACTCCGTCTTTGTTGCACCTTAGGAATCACTATAAGCTACAAAAAATCCCATCTGGAACCATCACAACTGGAATTCATTGGAGTTATGCTAGACGCAGTCACTGGCTTTGCATCACTTCCTCTAAAAGGCTGCAAAGGATCTGGTCCACAAGTAAGCCAGATCATTCAAAACAAGAGAGTAGCAGCAAGACTCATCCTACAGGCTCTAGTATTAATGGCAGCCTCTGTCACTATAGTTCCCTTCACCATACTTCAAATGTGAATTCCTCATTGGCTTCTGGTCTCCCACTAGTTCTTGTTGAATCCCCCCAATGTCTCATCTAATTTTGATCACCAATCCTTGCAAAGAAGACCTGAGTTGGTGGCTACATTCCAACAAAATCTTGTCGGGCTGTCCCTTTGTCCCTCCTCAGCCCCAAGCCATAGTGACCACAGATGCGTCCCAGATTGGGTGGGAGGCATTATCTGGGAAAGACAGTCCAAGGCACTTGGTCTCAGCTGGAAGCCAACTTGCATATCAACGTTCTAGAGATGAGGGCAGTGCTCTTAGCTTTGCAGGCATTTCAAGATACCCTCCCCCTTTGGAACAATTGCAGTTCAGACAATGTCAGTAGTCTGGTATATCAGCAAACAAGGGAGAACCAGCTCGTACTCTCTTTGTTGAGAAGCTCTCGGAGTATGGCAATGGGTGATTTCCTCCAACCGCTTTCTGATGGCAATGTGTATTCCAGAGAGCTCCAAAGTGATTGCTGACAAATTGAGCAGAACCATCCTCATGCCTCACAAGTGGTCTGTCAATCCAGTGGTGGCAGGAAAGATTTTCCGCCAGTGGGGCCAACCTTGCTGCGATCTGTTTGGGTCCCCTGTGAGCAACAAGTGCAGCAGTTACTTTGCCCTAATCACCTGTCCCCGGGGGAGTCGCCCAGAGACGTGCTCCTTCACAAGTGGCCCCCCTAGTGGTCTGTACGCCTTTCCCCCAACTCCTCTGATATGTCAGTTTCTAAAGAAAGCCAACAGGTCGAAGAACAGAATAGTCCTTCTTGCCCCATTCTGGCCTCAACAAGTCTGGTTTCCCTTACTTTGGCCTCATCTACTTCGGAAACCCTGAATACTGGACCCAGATGTGTTGTACCACCCAGAGGGAATGGTTCATCTGAATCTTAAGCATCTCAAACTCCTCCCTCACTTCCCTGGTCCAACGCATCATTCTGGCCCACCACAAGCCTTCAACTAGAAAACTGTTGCATAACAAATAGATAAAATTTGCTAAATGGTCACTTGACTGTGATACTGACCAGAGTGCAGCACCTGTAGACAAAGTTTTAGACTTTCTAGCCTTACTCTCTCTCTGGCTCATCAGCTTCTACCATTCAGGTGCATCTTGCTGCGATATCTAACTTCCATATTGACTTCAACGTTTCATCACTTATATCTCATAAACTTTGTAAAGCCTTTTTGAAAGAAACCTTAATTCTCAGGCCTGTGTTTAAAGAACCTTCTGCTCCATGGGATTTGCATTTTATTTATTTATTTATTTATTTATTTGCAGTTGGTTTACCAGGATAGTCCATTGGGCCAAAAGAACCCGTTTTCAATGGAGTCCTGGGGAGAAAAGCTCCAATATAGACAAAATTAGGTACATACAATAACTACAAGATAATTATACAGAGTAGAGATAACAATTAATACATTTAGGCTTAAATTTGAGAAACATTCAAAAAAATGGGGAGAAAAGCTGCGATATAGGCAGAATTAGGTACATGTTGTAACTACAAGACAATTATACAGAGTAGAGATAAAACATTAATACATTTAGGCATAAATTTGAGAAACATTCAAAAATAAACAGTATTGAGATGGTACTGCAGTCTCTCATTTCTTCCCCCTTTGAATCTTTAGCAACGTGTGATTTAAAGTTCTTGTTCCGGAAAACCTTATTTTTAATAGCTATCACTTCAGCCAGGAGAATATTGGAAATTCAAGCCTTGTCCTGCAAACCCCCCCCCCCCCCCCATTTGATATTTCATAAGGACAGGTCTCCCTCAGGACAAATCCCTTTTTGCCAAAGGTTGTTTCAGAGTCAAATATCAGTCAAATCTTACACAGAATTTGGACCGAAATACAAAAGGCGGGGGCATATCCATATTCATCAAGGTTGCTTCCATGTTAGTGGCACAGCACAATGCTTCAGAGATCATCCACATGCAACGAACTATGAGCAGAACTGCAATTGAAAATGTAGCTTGCTACAGATCACCCACCATGTCCCAGAACCCCCTTTCCGCATTTCTAGAAACACTGGGAAGCAAAGGTCCTACCAAACACCATTTTGGTTGATTTCAATTAGCCAAACATTAACTGGGAGAACTACTCGAGTACTAACTCCCTTTCCCAACATTTCCTAGAATTTATAAACTCAAATGCCCTGGATCAGCTGGTCAGCACTCCCACCAGAGGTGACAACATATTGGACCTGGTCATCACCAACATGGGCAACCGGTGTTCCACACCGGAGGTCAACCCCTTGCTGGTTAGGTCTGATCATAAACTAATCACTCTGGGTATCCACATTCCGCCTCTGCCCACCCCCGGTCATAGAAACCACCGTGAAAAACTTTTCAAAAACAAACTTCACGTTACTTAAGACCGAGGTGGAAAGTTTCAAATCCTGCATGCTAAAGGATAACTTTGCCCAAGCTGCAAAATCCTTTACTAATGCACTCTATGGGCACCTACAAGAATGCATGGATTGTGCTATCCCAAGCAAAACTAAGACTCACTCCTCCAAGAAAAGGAAACAAGTCTGATGAATCCATGCCATAAACAAGCTATACAATAGGAGGAGGAAACTAGTACAGAAGAGAGTAAAATCCCAAGAGGGGAAGACATCCCTGATCAGTATCAGCAAGAAACTACGAATCCTTATAAAATCATCCAAGGCTAGCTTCGAAAAAAAAATTGCCAAGGACTCCAAAGATGACCACAAGGCATTCTTTAGCTATGCCAAGAATCTAAGTGGCAATTCCCAGATATGCTCGGAGTTGGTGCAGAATGGCACAAAATACACTGAACCAACCGATATCGCCAACATTGGCAGGCAGGTTCAGTACAAACTTCACCCCATCTCACCCCCAAAAAGGCCCATAACCATACCAGGAGAATGGTAGTGCCCCTGAAATCAGACACTCAGGTTAAAACAGCCCTCTCCAAAGCCAAAAACACAGCATCAGTGGGACAGGACGGTGTCCGAGGCTGCGTTCTACATGAGCTAACCCCTCACCTAAACACACTGTTCAAATTCAGCCTCTGCGCAGGCTACGTGCCCATAGAGTGGCACACAGCAGTGGCTATTCCCCTGCACAAAGGTGGAGCCACAACAGACCCTGGGAACTATCGCCCTATAGGCCTGACTAGCTTGGTCTGCAAGGCTATGGAGCGCATCATCATGGATCTCATTCACAGAGACATTGGGAACCTCCAAACACTGGACCCAACCCAGTTCCAATTTAAGGGCAGGTCATGCCTCCTAAACCTGGTGGACTTCTTTGAGACAGTTACCAAGGCTATAGACAAGGGAAAGGTGGTCCACACAGCCTACCTAGATCTTGCAAAGGCCTTTGACACCATTCCCCATTCTGGTATTATAGACAAGCTCACCAGCCTTAACATAAACCCCTACGTCACGAGATGGGTTGCCAGTTGGCTCACAGACAGAACTCACACGGTAAGAGTTGCGGACTCTAAACCGGTTACAAGTGGTGTTCCCCAGGGCTCAGTCCTAGGACTCCTGTTCGGCATATACTTCTCAGAGGTACAGGCAAGCCCAGGAGGACTATGGCTGACCAAGTTTACAGATGACTGCAAACTAGGGGCTATAATTGACTCTCTGGCTGACACACACATCCTCCAAAAAGATCTCACTGAGACAGATACCTAGTGTCAATACCATGGCATCAAGTTAAATGCCAAAAAGTGCATAGTCATCCCTTTTGGAAAAAACAAAGTACCCACAAATTACCACATAAGTGGTAGCCCCCTAAATAAGGAAGACTAAATAAGGGATCTGGGGACCCAAGTAGATAGTAATCTCTCCTTTGATAATCACATTGCCAAAGTGGTTAGAAAATCCTTCTACGTGGTCAATCACAAAAGGGTTTGCATCCAGATCAGAAGAGGTCATTGTGCCCTCTACGCATCACTCATCAGACCCATCATAGAGTACAATGCCCCATTTGGGATGTACCTTACAAAGACACCTGCAACAGCTGGAAAGACCACAGAAGTACCTCACCAAGAGGATCACTGGCCTCAAACAGATGCCCTATGCAGCTCGACTGAAGAAACTCCAGCTGTACTCCTGCATGCTGCCTACTCAGAGGTGATCTCAGCCTGACATACAAGGCCATATCCAACCCAGAATTGATGGACATGCTCCACGTAAAGAAAACCATATCCCCTCGAACCACACACTGTAGGGATCTAAACCTCACCACAACAATAAATAGGACGTGCTGGAGGGATAGATTCCTGTCCCAGAGACTTCCCATGCTCTGGAACAAGATTCCAGTCTACATTAGGCAGAGCTCCTCACTAGCACTCTTCAAGAGAAACCTTGACGAGTGGATGGAAAACAGGAAGTTTACCCCGGGGGATCACTTCAGTGGCTCTGCTAAACAGAGGCACAGGGAGCTAATCTAAGGGGCGGCGAAAGCCAACACATTCTGGCTAGGCTTATAAATGCCTTTGGGCAGATAGGTTCATAGGTAGGTACTAGGCTATCTCCCAGCCTTTTTTCCAACAAGGGAGAGTACTGTCTACACTTACTAGACGTACAAAGACAGTTAAGTTTTTACCTTCACAGAACAAAGGACATCAGAAAATCCGATCAACTGTTTGTTTGCCTTTTCTACACACTCTTTAGATAATCCAGTATCTAAGGTTACCTTGGTGAAATGGCTTAAGGGCTGTGTCACCTTTGCTTACAACAAAAAGGAACTTCACTTACCCCATCCTATGAAAGCTCATTCAACGAGAACTGTAGCAGCTTCTGCAGCATCTACATGGATATCTCATATATTTATTACTCATTACAAACTGGATCAAGTCTCTAGGGGAAATGCTTCATTTGGCTCAATGGTGATCAGGAATAAAAATTGCAGAATTGGCAAATGCAGCTACTTTTGGATGATATGATGAAAAAAAGACAGGAAATAGCGTAATATTCTCTTTATTGCCGCTTTCGTTCGTAGACTTCATCAGGGTGATCAGGAATATTCTTCCACAAGACCTCCCAAGATTCAGGTAGCTAAGGGCTCTGTCCCACAGTCGAGGATTACATGGAAGATTGACATCAGATAAAAAAGTTTCCTCTTACCATGACGTTCCATCTGTGGTATTGATCCTCACTAATCCTTGACATTCCCTCCCTCTGCCTTAGAACTCTTGGAGGACTGAATATTCCCAAAGACTGGCTTCATAATAGGAAAACAGATGTGGTCTCTTATCTATTAATTCTTGTCTGTCACTATTATAGGCAAACTCAATCCGAGGTAATTTGGTGAGGAGCATTATTGGTAGAGCCTAGCTAGAGAGATTTTGGAAGGCGCGAGCTGAAATAATGGCCAAGTTGGTTCCGTGGTTTGGAACCAAGACCACAATCAAGTGGCAAAATCTGGGTGAGCTTTTACAGTAAAGCTGTGAAATTCTTTATTTTACTCTCTAAATAAAAGGTTTAGTCCCCATCCCCTTAGTTCACAGATAATTAACCTTAGCTGACCTGTTCTAACTTGTGTGACTCCTTAATTGACCTCTGTGTGACTCCTTAATTGACCTGTTCTAATTTCTGACCGACTCACAGGAGACACAGCTGTGGTCTCTTTCCAAGTTATAATATGCAATTAAAAGCAAAATACAAGTAAAACACACAGGAGAACAAATCACAGAATACAAAATATAAAAAGGCAATAAAGTAATATAAAATACAAGAAATCAAAAGCAAACTAACATTTTCCTCACAGCAAGCTGTGGCAGAGTCTGGGTGAGCTTTTCCAGTTACATCCTGCTAAGGATTTAAGTGTCTGTTGTATCCTTGGCAGGATACAAGTTATGTAGCTACTGCAGCAGTGTTTTTATGGTAGATTTAGTTACACAACTGTATTTAAGCTTGTATACATTATTTGCTGTATGTATGAGTCTGCTGTGTTTTTGACACAAGATTTTACGACAGATGAAGTTGTTTGTACTGTGGAGATTTTACTCTGACATGAAAATATTGCTATTAAATGTTGTACATCAGTTTAACATGGTTAAAGTATGTGGAGCTAAATGTTGACACTGATTTTGCCAAGATCCTTTGGTGTTTGGACTTTGTGTACTGGAAGTTGTGTAACTTTTGTCAGTTGTAAAAGAATTCTGAATACATTTCAAACTTTGTGTGTGAGATAATGGCACAGTTTGGCAGAGTTTGTGTTGACAGTTATTACCTGAAACTTTAAGCTCTTATTGTGGTATTTTATCCAGTAGTGTTGGTTTATTCTGACTAGCATTCTCTTCTCTGATTTGATGGACCCTGACTCTGGTACCCTCCATCAGATCCAGTTGCAACTAAAAAGAAAAAGTAAAATAAAAATATGCCTCAGCCTATGGCTAGTGATTCTGTCGGGTCCACTGCGTGGCCCCCAGACCCACTTACGTTTTGTCCCTTCTCCATCTAGTGTAATTTTGTTTACCACAATGGAAGGGGGTGTTAAACACATTCTCTTGGGACTGTTCCAGTACTTGGTGCAGGTATGGGAGAGCCAAACCCTTTAGATGGAGTAGCCCAAGGTAAGAGACTCCTTGCCAGACATAATACTAAGAAACAAGCTTCATCATACAATTTGTAGTCTGATTCTTCAGAAGGTGGACCTATGCTAAAGTCCAAAAAAAAGTGTTCACTTTTTCTCAGATGATTGTATATTACGTAATGTTTTGGCTTGACAGCAGGTGGGAACTACCCCAGAGCTAGGCAGGGTGTATGAACTTGTTGAGGAATAGATTCCCAATTCTGTGTTTACTGCTCGTCTTTCACCGGCCTTGGAAGTTGTTTCTTAAGCAGCCTGCAGGACACCAGTATCTATTCCATTAGTCCCTAAAAAGGCTCGGAGAAAATATAGGGTCTCTTCGGATATGACAGGTCACTTTCCATTTGACTGCTGACCCTGCTGCAGTCTTCACAGCTGCCTGGTCTGTCTTTGGTTTCATGTAATTCATCTCCTCTGATAAGGAGAGAAAATGTTAGTTTTTTTTTTTTTTTTTTTTTTTTTTTAACAGACATCTTTATTAAATTATCGCATATGACATGGGCAATCTTTTATATAAATGAAAAATAAACTAAGTGACACCACTTAGTTGCAAACAGTGTACATCACAGACACCAATGAAACAATTGTAGTTGCAGTCATTATACATGATTTATAATCTATCCAGTCATTGTCAGTTAAGCATTATATGGCTTATTCATATCCTACCTTTTAAACCTCGTTCCTTCTCTGCATATATTGTGCCCACAATTCCCATTTATTCCTATGTAGTTTGCTCCTTTCCTTTTCTAAAGATGCCAATGCCAGTTTTTATCTCTGTTGCTATACTTTCTGCTTCTAGAAAAGTTGCTCTAGACTTTGATTTCTGCTTTCTAGTAATTGCTTTTTTGGCAGCCATAGTAATTACTCAGGAAGGCTTTACTATGTCTAGGCAATTCCAATTCTTTATCATAGCTCAAAAAAAATCATCTCCACAGTCATTCCAATCTGCTCACCCAGCAACTCTGACCGAGCGGTCTGCAAGGAATCCATAAAGTCTGCCAGCTCATTACACTCCCAAAAAATGTTCCCAGCCACCTCTTTCTTGCCCGTCACATCTCTGACATTTGCTATCCACATAAGGAAAAATTCTTTGGAGTCTACTAGGGGTATAAAATATCTGTGTAAAAACTTCCAGGCAAAGATGTTAAATCTTCTAGAGTTTGTTGCATATTTGGGAGATATGCATATGTCTCCCATTTGTCTGTTTGTGGGTGGCTTATCCAATCTCTCTTCCCAATCCTTTATAAACTCCTCTGATTTATTCTTATAATTATCATGCAGTATTTTGTATGCTTTACTAATTATTCATTTTTTAATGGCAACTTCTGGTCTAGATTCTATTAAAAACTCCACCAGTACTGGTCTTTCATTTATCCCGCACATCCCCTATACTCTGATATCAATCCTTGATAAGGAAGGCAATCTCTAACCTGCGGTCCAAATAAATTCTTGGCCTCTTCCCATTCTATTTTTCCCTTTCTAGTTATTTGTTCTCAAAACCTTGGTTCCTTTGCCAGTTTTCTCCAATAAATTCCAGCCCCCTGTTGCCAATTATCTGTATCCCTGACCACAGTCATCCCTATCTGCAATCTCGTTTCTCCAGTCTCGTGCTGGTTTAGTTCTTAGAATACTCCCTGCTGTTTTATTAATATAATACTCTGAATTATTTTTCTTCTCCTTAAGACTCTGCATCCAAAATCCCAATCTCTCCTTATTTCTTGAGCTTCCTTCCTATGTCAGTCATTCCTTTCCACTTTGAATTATAGTTTTCTGCTTGTGCTGTGTAAAAGAGCAGTAACTGTGTTGCTGTAAAATACCCTCTCAGATTGGGCAATCCTAGTCTGCCTTGTTCTATTGGAAGAATCAGCGTATCCCACTTGACCTTTGCTGTCTTCCCTTCCCAGATAAAAATCCTTCAACTCTCTCTTAATTACTATCCACAGCTTCTCCTCTGGTTGATAAAAATAAATAAATAAATAAAAAGATATGCCTGACCTGTGTATAAGACGAAAGGGACTAATAAACATTTTAATTGCTTGTATCTTGGTATCTATATCCATATAAAAAGCTTCCAGTTTCTCAGTTTTTGTATTATCTTCTTAGTGTCTTCCCACATATCCTTAGCTGCCACAACAGAGTCATTTCTGATCCATACTCCTAAATACTTCATTTTATCATGTCCCTATAAATATGGATTTTGTCGGACCAGTTTGTGTGATGATACGTAATTTACCACTATTGCCTTTGTTTTAGCTTCATTAATTTTGTATCCCAAAAAGATTTGAAAATGTTCCACAATACTGTAATGTCACTTTCTGGTTTTGTCATGTGTAAAATATCATCTGCAAGTAGAGCCAGCTTTTCCTGACTACCATACCAGTCACATCCTTGAATTTCTGAGTCCCTTATTTTCTTTCCCAGTGGTTCTAAATGCAATTCAAACAACAAAGGGGAAAGTGGACAACCCTGCCTGGTTCCTCTGCTCAAGCAGAAGTTATCATAGAGGACCCCACCCACTTTTAATTTCTCCTCTGATCCCTCATGTATACTCCTAATCAACCATATAATTTATTTCAAGGAAAGCAAGCACTTCCATTGCCCTGCTTATGAAGTCCCAGTCTACTCTGTCAAATGCTTTCTCTACATCAAGACGCACCAACAACATTGGTATTTTCTTGCATTCTGCTTCCCTCTGGATCATCAGTGTTCAGTTAATATTGTCAAATGTTTGCCTCCCCTCCACAATACTACACTGATCCATATCTATCAATTTTAGTATCACTTTTGCCATTATTTTAACCATTATATAATCACGGTTTAGTATTGAAATGGGCATGTATGAAGCTAGTTCCGATGGAGCTTTACCCTCTTTTAGGTATTACGGTTACCACTGTCTTCTTCCAGCATGCCGGTACTCCCCCCCCCCCCCCCCCTTAAAATATTGTTAAACAAAACCTTCCAGATTTTTATCATTTTTTTCCCTCCCAACTTAAACTTCCACAGGAATACCATCTATTCCTGGTAACTTTCCTGTAGATTAGATATACATAGCCATTTTATCTCCTCTCTTCCTATCCTGTTAGTAGTTGAGCCTCATCTTCCTCTAACCTTGGCTTATTTAATTCCTCCATTTGTACTTTTTCTTGATTTCCATATTTCTCTGCTTTATATAAACTTTCATAAAATTTCCAAAATTGTTCTAATACTTCTACAGGATTTTTTGTTAACTTCCTTTTTATAGGTTCCCTAAGCTTGGTGATAGCCCTTTCCACATTCTGTTGCCTGAATCGTTGTGCTAAAAGTTTTTGTGCTCTAGAATTATCAAAAAACAGTTGCTTAACAGCAATCTTTGTAAACTCTTGTATGTTATTGAGGTAATCCCTAAGTTTCTGTTTAGCATTCTGCAGTTGCTCCATTTCTTGCTCTGAGAGATTTCCCCCTATTTTGCAATACTTTAACATTTTTCCAGTCCCTGTATAGAATTCTTACTTAACAACATCTCCCTTTCCTTTATTTCCACCTTAGTTTTAAACTCCACTTTAATTTTGTCCCACTTGCTAGGTATAGTGACAGAAGAAAATTCTATCTTTAGTAGCTCCTGAATTAATTCCAAAACCCATTCCTTAAATTCCTCTCTTTTCAGCTGATAGGTGGAAAAGCGCCAGTGTCTCATTTTTATTTCATTACCTTGCGTTATTATTTTATTTATTGGTACATGATCTGAAATAGTTATTGGGTACGTTTCAAGACCTGCAATTAAATGCACATGTTCCTGTGAGATGTAAAATCTATCTAGCCTAGCCCAGATGTTCTTCGGGTTTCACTGTTGCAGTCATTACACTTGGGTTATCCTGCTGGCAGGCTACCCTCAGTCGGCCTGAGTTCCAAAGTCTAGGTCCGGCGTCTGTTGCTGTCGCCTCTTCCCTGACGTCAGTGAGCCAGGGGTATAAAAGATGCAGCCAACGCCATTTTCTTCAGTCTTTCTTGCCGCGCAGTGCCTGAAGCAGAAGCAGTTCGCAAGTGCCGGTCAGCCGACTCCCGAGATTTTCGTGTTCGAATTTCAGATCCGAAGTCTTCATTAAAAGCTAAGTACCCCGTTGGGGAAACCTTTTTTTTCTTGCTCCAGACCGATGTCAGAAAAAGTTAATAATTGTATTTCTTGTGGGAAGCAAATACCTCATAAGGACTTTCATTCTTAATGTATTCCTTGCCTAGGCCCTGACCACGATGTTGCTAGTTGTCAGTTTTGTGCTAGATTTAATCAACGCACTGTTAAGCGCCTGTACGATTTTGCTTTTCACTATTTTGGCAGAAGATTTAATTACACGATGCTGTCGGATAGCCATCCAACTACCGGAATTCACAAGAAACGCAAAGAAAAGGAAAAGAGCAGGCATCTGAGGTTCAAAACTGATGATGAGGCTGCCTTTAAGCCAATCGCCGGTTCTCAGTGAGGTGCCTTCGCAGCCCCTGACGCCCGCTACTTTGGACCCGCAGGCCGCTACAGAGTCCCACATGGAGTCGCCTAGGCTGCTGGAAGCTCAAGGTATTGGACCTTTGGAGACTATTCCCTCAGATGGGTCCGGAGCCACTGAGCAGGCATCGGCTTCTGAGGGTGTTTTCAGACCACCTCAATTATACATTAAAATGACTCCAGCTACAAAGGTAAAGACTAAAGCACCTTTAAAGACAAACAAGTACAGCAGCCTCAAGGTCAGGCCTCCATGCCCAAAAAACAGATGCTCAAAATGGCCGAAGACTTAATTACTTTGATCAGGGGTTCCCATCCCCCTCCTGATAAAAGGCCTAGGCAAGAGACAGAATATGAATCTTCAGATCAGGTTTCCATTTCATCTGATTCCTCTTCTGATCAGGAATGCTCTCTTCCTCCCTATGAGGATTCTGATGCTGAAGAATCTATCCCTTCAGCCTCTCCTCCTGAGGATTACTCGTTTGGGGAAACTTTGCATACCATGAGGGAACATTTCCACTGGGAGAGCCAAGATTATTCAGAATCTAAGAAAAGGCTCAGAGACTTCCTTTTACTCCCACAACACAGCCCGCTAACTATTCCACCTGTGTTAGACATTGTAGATGATGTATTGTCAGAGTCCAGTCTGACTCCAGAATCCTTACCTCCAGATTCTGTTAAGCCGGACAGGTACTACAGGGTTCCTGACTCTCATAAATTCCTTTTCAAAAACCCTGCTGCTGACCCAGAAACTCTCTCTCAGGGTCCCAAAGGAGTCAAGACATCCACTGCAAAAAGCCCTACCCCCTCAGACAGGGATTCTAGGGCATTGGACAGATGGGGAAAGAAGATTTACACTTCTGCTACCTTGGTTATAAGGGCTTTAAATTGTCAATTTCATCTGCTCAAATATCAGCAATATATTATGTCACTGCTTAAACAGAAAATGTTGATAAATTCTGAATGTACAGAAAACAAAGAAATGCAGGATTTATTGCATGCAGCTGAGCAAGTTTGAAAGCATACTTTGCAATGTGGTTTTGTTTCTTTGGAGGCCTCCTGCAGGGCCGCTGTTATGGGTTCTGTCATCAGGAGACATGCTTGGTTAAAGGAACAAAGTCTGCCTGCTCATGTCAAAGCAAAATTATTAGATGCTCCATTACAGCATGATACCTTGTTTGGTATTAAAGCAGAAGAAGTGTTAAAGAAGATGGAGGACAAAGCTAAATCTATGCAAACAGTTAAGGATTTTTTACAGGTACAACCTCCAAGATTTAGCAGACACTGGCCTACAAAGAATTGGTTCTTTCCAGTGTCAGACAGACCACAAAGGGGCAGATACAGACGCCCAAGAGGCAGATCCCAGCCCCAAGGTTCGTACAGGTCAAAACAGTGGGGTGCTTCTACCTCCAAAAGCGGAGAAGACAAATCACAGCCATACAGGAAACAGTTCCAGTGACTTCCCCCTGCCTGCACCAAGCACATATCTTCTGGCAGCACCTTTAGGGGGAAAACTAGCACTTTTTTCACAAAACTGGCACATAATAGCCCAGGTCAAATGGGTCCTAGATATAGTGTCACAAGGCTACCAGTTTCACTTCCATACGCTGCCAAGGACAAACATCTGGCCAGACCTGCCAAAACATCAATGGGCAGAGGCACAAAAACAAGTGTTATCCCTCATGGACATGAGGGCCATTCAACAAGATTTTATTCAAGACTGTTCTTGGTACCAAGAAAAGACAAGACCTAGAGACCAATACTGGACCTATCTATTCTAAACACACGTTTGGATATACCAAAATTCAAAATGTTGACTCGACAGCAGCTTCTACCCATGCTGGGCAAGAAGGATCGGCTTGTGACTTTAGACCTAAAAGAGGCATACCTGCATGTCCCAATCAGACAAACATGCAGAAGATACCTCAGATTCAAAGCTGGCTCAATGCACTACCAATTCTCTGCACTGCCCTTTGGCTTATCTACTGTGCCCAGGGTCTTCACAAAGTGCCTGGCACCAGTAATTGCATTCTGCAGACAGAGGAATACAAATATATCCTTACTTGGACGACTGCCTCATTCAGGCAGAGAACAAGGATATTCTACTACAGCATCTGGCGTTTGTAAAGAGATTTGTAACAGGCCTAGGGTACACAGTCAACGAAAAGAAATCAAAACTAGTACCCTCTCGAGATAATATTCCTGGGTGCAAGCTTAAATACAACTGCCCACATGGCTTATCTCACGCCAGACAAACAAAGGCAACTGACTACATATTTCAAACTGTTGGCAACAAAGGCCCAGTTATCTGCAAGAAAAATTCTGCAGGCTTTGGGTTTCATAGCATCCTGCATTCTACTAATTCCATATGCAAGACTGCATATGAGGAAACTTCAATGATACCTAAAAAGTGTTTGGGCTGAACTTTACCACAGCCTGGAAACAATAATTACCCTCATTCCCTGCCTACAGCAGGAGTTTCGATGGTGGGCGAAGGCTTGTCACCAGAACAAGGGGCAGCCATTCACTTTACCACCAGCCAGGCAGACATTAACAACAGATGCATTAGATTATGCCTGGGGGGGGGGCCACATGGCAGGAAGATGTATTCAAGGCACATGGTCCACAAACTAAATGCGTCTGCATATCAATCAAAAAGAGGTGCTAGCTGTTCAGAATGCCCTGACAGCCTTCAAGGACCTACTTCACCCGGGGCAACTACTGATAAAGACAGACAACACCACGGTCATGTGGTATATAAACAAAGAAACAAGCAGGGAGGCACTCGTTCTTACCCCCTTTGCAGACTAGCCATGACTTTGTGGGACACACCACTGACTTACAAGTACATCTGCAGGCACAATTCCTGCCAGGAAAGATAAATACTCTGGCAGACGAACTAAGCAGAAACCTCATGGATCCCCACGAGTGGAAATTGGATCCACAAGTCTTCAGCAGGATAACAAGGAAATGGGGATGCCCGGATATAGATCTATTGCCTCTCCCCACAACTACCAACTAAAAAGATTCTGCCTCTCCCCACAACTACCAACTAAAAAGATTCTGCAAAAGGACTTCTCACAGACAAGCATGGAAAGTGGACACCCTGTCTTTCAGCTAGATAAACTTAGCAGTATATGCCTTTCCTCCACAAGGTATTTCTAAAGGTCAGACAAGAGAAGCCAAAGATATTGATTGCCCCAGACTGGCCCTACCAGTACTGGTATCCAATCCTAAGGAACTTGTCTCAGTGCCCGGCTTGGACCTTGCCTCAAATACCTCATCTACTGTCCCAACAAAACAATCACATCCTACACAGCCAACTCAAGACCTCAAATCTGGCAGCATGGCGGATAATGTAGTCATACAAAATGCACCTCTCACTAAAGCTGTGATGGATGTCATTTTGGAGGCCAGAAGGCCTAGTACCAGAAAATCTTACGCCGGAAAATGGAAGCGATTCTGTGCCTGGAACCAGGCACAAGGAATAGACACAACTGTACCAAATATTCCTCAGATTTTGCAATATTTAACTGAGATGCTGGACAAAGGCCTATCCTTTTCATCAATTAAAATTCATGCCTCTGCCATTTCGGCTCATTACAACACAGAGCCAGAAATCTTTTCTCATCCTTTATTAAGGCAGTACCTCAGAGGAGCCAAAAACTTAAGACCTCCAAGGAGATGACCAATACCTGCATGGGACCTCAAGTATGTTTTGGAAAAACTCATCCTTCCTCCTTTTGAGCCAGCCGCTACACAGCTGATATAATTTTTTTATCTTGGAAAACAGCTCTGCTCCTAGCAATAACCTCTGCAAGACTAGTCTCAGAGCTACAGGCACTCATGGCTGTGGAACCTTTTATCATTTTTTATTCAGACAGGGTTTCTCTGAGGACAAACCCGACATTTATGCCTAAGGTAGTGTCCAGTGTGGCCCTTAACCAAACTATTCATCTGCCTACTTTTTATCCAAACCCACAGAATAAGGGGGAGAGAATTCTGCATTCTTTGGACATACCCAGACAGCTACGCTTCTACTTGAACAGAACCAAAGCTTTCAGAAAGACTGAGCAACTACTAGTGGCATATGCTGCAGGATCGCAAGGAAAGGCTATCTCTAAGCAGCCTATTTCAAAGTGGATAGGCCACTGCATTCGTTTCTGCTATTCACAGCATGGCAAGCCAGTGCCTAAGGGCATTAGGCCACATTCAACCAGAGCAGCAGAGCCACTTCAGCAGCCTTCCTCAGGGGAGTACCAACCAAAGACATTTCAGAGGCTGCTACCTGGAGTTCAGTGCACAACTTTACAAAGCAGTATCACTTACCACTCTACTCTAAATCCAGGGCAGGCTTTGCCACTGCAGTTTTCCAGGGCCTCATAGCCGCACCTAATGCTATTTGGCTCCAACCTCCCAAACTTAATTTTGGGATTCAACCCAAGTTTAATGACTGCAACAGTGAAAGACTAAGAACATAGTGCAGTTGTGTACACTTACCATAAATGTAGATGTTCGAGTGTATTCACTGTTGCAGTCCAGATTACCCACCATCCCCCTTATCTTTGCTGGAGCTTATCTGCACTTCTCTAATCTATACAACCTATGTGGTGTATTTGCTTGTAGATGAAGGTATAATATATATATATATTGGTGCATGCTTGTTATATTGGCATATTTTTAGCCTACCCTTTTGGGGGGCACCTGACATCTGGGGCAAGAAAAACTGAAGAAAATGGCGTCTGCTGCATCTTTTATAACCCTGGCGCACTGACGTCAGGGAAGAGGCAACAGCAACCGACACCGGACCTAGACTTTGGAACTCAGGCCGACTGAGGGTAGCCTGCCAGTAGGATAACCCAAGTGTAATGACTGCAACAGTGAATACACTTGAACATCTACATTTATGGTAAGTGTACACAACTGTACTTTTTTGTATCCCTGTGAATATGTAAATTCACTCCGAACTCCTAGTGTTGAATTCACATCTTCCATGCCAAACATTTTCATAAATTTCTTAAAAAAAATCAACCCTCTTTTGTTACATTTTCCCTTCTAGGCTACCCAGACGTGAAAGTTAGTTCTGGGCTAAAGGATGTTTCTAGTAATCTATCTTTTACAATTTTAAGTTATCAAGATTCTACTTGGAAATTTATTTTGCAGTGTGTACACTTCGAATGATTTTGCTGCATCCTTACTGCAGAGCAGAAGTCTTGTATGAGTGAAATTATTTCTGATTTGACTGAGGTTTTTCAAACATGCTTTGAGAGATGTGCTTGAATGTGCAGATAGTCTCAAGAAATGCTGCTCCTTCTGTTGTATTAAGACTGTATACTTGGTTACATAATCAGAACCTCTATGGTGATTTTAAATATGAAACTTTGAATGCACCTTTAAATTCTGAATTGGTGTTTGGCCCCCCGTGGTTATACAGATTCTCAAACAATAGGATGTTTAATGCAAATTAATGCATGGGAAATATGTGGGATGTTTCATGTACCCAAGTCAAGTCATTTTCCTTTAAGGGTGGAAAAAAATCCCAGCAAAACCAACGTCAGGCATCAAAAAGGAATTCGGCAGAATGATTGTTTTAAAAACAAGCAAGGGGTTCTTTTCCAAAAAATCACCTCCTACAAAGGAATGATTATGCAGAGTCACAGAGCACCCGTGTCCCCCTCCTGCCCTTTGTTGTCTTCCTCGTTCCCCAGGCTGTTTGTCAGTCCTGCAGTCTGGCTGCAGATACTCTCAGACTAATGAGTTCTGTGAATAATTTGGAGAGGATATACTAGGCATTGGATAGAAAATCCATCCCCTTTCTGAGGAGTTCCCCCATACCCACCAGACCAAATAGAGCAGTTTCCTTCAGTGATCTGTCACAAGGTAGAAGCAGGGGTCATAGAACCAGTACCTGCAATACACAAAGGCAGAAGAGTTTACTCCAGAATCTTTTCGGTATCAGAATAGAGCACTTCTTGAGACCACCCATCCATTTGTCCTTTCTAAACACCCTTGTAAAAATTCCAGATTTCAAAATACTCGCCTTAGAGTCTGGTCCTAGTTTTGCTTCCAAACCACTGTTTCACGGTGACTCTGGATCTCGAGGACACATGCATTATATTTATATTGCTCCCAATTTCAGGAAATGTTTGAGATTTACTTTGTCTGGCTTACATTATCCTTTTTCTGAATTTACTCTTTAGGATATCTGTTGCACCTCAAGTGTTAGTGTCTGTCCTCTGTGGTTGCTTACTGCAGAACCCTAGGCATCCACATTTTTGCTTAGACAACTTGCTGATTTGTGCAGATACTGTGTCCAGGTGCTTGGAGTCCTTAGACAAGGTTGCAGCCCTCCTTTCCTACCTGAGCTCCTTCCTCACATCCTCTCAACGAATTGCTTTCCTGGGGTGTCCCTGAATAGACTTGGTAAAATGGATGGCGTAATTGCCAGAAGACAACGTTCTGATTTTATCAAGGCATTTTCTTGAATTGCTGTCTCCTAGATGTAGCCTCAGAAAGAGTGCTCTTCAAAATGGTAGCCCTTGTGATGTCAGTGATTCCATTAACCAGATTACACATGAAAAATTCAATGGAACTTAAAGAATTGTGGGACCCACCACTGTGAAACAGAAACTGCAGTGGTGGAGTGATCTGTCTCCAAATCCAGAACTCCCTTTTTCTCTTTTCAGACGACAGTCCAAGCCGTCCAGAATGGACTCTCTAGATTTTGTGTAGAGAGCTGTGTCCATGGGAGTTAAAGTGCAAGGCTTCTTGGGTCCTCAGGATGCCATATCACATAAATGTAAAAGAGATGTTGGCAGTGATTCATGCCTAAAAAGTTCTTCACCAGTTGTGGATTCCAGGTCCTCTTCTAGTGATCATAGACAACAGTACCATGATTTGGTATCTGAATAAGCAAGGGAATACAAGGTCAATATTTTCTTTGCCAGTTAGCAGTAATGGCCTGGGAGTTGGCTGTACTGTCTCTTCAGGTCTCTTGCATCCTGTCAGAGCAAAATACAGTGGCAGAGACAGACTAAGCATGTCGTGGACAGACCCTCATGAGTGGTCCACAGATGTCTTCGAGGACTTGATCCAAATGTGGGTAATTCTTCAAGTAGGATCTGTTCACCTCCTTTCAAAACAGATGAAAAAAATATGTTCAGCATCCTTGCATGCTTGGAAGACAGATTCTGTATCATTTCCATGTTCTGGAATGTTTCTGTATGCTTTTCCATCCTTTCCAATGATTCTCATGGTGCCTCTAAGGATTCAGAAAGAATTACGAAAGATCATTGTTGTTAACACCCCCCCAAGTTTGGCTCAGGCAGAGTTGGTTGCGTCTCTCAGTGGAATTGGTCCAGGGCATTTACCACAAGTTTCCAAGTGGTCTGGATTTGCCTACATAGCATCATTGTTGAATGGTACACTCCGATTTAGAGCAATTGCAGATAGTCGAGATGATTCTATTTTAATAACTTTTTAGGCAATTGCTTCATGAAGATGTGCAGCAGGCATTTAAAAAGACAAGAAAACCTGCAGCTGAAAAATCATATATTTATAAGTGGAAGAGGTTTTCTAGGTGTTGCCTAGCCAATAAGTCCCAAAAGGGTTAAGACCCCTCCAGTTTTGAAATGTTCCTATGAGCTACTTGATATGGTTTGTTATATGCTTCTAAGATTGCATCCTATGGCTGTCTCAACTTGTCTGCCTATGGAATCCCCCCTTTTGTCTCTTTCCTGTGAATCCCCCCTTTGGTCTCTTTGTGGTCAGTTTTTGAAACTAGTGTTGCACGAGACCCCATTGAAAGTGAATTCCTACTCCCTGGTATCTCAGCTTTGTTCTTGAAAAAATGACCTTATTTTCTTTTGAACCTGCCTCTCTGGTTGATTTATAGTTCATTACTTGGAAGTCTAAGAAAGTTCAACCTGTAACTATTGCAAGATTGTTGTCCTCTGTTTTATGCAACTCCCACTGTGGTAAATTTGTTCAAGGCAAGGTTAAGGCTCACTTGACTAGGGCTGTATCCTCTTTGATGGAACATTAGAAAGGAGTGTACTCTAGAAGCCTTCCAGAGGTAGCAACATAGCATTTTTGTTCATACTTTCACAAAGCAATGCAAACTGGATTCCTTTTCAAGGGCCAAAACAGGCTTTGCTAGGACTGTTCTCCAAAGGGCTCCTGAATCCTTATCCTGCCACCTCCTACATAGGATAAGCTTTGGAAGTCTACCCAAAATGTCACTGAAGCAGTGGGATTGAGGAATAAAGTACAGCTTCATAAGTCCTAATTGCCTGTAACAGTAGAGGTTCACTATATTGATCTCTGCTGCAGTAGCCTTAGCCATATGGTTTGTATTCTGCCAAGGATATAACAGCCAGACAGCTTCCAAAGCTTCAGGGCAGCTGCCATTTGCTTGTAAAAGTCAGCTCAAGCTGAAGTGACTGAACAGACCATTTTGGGCACCAAACCCTTCAGAGCTTTCCTGCTGTGGAAGAGAGCATTCTGTGGGCTTTCAATATTGACAGTCAGCTAGTGCTGTTCTTTTACAGGGCAGATAAGTTCCCTTCTGGGAATTCCTCAGGTAGACAGCAAATGTTGGAGGTGTGACAGGGAAGAAAGAGGTACATGGAGACTCATTTTCTGGGAGTGCGGTAGGTTGGTGGACTTTGTTTCCCTGCAGAATGCACTGTCTGAGATGCTGGTGGGCAGATTGTTGTGACGAGGGAGATGATTTTTCTGAGCTATGATACAGAATTGGAATTGCCTTGATGTGGTAAGGCCTTGCTGTGTCTAATTATGGTGGCTGCCAAAAAATAAATTAATAGAAAATGGAAATCAAAATATAAACCATCTATATTAGAAGTGGTGAATATAGTAACAGAGGTAAAACAACTGGAATTGAGATCTTTAGAAAACAGTAGGAGCAAACTACATAGAAAAAAAATGCAATTGTGGGAACAATATATACAGGAGTGGAATGATGTTTAAAAGAAAGCAGGACTTAAATGAGCTATGTAATGTTTGAAAATAATTGGGTAGATTATAAGTGATGTATAATGTTTGCAGCTGGGAGTGCGTCAGTATGGTTAATGATGTAAAATGCTTGCGTATAGGATTGTGTCAGCGTGGTTCGTTTTCATTTATATAAATGCATTATTGCTTTTGTCGTAAGTGATGGATGTTCTTCATCCCACATTGCTGCAGTCCTAACACTTGGGTAGTCCGCTGTCCCAGTCGGCCCGAATACCAAAGTATATGGCTGACGTCGGTCAAGGCGCATTAGTCTGACGTCAGGGTACAAATGCGCATGACCGACGTCATATCCTCAGTCTTTTTTGCCGCATGGTCCGATGCAGAAGCAGTTTTGCGAGTGCAGGTTGGCGTTCTGAAATTTTCTGAAGTCGGAGTTTCAGACCGAATCAAAGTTGGCTAAGTACCCCGTTGGGGAATATTTTGGTTTTTCTTGCCTCAGTATTTAACGGATGTCAGAAAAAGTAAATAACTGTATTTCTTGTGGGAAACAGATACCTCATAGGGATTACCATACCTTGTGTATACCTTGCTTAGGGCCTGAGCACGACGTTGTTGGATGCCGCTCTTGTGCTAGATTTAACAAACGCACTATAAAGAGAAGATTAGACTGTGCCAGGTTAGTTTTTGGGAAGCGTTGTAATTATAAAATGCCGTCGGATGCTCCGGCCGCCTCTAAAAGCGCAAGGACAAAGCAGTTAAGCCTAGGTTGGAAGAACTGTCAGTCCCGGACGTCGGTTCTTTAGAAGGCTCGGTGGAGCCGGAGGTTCTGCCAGTAGTTTCTTTGGAGTCTCAGGGAGAGACTTTACTGTTACAAGATGTGTCCTCTCAGGAGATAGGCCAGGCTGAAGGGGCTTCTCAGGTGGCTGTTCTCCCCTCCCTTCCCAAGGTGGTTAGGCCCTCCCCTTCTGTTTCCAAGGCTTCTTTGAGAGGCAGGCCAGGTTTAGCTTCAGCAGGTGTCTCTCCTAGTTCTTCAGGATCTTTGCCTAAGAAACATATGCTTAAGATGGCAGAAGATTTGATTACTATGATTAGGGGTTCTATGCCCCCTCCTGATAAGAGGCCTAGGGTGAAACCTGAGCTTGAGAGTTTTGAGCAGTGTTCGGAGGCTTCTGAGTCTTCGGCTGAAGACTTACAGGAGTATCCTCCTTATTCTGATTCTGATGTGGATGATTCTACTCCTTCGGCTTCTCCTCCTGAGGATTTTTCTTTTTCAGAGACTCTTCATTCCATGAGGGAGCATTTTAAATGGGAAGGTCAAGATTTCTCTGATTCCAGGAAAAGGCTTAGGGAATTTTTGTTTTTACCCCAGCATAGGCCTTTAGCTATACCTCCTGTTCTGGATGTGGTGGAAGATGTTTTTGCAGAGGCTTCCCTGAACCCTGAATGTTAAGTTGTCTATCTTGCCTTCATTCTTGCTGGATGGGTTCGGAGCCGACCTCGGCTCCGACTCGGCCACTCTAAAAGCTCGAGAGTTGGTTCCACCGGCTCGAGGCTCCCCTTATATCCCACAATGCTAGGCGAGAGTTACCTCAGATCTCGTTTGCCGCTACAGCTTCGAGGTTGGTTGCTTCTACCGGTTCCTGGTGAGTGTTACTTTTTACTTGTAAAAGTTACTCTTTAAACCCCTTTTTAGTTAAATTTCTTTCTTAGTTAGTGTAGATTACAAAACTTTATCCCCGACCCTAAATTTTTCCGTTTCTTTACTAAAGAACCTTTGGTTCTTCCTTTGGGCCCTTAGGCCTTCCCTTCCCTAGTGGAGTGTTTGTGTTTCTTGTAGTTTACTTTAATTTTAGTGTACTTTAAATTCTAGTATAACTACTAAAATTATTATTTTTTCCTGACAGGGTATAACTTGTGTGTTTGAGTGTGTGTTTGTGTACACCTGTCAGTCAGGGAAATGTCTAAAGAAGCAAAGGTCTCCGGATTCAAGAAGTGTGATGCGTGCTGTCAGAAAATGTCTCTGACAGACGCTCACACTTCTTGTGTCTATTGTCTGGGGCCTTTGCACCTGCAGGACTCCTGTGCTGTGTGCCATGGCTTCAGCCCCAGGGTCCTGCAGGAAAGAAAGAACAAATTAATTCTTAGAGGCTTACTGAAGCCAGAGGATTCCCTGTCAGTTTCAACAGGGAAGCCCTCTAAGGCATCGAGGTCTTCGGCTCCGGCTTCTGAGCCGAGACCTCAGGTTGCTCAACCTTTGCCTTTATCGGCTCCGGCTGGAGCCGATAAGTCTCAGTCCATAGTTTCTGTGGCTCCCTCGGCTCCGGCCGGAGCCGAGGTTATTGAGGTACCCGTGTCGGCTCCGACCAGACCTTCGGAGCCGACAACTAGAAAGAGGTCTAGGTCACCATCTCTTGGCTCCGTTCATTCGGCTCCAGGATCTCCCCTGCTGTCTGAATGGAGCCAAAGGTCTCATTCCTCTAGGTCATCGAGGCTGTCCGATCATGACCTTCAGAGGGTAGTGAGTCGACTACTTAAGTCCGAGGCACTAGCCCAGATGCTTCAGAGCCCGACTCATCAGTCGGTGCCTGCCCCGGTCCATCAACTTTTTCCTCCTTCGACTCTTTTGAGTTAGGAAACGGGTCGCGTCGGAACCGAGACTGTGATTACTTCGGAGCCGAGACAATTGTCTTCGGCTCCGTTGTTGGCTCCGTTTTCTTCTTTGGAAGAATCTCGGCCGGACTTCCTCATCGGCTCGAGGGTGAGTGGCATCGGACCCTTGTCCGACCCCTCTCCTCTCGGGCTTCGCGCTGGTGAGTTCGGCTCCGACATCGGCCTCGAGCCATCACTGTCGGTGCCGAGGGGTTCTTAGCTCCTCGGAGCGGGGACCTCTGGCTCTGCCTGACAGGGGTGCATTCGAGGTCATGCGGAGTGTGTTAGAGCCTGGCTCTACTCCACAGTCGGCTCCGTCCGCCCTCCCTCTATGCTGCCTCAGGGTAAGTCGACTCACTCCCTCATCCCGGACCGCAGAGAGCCAGCTCCTCAGGAGCCCCTGTGGGATTTCATCCTCTTCCGAGGCCTCTCCTGATTTGGCAGAAGAGCCCCTCGGAAGAGGAAGTGCAAGAGGAAACACATTGACTCACCTGAGTCTATCACGCCAGACACAGATCTGGATGATTCTGAGGGTTCCCCGTTCCCCTTCTGAAGATGTGTCATTTGCAGACATTCTGGAGATCCTGAAACAGAGGGTAAATTGCCCAGCCCTCAACCCTTCGGAGGACGAATCTGTGTATCTTGAGGCGTTTGGCTCTCGTCCTTCCACCTCCTGGGTGTCCCCTTGACCCCCTCATGCAGGTGGTTGCTAAGAAGGCATGGACGGCTCCTGATTCAGTGGACCCCACTCCCAGGAGACCCTCTAAGTTCATCACAGCTCCATCAGACAAGCAATTTTTATCAAAAGGAGTTTCTGTGGATGCTATGGTGGTAGCTGCTGCCACAAAGAAGGAACTGGCTGATCCTTCAGTGCCTGTCCATCCACCTAACAAGGAATCTAGGTCCATGGATAGGTATGGAAGCGGATGTTCTCCTCAGCGACATTTACCATGCGTCGCTGAACTACCTGTGCCATTTCACTCGTCTTCAAAGGGACTTGATCAAGGAAGCGAGTGAAATGTTAAGGATCCTACAGCTGCGGGTTTCAAGAAAAATGAACACGCAGCTGGCTACCCTTAATTCCATATCCAACTCCTCCATGCGCCTCCTCTCTTATGCGGCCGATGGAGCGAGCAGAGCCGCAGGGACAGGTGTAGCCTTACGTAGGCACGCCTGGATGCGGCTATGCAATTTTGCGGACCCTTTCAAGACGTCTTTCACGAACTCCCCTCTTGATGGATCATCTCTCTTTGGTCCTCAAGTGAAAGAAACCCTGACTAGGTGCGAGACTGATGGCAAGACCCTTTCTGCCGTCGGAGTCCGTTTTTCGACTCCTCCTAGGCCTTACCCCAAAGGCCAGAAGGGTGGGAAGATGTGGTTCCGTAAACAGTCTCAAGGGACTTCGCCTGACGCACAGAGTCGTTTTCCTGCCAAAGGCAGAGGTGGGAATAACAATGGTAGACGTCGCCCTAGGGGCAGGGGGTCCGTGAGAACCAGGGCAATCAGGAAGCCTTTCCTGACAAGCCCTTTCAGCACCCCTGAGGTGTTGCCCGACTGCCCACCTTCGGAGGCAGTCGGGGGAAGATTGTCACTGTACCCAGAAGCCTGGCTATCCCTGACTCAAGACAAATGGGTACAGTCCATCATTTCGAAGGCTATTCTATCCCCTTTCTTCGTTTTCCAAATCAATCAAAAAATCCTTCCAGATGTTCCACCGCTCAAAGGGATATAGCAGCTTTGGAAATTTCAAAACTGCTTGCAAAAGAGCAATTCAGTCAGTGCCAGCAGACCAACAAGGATCCGGAATCTACTCAAGGTTCTTTTAGTTCCAAAGAAAACAGGGGACTGGAGACCATTTTGGATCTCAGTGTCTTGAACAAATCAGTCAAGAAAACAAGATTTCGGATGGTCACGCTGCAATCCATTCTTCCCTTTTGGGCAAAGGAAACTGGATGTGCTCTATAGACCTTCGGGATGCGTACTATCACATAAAATGAACAGACGCTCCAGAAGATTCCTCCGCTTCAGGCTGGGAACCAGTCATTTTCAGTTCAGGGCCCTGCCCTTTGGTCTCACCACTGCCCCCGGCGTTTACCAAATGCATGGCAGTGGTAGCTTCTCACCTGAGACGACAAGGATTCCAGGTGTTTCCATATTTGGACGACTGGCTTCTCACAGCTCCCACCAAGCATCTCCTTCTGATGGCCAGAGATTATACTTTTCGCTTGTCAAAACTGGGTATTTCAATAAACTGCGAAAAGTCTGTTTTGTCGCCTTGTCGTACTATTACCTACATAGGCAAATTTAGATACTATAAACATGTCTGCAAGGCTAACGAACCAAAGGATATCAGACATTCACAAATTGGTGTCACTTCTTCTCAACAACAACAGAGTCAAAGCCAGGTTAGTTCTAAAGGTGTTGGGAATCATGGCAGCGCCATACCTCTCCTTCCTTTGGCCAGATACCACATGCGGATCCTTCAGTGGATGCTTTTACTCAATGGTCATACCAGGAACTTCCAATGTCTCACACCATTATGATCACGCAAGTGCAAAAGCATCTCATGTGGTGGATGTCTTCCCCAGCTCCTGTCGGAAGACCATTTGTTCCACCTCCTCCGGTTGCTACTCTGACAACGGATGCCTCCCTGATCGGGTGGGGGCATTATTAGGGCAGGACAGTCCAGGGCACATGGCAACCAAACGAATGCCACTTGCACATAAATGTTCTGGAGATGAGAGCAGTGCTTTTAGCGTTGCAAGCCCTTCAAGACTCTCTTCCCTTGGGAACGATTGCAATCCAGACAGACAATATGTCTGTAGTGTGGTACATCAACAAACAAGGCGGAACCAGATCATACCCCTGTGTCGAGAAGCACTCAGACTGTGGCAATGGGCGATTTCTTCTCAGCGTTTTCTGATAGCAACGCACATCCCGGAAGTCCAATCACATTGCGGACAAGTTGAGCAGAGCTATACTCATGCCTCACGAGTGGTCTCTGAAAGACTCTGTAGTGAGAGAAATCTTTCTCAAGTGGGGTCAGCCTTGCTGCGATCTTTTTGCTACTCCCCAAAACAGCAAGTGCAGAGAATATTTCACTCTATTCCCTTTACCAGGCCAACCCAGCAGGGACGCTCTAGTCCAAGTTTGGCCCCGGGGACTTCTGTATGCATTTCCTCCTTTCCCACTGATCTCTCAAGTAATACAGAAAGCTATCGCTCAGAAGGCCTCATTGATCCTCATTGCTCCTTACTGGCCTCGACAAGTGTGGTTCCCCTTTCTACATCAATTTCTTTTGGAGCGACCGTGGAATCTGGACCTAGTTCCAGATCTTTTGATCCACCAGTCGGGTCAGTTTCATCGCTCCTCCCCTCTCTGAACCTCACTGCTTGGTTCCTCCAATTCCAACCGTAGCCAGGCTTCCTCAATTATCTCACTCTGTTAGAGATATATTGATAGCTTCCCATAAATCTTCCACTCGAAAGATTTATTTGAGTAAGTGGAAACGCTTCACATATTGGGCACAAGGAAAGGACATAGATCCTTTCACCGCTTCCATCCAACTAGTCCTTGATTTTTTAGCTGAACTCTTCCATGCAGGTTCATCTCCATCTACTCTTAAGGTTCAATTGGCAGCTATTTCTAACTTTCATGTGGGTATTTCTGAATCTGCCTTAATGTCCCACAAACTTTGCAAAGCCTTTTGAAAGGAGTTTTTCTTCTCAGACCTCCTATAAGAAATCCTCCTTCTCCTTGGGACCTAAATTTAGTTCTTGCTTCTTTGATTCTTCCCCTTTCGAACCTGCAGCTTCATGTTCCTTGAAATTGTTATCATGGAAAACTCTCTTTCTGGTGGCTATTACATCAGCCAGAAGAGTTTCAGAACTCCAAGCACTCAGTTGTCGTCCTCCTTACCTTTTGTTCCATAAGGACAGAGTGTCCTTGCGAACTAATCCGTCTTTTTTGCCTAAGGTGGTTTCAACATCAAATCTAAACCAAAGCATTGACCTACCTGTCTTTTTTCCAGAGTATTCCAATAGGTCTGAACAAAAGTTACACTGCCTGGATGTTCATCGTCAATTAAGGTACTACTTGGATAGAACAAAACAATTCAGAAAATCTGATCAGCTGTTTGTCTCCTATGCGGAAAGCAGAAAGGGACTTTCAGTTTCAAAGGTATCATTATCCAGATGGCTAACATCTTTGATTTCCCTGGTATATGAAATTAGACAACAAAAATTGCCTAATAAACCTAAAGCCCATTCCACCAGAGCTTTGGCTACTTCTTTAGCCTTCCAAGACAGACTGCCTATTGACACCATTTGTGCAGCGGCTACTTGGGCTACTCCTCACACTTTTATTTCTCATTATAAGTTGGATTTAGCTTCTAGGCATAGAGCTAACTTTGGTTCCACTGTTCTCAGGAGTCTGTTCCGTTAGGCCACCCGGGACAAGGTGCTAGGACGCGGTCCCATCCAACAAGAATGAAGGCGAGATAGACAACTTAACATATAGAAGTTATGTTCTTACCATAACGTTCCATGCTAGTTGTCATCTTCTCCTTCTCTTCTTCTTGCGTCCACCCTCCTTCCCCCTGGCCTGGACAGACCTAGAGGAGTTGTGATCGTGACCTCTCTTTCTACCACCTCTTTCTTAGTCATATGCTATTTTTGCATATTTCTTGGTTCAGGATGTAGGTCACCCTTCTTTCCTCCTGTTGTTAGAGGTGGACTCTGTTTTACAGTTATACTGTTACTGTTATAAGCTGGGGTTAGCTTACAAACGAGATCGGAGGTAACTCTCGCCTAGCATTGTGGGATATAAGGGGAGCCTCGAGCCGGTGGAACCAACTCTCAAGCTTTTAGAGTGGCCGAGTCGGCGCCGAGGTCGGCTCCGAACCCATCCAGCAAGAAGAAGGCGAGAAGAAGACAACTAACATGGAACGTTATGGTAAGAACATAACTTCTATTTCTTTGCCTCCTGCCCCAGTTAAGCCGGACAGGTATTATAGGGTGCCTGAAGCTCATAAGTATCTTTTTAAGAGTCCTAGGGCAGACCCGGAAACTGTTTCTCAGGGGCCTAAAGGTGTTAAGGCTTCTGTTGTTAAAAATCCTGTTCCTCCTGATAAAGAGGCGAGGGCTTTGGATAGATGGGGAAAGAAGGTGTATACTTCTTCCACTTTAGCCATGAGGGCTTTGAATTGCCAGTTCCACATGTTAAAATATCAAAATTATCTCCTTTCACAATTGAAGTCTAAGGTGGATGCTCTGGCGGAAGGTATTGAGTGTAAAGAGTTGCAGGATTTAGTTTATGTGTCTGAACAGGTGGGTAAGCATTCCTTGCAATGTGGTTTTGATGCTGTGCAGGCCTCTTCGAGGGTGGCTGCCACTGGTTCTGTTCTTCGCAGGCATGCCTGGCTGAAGGATCAGAATTTAGCTGAGCATGTTAAGACAAGGATTTTGGATGCTCCGTTACAGTCTGATGTGTTGTTTGGTTCGCCTGTGGAAGCAGTTTTAAAGAAAATGGAGGACAAGGCAAAGTCTATGCAGACTGTTAAAGATTTTTTGCAGGTTCAGCCTCCGAAGTTTAGTAGAAATTGGCCTACTAAAGGATGGACATATCCTTCTTATGATTCCCAGTCTAGGGGTAGGTCTAGACGTGGTAGGGGCAGAGCTCAAGGTTCGTTTAGGCCTAGAACAGGGAGTTCACCTGCTCAGTCTTCTGGTGAGGGCAGGGGTCAGCCTTTTCAGAGACAGACCCAATGACCTGCCTTTCGAGCTGCCAGTGCCTTCTCGTCTGGCAGCACCTTTGGGAGGAAGACTGGCACTTTTCAAAGAAAATTGGAGTTTAATTACCCAAGACAGATGGGTATTGGATATCATTCACCACGGTTACAGGTTTTATTTCCATACCTTGCCTCCTTACAAAGGCATGCCAGACATTCCTCCTCTACAAAGAAAAGAAGCTCACAAGCAAATTTCTCTGTTGCTCCAAATAGGGGCCATTCAGCAGGTTCCTGTACCAGAAAGGGGCCTAGGATTTTATTCTCGCCTGTTCCTAGTACCAAAAAAGGGGAACACGTGGAGACCAATTTTGGATTTATCTATCCTCAACACTTATCTGGACATTCCCAAGTTCAAAATGTTGACGTTACAACAGCTTTTACCTCTGCTGGGCAAAGATCACTGGATGGTAACTTTAGATCTCAAGGAGGCTTACCTTCATGTGCCTATCAGACTAAGTTGCAGGAAGTATCTGCGTTTTCGAGCTGGGAATTCCCATTATCAGTTCTCTGCATTGCCCTTTGGCTTATCTACTGCCCAGAGTATTCACAAAAGTTCTGGCTCCAGTGATAGCTTACTTCAGGCTCAAAGGAATACAAATCTATCCTTACTTGGACGACTGCCTGATTCTGGCTCAAGAAAAGGAAGACCTTTAACAGCATTTGGAATATGTGATAGCAGTGCTAAGATGCCTGGGGTATTCTGTGAACGAAATAAAGTCCAGTCTAGTACCCTCTCAAGACATGTGCTTTCTGGGTGTGAGACTGAATACAGCAACCCAGATGGCCTTTTTAACCCGGCACAAACAAAAGAATCTTACGCTTTACTTCCATCAACTATCTCTTCAGTCCGGGCTGACTGCAAGGACAGTCCTTCAAGCCTTAGGGTTCATGGCATCTTGTATTCTGGTGCTTCCCAATGCCAAACTGCATATGAGGAAGCTGCAATGGTATCTCAAAAATGTATGGACACAGCACTGCCAGTATTTGGACACTGTCATTCAAATAATACCTTGCATTCAAAAGGAATTTTTGTGGTGGGCTCAGGAATGTCACCTAAACAAGGGACTCTCTGTGACCCGGCCAGAGGCGAGTCAGATTCTAACGACAGATGCCTCAGACATAGCTTGGGGAGCTCATCTGAATGGAAAGTGGATACAAGACAAGTGGCCTGCCAGACTACAGCATCTACATATCAACATGAAGGAGATGTTAGCAGTCCAGTTTTCATTAATGGCTTTCAAGGAGTTACTTCTTCCAGGGCAGGTGTTGATTCTAACAGACAACACAACTGTCATGTGGTACATCAACAAACAAGGGGGAACACATTCTTATCCTCTATGCAGGCAAGCAATGATTTTGTGGGAGACTGCGCTCAGCTTGCAACTAACTCTTCAGGCAAGGTTTCTGCGGCGAGCACAGAACTCCTTAGCAGATGTGTTAAGCAGGCAAATCATGGATCCCCACGAGTGGAAACTGGATCTTCATGTATTTCGGAAATTGACAGTGTCATGGGGAACTCCAGACATAGATCTGTTCGCTTCTCCACTAAACCACCAGCTGCCAAAGTTTTGCACGAAAAGGTTTCATCACACAGCTTGGAAAGTGGATGCTCTTTCTTTCAGTTGGAAAAATCTTCATGTGTATGCCTTTCCACCTCTACCTCTCCTCCCAAAGGTACTCCTAAAGGTCAGACAAGACAAGCCAAGGATGATTTTAATAGCTCCAGATTGGCCTCTGCAACACTGTTACCCATTACTGAGGAGTCTGGTAAGGAAGCCTCCATGGCCTTTACCTTTGATTCCACACCTATTGTCTCAGAGGGACGGTCATCTACTCAATGTCAAGCTTCACTCTCTTCATCTAACAGCCTGGCATATTCTGTTATGAACCACAGCAGGTCTCAACTTCCTCAACAAGTTTTGAATGTGATTATGGAAGCCAGAAGACCTAGTACAAGGAAAGTGTACGCAGAAAAATGGAAGAGATTTCTATTTTGGAGTGCAGCAAAGGATTTGGAGGTTTCTGAGCCTAATTTGAGTGTGGCTCTTCAATACCTTACTGAGTTATTGGACAAAGGTTTGTCTTTCTCTTCCATTAAGATTCATGCTGCAGCAATTTCAGCTCACTATGATTGTGACCCACCATTGTTTTCTCATCCTTTGTTCAAGCAATTTCTTAGAGGGGCAAAGAATATAAGACCCCCACGTAGAGCTCCTACTCCTGCTTGGGATCTCAATTTTGTGTTGGAGAAACTTACTGTACAACCTTTTGAGCCGGCGGCTACTGCTGAATTGAAATACTTGTCATGGAAGACTGCTTTTTTGTTGGCCATTACTTCTGCAAGAAGGGTTTCTGAATTGCAGGCCCTTATGGCGGTTGAGCCTTTTTTGATTTTTCATAAGGATAGGGTATCATTACGTACTAATCCTTCCTTTATGCCTAAGGTGGTTTCTAGTGTGGCTTTAAACCAAACTATTCATTTGCCTACTTTTTATGCAGATCCCCAAAATAAGGGGGAAAAGATTTTGCACACTTTAGATGTACACAGGCAGTTGCGTTATTATTTATGCAGGACTAAGGATTTTAGGCAGTCTCAGCAGTTGTTTGTTTCTTTTGCTTTGAGTTCTCAGGGCAAGCCTGTGTCAAAACAAACTATTTCTAAGTGGATTGGGTTTTGCATTGCATTTTGTTATTCCCATCATGGCAAGGAGATTCCATCTGGGATTAGGCCTCATTCCACTAGGGCTACTGCCACTTCAACAGCATTTCTAAGGGGGGTGGCAACTAAGGATATTTTGGAGGCAGCTACTTGGAGTTCAGTGCATACTTTCTCTAAGCATTACCACCTTCCTCTCTACTCTAAATCTAGGGCTGGTTTTGCCACGGCTATTTTGCAGGGTATGTTGACAGCTCCTGCTTCTTTATGATTTGCCAGCCTCCCTTACCTCTGCTTTGGGATTCTACCCAAGTGTTAGGACTGCAGCAATGTGGGATGAAGAACATAGTACAGTTTTGTACCTACCATAAATGTAGATGTTCGAAGATCCACATTGCTGCAGTCCACCCTCCCTCCTTCCCCTCTGTGTTTAGGGGTGGTTGTGTGGGTGGGGTTGTACTTTTGTAAATGTGTATATATTGTATATATATTTGGTGCAGTAGTGTTTGGTGTTTTTTGGTTTTGGCCCTATCTTTGTAGGGTCTTCTGACATCTGGGGCAAGAAAAGACTGAGGATATGACGTCGGTCATGCGCATTTGTACCCTGACGTCCTGACGTCAGACTAATGCGCCTTGACCGACGTCAGCCATATACTTTGGTATTCGGGCCGACTGGGACAGCGGACTACCCAAGTGTTAGGACTGCAGCAATGTGGATCTTCGAACATCTACATTTATGGTAGGTACAAAACTGTACTTTTTGATGTTTCTTTAAAAAAAAGTGGCAGGATTTGAATAATTTATGTAATGTTGCTTAGGTTGTAGGATGTATAGCAATATATGTGAAATAAAATGTTTAATGCAGTTTGATTACTTTTGTATAAATGTAAATTTGCCACTGCAACAAGTTATAATTCAATAAAGGTGTTTAAAAAAACTTCTCTTTGGAGAAAAGCCTTCCACGTTATAAAAATTTGTTTTATTGTACTTTTTTGTTTAGGAAAGTTATTGAGTAGAGGTTTTAACAGGCTGTCACTATGGAAATGCCTTTTTTCCTGTCAGTTTAAAAGTTATTTGAAAACCTTTTTTTTTTCTGTGTAGAAATTATTTTACTTTTTGGGACGGGCCAAGTGTTTTAAAAGGGTTTTAGCTATGTTTTGTGTGAAAAACACGACTTTTAAAGGCTTACATTTTGCCTTTTGCTGCTTGTTTTCCCCAGAAAAGAGGCACCATTTTTGGTGTAACCATGGAACAAGTCTACATGTCCTACAGTTGCTCCTCCTTCCAGCCACAAAAGGGCAAAGTTAAACAAATAGCCTGTGCCACAACATCAGGCTAGCAATTTGCCTCAGCCGCAGGTGGGTGACTACTGTTGGCCATAGCTTGTTTTCAAACCACAGATTGTTTACCCTAGATCTTTCATTTAGTACCTTCAGCCACTATGGACCAGGGTTTAGCCACATCCTCTGAGGCTGTTGGGGGTCCCCTCAGTGGGCAAGAGAGACCAACTCTCGTCTGTCCTGGGATAGGGAACAGGAAAGACTTCCCTGTTTGGTCAGAATATTGTGACCATCCCTTGGGAAACTGCTGCTGCCATTAATACTGTTGGCTAGGGTTATCACCTGTCCCACTTTGCGAGGGACAGTCCCTCTTTGGGCAGTTGTGTCCTGCAAAAATATTGTAAGAATGGCAACTGTCCTGAAATATTAGGGCACAATTATTTCCTATATTTTATGTAATAGTTGCATAAAACAGTTATTCTGTGTCTGAAACACCTAAATGTTATAAGAAACAGAATAAGCAACTAAAATGCTACAAGAATAAGCTTTTATTTAGGCAAAAAATGATGTTTTGTCCCTTGTACTGGCCATGGGTATGTTTTGGCCTGCAAAATCTTATGTTTGTACCACAATTGTCCCACTTTGGCCATCTGAAAAGGTGGCAACGCCACTGTTGGCCTCATTTTCTCCTTTCAAAAAGGAGTAGAAAACTGAACATGCATGTTCTCCTCAAATTTTCTTAGAAGTAGTTTACTGGGTCTATTTCAGGGTTTAATTCAGGCTGTTTATCCTTAAGGTGGCTTATGGTTTAAAAAAAAAGCTACGGTTTCTGAAGAGATTCGGTATTCTGATTCTGGACAGACAGATGAAGGGGCAGATGCAGGGTTTACTACTCAGTTCTCTGATTCAGGCTCAGAGGAGTACTCAGTTTCTGATTCTCCCTGCGGGGTTTACTGTCTGAGAATATTTCCGTAATGTGGCAGTGTTTTCAGTTCCTCAGAAAATACTATGAGCTGCTAGAGGAGGAATTTCTAGAACCTGCACCCATTCCTGTAGTCCTTTCAGCTCTGGTGGTTTTGTCTGTCTGCATGCAATTTTCCTGAGACGGACTGTTCTGTCCTGAACAGGAAGATGGAATGTATAAAATTCTTCTGTCGACTTAGTTTTTATATACTGTTCCCAAACCCGGCCCAACAGCTATAGTTGTAGTTTATCCTAACACTGCTAAACATTTAGTTAATTCCAATACTTTTTCTGACAAGGATGGGAAAATTGAGAAGTATGGAAGGTGTATGCTTCTGCAGTTTTGATTTTCACAATTTTTGAATTGCCAGGCTCATATGTTAGTCTGTTCTGTATATTTGTGAAAATATGAGGAATGTTTTGTTTGAAGATGTTCATCGTGTTTAACTGTTGCAGTCATTACACTTGGGTTATCCTGCTGGCAGGCTATCCGCAGTCAGCCTGAATTCCAAAGTCCTGGTTCGGCGTCAGTTGCTGTCGCCTCTTCCCTGACGTCAGTGCGCCAGGGGTATAAAAGATGCAGCCGATGCCATTTTCTTCAGTCTTTCTTGCCACGCGGTGCCCGAAGCAAAAGCAGTTTGCAAGTGCCGGTCGGCCGACTCCTGAGATTTTCTAAATTGAATTTCAGATCCGAAGTCTTCTATAAAGCTAAGTACCCCGTTGGGGAAACTTTTTTCTTGCTCCAGACCGATGTCAGAAAAAGTTAACAATTGAATTTCTTGTGGGAAGCAAATACCTCATAAGGATTTTCATTCTTACTTTATTCCTTGCCTAGGCCGAAGGTTTAACTACATAATGCCGTTGGAACAGCCGACGACCGGAGTTCATAAAAAGCGCAAGGAAAAAGAAAAAGACAGGCATCAGTGGTTCAAAACCGACAAAGCCTCTTCTAGGCCAGTCGCCGGTTCTCAGTGAGATGCTTTCACAGCCCCTGATACCCGCTACCTCAGAGCCACAGGCCGCCTCTGTCTCCCACGTGGAGACAGCTAGGCCTCTGGATATTCAAAGTATTGGGCCTTCGGAAACTAATCCCTCCGATGGGTCCAGAGCCACTGAGCAGGCATCTGCTTCTGAGGGTGTTTTCAGACCTACAGCTTTGTATCAAGCCAACTTCAGCATCAAAGACTAAAACAGTTTTAAAGACAAGGAAACAAGTACAGCATTCTCCAGGACAGACTTCCATGCATAAGAAACAAATGCTCAAAATGGCCGAAGACCTAATTACTTTGATCAGGGGTTCCCATCCCCCCCTGATGAGGCCTAGGCAAGACACTGAATATGATTCCTCTGATCAGGTTTCCATTTCCTCTGACTCCTCTTCAGAACAGGGCTACTCTATTCCTCCCTATGAGGATTCTGATGCTGAAGAATCTATTCCTTCAGCTCCTCCTCCTGAGGATTACTCATTTGGGGAAACCCTGCATACCATGAAGGGAGTATTTCCACTGGGAGAGCCAAGATTATTCAGATTCTAAGAAAAGGCTCAGAGACTTTCTTTTACTACCTCAGCACAGACCTCTTGCTATTCCTCCTGTTCTAGACATTGTAGATGATGTATTTTCAGAGTCCAGCCTGTCTCCTGACTCTCTACCTCCTGCACCTGTTAAGTCAGACAGATACTACAGGTTCCAGATTCTCATAAATTTCTATATAAAAACCCTGCTGCTGACCCAGAAACTATTTCTCAGGGTCCCAAAGGGGTCAAGGCTGCTACTGCAAAAAACCCTGTCCCCTCAGGTAGAGATTCTAGGGCACTGGAAAGATGGGGGAAAAAAGTTTACACTTCTGCTACTTTGGCTGTAAGGGCTTTCATATGCTTAAATATCAGCAATACTTAATGTCTCTGTTAAAACAGAAAATGTTGACAAATTCTGAATGTTCTGAGAACAAGGAATTGCAGAATTTATTGCATGCAGCTGAACAAGTGGGAAAACATACTTTGCAATGTGATTATGATTCACTGGAGGTCTCTTGCAGGGCCGCTGTAACAGGTTCTGTCATTAGAAGGCATGCTTGGTTAAAGGATCAGACTCTGCCTGATCATGTTAAAGCTAAATTATTGGATGCTCCATTACAGCATGATACTTTGTTTGGTGTTCAGGCAGAAGAGGTGTTGAAGAAAATGGAGGATAAAGCTAAATCTATGCAGACAGTGAAGGATTTCTTACAGGTAGAGCCACCCAGATTTAGCAGAAACTGGTCGTCTAAGAATTGGTCTTTTCCCGTGTCGGACAGGCCACAAAGAGGCAGATACAGATACCCTAGAGGCGCAGACAACAGCCCCAGGGCTCATACAGGCCCAAACAATGGGGTGCTTCTACATCCAAAAGCGGAGAAGACAAATCTCAGCCATATAGAAAACAGTCCCAATGACTTCCCTCTGCTAATGCCAATCATTTATCTTTTGGCAGCACCCTTAGGGGGAAAGCTAGCACTTTTTTCACAAAATTGGCACATGATCATCCAGGACAAATGGGTCTTAAACATAGTCTCTCAGGGCTACAGGTTCCACTTTAACACCCTTCCAAAGGCAGAAGGTATGCCAGACCTGCCACACAATCAATGGGCAGAGGCACAAAACCAAGTTTCATCTCTCATGGACATGAGGGCTATTCAGCCAGTGCCACAACAAGAGCAGGGGCAAGGATTTTACTCAAGACTTTTCTTAGTACCAAGAAAGGACAAAGCATGGAGACCAATTCTGGACCTGTCCATTCTAAATACTTTTCTGGACGTTCTGAAATTCAAAATGTTGACTCTGCAGCAGCTTCTGCCCATGCTGGGCAAGAAGGCTTGACTTGTAACTTTGGACCTCAAAGAGGCATACCTGCATGTCCCAATCAAACAGTCTTGCAGAAGATACCTCAGATTCATAGCTGGCTCAATGCACTACCAATTCTCTGCACTGCCCTTTGGCTTATCTACTACGCCCAGGGTCTTCACAAAATACCTGGCACCAGTAATTGCCTTTTGCAGACAGAGGAATTCAAATATATCCCTACTTGGACGACTGCCTTATTCAAGCAGAGAATAAAGACATTCTACTAAATCATCTGGCGTTTGTAAAAAGATTACTAATTTGCCTAGGGTACACAGTAAACGAAAATAAATCAAAACTAGTACCTTCTCAAGAGATAATATTCCTGAGTGCAAGCTTAAATACAACTGCCTAGATGGCTTATCTCACGCCAGAGAAACAAAGGCAACTGACTTCTTACTTCGAAAGCATGGCAACAAAGACCCAGTTATCTGCAAGAAAAATTCTGCAGGCTCTGGGCTACATGATGACCTCCTGCATTCTGCTAATTCCATATGCAAGACTACATATGAGGAAACTACAATGGTACCTAAAAAGTGTTTGGACTCAACATTGCCACAGCCTGGAATCATTAATTTCACTCATTCCCTGCCTGCAACAGGAGTTTCGATGGTGGGCACAGGCCTGTCACCACAACAAGGGACAGCCATTCACTTTACCCCCAGCCAGGCAAACACTAACAGATGCATCAGATTATGCCTGGGGGGCCCACATGGCAGGAAAATGTATTCAGGGCACATGGCCAACAAGCCAAAGGCATCTACACATCAATCAAAAAGAGATGCTAGCTGTACAAAATGCCCTGACAGCCTTCAAGGACCTACTTCATCCAGGACAGCTGCTGATAAAGACGGACAACACCACAGTCATGTGGTACATAAACAAGCAGGGGGGCACACATTCCTACCCCCTCTGCAGACAAGCCTTGATTTTGTGGAACACAGCATTGACCTACCAAGTACACCTGCAAGCACAATTCCTGCCAGGAAAAACAAATGCTGTGGCAGACAAACTAAGCAGAAGCCTCATGGACCCTCACGAATGGAAACTAGATCCACAAATCTTCAGCATAACAAGGAAATGGGGATGCCCAGACATAGATCTTTTTGCCTCCCCTCACAACTGCCAACTTCAGAGATTCTGCACAACGACTTATCACAAACAAGCATGGAAAGTGGATGCTTTGTCATTCAGCTGGAACAACCTTACAGTGTATGCCTTTCCTCCACTGCCTCTCCTCCCCAAGGTACTCCTAAAGGTCAGACAAGAGAAGCCACAAATGATACTGATTGCCAGGGATTGACCACGTCAATACTGGTACCCAATCCTAAGGAGCTTGTCCCAAGGCCCAGCCTGGACATTGCATCAAATTTCTCATTTACTGACCCAACAAAACAATCAGATCCTGCACAGCCAACTAAGAAATGTAAATCTAGCTGCATGGTGGCTACTGTAACCATTCAGAATACACCTCTCTCTAAAGTGGATGTTATTTTGGAGGCCAGGAGGCCCAGCACCAGAAAATCTTATGCAGAAAAATGGAAGAGATTCTGTGCTTGGAACCAGGCAGAAGGAATTGACACGCTTGTTCCAAATATTCCTCAGATTTTACAATGTCTAATTGAGATGCTGGACAAAGGCCTATCCTTCTCATCAATTAAGATCCATGCCTGTGCCATTTCAGCTCATTACAGTACAGACCCACCTATTTTTTTCACATCCTTTGCTTAGGCAGTTCCTCAGAGGGGCCAAAAACATAAGACCTCCAAACAGAGCACCAATACCTGCATGGGACCTCAATTTTGTCTTGGAAAAACTCACACTGCCTCCTTTTGAACCAGCGAATACAGCGGAGATAAAATTCTTATCATGGAAAACGGCTCTGCTCCTAGCATTAACTTCAGCAAGAAGAGTCTCAGAGTTACAGGCATTAATGGCTGTGGAACCTTTTATTATCTTCCATCCGGACAGGGTTTCTCTAAGGACAAACCCAACATTTATGCCTAAGGTAGTGTCCAGTGTGGCTCTTAACCAAACCATTCATTTGCCTACTTTTTACCCAAACCCGCAGAATAAAGGGGAGAGACTTCTGCATTCTTTGAGCATACACAAACAGCTACACTTCTACTTGGACAAAACTAAAGCTTTCAGAAAGACTGAGCAACTTTTAGTGGCATATGCTGCAGGATCACAAGGAAAGGCGATCTCAAAGCAGATTATTTCAAAATGGATAGGACACTGCATTCGTTTCTGCTATTCACAACATGGCAAATCAGTGCCTAAGGGCATTTGACCACATTCTACCAGGGCAGCAGCCACTTCAGCAGCCTTCCTCAGAGGAGCATCAACCAAGGATATTTTGGGGGCTGCAACTTGGACTTCAGTGCACACTTTTACTAAGCACTACCACTTGCCTCTTTACTCTAAATACAGAGCAGGCTTTGCCACTGCAGTTTTGCAGGGCATTATAGCCACTCCTAATTCTATTTAGACACAGCCACCCAACCTCAGCTTTGGGATTCAACCCAAGTGTAATGACTGCAACAGTGAAACACGATGAACATAGTACAGTTGTGTACCTACCATAAATGTAGATGTTAGTGTATTCACTGTTGCAGTCCAGGTTACCCACCCACCATCCCCCTTTCTTTGCTGGGACTTATCTGTACTTCTCTATTTTATACAACCTATGTGGTGTATTTGCTTGTAGATGAAGGTATTGTTTATTCTAGTGCATGCTTTTATAAGCAATGTTTTTTTTAGCCTACCCTTTTGGGGGCACCTGACATCTGGGGCAAGAAAAACTGAAGAAAATGGCATCGGCTGCATCTTTTATACCCCTGGCGCACTGACGTCAGGGAAGAAGCGACAGCAACCGACGCCAGACCAAGACTTTGGAATTCAGGCCGACTGCGGGTAGCCTGCCAGCAGGATAGCCCAAGTGTAATGACTGCAACAGTGAATACGCTCGAACATCTACATTTATGGTAGGTACACAACTGTACTTTTCTTGTGAGGAAAATTCTATTTTAAATTTAGTTTCTTCTGCTTTAAATGCACAGCTACAGTCATGTAGTGCATCAACAAGCCAGGCCAGTTTGTACCCCTTTGCAGACTAGCCATATTTGCTTGGGTTACGGCTTTACAGCACAATTACACTCTGCAGGCATCCTACATTCCATCTGAGCAGAACAAGAGCAGAGCTTCACGGATAGAAAAGGGGTCTTCCAAGATTTGATCCATCTGTGAGAAGTTCCTCAAGTAGATCTGTTTGCCTTTTTTCTGACCAATTTGCTTGCAAGACTGCTCCATGAAACTCTGCAAGAAGGCCTGGAAGACTGATGCCTTTTCCTTTCCATGGACAAAAATGTTCTTGTATGTTTTCTCCTTTTCCACTGATGTCCAGGGTGTTTCTGAAGATTCAGAAGGAATTCACTAAGATCATTGTGTTGACTCCTTTCTCACCCAGGCAACAGTGGTTTTCCCTTCTTTTGGAAATTGTTCAGGTTAATTACCACAATCTTCCTCACAGAATGGCTCTACTCACACAAGATCAGATGTGATGGATACATCCTGACCTAATCAGCCTCAGCTGACTACCTGAATGATAAAACGTCTTCATTCCTTTTAGGCAAGTGTTTACTTGTGGTGTGCAGCAGGTAGTAATGGAGGCAGGAAAGTCTGCTACTAGAAAATCATGTATCAACACATGGAAAATGTTTTGTTATTGGTGCCAACAACATACCAGCACCCATTCAGTGTTAGTTGTTCTCTGGTTTTACAGTATTTGTGTGTTACTTTCCTGTGGACTTTATTACTTTTCCATCAGGGTTCATTTGTTAATCATTTTAACATGTCTGCCCATGGATCCTCCTCTCCCAATGCATTGTCATGTCAAAAATGCTGAGGCGTTATTTTCTTGATATGGAACTTCTCAGATGCAAGTTCACTGCAGCCAAATTCAAATTACTTGTATAACTAGATTACATAATCGGGAAAACATGGTATTAGCCACAAGCGTGTCAGAAGTTTTGAACTTTTTCCCTTTTTATGGAATTGGCCAGGGGCAATTGCTATAAACTTCCTCATATGTTGAATCTACTCAAACAAGACCCAAGGATGTTTGCATCCCAGTCTCGAACTACAACTGACTGGATGATTCAGTTCTGATACCTTTTAGGTACCTCTTTCACGAGGACTTGTATCAGTGGCAAGGATTTTCTAGTTGTGTCTTTTCAATAACGGGACCCCAAAGGCAATCATGTACCAGTGGATCTGATGTCAATCTTAATCTTTTCTTGACTGATTGGTTTCGGTTCTGACCCTCGGAACCAATCTGGCCATTGTACAGTCCACATCAGCCAAAAAAAATCTCTCGAGCTGCAAGTCTACCCATAATTCCCCTCTCCAGATTACCGCAGATCTCGTTTGCCACTTTTGCGAATCAGACATGTCAGCCAGACATCTCTCATAGCTAAGTATTTCTAACTGATTTAGAGTAATTTTCTAACTCTTGCTTCATAGATTTTCTCAAACATATAGTCTACCCTTGAGTGTGTGTTTTTTCCTTCGTACCATTAGTAATTTCTTTCCCCTACCATCGCTGGTAGCTCCTTTCTATTTTTACCCATGTGGTATCTTCTCTACCATTGTTGGTAGACTTTCCTTCTCTACTTTCCTTAGTGTATGTGTCTGTCTGTGAGAGTTAGTAGATATGGCAGAAAAGTCAAAATATTCAACTACAGTTTCAAACAATGTAGTGAGTGCAGCAGAAAAATGCCAGAATCTGATGGTCATGACAGATGTGTTTATTGCTTTGGGGGGGGGGGGCTCACTTGAGTGTGGATTGTACCATTTGCAGGGTTTTAGTAATAGAACCTTGGCTGAGAGAGAATAAACTGATCCTCAAAGGGCTTCTTAAGGCCCCTTTCAAGGAAGCCTTGTCCAAGGCCGACCAGTCTCCACTGGCCTCTATCTAAGCCTTCCTGCTTGGTGTCATCATCCCCTTCGGCACCGACTGTTAAAATGCACAAATATGCCTCTGAAGGCTCCTCCTCAGAACCAGAAACCAAGGTTCCAAAACTGTCGGAACGGTGAAAGTCTCCAGCACCAGAGAGTTCTTCTGTACCTTCTACACTGGCTTATGTCTACAGTTCAGAGCCCTAGCTCTACAGCTCCGATCATCTCTGTAGCTTTGATTTCAGTGCCGGCTGTTTCAATCATGGTGCAACACATGGTTCCGAAACCAACCATAATTTCAGAACCCCTGTCTTCTTACCCATCAGTAGATCCCTTCCGTGGACAATTGCCTAGTCTGTCTGTAGAGAGACCAGTCTCTCTCTCAGCCTTTTCAGAGCACTATACCAGAAGTCTTTCGGAACTGGATGATAGGGTGGTGGCCCAGACCTTGGCAACCCATGTCTTTCCTCTTCTGTTCAGCCCACTCTCCTTCTGGAGCAGGTTTTCTTTTCTCTGCTCACACCCAATTACTCTCCTCCTCTAACCTCCGCTCAAGTTTTAGTGCCTTTGGCTTCGACCACCCAGGTTCCTATGACTTCAGCCCCAACTGCAGTTTTGTCCTCAACCCAGAGTCTGGCTCTGACCCCCTCAGTGCCATCGGCACTGTCTGGACCCCAGGACCTTGTCTTCACCGTCAAGCAGTGAAGGTTCTTGTCGGTTCCAAGCATTTCTACAGAGCTATCTGTATCCATTGATGGCTGCAGCGGCAGTGGACCCTTCCTTGGTTCCTGTTAGGTGGGGCTCTTGGGGTGTGACCCTGGTTCCAAGTTTGTCAGTCTCTCTTCTGAGATCCCATCCCCTCTTCAGGGAGTTTTGCCTTTCAGATTGTGGAAAGGGCTTTGGCCACTGCTTCTTCTCATGTGGCTTCTGGGTTATTGGAGTCTTCCCTTCTGGCTCAGCGTTCTATAGTTCAGCCACCAACCTTTACCCCAGGACAGCCCGCCTCACGGTTGCAACACTTAGGTACTCCCTCTCTCAAGTCCTCAACAGTGTTCCCACTGAAGAGCCCCCTCAGAGATTGTGCAAGAGGAAGCACCTCGATTTTCCAGAAGAATCCATCACGGAGGACACGGATTCCGATGAAGGGGGGGGTTCCCCACAATCACCCCCTGAAGACCTTCTCCTTTGGGGGGCATTCTGGAGAGCCTGAAGCAGAGGGGGGATTGGAAGTCCAAAGACACTGCCTCTGAGGAATCTGTGTACTGGCAGGCCTTTGGTGCGTGCCCTTCTACCTCCTGGGTGACACCGCCCACTGACTAAGCTAATTGCTCAGCGGGCTTGGAAGGCTCCTGATTCTGTGGAACCAGTCCCCCAGAGACCTGACAAGGTACTGCTCCAGAGGACCAACCGCACTGGTCTAAAGGCTTGGTAGTAGATAGCCATGGTGGTTGCGGCAGCCACTAGAGAAGAACTAGCAGATGAAAGTTCTACTGTCCACCCCCAGAACCAAGAGTCCAGGACGATGGACAGATTTGGGAAGCAGGTCTATGCGTCATCGATCTTCTGCATCAGGTCCTTGAACTTCTTGGCACATTTCACTAGACTCCCAAAGCAATTTGATCAAGGAGCTGTCAGATACCCTGGCTGGAACTGTGGCTGAGGGGGTCCAGGAAAAGGTAGTCTCCCAACTAACTACCCTGGAGTCTATCTCAAACTCATTCATGAGGCTCATTGCACCTGCAGCCGAAGGGGCGACCAGGTTAGCAGCTTCAGATGTTGCAATTTGGAGACACGCTTCTGTGCGCCTGTGTGAGTTTGTGGAACCATTCAAGTCTTCCTTTGTCAGTGCCCCTTTGACGGGTCTTCTCTGGTCCCATAGTTAAGGAAACTCTGTCCAGATGTGAGAAGGATAGAAAGACTTTGCTGTGGGCGTACATTTTTCCACTCCTCAACGATCCTATTCTAGAAATCAAAGGAGCGGTAAAATGTGATTCAAGAAATCCCAGAAGCCTATCCAGGACACACATGGCTTGGGCTCCCCTCTGAGCAGAGGGGGGAGTTATAGTGGAAGATGCCATCCCAGAGGCAAGAGTGGTCCGCAGAATCAAGGTTCCAGAAAGTCTTTCTCTGGTCAACCCTATCAGCGCTCCTGAAGGGATGCCCGATTGCTTACCTCTGGAAGCAGTCGGGGGAAGATTTTCCTTACACCCAAATGCCTGATGATGCATAACCACCGATGTTTGGGTGCTAAGGGTAATTACCAGAGGTTATCTAATTCGCTTCATTCTTTATCCAAGAACCCTTGCAAGACTCCCCAATGTTCCACCCAGTCAGAGAGTTTAAGCAGCAATAGAAATACAGGAGCTGCTAGAAAGAGAGTCATCCAAGTCGTCGCACCAAACCAGTTACGATATATATTTTTTAACTCGAGATTATTTAGTGCCAAAGAAAATGGGGGATTGGAGACCGATTTGGATCTCAGTATTCTAAACAAATTTGTCCAGCAAGCAAAATTCTGGATGATCATGGTTCATTCTATTCTCCCTTTCTTGGAGAAAGACTATTGGATGTGCTGTATCGACTTTCAAGATAAGTATTGCCATATAAAAGTGGGCAAACGCTCAAAGTTTTGCCACTTCCGAATAGGAGCCAGTCATTTCCAGTTCAGTGTGCTGCCCTTTGGTCTCACCACAGCCTCCAGGATGTGCACCAAATGCATGGCAGCAGTGACAGCTCACTTGAGGCTGCACATAATTAGAGCATTTCCTTGTCTAGAGTACTGGCTCCTCTCTGCTCCCCCCAGGCATCTACTGCAACAGGCCACAGATTTCATACTGGACCTGTCCTTCCAATTGGGCAGAACAGTCAACTCTCTGAAATCCCAGTTAAACCCCACCCAGGAAATGGAATTAATTGGAGCTCGTCTTAACACTTTTTCTTGCATTGCATCACTTCCTCTTCACAGGTTGCAGAGGATGCAGATACAAGTTCACAGACTACTGAGCTCAAGCAAAATACCTGCTCAGCTGATTTTACAAGCACTGAGCTCCATTGCAGCTGCTGTCACCTTAGTTTCATTAGCAATATTTCACATGAGACTTCTCCAGTGGCTACTAGCAAACCAGTGGTCTATCTGAACTCATCCCATGGACCACTTAATTTTTATTTCCTGTTGATGCAAGAATGATCTAATCTGGTGGATGCATTCAAAGGTGATTCTTCAAGGTCATCCCTTTGTCTTCCCTCAGCCCAAGGCCATAGTAACCACGGATGCTTCCCAGATGGGCAGGGGCATTATCTAGGGAATACAGTCCAAGGCACTTGGTCCTCCTCCGAGGCCAACCTGCATGTCAGTGTACTGGAGCGAAGGGCAGTGCTTCTGGCGTTACAAGCATTTCATTCAGTCTTACAAGCATTTCATTCTGCCTTACCTCTAGGGATGATAGCGGTTCAGTCAGACAAACATCCCAGTGATCTGGTACATCAACAAACAGGGGGGAACCAAGTCCTACCTATTGTGTCAAGAAGCCCTTTGAGTGTGGCAATGGGTCATGTCTTCTAGTCGCTTTCTGATAGCAACACACACCCCAGGGACTTCCAGCGTAATCGCAGACAAATTGAGCAGATGCGTCCTCATGCCTCATGAGTGGTTTCTGAACCCCAGAGTAATGAAGGAGATTGTTGTTCGTTGGGGCCAGCCTTGCTGCAGCCTGTTTGCCTTGCCCCTGAACACCAAGTGTAGAAGCTACTTTGCCCTAATTCCCCCAGAGGTGCTCTTTACGATTGGCCCTGGGTCTAATCTATGCCTTTTCCCCCTTCCCTCTGATCCTATTATTTCTCAAGAAAGCATCTCGGTTGAGAAGCAGAGTGATCCTCATTGCTCCATATTGGCCTCAACAGATATGGTTTCCCTTCCTTTGGCCTCATTTACTTTGCTGCACATGGATTCTGGACCCAGTTCCTGATCTCCTGTCTTAGTCCCAGGGACTAGTGTATCCCAATCTTCAGACTCTCAAGCTGATAGCTTAGTTCTTCCACTTCTCCACTTCTGATGGTCACCAGGCATAATGCTGTACCCTTTCCCGTGCAACATATGTTGTTGGCACCTCATAAACAGACCAAGAGAAAACTCTACCTAAGCAAATAGAGTAGATTTTCTATTTGGCTTCTGACAATGGTCTAGACCCTTTTTCAGTGCCAGTAGGGAACATTTTGGAATTACTATCTGACACCTTTAATAAGCAGCCTGTGTTTCTACAGTCAGTTATTTTAGCAGCAATTCAAATTTTTGTATTGGATTTGGAGACCAGCCTTTGATTTCTCACAAGCTTTACATGGTTTTCCTAAAGGGAACAATACACTTAAAGCCTCCTTTTAAAGATCCTCTCCCACCTTGAGATCTGACTCTAGTACTGCAGTCACTTATGGCACCACCGTGCAAACCAGCAGCTACCTGTGATTTATAGTTCCTTTCCTGGAAGACGTTACTTCTCGTAGCTGTCAATTCCATGAGATGAGTCTCCGAATTACAATCCCTATGTTCTAAAGCCCCTTACTTAATTTTCCATGAGTACAGTGTGTCACTCGGGACAAATCCCACCTTTCTTCCTAAGGTGATCTCAGATGTTACTATCAGTCTGTAGACTTTAACTGTATTTTTCCCAAATTTATTCTAACAAAGGCAAGTACTGCCTTCACCTTCTGAATGTATACAGGCAGTCGCGGTTCTACCTAGATAGAACTAAACAAATTGTTCATATCCTTCACCAGTGCAGTGGTTAAGAGAATGTACATCTTTCATCTACAAGAATATATATATATATATATATATATATATATATATATATATATATATATATATATTCCAAGATTTAGGCTAGTAGCCTAAGGTCGTAGAAACTGCAAAACTGTTACCAATAATCCGAAGAGTAAAGTACCCTTTGGGGGGTACTGTAGAATGGAACAAAAAAGCGCTGTCTATTGGGAGCTAGGATCCGCCACATAACACATGCACTCAGGTCACTCCAAAGCAAGTACAAATATGACTCCGTCATTGTCCGTGCTGGTGTGAATAACCTGAGACGTACCTCCCTGGACTACATGAAAAGAGACATAGAGGAGCTCTCCGATTATGTAGCCCAGGCTGGTATGACCCTGACCCTGAGCAGCATCTTGCCCTCACCAAGAATGATACCACAATACAAAGACAAGATGATCAGCTTTAACAATTGGCTCAAGTACTGGTGTCATTCTAAGGGGATCCAATGTCTGTCTGCCTGGGATGATATGTTGGACAAGCCACGCTGCTTCGCAAGGGATGGCTTACACCTGTCACCACTGGGCTTCCGGATATTGGCTAAGGCTCTTTGCCACCCCCATAGTGCCTTTTTTAGGCAAGGCTCAAAAGACAAACCCACCTCCTTAGAAAACAAAAATGGAAAAAAACTAAGGGTAATGCTGCTCAACGCCAGAAGTCTAAATCTCAAGATGCAGGCACTTGATGCACTCCTCAGCATGGAGAACATCGACGTCTGTGCAGTAACTGAAACCTGGTTCAAGGCTCCTGAGAGCACCACAGAGCTACCAGGCTCTACCTCGTATCATGCTTTTCGGCCCCAAAACCCAGGCCGAACCACAAAGGGAGGGGGAGTGTCCATATTCATAAAGGACACCCACACCTCCAGGTTAGTAGCAACACATGAAGCATCAGGGACCATACAGGTGCAACTAACCGTAGGCAAAACCGCTATACAACTGGTAGCATGTTACAGACCACCCTCCCAATCTCAAGAACCCCACTCAGCCTTCCTGAAGACATTGGAGGATATGAATGTATCACAAAATACCATCATACTGGGAGACTTCAACTACCCAAACATAGATTGGGTACATTATTCTAGCCCTAATATCCTAGCCCAAAGGTTTCTGCAATTCATAAATTCGAATGCACTGGAACAACTAGTCACCTCTCCCACTAGGGAGATAATATACTAGACCTGATCATCACAAACATGGGGACAAAATGCTCCACACCGGAAGTATACCCCTCACTAGTGAGATCTGACCACAAACTAATCACCCTGGATATACATGTCCCACCTCCACCCCCAGCACAAAAGACCACAGTGAAAAACTTCTCAAAAGCAGACTTCACTCTTCTTAAGACTGAGATGGTATCCTTTAAGCCCACTGTGCCAGTGGATACCACATCCCACAATACCGAATCCTTCACAAATGCTTTCTATGGACATCTCCAAGAATGCATGGATCATGCAATCCCAAACAAATCCAAGTCCCTTCCACCAAATGTAAGCGTCCTGTCTGGTGGACCTCAGCCATAAACAAATTGTATAACAAAAGGAGGAAGCTACTGCACGTCAGAGCGAAATCCCATGAAGGGAAGACATCTCTGATCAACATTAGCAGAAAACTACGTTCTCTCATAAAAACATCCAAGGCAAACTTTGAGAGAAAAATCGCTAAGGACAATAAAGATAACCACAAAGCCTTCTTCAGCTATGTTAGAAACCTGGGCGGAAACCCTCAGATATGCTCAGAGTTGGTTCCCAACAACAAAAAATACACTGAACCCACAGATATTGCCAACATTCTGGCTGACAGGTTCAGTGCAAATTTCTCCCCTCCTTCACCCCCAAAAGAAGAAATACTTATCCCAGCTGAATGTAATCTCCCTGTCATCTCAGATGTCCAAGTGAGAACCGCCCTAAACAAAGCAAAAAACACAGCATCAATGGGACCTGACGGTATCCCGGGGTGCGTGTTACGTGAACTCCAAGAGGAGCTAAACCCACACATAAAATTGCTGTTTAACCTTAGCCTTACTTCGGGATATGTACCTGAACACTGGCGTACAGCAACAGTGGGTCCCACTCCACAAGGGGGTGCCTCTACAGACCCTGGAAACTACCGCCCCATAAGCTTAACTAGCCTGGTCTGCAAAGCTATGGAAAGAATCATTATGGAACTCATAAACAGAGACATAGGGGACCTACAGACACTTAACCCCAACCAGTTTGGCTTTGTAAAGGGCAGATCCTGCCTTTTAAACCTGGTTGACTTTTTCGAAACAGTCACTAGAGCCATTGATGAGGGCAAAGCAGTCCATACAGCATACCTGGACTTGGCTAAGGCCTTCGACACAATACCCCACTCAGGCATCATAGATTAGCTAAACAGCTTAAAAGTAAACCCTTATGTCACTAGATGGGTTGCAAACTGGCTAAAGGACAGAACCCATAAAGTTAAAATCGCTGGAGCAATGTCAGACTCAAAGCCAGTCACAAGTGGTGTCCCACAGGGATCTATCCTGGGACCCCTCTTGTTCGGCATTTATTTCTCAGATGTTAAAGCAAACATGAGAGGGCTGTGGCTGACAAAGTTCACAGATGACTGCAAACTAGGCGCCATAGTCGATACACCAGCAGACACACACATCCTACAAAAAGGCCTCACTGAAACAAACAACTGGTGCTGTAGTCACGGCCTTAAACTAAATGCCAAAAAATGTATAGTCATCCCTTTTGGAAAAAACAAAGTACCCACAAATTATCACATAGACAGCAACCCACTGAGTACGGAAAAAGTAATCAAGAGACCTAGGGACCCAAGTAGACAGCGACCTCTCATTTGACACCCATGTTGCCAAAGTGGTTAGAAAAACATTCTACCTTGCACACCTCATCATGAAGGGATTCACATCCAGATCAGATCCAAGGATGTCATTGTACCCCTATATTCCTCCCTCATCAGACCCATGATTGAGTACAATGCCCCATTTGGTATGTACCTCACCCGGCATTTGCAACAGCTGGAGAGACCACAAAAGTACCTCACCAAAAGGATCAAGGATCTCCAACATATGTCTTATTCTGCCAGACTAAAGAAACTTCAGCTCTATTCAGTAGCATACCGCCTGCTCAGTGGTGATCTCTGCCTGACGTACAAGGCCATGTCCAATCAGGATCTGATGGACATGCTCCACCTCAAAAATTCCAAATCCATCAGGACCACGAGAGCTAAAGACTTGAACCTCGGCACAACTATGAATAGGACATGCTGGAGGGATAGATTCATAACCCAGAGGTTTCCCATGCTTTGTAACAGGGTCCCAGTTCATATTAGGCAGAGCCCCTCACTGACTCTCTTCAAGAGAAATCTTGATGAGTGGATGGGAGATCGCAAGTTTACCCCAGGGGTCACATCTGTGTCACTGCTAGACAGGGGCACAGTAAACTAATTCTATTATATAAGGGGACCTTCATTGTGTCACTACTAGACAGAGGCACAGTATTTTAGATTTTTTTCTGTACATTTTTGTACCATTTCATGGGGTGGCAAAAGCCACATCACTATGGCTAGGCTTACAAATGCCCCAGGGCAGATAGCCTAGTACTATACTATGAAACTATGAATATGAAACTCCCAAAACCAGTCAAGGCACATTCTACTAGATCAGTGGCAACTTCTGCCGTCTTTCACTCCAAAGCTTCCATGTCCTAAATCTGTGCGGCTTCAACTTGGGCTAAGCCTCATACCTTTATTACACATTACAAATTGGATATGGTCTCCAGGGGGAAAGCATCTTCTGGTTCTGTGGTGGTCAGGAATGTCCTTCCATAAGGCCTCCCAGGATACAGTGTAGCTGGGGGACTATGTCCCATCAGTCAAGAATAGATGAAGATTGACAACATCAGATGTAGAAGTTATGTTTTACCATAACGTTCCATTTGTGTTGTTGATCTTCATCTTTTCTTGCATCCCTCCCGCCAGCCCCCCTCCTTCAGGTTTCTGATGGAGTGATAACCTGTCCTGGGTTCTTATTGTTATGTATACTTTGAACAAGGCTTCTGACCTTTATTACACTATTCTGTCTTTTGCAAACTCGATCTGAGGTACTCTGGAGAAGGGAATTATGGGTAGACTTGCAGCTCAAGAGATTTTTTTGGCTGATGCGAGCTTATACAACTGCCAGATCGGTTCCGAGGGTCAGAACCGAAACCCATCAGTCAAGAATAGGTGATAAACAACTCAGATGGAACATTATGCTAAGGCATAACTTCTTTTTCTCAAATATTTGTGAGAGTTGCTGTCCAGTGGCCTTACTCCTGTTATCAAGTTTGATCTTGGCCATTACTCCACACTGACGTTTTTGTTTCTTGTTAATCAGTTCTTGATGGGGGTTTTATACATGAGGCTGCCTAGACAAAAGGTGCCGAGTCCCTGGGGCTTTAACTTTGTACTGGAAAAACTGTTTCCATTTGAACTTACTAGTGGCAGATTTATGGTTTATTACTTGGTGTGTTTCTGCTTGCTATGACAGTGTGCAGGAAGAGTATCCAATTTGCACGCTTTCCTTGTGGGTTAACACATCTGGTATTCCTCAAGGACAGGCTTTCAGAACAAATTCCTCATTTATGCCCCAGTAATGTCAGAGTTTACTTTGAATCAGGCCATCAGTCTCCCGATGTTGTACCTAGATCCCCAAAACCAGGGAGAAACATTTGTACGTACTCTAGAGGTACATAGATGGGTAATATCTTGGCAGAACTGAGTCCTTTAGAAAGCCTCATCAGCTATTCATTCTTATGGAACTATGAAAAGGCAACCTGTCTCAAAATTAAGTATCTGATGATGTCATTTTCATTCATTCTTCAGCTGTTTTGCAGATCCGACCCTCTGATCTGATTCAGCTGCTTCTTCCAGCTTGTGGGATGCTGAAACTTTCGATCTCCTCCCTTACTTATAATTCCCTAGTCACCTAATATACCTCAGATCTCATTTGCTGCCATTAGCATACAGACGTGGTCACTGTGTGCTCTTGAGCTTAGTGATTTTTTTCTGAGAGTTATAACTTGTCTTTATATATTTGTAGCTTTATATTTTTGTAACTTTATTATGTGCTTCCTTTCTTACAATATTATTCTTGATTTCGATCCCTTTCCCATTTCTATAGACTAGCATATCACTTCAGTACCATTGTTGGTGTTCCCTTTATTGTACTCTTAATGCTTCTTATTTTACCATAGCTGGTATTTTTCCCCTCTAACCTTCCCTGAGAAGAATAATAAAAAAAAAAACTATTAGTTACTCATTTTCTTAAAGCATGTCTGCGAAACCTTCTGGTTTCAAAAAGTGTGTGGATTGTGGCCATGAAATTCCATTGTTTGATGTGCAATCAAAGTGAATCTCTTCTTTGGTCTCCGTTCCCCTCAATTCAAATTTGTGATATTTATAAGGGCATTAATCCTAGGGCCTTGATTGATAGAAAAAAAACCAAGCTAATTTTAAGAGGTTTGCTCCCCTCTGTCTACTTTGACATCTGGGCTTAAGGCCCCCAGAAAAGCTGACAAGAAGGGGAGAATCTCTTAATAAAGAATCTAAAAAATGTTTAATGGATCCAACTATGATCTTCGTGTTTCACTGTTGCAGTCATCACACTTGGGATTATCTGCCTGCAGGTAGCCCTCAGTCTGCCCGAATACCAGAGTCTTGGGATTTCTGCGTCGGATGCTGTTGCTTCTTCCATGACATCAGTTCATCAGGTTAGAAAACATGCAGCCGACGCCATTACATCAGCTTTTCTTACCAAGCGGAGCCCGAAGCATAAGCAGCTCGCAAGTGCCGGTCGGCCGCCTCCTGAAATTTTCATTTTTCGAGTTTCACACCTGACGTTTTCTAAAAGGTAAGTGCCTCATTGGGGATCCTTTTTCTTGCTCTAACCAGTGTCAGAAAATATAATTGTCTTGCCTGTGGAAAGCAAATACCTCACAGAGATTTTCATTCTTACTGCGTCACATGTTCAGGCCCAGACCACAACGTTCCTCGGTGTTGGTTTTGTGCCTTGTTCAACACCCGAACTATTTGTCGGGCTATTTTTGTCGCTAAATTATTTCACTCTCGTTCTCCATATTCTGAAGTGGCTTTGACAAGCCCATCTGACTACCAATCTTCTGAAAAAGTGTAAGGATAAAGACAGAGACAGACTGCATAGGTCCAAAACTGCAGATGACACTTCCGCTAAGCTAGTCACCAGTCCGCTGGTACTCAGTGAGACGCTTTCGCAGCCCCTGATACCCACTTCTACAGATTCTCAGGCCTGTACTTCGACCCATTTGGAGTCCGGTATGCCGCGAGATGCTTCTTCGACTGTGGAACCTGTGGATGTCTCTACCTTGGAGAGGTCCGGAGCCGCTGTGCAGGCATCGGCTTCTGAGGGTGTATTCAGGCCTTCTGATGTTCATATTAAGCCAACTACTTCATTTCATACCAAAAATACCGAACTTCTCAGGCCCAGAGTTCGCACTACGCCTAGGAAACTGATGACCAAAGTGCATTCTCAGGCCCCCATGCCACAGAAACAAATGATTAGAATGGCTGAAGACCCTATTACTTTAGTTAGGGGAAGCCAGTCCCCCCCCCCCCCCCGCCACCAAAGACCAAGAGCTGAGTTTCCTTCTGATTCTTCAGATCATGAGTCTGATGACTGTGATCCTTCTGATTACCAGGACATACCCTTATCTACCTATGAGGATTCTGATGCAGAGGATTCCATTCCCTCTGCTTCCACACCAGAGGATTTTTCTTTCGGTGAAACCCTGCATACTCTGAGAGCATTTCCGCTGGGAGTACCAGAACTACCCACGGTCCAAAAAGAGACTCGGAGAATTTTTAAACTTGCATCAGCACAGGCCTCTAGCTATCCCTCCTGTTCTGGAAATTGTAGATGTCTACATGGAATCCAGTCTTACCCCCGATACCTTGCCATCAGCTCCCCAGGAAACCTGACCGGTACTACAGAGTACCTAACTCACAAATTCCTATTTAAGAATCCTACTGCGGATCCAAAGACCATTTCCCAGGGACCTAAAGGCATTAAGGCTACTACAGCCAAAAACCCTACCCCTTCGGACAGGGATTCTAGGGCTTTAGACAGATGGGGTACGAAGGTATATACCTCTGCTACTGTTGCCATCAGGGCTTTAATTTGCCAGTTTCACATGTTAAAGTATCAGCAACATGTCATGGAACTGATTAAACAGAAAATGATGATGATTCCTGATTGTGCAGAACATAAAGCTTTACAAAAGTTAATGCATTCTGCTAACCAAGTTGGAAAACATACTTTGCAATGTGGTTTTGCTGCCTTAGAAGCATCTTGCAGGGCTGCTGTCACTGGGTCTGTTCTTAGAAGGCATGCTTGACTTAAGGAACAAATCTTGCCAGACCATGTCAAAACAAAATTACTAGAAGCTCCTTTAAACCATGAACATCTGTTTGGCACTAAAGCAGAAGTCATCCTCAAAAAGATGGAGGAAAAAGTTAAATCTATGCAAACTGTTAAAGATTTCATACAGGTACAGCCACCTAGATTCAGTAGGCATTGGCCTTCTAAAAACTGGTCTTTTCCAGTCCCCCTCAGACCTTCTCATTTCAAACCAAGGGTCTGCAGACCACCAAGATTACAGTCTCAGGGTATACACAGATCTAAACAATGGAGTGCTCCCACCTCAAAAACAGGGAGTAGTAAGCCACCATCCTATGGAAAAAGTTCGCAATGACTCGTCTTTCATCCTTCCAAGTCTTGCCCAAGTACTTGCACCCTTAGGAGGAAAACTAGCCCTGTACACGAAAAACTGGAAGTACATTACCCAGGACATATGGGTCTTGAACATTGTATCCCAAGGATACAGATTCTACTTCCATTCACTGCCAACTCAAAGCGGATGGCCAGACCACCCCCCAAACCAGTGGGCAGAGGCCCAAAATCAAGTACTTTCTCTTCTCAGTATCAAGGCTATTCAGCCTGTCCCAGCAGAGCAAAGGGGACAAGGTTTTTACTCCAGACTGTTTCTGGTACCCAGAAAAGAAAATTCTTGGTGCCCTATCCTAGATCTGTGTATTCTCAACACATTCCTGTTAGTTCCAAGATTCAAAATGCTTACTCTCCCAACAGCTGCTTCCTATGCTAGCCAAGGACTCCTGGCTAGCCACCCTACACTTAAAAGAAGCTTATCTGCACATCCCCATAAGGGAATCTTGCAGAAAATATCTACGTTTCAGAACAGGCTGTATGCACTCTCAGTTCACTGAACTTCCCTTTGGCTTATCTAGTGCGCCCAGGGTATTCACAAAATGCCTAGCTCCAGCCATTGCAAATTGCAGGCAGAGAAAAATTCAGATTTATCCATACTTGGACGATTGCCTGATTCAGGTGGACAGTCAGGATTTGCTACTTCAGCACCTGATATTTGTAGAGAGACTTCTAACTTCACTGGGGTTTACTATCAACCAAAAGAAATCACATCTGGTACCCAGCAAAAAAAATTATTCCTGGGAGCAAGCTTGAACACAACTTCCCAGATGGCATTCCTCATTCCAGAAAAACAGATTTACTTGACAAACTACTTCAATCTCTGGCCACCCAAACCCAGCTATCTGCAAGAAAAATACTGCAAGTCCCCAGGGTTCATGGCCTCTTGCATTCTACTAATTCCATATGCAAGAATGCATATGAGGAAACTTCAATGGTACTTAAAAAGTCTCTGGTGTCAACATTCTCAGGACCTGGGAACAATGATTCCTATCATTCCTTGCCTAAGGACAGAGTTCCTTTGGTGGGCAGAGGCCTGCTACCACAACAAAGAACTCCCTTTCACTCAACCCCCCACCGCACAAGCCCTAACAGATGCATCAGACTATGTATGGGGGGCTCACTTGGCAGGAAAATGCATTCAAGGCAAATGGAGCCCAAAACAAATGCACCTGCATATCAATCAAAAAGAAATGTTAGCTGTAAAGAATGCACTGATGGCCTTCAAATACCTTATTCTTCCAGGGCAACTATTGATGGACACAACACCACATTCATGTGGTACATAAACAAGCAGGGGGGAACCCATTCCTACCCACTCTGCAGGTTATCCATGGCTCTGTGTAGCACGGCCTTGAGCATTCAAGTGCGCCTGAAAGTTCAATTCCTGCCAGGCAAACTAAATTCACTGGCAGACGATTTAAGCAGAAATCTAATGGACCCACACAAGTGGAAACTGGAACTCCAGTCATTCAAGCTTCTGATCCACAGGTGGTGGGGCACCAGAGGTGGACCTCTTTGCTTCCCCACAGAACTATCAATTGAGCAAATATTGCACCAGAACTCCCCACAGCCAAGCATAGAAAGTGGATGCCCTGTCTTTTACATGGGAAACCTCTCAATCTATGCCTTTCCCCCTCTGCTCCTCCTCTCGAAGGTTCTACTAAAGATTAGACAGGACAAGCCAAGGACAATCCTGATTGCACCAGGCTGGCCACGCCAGCACTGGTACCCACTTTTGCGCAGTCTGACAGAAGTGCCACCATGGCACCTGCCCTCAGACCCCTTCCCTGCGGTCCCAGCAGGAGGGCCAGATTTTGCATCCTCAGCTGCAGACCCTGAACCTAACAGCCTGACTCACCCCCTGAATACATCACCAGCAGCCTTCAGTAAATAGGTGCTGGATGTCATCCTTGAGGCAAGAGGAAATCCTATTCAGAAAAGTGGAAAATATACTTTTCTTGGAGCCAGTCTCAGGGAAGGGTCACAACCGTGCCCAACTTGCCTCAAATACTAAATTACCTAACAGAACTGCTCCACAAAGGCCTCTCCTTCTCTTCAGTTAAGATTCATGCCTCTGCCATCTCAGCTCATTACAATACTGAGCCAACCCTCTTCTCTCTCCCTCTGCTCAAACAGTTCCTGAGAGGAGCCAAAATTTTAAGACCCCCCCCCCCAAGAGAGCTCCCACTCCAGCCTGGGACCTGAACTTTGTACTGGAGAACCTCACGCTTCCTCCCTTTGAACCTGCAGCTACAGCAGAGTTAAAATTCCTCTCTTGGAAAACAGTCTTACTTCTTGCCATCACTTCAGCAAGAAGAGTGTCTGTCTGAATTGCAGGCCCTTATGGCCGTGGAACCCTTCATGCAGACAGGGTTCCCCTCAGGACTAACCCATCATTTATGCCCAAGGTGGTTTCTAGGATGACTTTAAACCAATCCATTCATTTGCCAACCTTTTTCCCTAATCCTCAGAATAAAGGGGAAAGAATCCTGCACTCCCTGGATGTGCACAGGCAGCTTAGGTTCTACCTGGGAAGGACTAAACCTTTTAGAAAATCGGACCAGCTGCTAGTCAGCTTTGCTACAGGGGCAGAGGGCAAGGCCATTTCAAAGCAAACAATTTCTAAATGGATAGCACACTGCATCCATTTCTTCTACAAACACCATGGGAAACCTACCCGAAAGGGGATCAGAACTCATTCCACTAGGGCTACCTCAACCTCTACAGCATTTCTTAGGGGAGTCCCTACCAGGGACATCCTGGAAGCTACAATCTGGAGATGTTCTTCGTATTTCACTTTTGCAGTCATTACATTTGGGTAATCTGCTGTCAGATTGCCCTCAGTCGGCTTGATTAACAAAGTCTTGGGTCCTGCATTGGTTGCTGTCCCTTCTTCCATGACGTCAGGTCGTCAGGGGTATAAAACAAGCAGCCGACACCATTACATCAGTCTTTCTTGCTGTGTGGTGCCCGAAGTAGAAGCAGTTCGCAAGTGCCGGTCGGGCGACTGATGAAATTTTCATTTTCGAGTTTCAGAACCGAAGTCTTCAACTTAAAGCTAAGTAGTCCGTTGGGGAAACTTTTTCTTGCTCCTTAACGATGTCAGTAAAAGTTAATAAATGCATTTCTTGTGGAAAGCAAAATACCTCATAAAGATTTTCATTTGTACTGTATTCCTTGCCTAGGCCCTGACCACGACGTACCTTGCTGTCGATGTCCTTCAAGGATGCATCTGCAGTCCTAACATATGGGTTGTCCTGCCTCGGGCAGCCCTTCGGTCGGCCGAATTCCAAAGTCTGGGTCTGGCCTCGGCTGATGCCGCACTTCACCCGACGTCATAGCTGCTGCGAATCGGGTATAAAGGCATCAGCCGACGCCATTTTCCTCAGTCTTTCTTGCCGGTGCCCAAGCAGAAGCTGTTCGCAAGTGCCGGTCGGTCAGATCCAGAGATTTCTACTACCGAAGACTTCTAAAAAGCTAAGTACCCCGTTGGGGACTCTTTCTTGCCTCGGCCGATGTCAGAAAAAGTAAATAATTGTTTAACTTGTGGGAAACAAATACCTCATAAGGATTTCCACTCTTACTGACTTCCTTGCTTAGGCCCAGACCACGACGTATCAGCTTGTCTAGCCTGTGCTTCCTTCAACCGACGGACACTTAGATGTCGGTCGGAGTTTGCAGAGGAGTTTTTCGGTCCCGCTTTTGCTTACAAAATGCCGTCGGAGACTCCGACTTCACAATTAGCTAAAAAGCGTAAGGAAAAGGACCGACACTCGCGGTCCGCGGTTTCGGCCGAAACCACGGTTAAGCCAACCGCGAGTGTCTCGGTTTCGGCTGAAACCGAGTCCTCGGTTCTTCCTTCGGCCGAAAGCATACTTCCGATAGCCGAGGCCTCACACAGCATGGCTGAATCTGCTACTGAAATTTCCCCTGCTGTAGCAGGCACCCAGGATTTATCTGATACTATTCCTTTAGACATATCTACTCCTGCACGTGGAGCTGCTAGGCCCCCTGCATCTATGTCTATCAAGGCTTTTTCTAGGGCTAAAGCAGCTAAATCTTCTAAGGCCTTGCCTGCTAAACCCCCCTCACACAGGCCTACCTCTAATTCCCAAATGCTCAGCCTGGCTGAGGATCTCATTTCTTTGATCAGGGGATCCCAACCTCACCCAGACAGGGCCTCTCAACCCCCTCCAGAGAAGAGGCCTAGAGCAGAGCCCCCGGATCCTGTATCCACAGACTATTCCTCGGATGATTCAGAAAACTCAGATCCTCCAGAAGGCCCGTATTCACCTTATGAGGATTCTGATGCAGAAGACTCCATTCCTTCTGCCTCTCCTCCAGAGGAATTTTCTTTTGGGGAAACCTTACATGCTATGAGAGAGCATTTTCAATGGCAGGGCCAGGATTTCTCAGATTCAAGGAAAAGGCTAAGGACATTTTTACATTTACCACAGCATAGGCCTTTAGCCATTCCTCCAGTACTAACAGTTGTTGATGATGCATTTAATGATGCCTGTACTGCCCCTGACTCTCTTCCCCCGGCCCCTGCAAAGCCCGACAGATATTACAGGGTCCCGGACACACACTTTCACTTGTATAAGGCTCCTTTTGCAGACCCTGAAACCATTTCACAGGGCCCCAAAGCTGTAGCAGCTGCCTCTGTCAAAAACCCCCTCCCCTCTGAAAGAGAATCTAGAGCTTTGGAGAGATGGGGTAAAAAAGTTTATACCTCTGCTACTCTTTCGGCTAGGGCCTTAAACTGTCAATTCCACATGATTCAGTATCAGGAATTTTTGTTAGACCAGATAAATAAAAAACTGTCCTCTCCTGAACCTATAGACCGTAAGCCCCTTCAGGATTTGGTACATAACACTCAGCAGGTCAGTAATCATTCCTTAAAATGCGGCTATGATGCACTGGAGGCTTCCTTTAGAGCAGCTATGACGGGAACAGTGATCAGACGGCATGCATGGTTAAAAGAGCAATCCTTACCAGATCATGTAAAGTCAAAGCTCCTAGATGCTCCCATGGAGAAACAAAGTTTGTTTGGTTCCCCTGCACAGCAAGTGCTTAAGAAGGTGGAAGAAAAAGCAAAATCTGTCCAAACAGTCAAGGATTTCTTACAGGTCCAGCCTCCGACGTTTAGTAGAAATTGGCCTTCGAAGAATTGGTCCTTTCCAGACACCTCCAGAGCTCAGAGAGGCAGAAATAGGCGCCCAAGAGGCAGAGGTCAATCCAGAGGTGCCTACAGGGGACGTCAGTGGCAGCCTAACAACCAGAGAAGTTCTGCCACAGATCCGGTTACTACCACTTCCACAGGACAGACACAATGACTTGACTCTGATACCGCCTACCAGGGAACAACTGGAAGCACCCTTAGGCGGAAAGCTAGCCTTATTTTCCGTAAACTGGCATTACATTACAGGAGACAAATGAATTTTACAGACAATAGACAAAGGCTACAGGTTTCACTTCCACACTCTACCAAAAAAGAGAGGAATGCCAAACCTACCACCAAACCAAGAAACAAATGCTCTAGAACAAATCAACCACTTACTAAGGATGAGAGCTATAGAAAAGGTACCGCCTATGGAACAAGGGCAAGGATTTTACTCCAGACTTTTCCTAGTACCAAGGAAAGAAAACCAATGGAGGCCTATTCTCGACCTGTCCGCTCTGAACACATATCTCATGGTTCCAAAATTCAAAATGCTGACCCTACAGCAACTTCTTCCCATGCTGGGCAAGGAGTCTTGGCTGGTGACTTTAGATCTCAAGGAGGCATACCTGCACGTCCCTATACGACCAGATTGCAGAAGATACCTCAGATTTCTTGCAGGATCAGAGCATTATCAATTCTCAGCATTGCCCTTCTTTCCTGGAGTTTCCTCTCAGTCTTGCCAATGTAAAACTGGGGCATGATGAACATTGAGCAAGGTATACCACTTGAGTACTGGAACAAGTAAAACGTCCCCTAATGAAGAATTTCCTGTTCTTGACTGTGAAGGCTGTACCTGCCTGGACAAATCTGCAATACTTGCACATATTACATTTATACATCCCTGATCTTGGTGTTACAAAATTTCGCGTAGAATCCAGAATATATTTGATGTTAGGGCCCCTTCTGTATGTTATCAATGGGGCTTTATCAAAAATTAGACCTCCAAGTAACTCAGGGGTTAGTAATCGCCAGTTCCTCTTAATTATAGTAACTATGTCATTGGCATCTGTATTGAAAGTTAAAATAAAGTTGGACCTGGACATGTTTCCCTGAAAATCAAAGCATACAGGTGATGGTGAATGACTCAATTCAGAAACAACATGACTCAAGATAGAAGAAAAATAGCCATTAGCTCTCTTGGTCTTAACTTCAAAACACAACTCATCAATCAAGGTTTCTGGATAACCTCGATCCAGAAATAAATTGGCTATGAAATCACACTCTTCCAAAAATTCACCGTCCCTTGACACCATCCTAGCTGCTCTTATAAGTTGTCCTTTGACTGTAGCCTTTTTCTGATGAAGCGGATGGTCACTATCATAATGTAGATAAGAATTAGAGAAAGTTGATTTCCGATGGATTCTGGCTCCAAACTGACCTAGACTTCTGTCTTTATAAAGTTACACATCCAAATAGGATATCTTCTCCATGTCTATTGTACAAGTAAATTTCAAAAAGTCAGACGAATTATTGAAGCCGATCACTAGGTCTTGGGCTTCTTCCAGTGAGCCATTAAACAAGATAAAAATGTCGTCCAAGAATCTTATGTATAGAACGATTTTCTCTTGAATAATATTATTGGGAAAGGCAAACGTTCTTTCCCAATGAGACATGACCAAATTAGATACACTGGCGCCACACGGAGACCCCATAGGAACACCAATCAACTGATGGAACCATCTGTTATTGAATGTGAAATAGTTACATGTCAAAATAATAATCAACAATTCGCTCACCATAGATATCTCTTTGGATGGAGCTTGGTAATAAATCATCTCCAACTTTCTATGGTGAGCGAATTGTTGAATATTATTTTGACATGTAACTACCTCAGCATAGGCCTTTGTCTATACCTCATGTACATTGTTGATGATGTGTTTTCTGAATCCAGTATGGCCCCTGATTCCCTGCCTCCTGCTCCTAGTAACCTGACAGATACTACAGGGTTCCTGAGTCCCACAAGTTCGTTTTCAAAACTCCTGTTGCGGATCCCGAAACCATTTCTCAGGGGCCCAAGGGCATTAAGGCTTCTACTGCTAAAAATCTTACCCCTTCTGATAGAGACTCCAGGGCACTGGATGGATGGGGTAAAAAGGTTTATACTTCTGCAACCTTGGCAATCAAGGCTTTAAACTGCCAATTTCATATGCTAAAATATCAACAGCATATTATGGGACTGCTTAAACAGAAAATGATGATTTCTCACTGTGTGGAAAAATAAAGATTTACAGGATTTATTGCATTCTGCTGAACAACTTGGAAAACATACTTTGCAATGTGGTTTTGATTCTTTAGAGGCATCTTGCAGGGCTGCTGTTACTGGGTCTGTGCTTAGAAGGCATGCTTGGCTTAAGGAGCATTCTCTGCCTGATCATGTTAAAGCAAAATTGTTGGATGCTCCTTTAAATCAGGACTGCCTGTTTGGCAATAAGACTGAAGAAGTTCTAAAAAATAAAGCTAAATCTATGCAAACTGTAAATGTGTGTGAAGTGCAACCTCCAAGATTTAGTAGGCATTGGCCTACTAAGAATTGGTTCATTCCAGCTCCTTCCAGATCCACTCAAGCCAAACCCCAGACACACCAAAAGCACCAGGTTTCAGTCCCAAGGGACTCTCAGAACTAAGCAACGGGGGGCCTCCACTTCCAAATCTGGAAATAACAAGACAACCCCCCCCCCCATGATAAACAGTCTCAATGACTTTCCTTTAAAATGACCAAGCACTTACCTTTTAGCCACCCCTTTGGGGGGAAAGATTGCTCTTCATGCAAAAAAAAGTGGGAACTCATAACCCAGGACAAATGGGTTTTAAATAGTGTCCCAGGGATACAGATTTCATTTCCACACATTGCCAACACCAAACGGGTGGCCAGACCTACCCCCAAATCAGTGGGCAGAGGCTCAGAAACAAGTACTTCCCCTCTTAAACATGGGGGGGCTATTCAACCAGTACCAGAAGAGGAAAAGGGACAAGGTTTACCCAGAAAAGACAAATCATGGCGTCCAATTCTGGACCTGTCTACTCTAAACACCTTTCTGGACATTCCAAAATTCAAGATGCTGACTCTTCACCAGTTACTTCTTATGCTAGGTAAAGATGCCTGGTTGGCAACTCTAGATTTAAAAGAAGCTTACCTACATATCCCAATCAGGGAATCTTGCAGAAGATACCTACGCTTCAAAGCAGGCTACTTGCATTATCAGTTCTCTGCACTGCCCTTTGGCTTGTCTACTGCCAGGGTATTCATAAAGTGCCTGGCTCCAGTAATTACATTTTGCAGGCAAATAAATATTCAAATATATGCATACCTGGAAGATTGTCTAATTCAGGTCTGAAAACCAGGCCATAAAACCAGGCAATACTTATAAATCATCTGGCGTTTGTAAAAAGGGTTCTAACTTGTCTAGGGTACACCATAAACAAAAATAAATCACAACTGGTACACTCTCAACAGATTACATTCCTGGGTGCAAGCTTGAATACAACTGCCCAGATGGCTTTCCTCACGCCAGAAAAGCAGATTCATTTGGTAACTTACTTCAAACAAGTGGCCACAAAAGCCCTGCTATCTGCAAGACAAATATTGCAAACCTTGGGGTTCATGGCGCCCTGCATTCTTCTAATTCCATATGCAAGACTGCATATGAGGAAACTTCAGTGGTACTTAAAAAGTCTATGGAGTCAACATTGTCACAGCCTGGAAACAATGATTACTATCGTACCTTGCCTATGCCTGGAGTTCCTGTGATGGGCAGATGCCTGCCACCAAAACAAGGGACTGCCATTTACACTACCCCCTGCTGCCCAAACCCTAACTACAGACGCATCAGACTATGCATGGGAGGGGGATCACCTGGCAGGGAAGTGCATTCAGGGAAAATGGAACCCAAATCAAATGCACCTACATGTCAATCCAAAAGAAATGTTAGTTGTAGAGAATGCTCTTGACAGCCTTCAAGGACTACATTCATCCGGGACAACTAATGGTAAAGACGGACAACACCACGGTTATGTGGTACATAAACAAGCAGGGGGGGGTACACATTCTTACCCCCTCTGCAATCTAGCCATGACATTGTGGAACACGGCCTTGAGCTACCAAGTGCAACTACAAGCTCAGTTCCTGCCAGGAAAACCGAATACACTGGCAGACGGACTAAGCAGAAATCTCATGGACCCACATGAGTGGAAACTGGAACCACGGATTTTCAACCTGTTGACAAGCAAATGGGGGAGCCCAGACATAGATCTATTTGCCTCCCCTCAGAACTACCAGTTGGACAAATTTTGCACAAGGACTCCCCACAAAAAAGCCTGGAAAGTGGATGCTCTATCCTTCAGCTGGAAAAAACCTATCGGTCTACACCTTTCTCCCTCTGCCTCTGCTCTCCAAAGTTCTGCTAAAAGTCAAACAGGACAAACCAAAAATTATTTTGATTGCTCCCGACTTGCCACGCCAACACTGGTTCCTCCTGCTGCGCAGTGTGTCACAAGTAACTCCATGGCACCTGCCTCAGACACCTTTCTTACTGTCTCAGCAGGAGAACCAAATTCTGCACCCCCAGCTCCCAACATTGAACCTTGCAGCTTGGCTAATCACTTAAATTCATCCTTAGCATCACTCAGAAAACCTGTGATGGATGTCATCTTGGAGGTGAGAAGACCTAGTACTAGAAAATCTTATGCTGACAAATGGAAAAGATTCTGTGCCTGGAACCAATCTTTAGGGATGAGCACAGCAGCGCCCAATTTACCTCAGATTTTGCAATACTTAACTGAGATGCTTCACAAGGGCCTGTCTTTTTCCTCCATTAAAATCCACGCTTCAGCTATTTCAGCTCACTATAACACAGAACCACCCCTCTTTTCTCATCCTCTACTCAAACAGCATCTCAGAGGGGCAAAAAACCTGAGACCACCCAGGAGAGCTCCTACCCCTGCCTGGGACCTTAACTTTGTTTTGGAGAAACTCAGTCTACCTCCTTTCAAGCCAGCTGCTACTGCAGACTTAAAATTTCTTTCTTGGAAAACAGCCTTCCTCTTAGCAATCACTTCAGCTAGAAGGATATCTGAATTACAGGCTGTTATGGCAGTGGAGCCTTTCATCATCTTTAATGCAGACAGGGTATCTCTGAGGACCAGTCCATCCTTCATGCCTAAGGTGGTTTCCAGTGTGGCTCTTAACCAGTCCATTCATTTGTCAACCTTCTATCCCAATCCACAAAACAAAGGGGAATGGAGTCTGCATTCCTTAGATGTGCACAGACAACGTAGATTCTACTTGGACAGAACTAAATTTCGAAGAAAATCTGAACAATTGCTGGTGGCATTTGTTGCTGCGGCAGAGGGGAAGGCTGTTTCAAAACAAACCATTTCTAAATGGATAAGCCATTGCATTCATTTCTGCTATAAACACCATGGAAAACCTATCCCCCAGGGGATCAGATCTCATTCCACCAGGGCTGCATCTACTTCTGCATCTTTTCTCAGAGTTGTTCCTACCAGGGATATTGTAGAAGCTGCTACCTGGAGTTCAGTACATATTTTCACCAAGCATCATCATTTACCAATTTTCTCTAAATCCAGAGCTGGCTTTGCCACTGCAGTCTTACAGGACCTTATAGCTGGTCCTAATGCTGTATAAATCCATCCTCTCAACCATAGCTTTGGGAATCTACCGAAATGTAATGACTGCAACAGTGAAACACGAAGAACATAGTACAGTTGTGTACACTTACCATAAATGTAGATGTTTGAGTGTATTCACTGTTGTTGTCCTGGTTACCCTCACTCCAGCCCCCTGGTTTTCTCTTACTATACCTCTACTTTCATTTACTATGCTTAAAAGCCTTTTTGGTGTATTTGCTTTTGGTTGGAGGTATATTTTTGTGTTTTTAATTTTATTTGCTCCCCATTTGGGGCAAGAAAAACTGATGCAGTGGCGTAGGCTGCATGTTTTATACCCTTGACGTCATGGAAGAAGGGACAGCAACCGACGCAGGACCCAAGACTTTGTTAATCAGGCCGACTGAGGGTAACCTGCCAGCAGATTACCCAAATGTAATGACTGCAACAGTGAATGCACTAAGTGTACACAACTGTACTTTCTGTTCACACCTTCACCAAGCATTACCACTTACCTATCTTTTCTAAATCCAGAGCTGAATTTGCCACAGCTGTCTTACAAGGCCTGCTAGCCAGCCCTAATTTTTCTTGACTGCCTCCACCCTTCCTCAGCTTTGGGAATCAACCCAAGTGTGATGACTGCAACAGTGAAACACGAAGAACATAGTACAGTTTTGTACACTTAACAGAAATGTAGATGTTAGAGTGTATTCACTGTTGCAGTCCTAGTTAACCTCCCTCCAGCTCCCTGACTTCTCTATACTTTCTACCTATTCTTCTTTTTTGCCCATATCTTATAACAATGATATTTACTTTTTACTGGGGGTGTTCCACACCATGTAACTGCTTCCTATTTTGGGGGCTCCTGACATCTGGGGCAAGAAAAACTGATGTAATAACGTCGGTTGCATGTTTTATACTCCTGATGACCTGATGTCATGGAAGAAGCGACAGTATCCAATGCAGAAATCCCAATACTCTGGTATTCGGGCCGACTGAGGGCTACCTGCAGGCAGATAACCCCAAGTGTGATGACTCTGCGTCTAGAGCTTCAGCCAGCTGTGCCACTGGATCAGCCAGCCCAACGTAGTCTGTAGAACACCCAGCAAGATATACTAATCTCTTCTGACACTTCTCCAGAGCTTCCCTCCAAAGAAGTTCCCAGGAAAAGAAAGTGTAAAAGGAGGCATTTGGACTTTCCAAAAGAGTCTGTCACAGTAGATACCAACTTTGATGATGGAGAAGGGTCCCCAAGATCACCACCTGACAGTGTCTCATTTGGAGACCTCTTACAACTCCTAAAGCATAGAGGTGGTTGGTCCTCTGAGCAACCCTTCTCAAGAGGAGTTTGTATTTCCTGGCGGATTTTGGAGCTGGCCTGTGTACTTCAGGGGTGACACCATCCACTGTTGGGCTCACTGATTTGGTCTCTTGATGGGCATGGAAGGAACCTGATACCATAAAGATTATCCTTAAGAGACCAGAAAGGATCTTGGCAAAGTACAGAACATATTGGAGCAAGGGAATACCAGCTGATGGCACGGTCGTAGCAACGGTCATGAAGAAACTGCTGGAGCAAAGTTCAACTGTCCACCCCCCACGTAGACAGGGAGAGTCTAGGGCGCTGGACTGATTTGGGAAGCAAGTCTATGCGTTGGCAATCTTTGACCTTCAGTCGCTGAATTATTTGGCACACTTCACAAGACTCCAGAAGAATTTGATTAAGAAAGTTTCCAAATCCCTCTCAGGGACCATGCCTTCCGAGGCAGAGTACTGTTGCCTTGCAGTTAGCTACCCTTCAGTCCATTTCAAACATGTCCATGAGGTTATCTCCTGTGTAGCTGAGGGTAACTCACAGGTGGCGGATTCAGACATTTCCATTAGAAGATAAGCTTGATTGTGCTTATACAACTTTGCAGAACCCTTAGTCTTCCTTCATCAAGGCTTTTTTTGATGGAAGTTCCTTAATTGGTTTCAAGGTAGACGACACACACTAGATGTGATCAGGAAATGAAAAACTCTCTTCTGTGGACTTAAATTTTTCAAACCTCTCAGTGGTCCACCTCTATGAACCAACGAGCCGGATGGAAAATGTGGTTCAAAAAATCATAGGGCCCCTTCCAAGATTTATGTGGAGACTATTCCCTCAGGGAGAGGGAGGAACTCTAATGGAATACGCTACCCCCGTAGTAGAGGTGGTCCACATAACCAGGGATCTAGAGATACCTTTTCTGACAGATCCTATCAGAGCTCCTGAAAGGAGGCCTGACTGTGTCCATCTCTGGAGGCAGTCTGGTCATTTATACCTGCACCAGAGAACCTAGCTAGAAATTGCAAAAAGTTCATGGATGAAGAGGGTAAATATGTAGAGGTTGTATAATACCATTTTCCCATCCACCAACGCTGGTATAAAACAAAATGCCTGATGTTCCACCCAATCAGAGGGAAGCAGCAGCACTAGAAGTAAACTGGCCGCTAGAAGAGACTCATCCAAAAAGTCCCATCAGACCAGAAATAATCCGGTACCTATTCACGTTCTTTTTAGTACCAAAGAAAATGGGGCTGGCAACCAATTTTGGATCTTAGCAAACTAAATATTTTTATTTATTTTATTTTACATTTGTTGACTGGGCTAGTCTAACTGGATGCATGTCCATTTTCAGTAGAGGCCCGGGGAGATAAGCTCCACTTGAAAAGATTAACAAAAAGATAAACATAAAATGGTTAACATATAAATGCATGTACAGAAATTATTTGCAGATTATTACATAACATTTCACAAATAAAGCAGTTCATCTCGCTGCACAAAGTTCCGGATGGTCACGGTTCAGTCCATTCTGCCTTTTCTGCACAAGGAAGACTGGATGTGCTCAGTAGAACTTCAGGATGCATACTACTATATCAAAATGAAACCAGGATGTATCTGTGCTTCCGGCTGGGGGCCAGTCACTACCAGTTCAGAGCTCTGCCCTTTGGTTTCATCACAGCACAGCCCCCAAGGTGTTTACCGAGTGTAAGGCAATATTTTTGCCAGCTCGCTTGAGACTGCAGGGATTCTGGGCATTTCCACATTTGGAAGACTGGCACATAACTGCTCCAACCAGGCATGCTTTGATTTTAGCTTGAGACTACATACTCAGTTTATTCTCTCACCTGGGGAGATTTTCAGTCAGTCACAACAAATTTCATGTGTAACCAGCACAGCTGTTGGAATTCATTGAAGGTTTGCTCAGTACAGTTACTCAAACAGCCTGTTTTCCTCTGCCAAGAATTCAGACTACTCTGTTCCAGGTTAGGAAGCTCATTCATTTTCTTCTCTTTCAGCTCGACTGATCCTCCAAGCTTTGGGATCCATGTCTATGGCAATCATTCTGGTACTGACAAGGTACCATATGAGGATTTTTCACTGAACACTAGCTGATGCTGGAGGAACTACTGATCTGATGTCTGTTCAGTCTTCAAACCTGTGGGTTTCGGTTCTGACCTCTGAACCGACTTGGCCATTAGAAAGTTAAAGCTTCCAAGCTAGAGCTTCTCCCACCTTACCCATATGCCTTTGCTCCTCTCAGATACTTCAGATCTCGTTTGCCACCCATCAGCAAAGCATCGTGGTCCATTTAGAAACTCCACCATGGGTTCCTTTTCAGAATTTCTTCGTGATTGTGAGTTGGCCTTTAGCCTGTTTTTTTCTTTAAAACCTACCCTTCTAGCTTTCTGTATTGCTTTAACAAAAAAAAAAAAATCACTATTTTAGTCTTCACTTATCTGCAGTGTTCTCATCCCTCCCTTCTTTCCTTCTACTATATCTGAGAAATCTGACAAACCTGTTGAGTTTAAAAAATGCACTTCCTGTAGGCACAAGATCCCTGTATCTGGGTTTAAAAAATGCACTTTCTGTGGGCACAAGATCCCTGTAGCTGAGGCCCACAAGGAGTGCATTTATTGTCTGGGGCCTGCACACCTTGAAGTGGTGTGCTGTATCTGCAAGGCCTCCCTTCTCTGGGGCGTGGCAGATAGAAGTAGTAAGCTGGTCCTCAAAGGGCTTATTCAACCTCCTTCTTCAGCTGCCCCTTCTGTCTAAGGGGCTCAGACCCCAGCCAAGAAATCTAGGGAGGCCAGGGACCCTAAGAAATAGTCCCCTGACTCCTCTGCTTTAGTCCGTTTGGAGCCTCCCAAAAATGCCCCAAGAACCTCTGAGCAGAATGTTTTGGCTCCTATCCCTCCACCTCATGCCCCGGTCGTTTTGTCAGGGTCAGAAACCTTGGTGTGGAGTACGCCCCCTCAGGATGTCTCTCCCAGACCTTACTCCAGGCCGTCCTCTGTTTCCTCTTCTATCAGGTCAGAGAAGACTGTATATCCTGTTGTAGTTGATGATAACTGAGAGCTTGAGAAGCACAATCCTTTATTACCAGATGTCTCACCATCCTTTGCGGCAGCACCATCAAAGTGGTTCACTGTATCACAGGACATGTCAAGCCATCAAAGTATGAGGGTAAATGCTCTTCTAAACATAGCAGGGACATTCTCTCTGTCCTTGTCAAAAATGCCAGATCCGGGTGCCTCCAACAACTTAAATTTAGTCATAGATATCTTCTTCCTGGGATATAGTACTGATATTGAGGATGCATATGCCTGTGATTCCATAATGAATGACCTCCCCTTTTTGATATCTTTGCCCTTCCGAGGGGCCATTTTTATTGGTATTTATTTATTTGCGGTTTGTTTGCCAGGATGGTCCATTGGGTTGTGAAGAGCCGATTTTCAATGGAGTCCTGGGGAGAAAAGCTCCTTAAAGACATTGTACAATGTAAACAAATTATCAGCAATATAGTAATACAGACGTTCAGGTAAAAACTTGGTATTTAAAAGTACAGTTTAGTAAAAAAAGAAAAATGTGGAAAGAGAAATTAGAAAAACCATTAGTAAATATTTACAAATTTGTTCTTACTATAGAAATATAACAGCAGAGGCAAAAGATACATAGGTAACCTATGAGAGTTTTAGTAGGGAAGTGAGCAGAGAGGGAAAAGTTAAGAGAAGAAACTAGAAAAGAAGGATGTAGGGAGGTAGATAGCTTAGTGTGAGGTGGGAAAAAGGAGAGAGAGAAAACAGGGTGTTTTGCTAAGGGAGTTGTGTGAGGTGAGCGCAGGAACATTCACAGAGGGATATTAGATGCGAGTGACGCCTGGTTGGTGGGCAGGCTTGTGCAGTTCAATCAGATTGTGGTTATTGGATCTTAGAAGTCCATCAGGTAGGTGCATTTTGAATTTTGAAGGTGGAGGCAAGGGAGGGGCAGAGCGAGGGACTGAAGATGTGTTTGTGAGCATGGGTGAGTTGAATGTAGGTAAGATATTTAGGCAACTCTAACCAAATTAGTTTGCAAAGGGCAAATACAGTGGTGGGTGGAGGATCTATAGTCTGTGGTGAACTTGGAAATTTTGTTGCAACAGGAAGAGAGTTTTGTCTTGAGAGAAGATTGTAGGTTAGTAAGAAGTGGGGCACCATATAGAAGAGAAAGGGATATAAGGCATGTGGTAGAGCGAACAAACTTGGTAGAGGGAGTAAGGTAGCGATTGTGGTGGTAGAGCATACCAAGTTTCTGGTGTTTTTTTTTTTATATTTGTTTGTAGGTGGGTATCAAACTTAAGCTGATCATCAATGAAGACACCTAGAAGTTTTGCATCGGATACTATTTCGAGAGATGTATTGTTCTGACTAGTAATGGAGAATGCGTTTTTATCTGGTGGTGTTTTTAGTAGTAGTAAATATCATAAATTTAGTTTTTGACACATTGAGTGCTAGATGGTTATCTAACATCCATTGTTCAGTGGACGAGAAGGCATCTTGGGTTAATTTTATGAGTGGAGGTGGCTGAACAGATGATTGTAGAGTCATCTGCATATTGGATAAGTTTCGCATTAGGGATGGTATGGTGGAAGTCATTTATGAAAATATTGAACCGTAGGGGGCCTAATATGGAACCCTGGGGTACACGTGTGGGAGTATTAAGGGAGGAGGAGGTGGCTTTTTTCCATTTGAGGTAACTGGTAAGTCAGTTGATAGAGGAGAGGGATAGATTTAGATTAGATAGTTTAGTTAGGAGAAGGTTGTGAGAGATAGTATTGAAGGCCTTTGACAGGTCTAGAAGGAGGGTAGATGCAATGCAGCCAGAGTTGCAGGCTTTAACAGTTTTGAGGAAGGAGAGGAGAGCGGAGGTAGTACCTTGGCCAAGTCTAAATCCATGTTGTGAGAGAGTTAGCAGGTGGTTATGAGATAGGTTAAAAGTTGTAGGTAGATAAATTTTTCAAGAAGTTTTGAGATGGAGATAAGATGGTGATAGGTCGAAAATTAGCAATGTTATTGTTGCCCCCTTTGTGAAGGGGAATGAAAAAGTCCTTTTTCCAAAGTTGGGGTACATAGCCTTCTTGGATTGACCGATTCATTAGAATGCAGATGGGGAAAGCAATGGCTTCGGCAGCTATCTTTAGAAAGTAGGAAGGAATGTTAGGGTCGTTTGAACATGGTTTCAAGTTCAGAAGTAGTTTTTTTTATGGTAGATAAAGGGATGGGTTTGATGGAGAAGGGACAAGGTTGGGAGGTGGAAGTGCTTGAGGAGGAAGAGATGGGGGAAGGTAGAGATGAGGATGTAGCATTATTAATGAAGGATGATTTTAGTTTGGTTATGGAGTCAATGAAGAAAGAGTTAAATTGGGTGTCTATAAGTTCAGGACGGAGGCATTTGGATCAGGGCAGGGGTTTTCTTTTCCACCTGGATTGCAGAGGGAGGTGATATCATTCCAGATTTTTTTTAGGGTTTGTCTTGTGGTTATTTTGAAGTATGGAGAAATAAGATTTGCAGTCTGATGCACAGAGTTCTGTAGATACACAAGAGCCTGCTTTGGAGCTACTAGGCTATGACTTGCTGTAAGAGCTGTACTGGACATGTTCCAAATACTCAGTTTCTCCTTTGTGCCAGATTATCTTGTACCTTTTAGAATGTCTATACACACTGTAGGTCTGTTAAAGTTGGTTTATTATGTTGTAGCAACATACAGTGGCGATAGATGTAGTCATTTAACAAGATCGGAACAAGTCTTGTATTGATTAACTGAACCAGACTGAATTATACTCTGTAACTCTGAACTCAGAATTGTTCCGGTCTTCTGTAGTGGCAGATTTAAGACGGACTGCACTGTTTTCTGTGGTTTCTGGACTTCTACTGACCACCTGAATATTTGAACTGCTGGACATTTGAACTGACATCTACTGAGTCTTGAGTATCTAAACTGAACTGCTGTACTCAATATTTTGAGTATCTCAACTGAACTGACTTCTGTCTAAAAAGTCTCTCTCAAAATAATAAAACCCATGTAAATTTCCTTTAAGTTCTACACTCTTCTTTAACCTTGAACCCCAAGTCTTGTACCATGTAAGTGAGGTCTGTTTTTGTACCCGGTGTTTTGCACACACTTTCAGCACGTTTCATCCTTATCAGTGCTTTGGCCTATAGGTTATTTCACTGAGCTGATTTGTATTCTTCTCTGAAATATTCCTTTCTTTTGAAACTGTGGTTACTGAGACTGCATGTTGTTGTTCTTTCGGCTTTTCCCAGTTAGGGGTTGCCACAGCGGAACTTCGGTCTGCTAATGATTGGCAGTAGATTTTTACGGTGCCAAGATGCCAGCCCGACACCCAACCTTCAATGAAGGCACGCCCATTCACGCATGTCTTTTGAATGCCACTCGTTTGAGACTGCATGTAAAATGTGAAATATAAAATGAAGTTATAGAACTGCATTAACATGGCCACATTTCTAGGCCTTTGCAAAGAAAATACTATATTTATGTAGGATTTATTCTGGCAAAACTATATTTATTTGAACATTATTCTTGCATCTGCCCTTCCCAAGCTTAGTAGCACCCCCTCCCCATACAAGGAACCATACTGGATGTGCTTGAGAGATTAAGAAACAGACTCGTAGTCTGTCCCAAAAAAGTGCAGGCAGATTTTACAGGGTTTAGGGGTGCTATTTTTTTCTTTTGTAAGAATTCAGTTGTAGACCCAGATACCATGTCTATGGAGACAATCAAAGGGACAAACTCGCTCCAAGAGGAAGCTCTACCTAAAGATAAGGAGAGTAGATTCCTGAGTGGGTATTTTAAGAAAACCTGTACAAACGCCACATCGTCTTTTAGACCTGAAACTATCAAGCCCGTATACTGAAGTTCCAGGAGCATATTTTGAAGCAAATGTTGGAATTTGATTTGAATAAAGAAATTGCAAAGCTGTACTAAGCCAATCTGTCCAGACAGCATTTAGTTGGTCAAAAAGTATGAAGTGCGAGTATGATGCTGCAGATGGCACCTCACTTACAGTGCTGCTGCCACTGATGACATCTGGGTAGCAGCAATTTAACCCTTGGTCCACAATTTCTGCAAGCACTACAGGCTGGACATTACATCTAGAACTAGATACGGGTTTGCTGCAGCAATCCTGAAGGGCTTACTGCCGTCATCTAAAGACAGAAGGGAAAAGCTCTGGAAGTCGTCCCCTGAAGTTATGACTGCAGCTGTAGTTTACATGAAGAACATAGTGCGTTTGTGTCATCAACTTACCATAATTATAGATTTTTAAGTGTAGGCACTGCTGCAGTCCAGTTTCCCAACTTCATCCACCTCATCAGAGACTAGGCTGGGCTTGGGCACTAGTTTATTTCCTTCTCTCCCACTGGCAGCTCCTTCACTTGAACATGTTTAGTTACAGGAAGTTGATGATGCAGCTGTACATTTCTTTAACGTGGGTTGCTTGACTTGCTTCGATACCATGTAAGAAGTGTGTCTGATTGGTCATTGGGTCCCTGAAACTGTATAATCTGCTGCCAGTGTGATACACCTTTGTTTTAGTTAGGAATGTGTCCCAATACTTTTATAATAATGCTTAGATTTCCTGAACCTGTGTCAAGGATAGCAGCAGTGGCAGCACTTCTTCATCCACTGTGGTGTCCGATGGAGCCTTACTAAGAAGATCTACAGCAAAATTATTTATCCATCTGCCTTTGTAGGGCTTTATTCACATTAGGATGGTAAAGCTGCCTGGCAGATCCTTTATATCATTAACTTTGCTTACATTTCTCACAATAGTGATAGGACCCTCCCATGTTGCCTTCAGCTTTAACAGTTGAAAAGGAGTAAGACCCATCCGCTGTTGTCTAGCTGTGTATTCTTTGGTTCTAGCTGCCTGATTGTACCAATACGCTTGTTGTAGATGCTTCTCTGCCCTATGAGCTTCCAGCGCTTGATACTGAAATTTAGAACATACTCAACTATTTTCTTGTACAGGTCGTGTTCAGCTTTCCACTCACCACTTAAGTCTAGGAGTCCCCTCATCTGGTGACCATTAAAAAAATGTTATCCTGCACACGAGTATAGTTTATGCAAGTATCATTGTAGTTCATCAGATCTGCATCCTTATGTTTGAGGCAACAATGCTTTATATTGGTGTGTTTCACTTAACTCCACTGTTGTGCACCTTTGGAGTTGATGCATATAAGCAAGGATGTACATGTGGGCTTGCCTCATGCTTAAAGTATTTTGTGTGTATTTTTGCCGTTTTTGACTTGTGCTTTTCATTGTACACAAAATGAGAGTAACTCATTTTAAAGTTAGCTGATCAAAGTTGGGTAAACTGAGAAATTCTGGTAGAAGAATACTCGTTGATTCTTGGAGCACTTTTCCATATGCATAGAGATGAGATAGGTATTTGTTCAAGTCCCTCAAAGTGGTCTGAAAATGCTGTTTTGACCAGATCATTTTGGATGTTAGGAGGTAGTCTTGTGGCACAATGCTACCAGAAGCAGATCAGCAGGTCTGACATGAAATGAGCACTTGTCTCTACCGTGGTTCCTAAGAAAGCCCAGCCTGCGTTAAAATACTGTCGGAGTGTTTGCCATTTCCTGTGTCTCAGCAGAGGGTAGAGCCACTATTTCAGGGTAACTACTAACAGTCTACCACTACCAAGGTATTCCTCTTAGCTGTAGAGCTTGGTACGTAAAGGCCCCACAGTTTCTGTGGCTGCCCTTTGAAAAGGCAAGGTAAGAGAAATATACTGTAATAGCTTTGTTTTTGTTTCCTGCCTTATAGTAAAGACAAGTGGCAGTGGCAAGGTAGCATGCTTACCGTTGGTACTTGAAGTTCATACGGTTGTGGTTTCTGTTACTGGTTGGATTGATTTTGTCTGGCAGTTGGTTCAAGGAATTAGGGCAATGAGCTGCTACTTTGTAGGTCATGGTTTAATTCCTTCATCTTCCATTTGTGCGCATCTCTGAGAAGGTCTCTTAACCAAACAGTTCTGGTGCCATTGGGAAATTGGTCTCCTGAGCTTACATGTCTAGTAACTGTCTGAACAGTTAGTCTCATGACACTACTCTCAAGTTCTGCAGTACTTCCTTACAACTTTTACAAATACCTGGCTTGTATAAGTTTTGCGCAAGTTTTTGTTTGCATTTTCTGCCCAGATGACATGAAAAAAGTATCCTAGGCTGTGGCCAGAAGTGCCTGATGGTAGGCCTTTGCAACTGCCAGCTGCTGCACCACTTCTCCATCTAGCCCCCTCACCTTCACAAATGCTGGACAGAAGTATCTTTCTGGGGAAACTACACTTTACCATGTTTTCTGAGGAAAAGTTTGTGTTCCAAGCACAAAATTGATTTTGAGTTTTAAAATGGTTCCTCCAATATAATTTAAACTTTAAAAACATTAGTAATAAACACTAAAACTAAAATGCATTTACTAGCTTAAATACCAAGCTTTTTTGGAAAAAAAAAACTAGTGTTTTGGACAAGTATCACAAAAGATTTTACATCAAAACTGTGAAATTCCTGTCCAGAGAGGGACTTTATAACAGTTATAGGTTATATAAATAAATAAAAGAAAGTGGCTGTAAATCAGCAATTTTAGCTTAGACATAGAAAAGGAATTTATTTGATGTGGTAAACTGAGTCTTGCTTGCAGGGAAACTGTATGGGAAAGGATTCTCAAACGTTTATTATGATTGACCCTTTTCTTTCAAAGGGTTTTAAAATTATCAAAGGAACTGAGCAGGGTTGCCCTGTTTCTCATTTAATTTTTTGCATTAGTTATTGAATAACTTATTTTCTTTATTAGAAATTATTTAGTAGAAAGTATAAAGATTAATGGTACTTTAGCAATATAAAATCCAGTTATTTGCAGATGACTATTTACTACTGTCTATTGGGAATGTAGCAAAGTAATTGGAAGAGCTTTACAAGTCAAATTAATTGAAAAAATTACAAAGATGAAATTTAATAGCATAGAAACATTGGTAGTAAACCAGAATATGTATAATTTGTTAAAAAGATATAATATGACCCCACACAAGACATGTATTAATATCTAGGAATACTGCTAACAGTCATTTAAGATTATTTAGGAGTGGCTTTTAGGGCAGATTATAATGTTATGTCAGAGAAAATTAAAATGTCAGTTAAATGGGATACTTTCGTCTTTCTTTTTGAAGAAAGAGTAACTTATTAAAATGCTTTTATTACCAAAAATACCAGGAAAAGATTTGTTAAAAAAATATCAGTAGGTTACTTGTGGATTTTCGAAAAAATGTACATTAAATGCCTAGGAGACACCACAAGTACAGTGGTGTGAGAACTCTTACTTTTGCACTTGCACGGGTATTAAACCCGTAAGGTAGCATACTTGCCAGAAAGTAAACTTGCATCCCATCATGCAGCACTGTTTTCTTAAAAGGTCTCTGCACTCCGCATCAGAGACTCTGCTTACTGTAACAGTCTAATAATGACGTACTTCAAAAAATGGAACAGCCTACCCTACGAACTAAGACAGATCAGAAACCCAACTTCTTTAAAGTTAGAAATAAAAAAAAGTCTAATACAACCCTGGCTTTGCTCTTGCATATGTCCTGGATAACAAATGTGCAGTATTGGTCTTCAATCAGCTTTAGCAAACGGAAAGTAAACTGTAACCTTTTACTGGAAATATAACTCAACACCAAAATTAATTTTTTTTCTCTATAAACATATAAACACAGGCAAAGAAGCACACTTGCAATATTCTTATTTTACTTTCTTAGAAGCACACTAACAATATTCTTATTTTACTTTCTTATATTACTTTCTTTCTACAACCCTCATAGGGTCTGTGTTATGTCACCGAAATGGCATAAGAGTGAATGCCATTTCAACGGCACATAAACCACGAAATACGAAAACAGCGAAAGCTCAGGTAACAGATTTTTTTCCTAGGGAAAAAAAAATCGGTTGACCAACAAGACACGACACAATTTAAAACATTTCAAAGTGGGGGGCTTCAGCTCCCTGCACACCCCTAACTAAATATGCCAACTCCGAGATCGCACTACAGTGGAGTAAAGGGCAATGTCACGGCAGCGTTCAAGCGATTTTTTTTCCCTAGGGAAAAAATTGGTGACCTGGGCTTTCGCTGTTTTCGTATTTCGCAGTTTGTAGCACTGAAACGGTGTTTGTTCTTAGGCCATTTCGGTGACATAATATAGACCACCCCCCATATGCTATGACCTAAATTCATGAAAAATTCCAAATACAAATGTAATATTTTTTTTTCCTTCTCTAACCCTTCATCTAGCAGTTTTTACTGTATACTCGCATAAAGTTCATTGAATGCTTTATTTTCCTTTCTTTCACTAACCCTTCATCTGGCAATTATAAATGCTTACTCAGAGCTTTAATTAACTTGAATAAGTATATTCCTTTCCACTCTGCCTTGCCCTTCCTTTCACTAGCCACTCTTCCTGCATATGTTGCTGTTCTCGACTAACACAGGTGAAAAGCAGTCTCTCTCAATTCCTATACTTAGTAATCCACTCAGTATATTTTCAAAAGTGCAATGCTTTTTAGTTTTCAGATCAGTTATACATAGTGTAATTATCTAATGTAATTCTCTGTTTAACATGTAATCACTTTTGTTTTGCATTATCCAATTGACTGTCATAGTGTATTATTGCTGTGCACTCTTAAACTCCATAATATTGGTATACCTTTCTCCCAGTGTCCACTGAAAAGGGGCAGTGTTGTCCAGTCAGACTTTCCCCATAAAGAGATTTTAAAAGCAAGTGTAAGCCTCTGAAAGGCCTCCGTGCTCTAGTATACATGTCCCCAAGTGCCTGACTGACATCCAGTGGTCACTCATCACATGTTTAGCTCCACACATCAGCCATGCAGGTGTTCACCCTTTCTGGTGTGAGATAACCCCTCCTCCTTGGCTTTTTGTGAGGAGTCTGAGACAGGTAAAATCAATGAATCCTTACTACCCCCGGCTACAGTTCCCTACTGTTTTACCTTTTTTGTGATTTTTGAGATCCATTCTGGCCTTGCTAGTGGCTTTCATTCTTGATCCACAGAAGTGCACCATTGAGTGTCTGAAGTTGGGGGGGGGGGTTATTCCTGTTGTACAGACACTTATCAAGGATTCCATATTTGCATCCTGGAAGTTCACAGACTATCTTCCTTCTCCTTGTCTGCACAGGAAGTGGATGCTTATAAACCTTAGGAAGAATGGGCAAGAAGTCCTGACAACCCATTCTTGAGATGAATCCTTTTGTGATCTTCATAATCCAGCAGAAGACCTATAGACTACAACACTTTGCCACTAGGCAAGGAGTCTAAAGCTTTTGACAAAGCACAAGTATTTTCTTGTGTGACATGTTGGTGGTCAAGAGTCCTTAATATTTGCTGTACCTGTCCATTTTCCATTCCATTTTAGCAGATCAGGTACTAAAGTAAACTTTCTTCCCTTTCTGATTCTGGGATCTTGGGAAATCGAATCAAGGCTTTATAATCCACAGTGGATTAGCCTATGGCCTGCCAGAGCTTTGTGCTGAGAGTATGACTTAGAGCAGCAAACCTAGGCATGGGGATTGCAAAGGCTTGTCTGCCTGAGGGAATCGACCCTCGAAGATGAACTCAGATGGTTTGTCTTCACTGTTTTATTTATGGGAGAAGTTTATTCAGGACCTATTGAAAGATACAGCTCTGTTAACCCCTTTGGGTCCCCACAGTCTTATGTTTTAGACCTAGCCAACCCTACCAAGATGTCTTCTCTCAGATTTAGGTGATATACTGGTATCGCAAAGTCCTGTATCTTTCAGTTTTTGTAGCAGTCACTCAGGAGAATATCTTTGACCTAACTCTCTACATCCTGTTAGTGGTGAAGGGCTGCCTTTAAGGGAGTCCCAAATAATGCCCTTGCTTGGAATGTCAGTCACAGATGAGCTGTTGAGTTGTTGAAGTGGTCACAGGCAGCCATGTCTTGGAGTTTGTCTTCCCCAGTGAGTTTTTGCTGTCAGACTAAGTCATTTACATGCACCTTTGAGGCATTACTTTCTAGATGGTGACTTCAGGAAGTCACATCCTTGCAGAGCTCTGATAATGTATCAAGTGGAGAGATGTATGCTTTCTGGCATTTTTGTATAGAGGGCCCACGCAGGAGATTTTGATGTATTATGGGGTGAATATTACTTCCAGTTCAAGAAGCTGACATTTGATCTTTCTTGTGCAACCAGTATATGTTTAAAAATATTGGCCATGATGACTGAAGCCTTCATGGAGTAGTATCTCCTTGCACTCCTTTACCTGAATAACCTGTCCCTTGACAAAGTCTGTGGGGGTTCCTAGGTAGTATCTTTGAGTACTTCATTGTTTTCAGTCTCTGGGTGTTAACAAGCTAGGAGATGGCCTTTGTATTTTGTTCTCTTCTCATTGTATTGCCTTTGTTGATGTAGAGCTGAGCATTCTCAAGTGCCTTGTGCCTACAGGAGGAGGGATATGGAATACACAAAAGGGCCAAAGAGGTCAAGCTTTAATTCCTCCTTTGCCTTGTGACTTCTTAGGATGCAGTATTTTGCAGTGATTTGTGAAGTGTTTGTTGTTGCACAGCACCACATATTTAAGGATTTTCTTTTTGGTGTCTGGACCTTGTTTCATGGTGTAAGTGATGGAGAGTATTAGATTACCTACAACTTTCTACAGCTCATACACTCATATTTCAGCCTACAAAATACCCTGCTCTAAATAATATCCTCCCCTATATACCCAACAGAACCCTTAGATCTAAACATCAGAACTTAATAGCTATCCATAAACCCAAACATCCCGCTGGCCAACTGCTCCTCTCCTATTCTCTAGGCAAAAAATGGAATTCCCTTCCTCAATCACTAAGAAGCACCCAAAACTATGAAAATTTCAAAGCCCAGCTTTTCATACACCTGTCTACTAAACGAAAATGCCCCTGTCTACTCCCTACTTAAGCTCTGATTGCCTTAAGAGTATCCCCCTTTTAGCACATAACCCCTCCTTACTTAAGTATCGATCAGTTCAAGCCTTAAGAGTCTCCCACTACTGGCACATAATCCCTATATACCTCCCTCAGACATACTCTTTCATCTCTATCAAATCTCTCTGCACTCCCCTGCTGCTTATTCTTCTCCTTACCTCTCCTACTCCTACAGCTATTTTTGCTCAACAAAACTTGTAAATATTGTAAATATAGAGATCTACAGAATTGTTTCTGGTACTAAAGGTACCACTTGTTATAATATTTGTAAACTGCAAATGCATTCTCAGACCTAGCTTGTATTTCTTTAAATCCTGTATGTAAATTGTTCTTTTTAATGCATTCTCGGAGCTTTTTTCCCCGGACCGCCACTGAAAACGGGCCATGTTGACCCAGTGGACTTCCCTGGTAATCAAACTGAAAATAAATAAATAAATCGCTGACAGGCGATTATTTGCTAGCACTGTAGGAAGCCCACTTTTGTGTTTTAACTGTGTTGAAAGGCAGTGGTCCTCCCCATCAACCATCTGGTACAATCAGGAGTCTTTCTACCCCATTCAAAGCCTTTGATTCAGAGTTATATGTAGGTCATCAGTCGATTCAGTACTGAGCTAGTTTTTCATTTAGTATTTAAACAGGGAAGAAGGTATGTAGTCATACCTTATTTTCACAGACGTAATGTACATTTTTCAATAGGCTATAGATAAAGGTGTCATTCTTCTCAGCATTTCTCATTGTAAACAAAATGAGCTTTCCACTAGATTCCTGACCTGTTCGTCCTGTCCATCTGATGGAGTTGTGGATTCAGGAACTGTGCTTGGATAAGATCTATGTGACATTCTGATTTTACCATTCAGGCAGTGCAGCATACTTTCTGCTTGGTGCAGCAGAGCAGAAGAGGGGTGCCTTTCCTTCTGTTCCATCATGTTTGCAAAGTTCAAGGATGAATGTTGAAATATGTTCATATTGATCACTGTAGCAGTAGCTGTAGCTATATGGATTATATTCTGCCAAGGATATAACATCTGGCCAGCTTGCAAAGCTTCACAGCACCTTCCACATGCACAAACTGTTAGCTCAAGCTGAGCTGTCTAAAAAGACAAGTTTGGGTGTCAAGCCCTTCACAGCTTTTCTGCCGTTTAAGAAAGTGCTCCTCTGTGGGCTTTAGAAAATTGATGATCAGCTTGTGCTGTTTCTTTGCTGGGCAGATTAAGTTCCCTTTTACGGAAAAATATTCTACATTAAATTGTTGTTTTGTTGTACTTTCCTGTTTTTTTTAGCTAGTAGGTTGTGTTTTAATTGACTGTCAAGACTTAACTGTACTTTTATACAGGAGTGTACTTTTTTCCTGTCAGTTTAAAAGTTGTTTAAAGCAATTGAAACCATTTTTTTCTGTAGAGAAATTGTTTGTTTTATTGCTAGGGGCTGGTTGTGTTTTAAGTGCTTTTTATTGTGTTTTTGCATGAAAAAAGTGATTTTTGCCAGCTTTTGCTGCTTGCTTTCACTATGAAAGAGGCAGCATTTTCAGCTTAACAGTGGAACAATTTACCTGTCTCACAGTTGGTCTTTCTTCCAGCCACAAAAAGAAATACTTAACCAAACAGCCTTTGCCACAGCAACAGGCTATCGGTTTGCCTCAGCCACAGGTGGGTGACACTGCTGTGGCCGTAGCTTATTTCTCGGACCACTGATCTTTTGTCAACTGCAGCCACTATGGTCTGGGGGTTAGCCTTGGCCTGTATGGCTGTTGGGCATCCCTCAGTGGGCAAGGGAGATCCACTTTTGTCAGTCCTGGGAGAAGGAACAGGGAAAACTTCCCTGTTTGATTAGAATGCTGTGCCCAACGCTGGGGAAGCAGCTGCTGCTGCCAGTTAAATACTCTGTTGGCCCCATATTTCCTGTCAAAAAGAAACCGAAAACTAAGCATGCATCTACTCATCAGATTTCTTAGCCAGGAGTAGTTTACTGAGGGTGGCTCAGGGTTTTATTCCGGCTATTGATCCTTCTTATGAAGTGGTTTCTGGTTAAAAAGGGATACCCCTTTTCCTGAAGAAAATTCAAGATTCTAAATATAGACAGTAAAGGGACATGCCGAGTTTTATGATTCAAACTTTGAGGAGAGGTCTGTTTTCTTACTCTCCCTATGTGGGTATCTTTCTGAGACTATTTCCAGGATGTGCCGGTGTTTTCAGTGGGAGAACACTGAGGTTCCTTAGTCCCTCAAAGTACTTTGAGCTGTTACAAAAAGACTATTCAGAACTTTTATCCATTTCTTCTGTTCTGTCAGCTGTGGGAGATGTGTGTGTGTTTCACTGCCCTACAATGTTCCTAATGGACAGAATGCTGCCCCTAAAAAGGCCGATAGACTGTACAAGTTCCTCAGTCTTTTAAATTTGTATACTTTTCCCAAACCTGACCCAACAGCTGTAACTTTAGTTAATCCTACCCACTGCTAAACCTTTAGTAATTCTAGATCTGCTCTTTCTGACAAGGTTGGGAAGATTGATAGCATGGGGGAAAAGTGTATGCTTCTGCAGCTTTGATCAGAAGTTTGAATTGTCAGGGTCATATGTTTATTCTAATTGTGAAAGCCTAAGAAATGTTTTGTCTACAGTTTCTTAAGAGGAAAATCTGCTTTAAATGTGTTTCTTCCAGTTTACAAGTCACAACTCATTGTTTGCAGTATGTTTATGACTCCATTGATATTCCAGGGCTGTGGCCACTGGTATTGTTTTGAGGAGCTTTGCTTGACTGCATTCTCAAAACCTCCCAGATTTTAAATTCTTTGAATAGAGATTGGGTTTTTGGTTCTTCTACTACAGATTGTATCAGAAAATGTAATGAAAGGGGTAAGCTGGGACAGGGAATCTCTTGCCCTCCTTTTCCATTTTTTTCTTAGAGATTCTCTAATCCTAAAAAAAAAGGCTCGACACAGGTACGTATAAACTTTTAAGAAGAAATCGGGGTGTGGTTCAAGCAGAATTCAGGAACCCCCAAAATCAAGGGCACCAAGTTAAGTGACCGGATTATGCTGTGTTTTTTTTTTTCTTTTGTATTTTAGTGTTACTTGAAAACAACCTGTTTCTTTGCAGTTTGGTCCTCTTCACATTTTCACCAAGTGCTGCTGTGTCAACTCACCGAGTCCAGACTTTTCTGTTCTTTGATGGGTCTATTACTTTTTAACTAATTTTTCTGATACTTAGCTTTTTGGGTTTCTTCTGTCTCTTTCACCCTTGTCCTTTTAATACAAAGGATTCCTTCCATTTATCGATTCACCAGAGAGGTTCAGAAGATGGATGTGATGTATTCTTATTGTGTCAGTGGAATCATGAGTAGACCTTCTGTCGTGGGTCCCTAATACTCTCCAGTTTTTCCACTATGCTTGGCTGGTCCTTTCCTTTAGCTTTAGCTGTTGAGTTTCTTACAATGTTTCTGCATATGTATACTTTATTACTACTTCACTCTAAGTGTTAGATTTTAATTATTTTACTGGAATGTGCTCATTCAGTAGTTTGGGTGAGCTTGATGGTCTTACAAGTAAGGCATGCTCTTATAGTCTTTGCATAATATCACTGTGTGCACTAGCAATCAGGCAGGCATGCATGCCCTCAAACTTCAGAGCCTCTGGGAACATACATTAAACTCAGAATGGAAGAGAGTGTTAACAAATTATTGACCAGCCAGTGAAAGACAGTGGTGTTTTAATCGTCTACACTAGTCCATTTGTCTTCCCTGTATTCTGTTTAATGGTAGAATTTAGGGGGAAGAGAGCTTCATACCCTGGATGGACAATACAGCATCAATCCAAGCTCTTTTTGAAGCAAATGCATTAGTTTAGAAAATGTGAGCAGCTGTTAATTACCTTTCCTCAAGCAGGAAGCCACTCATTAGAAAATGTCAGAGACAACTCCATCAGAGGACTTGAATGCTCACTGCGCTTGTGTCAGAAATTCGGCTGTGAAGTTTTGTGGTCACTTGTTGGTTCACACTTTCTCCAAAGTCTTCTACTTAGTCCGTCTGGGTTCCTTTAGCACTTCAGTTTTACAGGATTTGAGCTTTTGCTTTTACCTGTCTTGGGCTTCCAGGGACATTTTTATTGGGGGGGGAGCATTGTTTTGTACTTTTCCCGACAGTCTACCTACTGAGGAGGACTTCATAAGCTAACTGGTAGGAGGTGCGCACATCTTTTTATTTGTATATGAATACTCTTCAATAGTTGCTTGTTACCCTTCTCACCCACTTGTTTCTTCTATTCCCTCCCATTGGTGGCTGCAGTTAGAGTTCTGCCCAAGTCAGGAAAAATTATCTTTGTGGATATGTGGGAGGGTATGTTTGTGTGTGTGTGTATGTGTGTGTGTATATATATATATATATATATATATATATATATATATATGTGTGTGTGTATGTGTATGTATGACAAGACAGACCTTTCAAAATATTCCAACAAAACCATTCCACAGGGATCACAAGATTCAGTCTTGTGAAGTCTATTCATTAAAAGGATGAAAGCTCTGAAAGCATAGTCCTGTAATCCTTGCAGAGTGGTTTAACTGGTGTGTGTGAGTATGTTTATGTAAACATAAGTTTTTTGTTGTACTGCGTTTGGTTAGTAGGTGGGACAGACTGGTAGGCAGAACCATAAAAGGCATACAGACACCTTCAAGCACGTGGAGGTTATTAGAACAAAAATACCAGTAGAAAGAAACAGGATGAACCTCATCAGCAACCCACAAACAAGTAGAGTCCGTGTACTGAACTGATAGTCTAAGAATATGACTTATGTTTATGATGTATCACAGCTGTTTTCTCTGTTGGTTTATATAGCAAGCATAATTTTAATTGTCGTCATTAATTGTCCTGGAAAGAACCATGACCAAAGGTTGCTAGACAGTTTGTAGTTGAATGTTAGGAAATGTCACCTGGTAGGTTTATCTTGAGTGTTAAGGGTTGAGTGATGATTTGTAGCAAAATGCACTTTCTTTACTTTGTAGTGTGTATTTGTTTAACATGGTTAAGCAGCTTTGGTCTTGTGAAATAGTATGTTGTCGATATAAGATATTTGAAAGTATACAATTGGAATTTTTCCTTGGAACACAGAATGCATGGCTTTGTAATTTTGTAGGGAGCAGATGTGTAGGACAGTGTTACGGTGTACATTCTGCAGTGCTGCCATTCAGGCTGTGCTGATCCAAGCCAGTAATTTAAGAATGTTAATCCAGAGTCTAAAAATACAAAAGCAGTATTCTGCTTTTGCTGAAGCATGATTTTGCATTTTACAGGAGTTTTATGGATTTTTTTATATTTTTGAAAGCAGTGCTTTAAAAATGTTGTGCCTTCTGTACAGCATACGTAACACTGTATATTTCTTTTCAACTTACTTTGGTACTTCTGTCAACAACTGGTTCATTTGCTAAGATGTGCAGTACAGGGTCCTTGATCCAGGTTGGCATTTCTTAGAATATTTCATTTTCTTGTGTGTGTGTGTGTGTGTGTGTGTGTGTGTGTGTGTGTGTATATATATATATATATATATATATATATATATATATATATTTTTAGACACATTTAAAGGAGAAAATTCACTTTTCTCCTGTATTTTCAGTCTCTGCCCTTCCCCCAAACATTTAGGGACTCTGTATTGCTAGTATCAACATATTGGTAGTGAGCTGCTCCCATCACTCTGCTAGGAAGTGCGTGAGTGCATGGATGCACACGTTAAAATTGTGATGCAGGTACATCTATATTTAAAAATGGGCACTGACACCAGTAAAAAGAAAGTGCTGATGAGATTTAGCATTTAACATGTCTGCATTCATTTTCATGGCAGTGATACATGTACAGTGCTTTCATATGTGAGTAGATGTGTCAAAAACTGTCCTGGATGTGGCAGTGGCTTACACCAGAAAGAAAAGTAGGAGCCTACTTGTCCATTTTTCATGTGTCATCAGGTCTAGCTAATGTAAAGGAAGGAAAACTAAGGCTTAATTTTTTTAGTTTGTTGAATAACGTGAAAAGTTAGGTCATTAGGACTCTATTCCACTAGTCATAGTTTTGATACCTTTGTGATAGGTAAACTTTGCACTTTTTCAGGAGGGGTGTTTTTAATGCATTGTACATGCTTTGCTCATACCATTAAGCTGTTTTGTGACCTTTTTTTAAGGTTGGTAGGCCAAGTAACATTGGACAGGCACAGCCTATTATTGATCAGCTTGCAGAAGAAGCACGGTCATACAACAGAATTTATGTGGCTTCAGTACACCAAGACCTGTCGGATGAAGATATCAAAAGTGTATTTGAAGCTTTTGGGAAAATTAAGTCATGTACATTACATAGAGACCCCACAACAGGAAAACATAAAGGCTACGGATTCATTGGTAAGTTCAGCCTTTTTTTATCTTTAAATAAAAGATAAGGTGCACCTCACTTCAAGATGCTATGTTGATGTAATATTTAGCCACTTTGATTATTTTAATTTTTTGTGGATTTTTGGCTCATTGTATACACCTTAGCATCCCTCACTATGTTTTCTTGGGATACTTTGCTATTAAGTTGTTACAGCCATTGTCCTTTTGTTTGTGCTGTCCATTCAGTCATATAATTCAGAATTCATGAAATGGCAGAGCCAAGATCCTGAAAATCCACACCACAGGTGCATTTCCAGTATTTGAAATTGTTGAGATAATAGTTGATGTCACCAAGATTTCAGACTTGGGAATCTGAAGATTCATAGAAGTGCTTTTCTAAGAAATTGTATCCTTTGCAGTTGACCTTGACTACCACAGGTGTTAATAACATAGGGGATGTTCTTCGTGTTTCACTGTTGCAGTCATTACATTTGGGTAATCTGCTGGCAGGTTGCCCTCAGTCAGCCTGATTAACAAAGTCTTGGGTCCTGCTTCGGTTGCTGTCTCCTCTTCCATGACGTCAGGTCATCGGGGGTATAAAACATGCAGCCGACACCATTTTATTCTGTCTTTCTTGCCGCACGGTGCCCGAAGCAGAAGCAGTTTGCAAGTGCCGGTCGGCCGACTCCTGAAATTTTTGCATTCAAGTTTCAGAACCGAAGTCTTCAACTAAAGCTAAGTACCCCGTTGGGGAAACTTTTTCTTGCTCCCTACCGATGTCAGTAAAAGTTAATTGCATTACTTGTGGGAAGCAAATACCTCATAAGGATTTTCATTTGTACTGTATTCCTTGCCTAGGCCCAGATCATAACGTGCCTTGCTGTCAGTTTTGTGCTAGATTTAACCAACGCACTATTAAGCGTCGGTATATTTTTGCTTCAGAATATTTTGGATCCAGATTTAATTACCCTGAAATGTTGTCGTTTAGCAGTCCGACTACCAGAGTTCACAAAAAAACGCAAAGAAAAGGACAGACCGTCGAGGTCCAAAACCGGCGAAGCTTCTCCTACTCAGTGAGGCGCTTTTGCAGCCCCTGATGCCCACTACTTTTGAGTCGCAGGCCTCTACCGAGACCTATGCGGAGTCCGGTATGCCGCAAGATTCTTAGAGTATTGAACCCGCGGATGTCTCTCCCTTGGATGGGTCCGGAGCCGCTGAGCAGGCACCGGCTTCTGAGGGTGTTTTCAGGCCTCAACATTTTTATATAAAACCGATGCCAGCTTCAAAATCAAGATGAAAAACATCTTCTAAGTCTAAAAAACTGATGCAAGAGCCCAGTGCTCAGGCACCTATGCCTAAAAAACAGATGATTAAAATGGCTGAGGACTTTAATTACCTTGATCAGTGGTTCCACCCCCCCCCCCTCCCCCTTGCTAAGATTCCTAGGCAAGACACTGATTATGAATCTTCAGATCAGATTTCCATTTCTTCTGATTCCTCTTCTGATCAGGAATTTTCTATACCACCATATGAAGATTCAGATGCAGAAGAATCCATCCCATCTGCATCTCCTCCTGAGGATTATTCTTTTCGAGAAACCTTGCATACTTTAAGAGAACATTTTCATTGGGAGAGTCAGGATTTCTCTGGGATGATCAGCATTAAACCGGTCCTCAAGCTTAGGAGGGCTAGGTTATAACTCTCACACTTGACCCCCTTCATACCACAGCATCCCCACACAGCATATTAAATTATTGAACATCCACGGTTATAGGATTCCGACTAATAAATCAAATTCTATATGAAATGTTATATGGATGGTCATTAAAAATATCTCACGCATATTTTATTGCATGTTTTTATCAGTGTAAAGTAATAAAGAAAAAAAAATTTTTTAACAATTCACTGACAATCTAAACACATCTTTAAGCATATTCTTTAACAATCTACAACCCCAATCAGACTTCAGACTTTTATGTTCTGAAACCTAGGAAACTGGCATTTTAAAATGTTTTTTATGGTTAGTCATTTTTATTTAAGTGCATATGTTATTGCAAACATTTCATTTTTTGAGTTGATATAATGACTAACTTTTTTAACACCCAACTCTAAAGCACCACACCTTAGTACTAGATTTACTAATTAATTAATTGTATAATTGCCAGGCTATTTAATGGAGGTTACTGCACACTGCAATTTGTTTTCACTTGATAAAGCTCAGGATTGCCTGAGCGAAAGCGCTTGTGTGATTTTATCTGTGACTTTTGGAATACTTCAGAAACAAAAATACAGCCTTGTGGACTTTAGCAGAGTTCCGGTTCCTTTCTTCAAGGTCGTGGATTATTCTTTGCTTATTTCTCTGAATTAAAAAAAAGGCTTATGGATTTCCTTCTTCCTCAGCATAGGCCTTTGGCTATACCTCCTTTATTACACATTGTTGATGATGTGGTTTCGGAATCAAGCATGGCTCCTGGTTCCCTGCCTCCGGCTCCTAGTTAGCCAGACAGATATTACAGGGTTCCTGACTACCACAAATTTCTGTTCAAAAATCCTGCTGCTGATCCTGAAACTATCTCACAGGGTCCCAAAGGTGTAAAGGCCTCTACAGCCAAAAATCCTACCCCCTCTGATAGAGATTCCAGGGCGCTGGATAGATGAGGAAAGAAGGTTTATATGTCTGCAACCTTAGCAATTATGGCCTTAAATTGCCAGTTTCATATGCTTAAATATCAACAGCATGTTATGAGCTTATTGAAACAGAAAATTATGTTGATTTCTGATTGTGTGGAAAATAAAGAATTACAGGAATTATTGCATGCGGCAGAACAGGTTGGAAAGCATACTTTGCAATGTGGTTTTGATTCCTTGAAGGCCTCTTTCAGGGCCTGCCTGGCTCAAGGAGCAAAGTCTGCCTGATCATGTTAAAGCTAAATTGTTGGATGCCCCTTTACAGCATGATACTCTGTTTGGTAATAAGGCAGAAGAGGTTTTAAAGAAACTGGAAGACGAAGCTAAATCTATGCAAACTGTAAAAGATTTCTTACAAGTGCAGCCACCCAGATTCAGTAGGCACTGGCCTACTAAAAATTGGTCCTTTCCTGTGTCCAACAGAGCCTCTCAAGGCAAATCCAGGCACTCAAAAGTCTCTAGATACCAATCACAGGGTTCTTACAGGTCAAAGCAATGGGGTGCCTCCACCTCCAAATCTGGAGGAAACAAAGCACAACCCTACAGTAAGCAGTCTCAATGACTTCTCTTTACCATCACCAAGCACTTATCTTTTGGCTGCCCCCTTGGTGGAAAATTAGCACTTCATGCTCAAAATTGGCAGTTAATTACCCAGGGCAAGTGGGTATTAAACATAGTATCCCAGGGGCACAGATTTCATTTCCATACTTTGCCAATTCCAAACAGTTGGCCAGATCTACCACAAAATCAGTGGGCAGAGGCTCAGAAACAAGTTACGTGCCTCATGGATATGGGGGTTACTCAACCAGTACCAGAACAGGAAAAAGGGTAAGGTTTTTATTCAAGACTGTTCCTGGTACCCAGAAAAGACCATGCCTGGCGTCCAATACTGGACTTATCGATTTTGAACACGTTCCTGGACATTCCAAAATTTAAATGCTGACTTTACAGCAGCTACTGCCTATGCTGGGCAGGAACGCTTGGTTAGTGGCTCTAGACTTAAAAGAGGTATACCTGCATGTCCCAATAAGGGAATCATGCAGAAGATACCGCCGCTTCAAGGCAGGTTTTATGCGTCACCAATTCTCTGCACTGCCCTTTGGTTTATCTGCTGCGCCCAGGGTCTCTACAAAGTGCCTGGCACCAGTAATTACTTTTTGCGGACAAAGAAGCATTCTACCCCCTGCCACCCAAACCCTAACTACAGATGCATCAGACTATGCTTGGGTGGCCCACCTGGCGGAGAGATGCATTCAGGGCATATGGAACCCGAAATATATTATATGACTGAATGGACAGCACCTCTCAGTAAATCCGTGATGGATGTCATTTTGGAATCCAGAAGGCGTAGTACTTGAAAATCTTATGCTGATAAATGGAAGAGATTCTGTGATTGGAACCAAGCACAAGGAATGGACGTAGCAAAACCAAATAGCCCTTAGATTTTACAATACTTGACTGAGATGCGTGACAAGGGCTTATCTTTTTCTTCAGTAAAAATCCATGCCTCTGCCATCTCGGCTCATTACAACACGGAGCCTCCCATCTTTTCTCATCCTCTACTAAAACAGTATCTTAGAGGGGCCAAAATTTTAAGGCCTCCCAGAAGATAACCAGCTCCTGCATGGGACCTCACTTTTGTGCTGGAAAAACTCACCCTGCCTTCTTTTGAACCAGCAGCTACTGCGGATATAAAGTTTTTATCTTGGAAAACAGCTTTCCTTTTGGCAATTACTTCAGCAAGAAGGGTTTCAGAACTACAGGCTCTCATGGCTGTGGAGCCTTTTATTACATTTTACCCGGACTGGGTGTCCCTCAGGGCCAATCCTTCCTTTATGCCTAAGGTGGTATCCAATGTGGCTCTTAACCAAACTATTCACCTGCCAACATTTTACCCAAATCCACAGAACAAGGGGGAGCGGATTCTGCATTCATTTGACGTACACAGACAACTAAGATTCTACTTAAACAGGACCAAATCTCTAAGAACGTCTGAGCAACTACTGGTGGCATTTGCTTCAGGATCAGAGGGGAAGGCTATATCAAAGCAGACTATTTCTAAGTGGATAAGCCACTGTATTCGTTTCTGCTACTTGTATCATGGTAAACCTGTGCCCAAGGGGATCAGGTCACATTCCACCAGGGCTGCCTCTACCTCAGCAGCCTTTCTCACGGGAGTTCCAACCAAAGACATTCTAGAAGCTGCTACTTGGAGCTCTGTTCATACCTTCACAAAGCATTATCATTTGCCTGTCTTCTCTTAATCCAGGACAGGCTTTGCCACTGCAGTTCTGCAGGGCCTTATAGCCGCTCCTAATGCTATTTAGTTCCATCCCCCCATCCATAGCTTTGGGATTCTACCCAAATGCAATGACTGCAACAGTGAAACACGAAGAACATAGTACAGTTGTGTACACTTACCATAAATGTAGATGTTAGTGTATTCACTGTTGCAGTCTGGGTTACCCACCCGCCATCCCCCTTTTCTATAACTTCTCTTTCCTTCACTATATTCTAAAGCCTTTGTGGTGTATTTGCTTTTAGATGAAGGTAAAGTTTGTTGCTAAAAGTGCATTTACATATATATATATATATATATACATACATACATACACACATACATATACATATATTTTTGCTCCCCATTTTGGGGGCACCTGACATCTGTGGCAAGAAAAACTGAATAGAATGGCATCGGCTGTATGTTTTATACCCCTGATGACCTGATGTCATGAAAGAGGAGACAGCAACTGACGCAGGACCCAAGACTTTGTTATTCAGGCCGACTGAGGGCAACCTGCCAGCAGATTACCCAAATGTAATGACTGCAACAATGAATACACTTGAACATCTACATTTATGTTAAGTGTACACAACTGTACTATTGTGATAGGGAATTTGTAATAGTCATGTGGATGTCAAAAAAACTGATCTTGAGTGGAACAAAATGAAACTCTAGCGGTAAATAGAGAAGTCATATCAACAACACAGCTGAGTTGTGATGGACTCCCATCATAACTCTTTTTAGTACATGGAGTGTTAGCTGCTCAAGTGTAATACTGTTTACATGAAGTACAGTGTAGGAGTGCAAATTATTCATTTTTACAGCTTTGAAAGTTGTAAAACCCTTGCTGGTGCTGCCACACAGTCAGTGGTCAGAAGGTGTGCGTCTCTCCAATAAACAGACTGCTTTAAAAGCTGGTACACCTCTCACTACCACACACAAGTGCGACATTAAAATGTGTTAACAGCGTTTGATACTGTTGTAGTATGAGATTAGAGCTTGGCCGTGTTGAGAAGGTGCTTAAAATGCAAAGCATCTTTCTTATATCAGAAGAATGCGTAACAAAGTTGACTTGTTCTTGTGTTTGTAGAGTAGTTGCTGCTCTCCATTAATTTGTACTCTCTTGTCCTTATGAGTACATGTCCATTTTGCATACTTTTTCCAGTAGTTTTTGCTATATATGTTGTAGATTCTGATTTTTGGCCCATCACACAGGCCTTTGTAGTTCTTCCCCTGACCTGTGTGGCTCTTCTCCTGACTTATTTATATGATTCTCACATGAATTCTTGTTCAAGTCATGGTCATTTCTTGAAGGCTTCATTCATGTGTCCTTTTGTTGTTATTGCTCTCTGCAAAGGATAAACTTTGTAGATATAATTTGCTATGCAAGTGTAAAGTATAAATTCTTCCAGCATGCTGCAAGTCACTGTAGTGTATGTCAGCCTCCTGAGCATATCTTTTCTGAAAATAATCCTTGCATAAATCCTATACTGTTAAAAAACATCCGAAAAACACAGTTTTGTTAAAGAATGTCCTGCTAAATTAACTCTGCATACCCAAGCATTTAGGTACAGTAAGGTCTGTTCTAATTGTTAGTGGTAAAATCTCAAAGGTTTCTAACTTGTAGCAAGACAGATATTTACATTTAGTGCATCGTCATGTTTGCATTTACTTGGTAATTGCAAGTGGTGTAGCTTTCCTGCTTGACTGCTACTCCTGACTTAGTGAACATAGGTTCATAGGAAGGGTAGGTAGGCTATCGGCCCTGGGACCTATGTAAGCCTAGCCAAAAAGGTTCCCTGGCCTTCGCCACCCAAGAAAATTATTTTCCTGTGCCCCTGTCGAGCAGTGCCGCAGAAGTGATCCCCGGGGTGAATTTTCTATTTCCTATCCAGTCGTCAAGATTTTTCTTAGAGGGCCATTGAGGAGCTTTGCTTGACATGAATGGGTAGTTTGTTCCAGAGTATGGGAAGTCTCTGGGACAGAATTCTATCCCTTCATCATGTTCTGTTTATTGTGGTGACAAGGTTTAAGTCCCTGGAGCATGTGGTTCGGAGAGATTGGGATTTTTTTTTTTTAAGTGTAGCATGTCCAACAGCTCTGGGTTTGACATAGCTTTGTATGTTAGGCAGAGATTGCCTCTGAGTAGGCGATATGCGATGGAGTAGAGCTTGGGTTTTGTGAGACGGTCTGCGTATGGCATCTGTTTGAGGCCGTTATCCTCTTAGTGAGGTATTTCTGTGGCCTTTACAGTTGTTGTAGGTGTCTTGTGAGATACATGCCAAACGGGGCATTGTACTCTCTAATGGGTCTGATGAGGGATGAGAAGAAAGGAACAGTGACTCCTTTTTTCTAGAGGGGAAGCCTTTTGTAATGGGGTCTGCCACGTAGAAGGATTTCCTGACTACTGTGGCGATGTGGATCATTTGAAGACTATTGGTACACTCGCTGTTTGTTGTACTTCCCTGGTTTTAGGGAGTTACTCTTTGACAGATCCTTTTTAACTTGAGTTTGGCACATTGTACTTTGTTCACCAAAGCGAACCCTTCATTTTATTTTATATCTTGTTTAAAGGATTAGTACAGTATACTTGTCAGATGTTCATCATGCATACAGCTGCAGTCATAACAGATGGGTTCTCCTGCCGTCAGGCGGGTCCTCGGTCGGCCGAATTCCAAAGTCTAGATCCGGCGTCGGTTGTCATCGCTTCTTCCCTGACGTCAGTGCGACAGGAGTATAAAAGAACCAGCCAGTGCCATTTTCTTCAGTCTTTTTTGCCGCGCGGTGCCCGAAGCAGAAGCAGTTCGCAAGTGCCGGTCGGCCAGCTCCTGAGATTACAAAAAATTTGGAACCGAAGTCTTCTTAAAAGCTAAGTACCCCGTTGGGGAAACTTTTTCTTGCCTCAGACCGATGTCAGACAAAGTTAATAATTGTATTTCTTGTGGGAAGCAAATACCGCATAAGGATTTCCATTCCCTCTGTATACCTTGTTTAGGCCCAGACCACGACGTCTCGGTCTGTCGCTTTTGTGCTACATTCAACAAACGCACTATTAAGCGTCGGGCGGAGTTCGCCCAGCATTATTTTCGGAAAGCGTTTAACTATACTATGTCGGATACTCCGGTTTTGTCTAAAAAACGCAAAGACAAGGACCGACACTCGAGGTCCACGGCCTCTACTGACACTACGCCAAAGCCGACTACACGTGGTCCGGTTCTCAGCGAGGCGCCTACGCAGCCCCTGATTACCGACGACATATCTTCGGCGGTGTCTCCTGTACCCGAGGTCGCAGGCTCCTCGGCCCACACCCTGACTACAGATACCGAAGCCACACTTGGCATTGAAACACAGAATGTGGACAGGTCCACCTCCACTCAAGGTGTCTTCAGACCTTCCTCTTCTTTCTCCATCAAGGCTTTCGCCAAGTGTAAAGCTGCCATGCACCCTAAGAGACCAGCTACACAGGGCCCATCTCCAGGCCCCATGCCTAAGAAACAGATGCTTAAAATGGCTGAGGATTTAATTACTCTAATCAGAGGTTCTCAGCCACCTCCGGACAAAAGACCCATAGTGGAGGAATATTTCCCCTCCTCTGATCTGGGCTCCATTATTTCAGAGCACTCTGATTATCAGGAACAGTCTTACTCTTCTTTTGAAGACTCTGATACAGAGGAATCTATTCCTTTTGTATCCCCCCCCCCTGAGGATTACTCATTTGGTGAAACTCTGCATACCTTAAGGGAACACTTCCACTGGGAAGGCCAGGATTACTCAGGGAATTTCTTTTGTTACCCCAGCACAGGCCTCTGGCTATACCTCCTGTCCTGGACATCCTAGATGATGTTTACTCGGAGGCCTGCCTTAACCCGGACTCTCTCCCTCCAGCTCCAGTTAAGCCTGACAGGTACTACAGGGTTCCTGACTCACACCAATTTCTATACAAAAGCCATGCTGCTGACCTAGAAGCCATCTCACAGGGGCCCAAGGGAGTTAAGGCCTCCATTGCCAAAAATCCATTGCCTTCCGAGAGAGATTCCAGATCCTTAGAAAGGTGGGGAAAAAAGGTATATACCTCAGCTACCCTATCCACGAGGGCCTTAAACTGTCAGTTTCATATGCTAAAATACCAACAGTTTCTGTTATCTCAATTGAAAAGTAAAATGTCACAACCTGAACAGCCAGACATGAAGGAGTTGCAGGATTTGATGCATAATGCAGAACAAGTGGATGTTCTTCATCTCACATTGCTGCAGTCCTTACATATGGGTAGTCCGCTGTCCTCGGTCGGCCCGAATACCAAAGTATAAGGCTGACGTCGGTCAAGGCGCTTAAAACTGACATCAGGACGTCAAGGTACAAAAGCGCATGACCGACGTTATATCCTCAGTCTTTTTTTGCCGCATGGTCCGATGCAGAAGCAGCGTTGCAAGTGCCGTTCGGCGTTCTGAAATTTTTCGAGTTCGGAGTTTCAGACCGAATCAAAGTTGGCTAAGTACCCCGTTGGGGAATATTTTGTTTTTTTCTTGCCTCAGTGTTTTACTGGATGTCAGAAAAAGTGAATAACTGTATTTCTTGTGGGAAACAGATACCGCATAGGGATTATCATTCTTTGTGTATTCCTTGTTTGGGGCCTGAGCACGACGTTGTTGGGTGTCGCTTTTGTGCTAGGTTCAATAAGTGCACTATTAAGCGAAGGTTAGATTGTGCTAGGTTGGTCTTCGGGAAGCGGTGCAATTATAATATGCCGTCGGATTCTCCGGCGCCCGCTTCTTCGAAGAAGCGCAAAGACAAAGCAGTTAAACCCAGGCAAGAAGAGTCGTCCGTTCCGGACGTCGGTTCTTTAGAGGCGTCAATGGAACCGGTGGTTCCGATGGAGGCTTCTCTGGAGTCCCAGGGGGCGACTTTGATATTGCAGGATGTGGCCTCTCAGGAAGCAGGTCAGGCTGAAGGGGCTTCCCAAGTTACTGTACTCCCCTCCCTTCCTAGGGTGGTTAGGCCCTCTCCTTCTGTTTCCAAGGCTTCTCCCAGAGGCAGGCCAGGTTTAGCTTCTGTTGGTGTCACTCCTAGTGCAGCAGGGTCTGTGCCCAAGAAGCACATGCTTAAAATGGCAGAGGATTTGATTACTCTGATTAGAGGTTCTTTGCCCCCTCCTGATAAGAGGCCTAGGGTGGAGCCAGAGTTGGGGAGTTTTGAGCAGGCTTCGGATGTTTCTGAGTCTTCGGCTGAAGACTTGCAGGAGTACTCTCCTTATTCTGATTCTGATGCAGATGATTCGACTCCTCCTGCTTCTCCTCCAGAGGATTTTTCTTTTTCAGAGACTCTTCATTCCATGAGGGAACATTTTAAGTGGGAAGGTCAGGACTTCTCTGATTCCAGGAAAAGGCTTAGGGAATTTTGCTTTTACCCCAGCATAGGCCCTTGGCTATACCTCCTGTTCTGGATGTTGTGGAAGATGTGTTTGCAGAGGCTTCACTTAATCCTGATTTTCTGCCTCCTGCTCCTGTTAAACCGGATAGGTATTACAGGGTGCCTGAGGCTCATAAATATCTTTATAAGAGTCCTAGGGCGGACCCAGAAACTGTTAGTCAGGGACCTAAGGGTGTCAAGGCCTCTGTTGTAAAAATCCGGTTCCTCCAGATAAAGAGGCCAGAGCTTTGGATAGATGGGGAAAGAAAGTCTATACATCTTCTACCCTAGCTATGAGGGCTTTGAATTGCCAGTTTCATATGTTGAAATATCAAAACTATCTTCTTTCTCAATTGAAGTCTAAGGTGGATGCTCTGGCGGAAGGCATTGAGTGTAAAGAATTACAAGATTTGGTGCATGTCTCAGAGCAGGTGGGTAAGCATTCTTTACAATGTGGTTTTGATGCTGTACAGGCCTCGTCTAGGGTGGCTGCCACTGGTTCAGTTCTTCGCAGGCACGCATGGCTGAGGGATCAGAATTTATCTGACCATGTTAAGACAAGGATTTTGGATGCTCCTTTACAGTCTGATGTGTTGTTTGGTTCACCTGTGGAGTCAGTCTTGAAGAAAATGGAAGACAAGGCTAAGTCCATGCAGGCTGTTAAAGATTTTTTGCAAGTACAGCCTCCAAAGTTTAGTAGGAATTGGCCTGCTAAGGGGTGGACGTATCCTTCTTATGATTCTCAGTCTAGGGGTAGATCTAGACGTGGTAGGGGCAGAGCTCAGAGTTCTTTCAGACCTAGAACAGGGAGTTCACCTGCACAATCTTCGGGTGAGGGCAGGGGCCAGTTCTTTCGTAAACAGGCCCAATGACCTACCTTTTCAGCTGCCAGATCCTTCTTGCCTGGAAGCTCCTTTGGGAGGAAGGTTGGCACTCTTCAAGGAAAATTGGAATTTGATTACCCAAGACAAATGGGTATTGGATATCATACACCAGGGTTACAAGTTTTATTTCCATACCTTGCCTCCTTTCAAAGGCATGCCGGACGTTCCTCCTCAGCAAAGACTAGAGGCTCACAAACAAATTTCTCTGCTACTTCAAATAAGGGCCATACAACCGGTCCCTCTGCCAGAAGTGGGCCTAGGATTTTATTCTCGCCTGTTCCTAGTACCAAAGAAAGGGAACACGTGGAGACCAATCTTGGATTTATCCATCCTCAACACATATCTGGACATTCCCAAGTTCAAAATGTTGACGTTACAACAGCTTTTACCTCTGCTGGGCAAAGATCACTGGATGGTGACTCTGGATCTCAAGGAGGCTTACCTTCATGTTCCTTTCAGGCTCAGTTGCAGAAAGTATCTGCGTTTTCGGGCTGGGACTTCTCATTATCAGTTCTCTGCATTGCCCTTTGGCTTATCTACTGCGCCCAGAGTGTTCACGAAGGTTCTGGCTCCAGTGATAGCTTTCTTCAGGCTAAGAGGAATACAGATCTATCCTTATTTGGACGATTGCCTGATTCTGGCCCAAGGAAAGGACGAACTTCTTCATCATTTACAGTATGTGATAGCAGTGCTAAGATGCCTGGGGTATTCTGTGAACGAAATAAAGTCCAGTCTAGTACCCTCTCAGGACATGTGCTTTCTGGGTGTGAGACTGAATACAGCATCCCAGATGGCCTTTTGACCCCGGACAAACAAAAGAATCTTTCTCTTTACTTCCATCAATTGTCTCATCAGTCCAGGCTGACTGCAAGGACAGTCCTTCAAGCCTTGGGGTTCATGGCATCTTGTATTCTGGTGCTTCCCAATGCCAAACTGCATATGAGGAAGCTACAATGGTATCTCAAAATGTATGGACACAGCACTGCCAGGATATGGACACTGTCATTCAGATAATACCTTGCATTCAAAAGGAATTTTTGTGGTGGGCTCAGGAATGTCACCTAAACAAGGGACTCTCTGTGACCCGGCCAGAGGCGAGTCAGATTCTAACGACAGATGCCTCAGACAAAGCTTGGGGAGCTCATCTAAATGGAAAGTGGGTACAAGACACGTGGCCTGCCAGACTTCAACATCTGCATATCAACTTGAAGGAGATGTTAGCAGTCCAATTTGCATTAATAGCTTTCAAGGATTTACTTCTTCCAGGGCAGGTGTTGGTTCTAACAGACAACACAACTGTCATGTGGTACATCAACAAGCAAGGGGAACATTCTTATCCTCTATGCAGACAAGCAATGATTTTGTGGGAGACTGCTCTCAGTTTACAGCTAAATCTTCAGGCAAGGTTTCTGCCGGAGCACAGAACTCCTTAGCAGATGTGTTGAGCAGACAAATTATGGATCCCCACGAGTGGAAATTGGATCCTCATGTATTTCAGAAATTGACAGTGTTATGGGGAACTCCAGACATAGATCTGTTCGCTTCTCCACTAAACTACCAGCTGCCAAAGTTTTGCACAAAAGGTTTCATCCCACAGCTTGGAAAGTGGATGCTCTCTCATTCAATTGGAGCAATCTTCATGTGTATGCCTTTCCACCTCTGCCTCTCCTCCCAAAGGTACTCCTGAAGGTCAGACAGGACAAGCCAAAGATGATTTTAATAGCTCCAGATTGGCCTCGACAGCACTGGTACCCATTATTGAGAAGTCTGGTACGGAGCCTCCATGGCCTTTGCCTTCGATTCCACACCTGCTGTCTCAGGAGAACAGTCATTTACTCAATGTCAAACTTCACTCTCTACATCTAACAGCCTGGCATATTCTGTTTTAAACCCTGGAGGGTCTCAGCTTCCACAGCAAGTTTTGAATGTTATTTTGGAGGCCAGAAGGCCTAGTACAAGGAAAGTGTACGCAGATAAATGGAGGAGATTTTTATTTTGGAGTACAGCAAAGGAATTTGATGTTTCTAAGCCTAATTTAAGTGTGGCTCTTCAATATCTTACTGAGTTACTGGACAAAGGTTTGTCCTTCTCCTCTATTAAGGTTCATGCTGCAGCAATTTCTGCTCACTATGACTGTGACCCACCATTGTTTTCTCATCCTTTGTTTAAGCAATTCCTTAGAGGGGCAAAGAATATAAGACCCCCACGTAGAGCTCCTACTCCTGCTTGGGATCTCAATTTTGTGTTGGAGAAACTCACTCTACAACCTTTTGAGCCTGCAGCTACTGCCGAGTTGAAATATTTATCATGGAAGACTGCTTTTTTGTTGGCCATTACCTCTGCGAGAAGGGTTTCTGAATTACAGGCCCTTATGGCGGTTAAGCCTTTCTTAATTTTCCATAAGGATAGGGTATCTTTGCGTACTAATCCTTCCTTTATGCCTAAAGTGGTTTCTAGTGTGGCTTTAAACCAAACTATTCATTTGCCTACTTTTTATGCAAACCCCCAAAATAAAGGGGAAAAGATTTTGCACACTTTGGATATATACAGGCAGTTGCGATATTATTTGAGCAGAACTAAAGGGTTCAGGCAATCTCAGCAGTTATTTGTTTCATTTGCTTTGGGTTCTCAGGGCAAGCCTGTTTCAAAACAAACTATTTCTAAGTGGATTGGGTTTTGTATTGCTTTCTGTTATTCCCATCATGGTAAGGAGATTCCAGCTGGGATTAGGCCTCATTCCACTAGGGCTACTGCCACTTCTACAGCTTTTTAAGGGGTGGCAACTAAAGATATTTTGGAGGCAGCTACTTGGAGTTCAGTGCATACTTTCTCTAAGCATTACCACCTTCCACTTTACTCTAAATCTAGGGCTGGTTTTGCCACTGCTATTTTACAGGGCATTTTGGCAGCTCCTAATGCTTTATAGTTTTGCCATCCTCCCTTACCTCTGCTTTGGGATTCTACCCATATGTAAGGACTGCAGCAATGTGAGATGAAGAACATAGTACAGTTTTGTACCTACCATAAATGTAGATGTTCGAAGATCCACATTGCTGCAGTCCAATTTACCCTCCCTCCTTCCCCTCTGTAGTTAGAGGCGGTTGTGTGGTTGGGTTGTGAATATTGTAAATATTGTAAATAGGATTAGTGCAGGGGTGGTTGGTTGGTTTTTTGCTGTCTTTTGGTTTTGGCCTTTCTTTTTAGGGCCTTCTGACATCTGGGGCAAGAAAAGACTGAGGATATGACGTCGGTCATGCGCTTTTGTACCCTGACGTCCTGATGTCAGTTTTAAGCGCCTTGACCGACGTCAGCCTTATACTTTGGTATTCGGGCCGACCGAGGACAGCGGACTACCCATACGTAAGGACTGCAGCAACGTGGATCTTCGAACATCTACATTTATGGTAGGTACAAAACTGTACTGTAAACATACCTTACAATGTGGTTTTGATGCTCTAGAGGCCTCATGTAGAGCTGCTGTTACAGGCTCAGTCATACGTAGGCATGCTTGGCTCAAGGAACAAGCCTTGTCTGATCATGTCAAAGCTAAATTACTAGACGCCCCTCTTCAAAAGGATGTACTATTTGGGGCAAATGCTGAGGAAGTATTACGGAAAATGGAGGAAAAGGCTAAATCAATGCAAACTGTGAAAGAATTTATGCAGGTTCAATCCCCACGTTTTAGTAGAAATTGGCCTTCCAAGAACTGGTCCTTTCCTGCCACAGACAGACCCCAAAGAGGCAGATACAGGCGCCTGAGGGGCAGAGGACAAACACAAGGCTCGTACAGAGGCAGACAATGGCAAGCTCCTACACAAAGAGGTGGTGAGGACAACTCGCAATCTTTCAGAAAGCAAAACCAATGACTTTCCCCTTTGCATGCCAACCAGGTCTCAAATGGCAGCACCCTTAGGAGGAAAGCTGGCACTATTCTCAAAAAATTGGCATATTGTCACAAAGGACAAATGGATCCTGAACATTATAAACAGAGGCTACAAATTCCATTTTCATACCCTTCCAAAATGAAAGGCATGCCAAACCTGCCACACAATCAAAGGGCAGAGGCACAAAAGCAAATTTCAGACCTTATAAACATGAAAGCTATTCAAGAGGTACCTACACACGAACAAGGTCAAGGTTTTTATTCCAGGCTATTTCTGGTGCCAAGGAAGGGCAAAGATTGGAGACCTATTTTGGATCTTTCCATCCTAAACACATTCCTACTCGTACCAAAATTCAAGATGCTCACTCTACAGCAACTTCTTCCCATGCTGGGCAAGGAGTCTTGGCTGGTAACATTGAACCTCAAGGAGGCATACCTGCATGTCCCAATCAGACAAAATTTCAGAAGATACCTCAGATTTCTTGCAGGTTCAATACATTATCAATTCTCTGCATTGCCCTTTGGTTTATCTACTGCACCCAGAGTATTCACAAAATGCCTGGCATCAGTAATTCCCTACTGCAGACTTCAAGGGATACAAATATACCCTTATTTGGACGACTGCCTGATCCAAGCGGACAGCAAACACATTCTTCTGAAACATCTGGCTTATGTAATAATGTTATTAAACTCTCTAGGATACACAGTCAACAAAGAGAAATCAAGACTAATACCCTCTCGGAAGATAATTTTCCTGGGTGCTACTTTGGACACAAACACCCAGATGGCCTACCTCACGCCAGAGAAGCAGGGGCAACTAATTCAATATTTCAGAACACTGGCAAATTGCACCAGGCTGACTGCAAGGAAAATCCTGCAGGCTCTGGGATTCATGGCATCTTGCATCTTACTAATCCCATGTGCAAAGCTGCATATGAGAAAACTACAATGGTACCTAAAAAACATATGGTCTCAACACAGCCACAGTTTGGAAACGATGATACCACTAATTCCATGTCTGCAAAAGGAATTTCTGTGGTGGACTCAAGCATGCCAAACAAACACAGGTCTTCCATTCAGCAAGCCTCAAGCAAATCAAGTCATCACAACAGACGCCTCGGACTACGCCTGGGGGGCGCACATGACAGACCGGTGCATTCAGGGCAAATGGACCCAAAAAGAAAAGCTCCTTCACATCAATCAAAAAGAAATGCTAGCAGTGATGAATGCTATTACAGCCTTCAAGGACCTTCTACAACCAGGTCAGCTATTGATAAGAACAGACAACACCACAGTTATGTGGTACATAAACAAGCGGGGAGGAACACATTCTTATCCCCTATGGTGACTGGCCATGTCACTTTGGAACATGGCCATGGACTTACAAATGGAGCTACAAGCACAGTACTTGCCAGGCAAGGAAAACACGCTGGCAGACAACCTAAGCAGGAATATGACAGATCCACACGAATGGAAGTTGCATCCAAAAGTTTTTACAGAAATAATCCAAGAATGGGGAAGGCCAGACATAGATCTCTTTGCCTCCCACAAAAATCATCAATTAACAAAATTCTGCTCAAGGATCTTCCATCCAAAGGCCTGGAGAGTGGACGTTCTCTCTTTCAGTTGGACATCAATGACAGTTTATGCCTTCCCACCTCTTCCTCTGCTGCCCAAAGGCCTATTGAAGACCAGAGCAGACAGACCAAAGATTATCCTCATTGCTCCGGATTGGCCAAGGCAACACTGGTACCCACTACTAAGGAGCCTGACGCATTCCCCACCATGGACCCTGCCTCTAATGCCTCTTCTTCTGACTCAGCACAGCTTCATAACTCTTCACAGTCAACTAAAGACACTCAATCTAGCCGCATGGAAGATTCCTTAGCATCACAGCAGGCCCTGCTCTCCAAGGAGGTGCAGGATGTCATTTTGGAGGCCAGAAGGCCATCAACTAGAAAAGCTTACTCTGCAAAATGGAAACATTTTTGTGTTTGGAATGAGGTAAAGGGCCAGTGCCCTGGAAAACTGAATTTACATCAAATAGTACAATATTTGGCCGAACTGCTAAGCAGTGGACTTTCGTTCTCCTCCATCAAAATCCATGCCTCAGCCATCTCTGCAGAATACAACACTGATCCACCTTTATTCTCTCACCCTCTATTAAGACAGTTCCTCAGAGGAGCTAAGAATTTAAGACCTCCAAGAAAACAACCAATACCTGCTTGGGATCTTAATTTCATTCTGGAAAAACTGACTTTGCCCCCTTTTGAACCAGCTGCCTCCTCAGATTTACAATATTTGTCCTGGAAAACAGCTTTCCTTCTGGCTATCATTTCAGCTCGTAGAGTTTCAGAACTACAGGCTCTTATGGCTGTCCAGCCTTTCATCATCTTCCATCAGGACAGAGTTTCATTACGTACCAACCTGTCCTTTATGCCTAAAGTGGTATCCAGGGTAGCTTTAAATCAGGCCATACATTTACCTACTTTTTATCCTAATCCTCAAAACAAAGGGGAGAGATTACTGCATTCCTTGGACATCCACAGACAACTGCATTATTATTTGGACAGAACAAAGCCTTTCAGAAAATCAGAACAGCTTTTTGTGGCCTATGCGGTAGGAGCTCAAGGAAAGTCAATATCCAAACAGACAATCTCAAAATGGGTAGCCCACTGCATACGCTTTTGCTATTCCTTTCATGGCAAAACTGTACCTACAGGCATTAGAACTCATTCCACCAGGGCCACAGCCACCTCTGCAGCCTTCCTCAGAGGAGTTCCTACCAAGGATATTTTAGAAGCAGCCACTTTCTCTAAGCACTACAACCTACCATTATAGTCCAAGTCTAGAGCAGGCTTTGCCACTGCAGTATTGCAGGGCATTTTGGCACCTCCTAGCTCCACCTAGTGCCTACCACCCCTTTCTTAGCTTTGGGATTCTACCCATCTGTTATGACTGCAGCTGTATGCACGATGAACATAGTACAGTTTTGTACCTACCATAAATGTAGATGTTCGAGTGCTAATACAGCTGCAGTCCAGGTTTCCCTCCCACCTTCCCCTCTAGGGGTATTCTTTTATGGTGTGTTTGCTTGCAACTACTGTTTTTTGATTATATTGCATTGCATTATTACATTATTTTATGTATTGCCTTCCTTCTGGGGGCACCTGACATCTGGGGCAAGAAAGACTGAAGAAAATGGCGTCGGCTGGTTCTTTTATACCCCTGTCGCACTGACATCAGGGAAGAAGCGATGACAACAGACACCGGACCTAGACTTTGGAATTCGGCCGACCGAAGACCCGCCTGACGGCAGGAGAACCCATCTGTTATGACTGCAGCTGTATTAGCACTCGAACATCTACATTTATGGTAGGTACAAAAGTGTACTTTCTGGTAAGTCATTATTATGTCTGCATGGTTGTTTCTTGGAGGGAGGGGTTTGCTGGATGTTCTTCGTGTTGCACTTTCAGTCATTACATTTGGGTTATCTGCTTGCAGTAACCCTCAGTCTGCCTGATTAACAAAATCTTGGGTCCTACGTCGGTTGCTGTCTCTTCTTCTGTTACATCAGGTCGTCAGGGGTATAAAACATGCAGCCGACGTCATTACATCAGTCTTTCTTGCTGTGTGGTGCCCGAAGCAGAAGCAGTTCGCAAGTGCCGGTTGGCCGACTCCTGAAATTTTCGTTTTCGAGTTTCAGAACCAAAGTCCTCAATTAAAAGCTAAGTACCCCTTGCCTAGGCCCTGACCACGATGTACCTTGCTGTCTGTTTTGTGCTTATTTAAACCACAGACTATCCGTCGTAGGTATATTTGTGCTTCTAAATTTTTTGGTGCTCTGTTCAATTATCCTGATATGTCTTCGGTAAGCCATCCAACTACTGACATTCCAAAAAAGCAAAGATAAAGACAGAGACAGGCCACCTAGTTCGCCAGTACTCAGTGAGGCGCTTTCGCAGCACCTGATACCTGCTACTTCAGATTCGCAGACCTCTACCGAGACCCATCCGGAGTCCGGTATGCCGCAAGATGCTTCAACTGTGGAACCTGCGGATCTCTCTACCTTGGATGAGTCTGGAGCCGCTGTGCAGGCACCGGCTTCTGAGGGTGTATTCAGGCCTACTGACTTGCATATTAAACCGGCGCCATCTTCTTCTTCAAGGCCTAAACTGATGCCCAGACCACATGGTCCAGCCTCTATGCCTAAAGAACAAATGATAAGAATGACTGAAGACCTTATTACTTTAATCAGGGGAAGCCAGCCTTCCCCCTCTAAGAGACCTAGGACTGAGTTTGCTTATGATACTTCTGACCAGGATTCTGAAATTTCTGTTTCCTCTGATGACCAGGATTTACCCTTATCTACCTATGAGCATTCTGATGCTGAAGACTCTTATCAATCTGCTTCCCCCCCAGAGGATTTCTCTTTTGGTGAAACCTTGCACACTCTCGGAGAGCTTTTTCCTTGGTAAAGTTAGGATTTCTTGGATTCTAAAAAGAGGCTTAGGAATTTCTTACTCCCGCCCCAGCACAGGCCTTTAGCTATAACTCCTGTACTGGACATTGTTGATGATGCCTTTTCGGAATCTAGCATGGCTCCTGACTCTCTTCCTCCTCCTTCCAGAAAACCTGATAGATATTACATAATTCCTGACTCACACAAGCTCCTTTTCAAAAATCCTACTGCGGATCCTGAAACCATTTCACAGGGACTCAAGGGCATTAAAGCTACTACTGCCAAAAGTCCTACCCCCTCTGATAGAGACTATAGGGCGCTGGATAGATGGGGTAAGAAGTTATACACTTCTGCAACTTTGGCCATTAGGGCCTTGAATTGCTAGTTTCATATGTTAAAGTATCAGCTGCATATTATTGGATTGTTTAAACAGAAAAGGATGTTGATTCCTGATTGTGCTGAAAATAAGGATTTACAGGATTTTTTGCATTCTGCTGAACAAGTTGGTAAACATACATTGCAATGTGGGTTTGATTCACTAGAGGCATCTTGCAGGGCTGCGGTAACTGAGTCTGTACTTAGAAGGCATGCTTGACTTAAGGAGCAATCCTTGCCAGATCATGTTAAAGCGAAATTACTGGATACCCCCTTAAATCAGGGCCACCTGTTTGGCAATAAGGCAGAAGAAGTTCTTAAAAAGATGGAGGAAAAAACTAAATCCATGCAAACTGTTAAAGACCTTTTTACAAGTACAGCCTCCAAGATTTAATAGGCATTGGCCTTCTAAGAATTGGTCCTTTCCTGCCTCTTCCAGACCTTCTCTGTCCAAACCCAGATCCAGCAGAGCACCCAGGCTTCAGTCCCAGGGGACGGACAGGACTAAGCAGTGGGGGGCCTCCACTTGCAAATTTGGGAGTAGTAAAATTCCCCCTATGATAAACTGTCTCAGTGACTTCTTTTTAAAACTTCCAAGCACTTCTCAACTGCCTACCCCTTTGGGGGGAAAGATTGCACTTCATGCAAAGAACTGGGGACTCATTACCCAGGACAGATGGGTTTTAAATATAGTGCCCCTAGGATACAGATTTCACGTCCACATGTCACCAATTCCAAGCGGTTGGCCGGATCTACCTCCAAAGCAGTGGGCAGAGGCCCCAAAGCAGGTACTCTCTCTTAAGCATAGGGGCTATTCAGTTGATATCAGAAGAGAAAAAGGGGCAAGGTATCTACTCGAGATTTTTCCTGGTACCCAGAAAAGACAATTCATGGCGTCCTATCCTGGACCTGCCTACTCTAAACACCCTTTTGGTGATTCCAAAATTCAGGATGCTGACTCTTCAGCAGTTGCTTCATATGCTAAGCATAGATGCCTGGTTGGCAACACTAAATTTAAAGGAAGCATACCTGCACATCCCAATCAGGGAATCTTGCAGAAGATACCTACTCTTCAAAGCAGGCTACACGCACTTATCAGTTCTCTGCACTACCCTTTAGCTTATCTACTGCGCCCAGGGTATTCACAAAGTGCCTAACTCCAGTCATTGCATTTTGCAGGCAAAGAAATATTCAAATATACCAGTACCTGGACGATTGCCTAATTCAGGCAGAAAACCTGGACATACTTTTGAATCATCTGGCTTTTGTACAGAGGGTGCGAACTTGTTTGGGGTACACCATAAACAAAAAGAAATCACACCTGGTACCCTGTCAACAAATTATATTCCTGGGAGCAAGCTTGAATACAACTTCCCAGATGGCTTTCCTCATGCCAGAGAAACAAATTCACTTGACAACGTACGTCATACAAGTGGTCACAAAACCCTGCTATCTGCAAGGCAAATACTACAAGCCTTGGGGTTCATGGCCTCCTGCATTCTTTTAATTCCATATGCAAGACTGCATATGAGGAAACTACAATGGTTTCTAAAAAGCATGTGGTGTCAACATTCTCAGGATATAGAAGCAATGATTCCTATCACTCCTTGTCTACGCCTAGAGTTCCTTTGGTGGGCAGAGGCCTGCCACCAAAACAAGGGACTACCATTCACACTACCCCCTGCTGCCCAAACCCTAACAGATGCATTAGACTATGCATGGGGGGGGCACACCTGGCAGAGAAGTGCATTCAGGGCAAATGGAGCCCAATTCAAATGCACCTTCACAGCAATCATAAAGAAATGTTAGTTGTACAGAAAGCTCTGACAGCCTTCAAGGACCACATTCTTCAAGGACAATTAATGGTAAAGACTTGACAACACCACTGTTATGTGGTACATAAACAAGTGGGGGGTACACATTCTTACCCCTCTGCAGACTAGCTATGGCATTGTGGAACACGGCCTTGAGCTACTAAGTACAACTACAAGCTCAATTCCTGCCAGGAAAACTAAATACACTGGCAGATAGACTAAGCAGAACCCTCATAGACTCACACGAGTGGAAACTGGAACCAAGGATTTTCAACATGTTGACAAGCAAATGGGGGAGCCCAGATATAGACCTGTTTGCCTCCCCCTAGAACTGTCAGTTGGAAAAAATTTGTGCAAGGACTTCCCACAGACAAGCTTGGAAAGTGGATGCTCTGTCCTTCAGCTGGAAAAACCTATCAGTTTATGCCTTTTTTCCTCTGCCTGTGCTCTCCAAAGTACTACTAAAGATCAACCAAGACAAACCAAGGATGATTTTGATTGTATCAGCCTGGCCACACTAACACTGGTACCCCCCTCCCGCGCAATGTCACTGTTGGCCCCATGGCACCTGCCTCAGACACCCTACCCTGTTGTCTCAGCAGGAGAACCAGATTCTGTACCCTCAGCTTCAAACACTGAACCTAGCAGCCTGGCTAATTACCTAAGCTCTCCTTTACCATCCCTCAGTAAACCAGTGATGGATGTCATTTTAAAGGCAAGGAGGCCTAGTACTAGAAAATCTCATGCTGAAAAATGGAAAAGATTCTGTGCCTGGAACCATTCTCAAGGGATGAGCACAGCAGTGCCCAATTTACCTCAGATTTTACAATACTTAACTGAGATGCTTCACAAGGGCATGTCTTTTTCTTCAATAAAATTTCACGCCTCAGCCTTTTCATCTCATTATAACACAGAACCTCCCCTCTTCTCTATTCCACTGCTCAAGCAGTTCCTCAGAGGGGCCAACAATTTAAGACCACCCAGGAGAGCTTCAACTCCAGCCTGGGACCTTAACTTTGTATTGGAGAAACTCACCCTTCCTCCTTTCGAGCCAGCTGCTAGTGCAGATTTAAAATTCCTTTCTTGGAAAACAGCTTCCCTTTTATCCATCACTTCAGCAAGAAGGGTATCTGAATTACAGGCCCTTATGGCAGTGGAGCCTTTTATCATCTTTCTTGCGGACAGGGTGTCCCTCAGGACCAGTCCCTCTTTCATGCCAAAGGTGGTATCCAGTGTGGCCTTTAATCAGTTCATTTGCCTACCTTCTTTCCTAATCCACAGAACAAAGGGGAACGGATACTGCACTCCTTAGATGTGCACAGACAACTTAGATTCTACTTGGACAGGTCTAAACCTCAAAGGAAATCTAAACAACTGCTGGTGGCATTTGCCGCAGGGACAGAGGGGGAAGCCTATTTCAAAGCGAACCATCTCCAAATGGATAGGCCATTGCATTCATTTCTGCTTTAAGCACCATGGAAAACCTATCCCACAGTGGATCAGATCCCACTCAACCAGGGCTGCATCTACCTCTACAGCCTTTCTCAGAGGCATACCTACCAGGGACATCCTAGTAGCTGCTACCTGGAGTTCTGTACATACTTTCACCAAGCATTACCATTTGCCAATTTTCTCTAAATCCAGAACTGGCTTTGCCACTGCAGTTTTGCAGGGCCTTAAAGCTGGTCATAATGCTATCCAAATTTCTCCTCCCGTCCTTAGCTTTGAGAATCTAACCAAATGTAAAAGTGAAACATGAAAAACCTAGTACAGTTGTGTACACTTACCATAAATATAGATGTTGGAGTATATTCACTGTTGCAGTCCTGCTTACCCTCCCTCCAGCCCCCTGACTTCGTTTGGCTATACCTCTTCTCTCCTTTTCAATTCTTAAAAGCTTTTTGGTGTATTTGCTTTTTTGTTTGAGGTATAGCCTTGTATATTTATAGATTTAATTGCTTCCCATTGGGCGGGGCACCTGACATCTGGGGCAAGAAAAACTGATGTAATGACGTCGGCTGCATGTTTTATACCCCTGACGACCTGACGTCATAGAAGAAGAGACAGCAACTGAAGTAGGACCCAAGACTTTGTTAATCAGGCCGACTGAGGGCTACTGCAAGCAGATAACCCAAATGTAATGACTGCAACAGTGAATACACTCGAACATCTACATTTATGGTGAGTGTACACAACTGTAATTTTACTTAGTTTATATGTATACATTTTTGCCAGTAACTATAATAAAGCTTGTTTACTGTTTGATAGTTTTTTTCAAGTCTTATTATAAATATTGTATGTTATTTCTTTGGATGTCAACAGTTTTTGGAAATAAATGCTTATATCCATTCATTACAACACTTCCCAGGACTGCTTTGCCAGACAAATGTTTATTGTACTGCACACTGTCAGCAGAGGATGGTGATGTTGCATGGTACACTATTGTGATACATTAAGTTGATTTAAAGTTTACCATCAAGTGTGTTTTGGATGGTAGCCACCATTCAGCACCCGATGCGGGGGGCTCAGTCACTGCACTCTTGCTGTCTAAATATACCCAGGTTAACCTGGTGATAGACTTGACTGAACAGGGTTTTGTTAAGCAGCTGATATGGTAAGAAGGTAAATCTAGAAGTGTGACATTTCTGTTAGGATTCAGAGGTTTGATGTCAAGGTTTTGACATTGGGTGCTTTGATAAGCTTTTATTGTTGCTGTTCTGTTTTTCTCTTGTTTTTGTAAAATGTTAGGTGCTTAACTTTATTGTATCACAAGTCTTTCCTGATCCTCCCAACACTATTTAATTTTACTCAGTGTGTGGTTACGTGTAGGGTAATTAGCTTGAAGTGGCTACAGTGATTAAGATGCCATGTAAGTGTTTACCTACAGTGAAGTCACTGTTTCAGTATACTCCTCTGTGAGCTACCCCATTTTCTCTGTTACTTAAGCCTCCTGACATAACATGGTTTCAGAAGTGGATAAATATTTTGTCAGAACCAAAGGGATATATCTGCCCAAATATGTTTTTCCTGAAAAAAATGGCCTAACTGCAATTACCAGGGACTTTCATGGGAAAGAAAATAGGCAAAAAAAAATAGAAGCTTTGAAGTTCCAGAATTATTGTCAACCCGGAAAGAACTCTGCTTATTATATTTGTTCTTTGTAAGAACACAAGACTTTAAGTAGACAGTAGATGTTTAAGTTTAAAAAGTACAGCTAAAGACTATGAATGTAGAGAGTTTACAATTCACTGGTAAGTAATAGCATTGTGTGTCCTAAAAGAAGTAATGAAACAGGGGTAGGCCTCTAAGGAAAACAGTTGTGCCCCTGTCTGACATTGTGGATGTATGTAGGGTTAAGTGGAATTACTAGTACACAGTTTAACAAAATAATTTTCTGAGAAAAATGTCTGTAAGATAAAATGAGTCAAATAAATGAGAAATGAGGATATGTTGTGAAAGTGCTGATATGAAAAAATAGCATTTTGAGAATTCAGAATGGGGGCCAGAAAAATGTGAGGTTGTAATTCATGGTTCTTGCAGCAGGCTTGACTGTAAACAAGAGCTTTAAGCATTATTTTGCATTTAATCGGTCTTGTAGTCTATGCTAGAAATGAAACTTTACTAAGTTGCACAGAAAAAAGTTTTCAAAAGAATGTGTGTGTTGACTAGAAATATGAAAATTGGTTGCTTGTTGGTACTGTGGAAGCAGCAAGTTAATACAATATCTGAAAGTGCTTCTGAGGCATCTGTATCATTCAGACAAGAACACACATTACAAGAAATAGTTAAAAATGTTGAATTTAAACTAGACAAATGTTAAATTTAAATTAGGTTCATATGCAGTGTGTAGTACATCTCAAGGTATCTTAAAAGCACTGGAGTACAAAGGCAGTGAAGAGAGAGCAGTCTAGCTTGGTCACTCAGTGGTACCATTTGTTCAAAAATAGCTGAAGATAAAAATTTAAAAAAATAAGTACAAAATTTTTTCCTGGCTGTAATGCGCAAGTTAATTCTGGTAATATTTTGAGTCATTTGGCTAATGAGAATCTGGGGATGGAAAAATAAATTCCCAATGTAAATAAAAAGACTGAATGTGCACAGGCTGTGTCGTACAGATGGTTTGAAGCCCTGCCTTGTGACCCTTAGGATTCGGGCTCAGCTAGTGACCCTAGCATTGCAAAAATTGAAGAGAAAAGGGTTGAAGTGAGTAGCAGATGTAGGCTCACTCATCCTTTTTGGGCGGAAGATGGTCCCAACCTCTGTATTGTTTGGACATACTGAAGAAGAGTGGTGGACAGCATACAGTGTAAGGGCCAAAAGTATGTATGCTGCTCTGCTGAGCATGCTTGCAGTCATTAGCCTTCGTGGGGCATGTTTTCACAGAGGAAAGGCATAGCAGGCTTTCATCTACCAACATACAAGTCACCCCGCCTGGGGACGGGTTAGGCCTGGGAAAATTACATTGGGCTATCTTGGTGACAACCAGGCTGTCACTGGCTCTAGGCCCAGTAATCGGGGACAGAATGGGGATAGTGAAGTAGAAAGAAGGGAGAGAAACGAGGATATTAAATTGCATTCATACAGAGAGTCTGTTGCAAAACAAATCTCAGATGTAGTGTAGATGCATAATAGCAGCATAACTACTGATTTATTTAGAGGCTTCCAAAGTTTGCTAGAACAGCCAGTAAGTATAGCTAGGGTGGGGCAAAGTGTTGAGGGGTGTGTGTTATTGGTCAATTCCGATAACTCATTAATGCATACTGACTTTTAAAAGCTGGTACTGCATTTGCTGTCAAACCTGAGTGTTGTAGCACTCCATGTGTGGTCTAAACTGTGTAGCAACTGCTAGCTACATTTGTAGCAGGCAGTTAGCTACAGTTTAGAAATTTTTTTTCCTTTTTGTTAAAGTAAATCCTAAATGCTTTAGCACTCCATGCAGAGTATAGTGTAGCAAGCAGTTTGCTGCAGTTTAAAATGTGATGTTTTTTAACTAAAACCTCAGTGCTGTAGTCCTCAGTGCAGGGAGTAAACGTTTTGCTTTTGTTTTGTTTTTTTAAATAAAATAATAAGAATGAGGGTCGGGACAGGGCACATAATCAGGACCTAATTGGCTGGGGCAGGAGGGTGGGTTTGTTATATATCTGGTCAAGCTGGTTGGTGTGCCAGTAGAACGAACAGAAGTTTATTGCTGTTCACTTGGGGGGGGGGGGGTTGCGTTCAAATTGGGTGCGGTCTTCAAGAAGCCAGCCTTTTGGAGAAGCCCACTTTTGCTTTTCACTTGAGCTGAGCGGATGGAGTGCTAGTTCTTGGTACTGGCACGGGGCACTGGTTGAGCCAGATACTCTTCTAAGAAAAGTATATATGAATACTTTTTGGGCAGATCATTAGATTGTATCATTAGCTTTCAGGAATAAAGTGGACCAAGAGTTAAAGCAAACTGAAAGCTTAATTGGGAGCCAGCATTGAATGAGTTAATAGTATGCTCAATACCTTTGCCATTTGTATCTGTCCCCTAAGATTCAGGCGATGAAAAGACCCATTAGTTTTTGCTTGCAGTTGAAAAAGTGCTCTTAAGAATAGTAAATGCTGCTTTTTTCCCCTTCCAAGTGTTGGTTGCAAGCTAGGATTTCTAATAGGCAAAGCTAGATGATCAGAGCTCCACATTTTGTGCTTATTACATTTGGAGGCTGCAGGTTCCTTAATCTTCTGTTTGGCATTTTTTTTTTCACAACCAGAAGTATCCCTCCCTTTGTGGGGGTTGTCCCATGCAACTTTTTGTATGGGGGTACATTGGTGGCCAAAGTTGTATGAACCAGGATATCCTTAATATAGAGGTTCTGCCCTTTGTTGGGTGCTTTCATTCTTGCTGTGGGTGGTTAGTAGAGAAAGAAAGGGTATTTTCTCTCTCCTCCCTTTGCATGGAAAAACCCCCTCTGTTAGGTGAGGTGGAGGACATTTTGAGCTGTGGGAGGTGAGTTTCCATTGATGTCTCTCTTCAGGGTGACAGTCTGTGTAGTGGGGAATGTTCCTGACATGTTCTGAGTTCCTTTTGGTGCATAGACATGTTAGATAAGATCATTTTCATCACCAACTGAGAGATTATTCTTCATAGCTCCTCTGGAAAGAGGGATTTTAGGTCTATTTTCTTGCCCATTTGAGAACTTCCTTTTAGGGCCACATTAGCTGTGATGTTCAGCTGCAGTTTTCTGTGGGTGGCCTGTTTGAACCTCCTTTTCTTTCCCCAACAAACAATGGAGTGGCTTCTAGGGATCTCTCCCTAGTGTTTTCACTCAGATGATGACAAATTTTGGTGAGAGAGCATGCAACTCTCCCAGGCTTTTTTGCCATGCTTGAGGGTAAGACTGCTGGTGCAAGGGGGTGGGGAGTCCTGACATGTTGGCCAGTGGGAAGAGGGTGTTGAGAGCTTGTGTGTGCCTTCTGTGGCTGGAGGTTTTTCAACACCTTAAGCATTGGTTTCATCCTGGTAGTAGGGGTCTTGGCCTTTTTTGACTCATGACCTGGTCTCCTACTTTTCTCGGCCTCTCAGTTTTTGTTCATTTTCCATTAGAGGATGTTGATTGATCTGCTGAAATGCTACAGCTTGGGTCAGATGGGAGTAGTTCTGTAGAAGGCTGACCAGGTATCTTTTATCTGATTGGCTGGCTGCAGGCGTCCAGAATCTTGGGTAGTTTTGTGTGATCTGCTATCTGGATGGTTGTATAGGGTTTGAGGCAGTTTCAGTGAATCCAGGTAGAAGGGTAGGATGGGAGTTCAACTGGTTGAGAATGCCAGTTGATTGGTGCCTGCTAAAAAGATTTTTTTCCTCACCCTGTGCTAGTTTGAGGGTATTTCCTCTCCTGGCAACTCTACTTCCTGCATGTGTCCTTGTGTTCCCACAGTAGTTTGTCATTCCTGCTCAGGGTCGTCTTCCAGTTACCTGTGGGAGCTCAAAGCAAAGATTATGAAGGGGAACACACTTCACTCCCCAAAAAAAAGTGCTCATGTATATTTGTGGCTGCCTTACACATTTGACCGATTCATTTGACGCTGGTGTAGAGAGTGAAAGTCCTGACTTATTTGTTTATTGGGATAGTCCGACTGGGCAGGTGCCTATTTTCACTGGAGGCCCAGAGGGGAAAGCCCCAGAAGATACAAAAGCAGACAAATTAAGAAAACAAATTAGGAAAACAAGTAAAGTAAAACACATTAATAACAAGCTGTACATTAAAAATCCAACAGCAGTTGTAAGTACATTGGAATACAATTTGAGCAAGAAATATTGTTGATAATACGTATTACAGATAAGGTATTTACAAGCAGTGTGTAAGTACAGGATTCAGTTAGGGTTATGAATATTTGTTTTAATTTATCTAGGTAATGTAACAATTTATAATGTGTATTAAACTTTGTCTAAGGTAATTGATACGGAGTTCAGGAATCAAGGTAACAGTAGAAAAAGAGTGAATGGCTTAGAGAGGGAATATATAGAGAAAGTGGGAGTATAGCTGTGAGGGAAGAAATAAGTGAGTTGAGTTAGGGTAGCATCAGGTAAAGAAATTAAAAAGGAAGTAATGCAGATATAAATGAGCCAAGAGTTAGACGTGAGCAGAGCCAAGAGTTGGGTAAGATTTCAGAAGAGCTTTGAACTGTGAGGGATTAGTAGTGGTTAGGATGTGCTGGGTGTAGAGTTCCAGGTTCTGGCGATCTGGTTGAAGTAAAGAGATTCTCCAGAACAATTACTAACTTTTGACTTGTAATAGAAGTTTATCGAAAGACATCAAGTATCCTTAATTAGATTGAGGTTGTAGTAGATTATGGAGTGCTGGATACCTGTCAGGTTGGTATACTAGAATAAATATGCAGCACAGCCTCCTGTCTCACAGCGAAAAAATGCACCAGCACGATGTAAAGATATAAAAGCACAAGATTTAATCCAATAAATAAAATGCATAGGTTTTATGTGTATTTTTCCAATGTTTTATTGTTTTATTGCATTATTGTTCATTGGAAACTTGTCCATTTATGCACTGGCACTTTTTTGTAGGTACTAGCACTTTAAAATGTATTTATTTGGAACATGTGATTTCATCAATTAAGTAATGTTCAAATGTATTTAAGGCTGGTTGTTAGCTTTATTTAGTGTTCTGAAGAAGTCCATTGTGGATGAAAGCGCTTAACTGTGTGTGCATTTTATTTATTGGATTAAATCTTGTGCTTTTATATCTTTACATCGTGCTGGTGCATTTTTTCGCTGTGAGACAGGAGGCTGTGCTGCATATTTATTCTTTTTGTGGACTGTTCTCAGTTTGGTCTTTTTTATCAGGTTGGTATACTATTTAATGGGCCATTTTAAGTTGAGTGAATGTAAGGAGGTTGGCTAATTCAAGCCAGTTTAGTTAACGTAAGGCAGTACAGTGATGAGATCTATACGGGTAATTGGTAGCAGATCTGGCAGTCTTATTGTAGCAGGTGTCTAGTTTTGCAAGGGTTGATGTCCTTCAAGGATGCATCTGCAGTCCTTACAAATGGGTTGTCCTGTCGTCAGGCAGCCCTTCGGTCGGCCGGATTCCAAAGTCTGGGTCTGGCCTCGGCTGGTGTCGCACTTCACCCGACGTCATAGCTGCAGTTCTTCGGGTATAAAGGCATCAGCCGACGCCATTTTCCTCAGTCTTTCTTGCCGCGTGGTGCCCGAAGCAGAAGCTGTTCGCAAGTGCCGGTCGGTCAGAACCAGAGATTACTACTACCGAATACTTCTACTACTACCGAAGACTTCTAAAAAGCTAAGTACCCCGTTGGGGACTCTTTCTTGCCTCAGCCAATGTCAGAAAAAGTGAATAACTGTTTAACTTGTGGGAAACAAATACCTCATAAAGATTTCCACTCTTACTGCTTACCTTGTTTAGGCCCAGACCACGACGTAGCAGCTTGTCTAGCCTGTGCTTCTTTTAACCGACGGACGCTTAGACATCGGTCGGAATTTGCTGAGGAGTTTTTCGGCTCCGCATTTGCTTACATTATGCCGTCGGATCCTCCGACTACGCAAATTTCTAAAAAGCGCAAGGAAAAGGACCGACACTCGCGGTCTCGGCCGAAACCGCGGTTAAGCCAACCGTAAGTGTCTCGGTTTCGGTTGAAACCGAGCTCTCGGTTCTTCCTTCAGCCGAAAGCTTACCTCCTACCGAGGCCTCATCCAACCTGGTTGAATCGGCTACTGAAATCCCACCTGCTCTTGCAGGTTCCCAGGATTTATCTGATACTATCCCCTTGGATATTTCAACCCCTGCACGTGGAGCTGCTAGGCCACCTGCAACCATGTCGATTAAGGCCTTTGCCAGGGCTAAAGCAGCTAAATCTGCCAAAACTGTGCCTGCTAAGACCCCCTCTCACAGGCCTAGCTCTAGTTCACAAATGCTTACTCTAGCAGAGGATCTCATTTCTTTGATCCGGGGATCCCAACCTCACCCAGACAGGGCCTCTCACCCACCTCCAGAGAAGAGGCCTAGAGCAGAGCCCCCTGAGCCAGTTTCTACAGATGACTCCTCTGATGATTCAGATAATTCAAACCCTCCAGAGGGCCCTTATGAAGACTCTGATGCTGAAGAGTCCATTCCTTCTGCCTCTCCGCCTGAGGAATTTTCCTTTGGGGAAACCTTGCATGCTATGAGGGAACAATTTCAGTGGCAGGGCCAGGATTTTTCAGACTCTAGAAAAAGACTTAGAACCTTTCTGCATTTACCACAGCATAGGCCTTTAGCCATCCCTCCAGTTCTTACTGTTGTGGATGATGCATTTAATGATGCTTGTACTGCTCCTGATTCACTTCCTCCGGCCCCTGCTAAGCCCGATAGGTACTACAGGGTTCCGGACACACATTATCATTTGTATAAGGCTCCTTTTGCAGATCCCGAAACTATCTCCCAGGGACCTAAGGCTGTAGCAGCTACCTCTCCCAAAACCCCCCTCCCCTCTGAAAGGGAATCCAGGGCCTTAGAGAGATGGGGTAAAAAAGTTTACACTTCTGCTACTCTTTCAGCTAGGGCCTTGAACTGTCAATTCCACATGATCCAGTATCAAGAATTTATGTTAGACCAGTTAACTAAAAAGCTGTCCTCGGATGAACCTTTAGACAAAAAATCTGTTCAGGAAATGGTACATAACATTCAGCAGGTCAGTAACCATTCCTTAAAATGCAGCTATGATGCACTGGAGGCTTCCTTTAGATCAGCCATGACTGGCACAGTGATCAGAAGACATGCATGGTTAAAAGAGCAGGCCTTACCAGATCATGTTAAATCAAAGCTACTAGATGCTCCCATGGACAAGATCAATTTGTTTGGCTCTCCTGCACAACAGGTGCTGAAGAAGATGGAAGAGAAGGCAAAATCTGTCCAGACAGTCAAAGATTTCTTACAGGTCCAACCTCCAAGGTTTAGCAGGAATTGGCCCTCCAAGAATTGGTCCTTTCCAGACACCTCCAGAGCTCAGAGAGGCAGGAATAGGCGCTCAAGAGGCAGGGGTCAATCCAGAGGTGCCTACAGGGGACGTCAGTGGCAGGCTAACAACCAGCGAAGTACAGCCACCACCACTACTACAGGACAATCACAGTGACTTGGCTCTAGCACCGCCTACCAGGGAACAACTAGAAGCACCCTTAGGCGGGAAGCTAGCCTTATTTTCAGTAAACTGGCATTACATCACAGGAGACAAGTGGATTTTGCAGACAATAGACCAAGGTTACAGGTTTCACTTCCATACTCTACCAAGGAAGAGAGGAATGCCAAACCTACCTCCAAATCAAAAGGCAGAAGCTCTAAAGCAAATAACTCACTAAGGATGAGAGCTGTAGAAAAGGTACCATCTATGGAGCAAGGACAAGGATTTTACTCCAGGCTCTTCCTGGTACCAAGAAAAGAAAACCAATGGAGACCTATTCTCGACCTGTCCGCTTTAAACACATACCTCATTGTCCCAAAATTCAAAATGCTGACCCTACAGCAGCTTCTTCCCATGTTGGGCAAGGAGTCTTGGCTGGTAACTCTAGATCTCAAGGAGGCATACCTGCACGTCCCCATACGACCAAATTGCAGAAGATACCTCAGATTTCTTGCAGGATCAGAGCATTATCAATTCTCAGCATTGCCCTTTGGCTTATCTACTGCGCCCAGAGTGTTCACGAAATGCCTGGCATCAGTAATTGCTCATTGCAGGCTTCAGGGAATTCAAATCTACCCTTACCGGGACGACTGCCTGTTATAAGCGGACAACAAAAACAAACTAGCAGAAGACTTGAAAAGGGTCATTTATCTACTGCAAGCCCTGGGATACACAGTCAGTATAAAAAGTCAAGGCTGATACCATCCCAAAGGATAACCTTTTTGGGTGCAGAGCTGGACACATCAAAACAAATGGCATTCCTAACAGTAGAAAAACAGGAGCAACTCCCTCTCTACTTCTTGGCATTAACAAAACAGAACCAGCTAACAGCAAGAAAAGTCCTGCAAGCCTTGGGTTTCATGGCATCCTGCATAATATTGGTTCCACATGCCAGACTGCATATGAGAAAGTTACAGTGGTACCTAAGGAATTTATGGTCTCAGCACAAGCACAGCCTAGAAACCCAAATTCCAATAATCCCATGCCTGAAGCAAGAATTCAAATGGTGGGCTCAGGCCTGTCAATCAAACAAAGGACTGCCCTTCCACAGCACTCAACCAAGCCAGACCATCGCAACGGACGCCTCAGACCTCGGTTGGGGGGCGCACATGCTGGACAAGTGCATACAAGGCTTATGGACTCAAGACCAGCTGCACCTACACATAAATCAAAAGGAAATGCTGGCAGTAAAACTGGCAATTCAGACATTCAGACCATTTCTTCGACAAGGTCAACTGTTGATAAGGACAGACAACACCACAGTTATGTGGTACATCAACAAACAGGGAGACACACATTCGTACCCTCTATGCCGGATGGCAATGGACCTCTGGAATGTGGCCCTGAGCTTCAACATTCAGTTACAAGCAATTTTTGTGCCAGGAAAAGAAAACATACTAGCAGACATACTAAGCAGAACTACCACGGATGCCCACGAATGGATGCTGCATCCGGACATATTCAAAACCATTACAAGAAAATGGGGACTACCAGAAATAGACTTATTTGCATCCCCACGCAATCACCAACTGAATAAATTCTGCACAAGGACGTACCACCCACTTGCTTGGAAAGTGGACTCCCTATCTTTCAGTTGGAAAACCCTGACAACATATGCATTCCCACCACTTCCTTTGATGCACAAGGTGCTATTGAAGATCAAAGATGACCGTCCAAGGATCATCCTGATAGCTCCAGACTGGCCAAGGCAACATTGGTACCCATTACTGAGGAGCATGTCTCGGGAACAAATATGGCCTCTACCCCTGGTTCCCTTACTGTTAACACAGAACAACTACAGCACCCTGCATCCAAACCTGAAAACACTGCAGCTGACTGCCTGGAACATTGCATAAGACCAAATAACCCAAGTTTATCCCAAAGGGTTAAAGACATTATCTTGGAGGCTCGCAGACCCTCAACAAGAAAAAATGATTCAGCAAAATGGAAAAGATATCACATTTGGAGTACTGCAAAAGGAGCAAATGTGTCACTGGTAAACATAGCCAACATCCTGGAATACTTGGCAGAGCTCTTCCACAACGGCCTGTCCTATTCTTCCATTAAGATTCATGCATCAGCTATTTCAGCAGAATACAACTTGGATCCTCCAGTCTACTCACATCCTCTGCTCAGGCAGTTTCTGAGAGGAATTAAAAATGTAAAACCACCTAGGAAGCCACCATTGCCAGCATGGGACTTGAACTTTGTGCTGGAAAAGTTGACACTCCCTCCTTTCGAACCAGCAGCAACAGCAGAATTACAATACTTATCATGGAAAACTGCTTTCCTGCTTGCAATCACTTCAGCAAGAAGGGTATCTGAGCTACAGGCATTAATGGCAGTACAGCCCTTCCTGATCTTCCATCAAGATAGTGTCCATGAGAACAAATCCTACTTTTATGCCAAAGGTGGTCTCCAGGGTATCTTTAAACCAAGCTATCCACCTACCTACATTCTTCCCCAACCCACAGAACAGGGGAGAAAGACTGTTGCATACCTTGGATGTACATAGACAATTACGTTACTACCTGGACAGGACCAAGGGCAATAGAAAAACTGACCAGCTACTGGTAGCATATGCAACAGGAATGGAAGGAAAAGCAATTTCAAAACAGACAGTCTCTAAGTGGATAGGAAATTGCATTAGATTTTGTTACTCCTACCATGGGAAGAAAACTCCAGAAAACATCAGGCCTCACTCTACAAGGGCTACAGCCACTACCACAGCTTTTCTACGAGGAGTGGCTACCAAAGACATTTTGGAGGCTGCTACTTGGAGCTCCGTGCATACATTTGCCAAGCATTATAATTTACCTTTATACTCCAGATCCCGAGCAGGTTTTGCCACTGCTGTTTTGCAAGGGATCTTAACTACACCATAATCTTATTTCTCCTCCTCCCCAAGTTTGTCTATGGTATTCTACCCATTTGTAAGGACTGCAGATGCATCCTTGAAGGACATAGTACAGTTTTGTACCTACCATAAATGTAGATGTCCGATAGGCATGCATCTGCAGTCAGGATTACCCACCCTCCTTCCCCTCTGTGGTACTCCTAGGGTATTTGCCCATCTTGTAGCTAGCTGGGGGAATCTATTATGGTGTGTTTGTTTGTATATATGTACATACATGCTTATTTTTTGTTTGCTCTCTACTATTTGGAACCATTTGCATTTATCCAAATTTAGCCTTCCTAGAGGGCACCTGACATCTGGGGCAAGAAACACTGAGGAAAATGGCGTCGGCTGATGCCTTTATACCCGAAGAACTGCAGCTATGACGTCGGGTGAAGTGCGACACCAGCGAGGCCAGACCCAGACTTTGGAATCCGGCTGACCGAAGGGCTGCCTGACGACAGGACAACCCATTTGTAAGGACTGCAGATGCATGCCTATCGGACATCTACATTTATGGTAGGTACAAAACTGTACTTTTTCTTCAGTTTGGTGAAGATAGAAGAGACGTAAAAATGAGTAGAGAGTTAGGTGAGTCCTGGCAGTGGATTGTCTTGTGGAATTGGTGGGGTATGGTTTAGCTCTGTAGAGCGAGCCTAGATTTATATAAACTTTTTTATGGTTAGGGACAAATGTTTATCAAATTTCATGTTATCAGTTGCAACTCCGAGTGGCTTAGTGTCTGAAACAGGTTCTGTTTTGGTGTTGGATGAATGTATTTGAAACTGGGATAGTGGGTCTGAGGTTTTATTTGAAAAAAAAAAATGTTTTCGTTTTATTGGGATTAAAAATTAACGGAGTCTGGGAGCCAAGATTCTGCTGCTGAGAAGGAGAGCTGGGTTATTTTTTTGGAGTTGACATAGTGAGGGGGATGTGCAGACAAGTGTGGAGTCATCTACTTACTGTATGCTTGATTGTTGAGGTGGGTAGCAATATGGAGCTTATTGTTGTAGACCTAATGTAACAGGTAGCAATGAGAAAGAGATCTCGTTGCTATTTTACAGCTTGTTGGTCACATAAGTAGTCGTGGAACCATGCAACGGCTGAATGGCTTAGTTTAAGAGATGTGAGTTCATTGAGAAGTTTTTGATGTGAGACTACATCAAATGCTTTGGACATGTCTAAGAATATTGAGGAAACTAGTTGAGCATTATTTTTGAGATGGTTGGTAGTGTTTGTGAAGCTTAAGATGGTTAGTACTATGGTGGTATTGGAAGCCATGTTGGGAGTTTGTTAAAAGTTTATTGGAAAGCAAATAATGTATGAGCTGGGAATGGATATATTTTTCAAGGATTTTGGATGACTGAGCTAAAATTGCAGTTGACCTGAAGTTCGAGAGTTTTGTACAAGACACACTTTTATGTAGTGGTATGATATAGGAGGGTATTTTTCAGATTTTGGGAACATGCTGTTCTATTACGAAGCAATTGATTAGAATAGAGACTGGATAATAGACTGTGTCTGCAGCTAACTTGAGCTATTCAAAGGGTAGATGGTCAGCAGCAAGGTAGGTAGTTTTGAGTTTAAGCTTTTTTTTTTTTTTTTTTTTTATGAAGCTGGTTTGTACAGGGTTGAATCAAAAGGAGTTGGGTGTTTCCTTTGGTCTTTTGGGAATAGTTGCGGGGATTATTACTGTTATTTTAGGTTAGATTTAATATGGAGTTTGTAAAGTATTGAATTGGGTGGCTATACTGTCCATGGTATCTGTAGTGTTAGGTGTTGGGGGTGTCAAGGGTTGACCTGGCTGTAGTAGTTTTATAGTAGCTCAGAATTTTTTGAGATTGTTTTTCTGCTTTTGTTGTGGTGCAGTTTAATAGGATTTTTTAACCCATTTCTTAGCTTCATTTCTTAGTTGCTGGTAATAATCTTGGGTGCATTGGTTTCTAATAGACTGCTATTGTGTCCAAGCTTTATCCTTGGGTTTAAGTAATTGCTTGGTTTCTTTTGTTAACCAGAGGGCATAGTTTGAGTTTATTTTAATAGTTCTTGGAGGAGCTTGGCTGTTCCGTTTGCCTATGAATTTATTAAAGTATGATATGGCAGCATCCGGTGGGAATGATGTTACTGGGGTCCAATCACATTGCTGTAGGGTTGAGATGAATGTTTGAGGTAACAAGCCTTTTCTGTTGCATGTTAGTCTATCTGCGGTATTTTTGAGGGAGTTTAGATAGTGCCTGAGCATGTAGGTAGGTAAGTGGTCGCCGATGATGTCTGGGAGGCAGCCTGAGTTGTAGGCTAGTTGACGGTTTGTTAGTTAAAATCCAGTATAGTATTCGCAGTCTAATTTTTTTTTTTTGTCGACTCTTGGAGATTGTATCAGCTAGGTGAATCCATACAAGTCAATGAAGTTTATGTGATTACTGGGTATGTGGTCAAGACTTACAGGATGTTTTATTTGTGGATGGCAGTGACCCCCTTAGTTGTCATTTAAACTTCACAGGCCACTGTATGCCATGAACTAGCACATTTGGAGAGAAAGGGTTTCCAAACATGCACATGCCAGCTTCAGCTCACTAGAGCAGTCCAAGCTTAAATACCACAATATTTTGCTTGGAGAGGTGGGGGCTGGGAAGGAGTTTGGATACATGTCTTATGAAGGAAAGCCCTACAGATAGAATGGAATGATGGGCTGAAAGAAATGAAGTCAGCAGTAGTTATATGTGAAGCCCTAGTTTAGCAAGTGGATTAAAGAGCTGATGTATTGTGAGTGTATAACCTGACAGAGAAAAAGTTAGGTATTCTTCATACCCATGAATTCTCTGGTGAGGTTTTTTTTTTTCCATCCTCAGCCTTGGGGGGAGGGGGACTAGTCATAAGTGCTCTTCCAGCAAGCACAGGCTTCAGTTTCGTCCACTACTTTTCTCTTCACTTGGGAGCAGCTGCCTTCAGTATTTTCTTTTAACTTTGACAGGCTGCTTTGGTCTTGAGTCCAGAAACACCTTTTGTGCTTGTACTGTGTTTTCTGGGTCTGTTAAATCATCGAACCCTTAAAGAAGCAAACAATGATTTATTGAACCCATGTAAGCGAAAGCTTACAATCTCGGAATGCTTAGAACAGCGATTTTTTTTCCAAGGGAAAAAAATAGCTGCTCCACACAAAAAAAAAAATGTTTAAACAGTACATAAAGTGGGGGGCTTCGCCCCCCACCTCTACTTAAATATACCAACTCTGAGATCTCACTACAATGACGAAAACTGCAAAGTAACAGAAGCGGTCAAGTGATTTCTTTCCCCATGGAAAGAATTTGCTTGTATGCCGTTTTGCTTTTTTTGCCTTTTCGTGCTTTCAAGTTCGATCAAGACGCATTTGAAAGGATGTGTCTTCGATCATTTAATAGGAACCCATGTTTTCCCCTATTGGACTTTTTCCTTTGTCAGAGGCTGTGCATTTGTGGAGTTAGGGGGTGTACACAGAGTTGACTTGCAGCACTGCAGAAAGGAGTATTTTATCTCTTGTTTTTGAAGGTGTTTTCAGTTTGTGATGGGGCAGTTAATGTTTTATTGATTTTTCTCTTCATCCTTCATGGTGGAATCCTTTGCCATATTAACTGCTGTACAATGAGGACCATTGTTAGTCCTCTGTGCCCCCCCCCCCTTTTTGGTCGTTAGAGTTCCTATAGTCAGAGTTCTTTATTTAGTGGGTTGGGTGCTAAGTCTTAATGATTGATGATTTGTGGGTGAGGTGCTTACTAGTGGCAGAGGGACAAATTTGTGGTCAACACTTTGTCAGAATGCATGTTGCCACAGGAACACTGCCATCCCCAAGTGTGAGAACATTGGGGAAAAGTTGTCAAATGCTGATTGATGGCAAGGATGAACTCTAGTATGGGACTTATCAAAGTGGAGTCCTGTATATAGAACAACTGACACTGTAGAAACATCTTATTTTTCACTTTGAATCTGTTTTCTTCAACAGTCTTTTAACTGCAAGCTATGTTAGGTAAATGTTTTGTCAAAGAATGTAACATTGTAGAATATAATTCACCTGATTTTTAACTTGTTTAATTGGGTATGTGCACTGCTCCTCGGACAGATGTTCATCGTGCATACAGCTGCAGTAATCACAGATGGGTTGTCTGCCATCAGGCGGGTCCTCGGTCGGCTGAATTCCAAAGTCTAGGTCCGGCGTCGGTTGCTGTCGCCTTCTTTCCTGACGTCAGTGCGACAGGGGTATATAAGACACAGCCGACGCCATTTTCTTCAGTCTTTTTTGCCGCGCGGTGCCCGAAGCAGAAGCAGTTCGCAAGTGCCGGTCGGCCAGCTCCTGAAATTACGAAAATTTGGAAACCGAAGTCTTCTTTAAAGCTAAGTACCCCGTTGGGGAAACTTTTCTTGCCTCTGACCGATGTCAAACAAAGTTAACAATTGTATTTCTTGTGGGAAGCAAATACCGCATAAGGATTTCCATTCCCTCTGCATACCTTGTTTAGGCCCAGACCACGACGTCTCTGGCTGTCGCTTTTGCGCTACTTTCATTAAACGCACTATTAAGCGTCGGCCGGAGTTCGCCCAGCACATTTTTGGTAAAGCTTTTGATTATAAAATGTCGTCGGAGACTCCGACTACCGTTTTGTCCAAAAAACGCAAGGACAAAGACCGACACGTGAGGTCCGTGGTCTCCGACACCACACCAAAACCGGCTACACGTGGTCCGGTTCTCAGCAAGGCGCCTACGCAGCCCCTGACTACCGACGACACTTCTCTGGCGGTATCTTCTGTAACCGAGACCGCAGGTGCCTCGGCCCATACCCAGACTACAGTTACCGAAGCCACTGTGAGTGTTGAGCCTCCTAATGTGGACAGGTCCACTTCCGCCCATGGTGTCTTCATCTTCCTTTTCCATAAAGGCATTTACTAAGTCCAAATCAGCCATGCATCCCAAGAGGCCTGTTGCACAGGGCCCATCTGCAGGCCCCATGCCTAAAAAGCAGATGCTAAAAATGGCTGAGGATTTAATTACTCTTATCAGGGCTTCCCAACCCCCTCCGGACAAGAGATCCAGAGTGGAGGAAGATTCTCCCTCTTCTGACCAGGGCTCCATTATTTCAGAACATTCTGATGAAGAGGAACACTCGTACTCCCCTTTTGAAGATTCTGATGCAGAGCAGTCCATTCCTTCTGTATCTCCCCCAAAGGATTTTTCTTTTGGGGAAACCTTGCATACCTTGAGGGAACACTTCCATTGGGAAGGCCAAGACACTTCTGATTCCAAGAAAAGGCTAAGGGAATTCCTGTTGCTACCTCAGCACAGACCTCTGGCGATACCTCCTGTCTTGGACATACTTGATGTTTACTCGGAGGCTTGCCTTAATCCGGATTCCCTGCCTCCTGCCCCAGTCAAGTCTGATAGGTACTACAGAGTTCCTAACTCTCACCAATTTCTTTACAAAAGCCATAATGCTGACCCTGAAACCATTTCTCAAGGCCCCAAGGGAATGAAGGCCTCTACTGCTAAGAATCCACTACCTTCCGAAAGAGAGTCTAGATCCTTAGAAAGGTGGGGGAAAAAGGTATATACCTCTGCCACCCTAGCCATGAGGGCCTTAAATTGTCAGTTCCATATGCTTAAATATCAGCAGTTTCTGTTATCACAATTAAGGAATAAAATGTCACAACCTGAACAACCAGATTTGAAGGAGTTGCAGGATATGATGCATAGTGCAGAACAAGTGGGTAAACACACCTTACAATGTGCCTATGATGCTCTAGAGGGCTCAAGTAGAGCTGCTGTTACAGGATCAGTCATTCGTAGACATGCCTGGCTTAGGGAACAAACCTTGCCTGATCATGTTAAAGCTAAACTACTAGATGCTCCTTTACAAAATGATGTATTATTTGGTACTAATGCTGAGGAGATACTATGGAAAATGAAAGAAAAAGCTAAATCTATGCAAACTGTCAAAGCTTTTCTACAGGTTCAACCAACCACGTTTTAGCAGAAATTGGCCTTCAAAAAACTGGTCCTTTCCAGCCACGGACAAACCCCAAAGAGGTAGATACAGGTGCACAAGGAGCAGAGGACAATCTCAAGGATCATATAGAGGCAGACAGTGGCAAACTCCAGCACCAAGAGGTGGCGAAGACAGTGCACAACAATACAGGAAACAAAACCAATGACTTCCCCTTTTCATGCCAAGCAAGTCTCAGCTGGCAGCACCCTTGGGAGGAAAGCTGGCATTATGTACAAGAAATTGGCATATCATCACAACAGACAAATGGATCCTGGACATCATAAACAGAGGCTACAGATTTCATTTTCACACTCTTCCAAAAATGAGAGGCATGCCGAACCTGCCACACAATCAAAGGGCAGAGGCTCAAATACAAATTTTAAAGCTCATGGACATGAAAGCTATTCAAGAGGTACCTACTCACGAGCAAGGTCAAGGTTTTTATTCCAGACTATTCCTGGTACCAAGGAAAGGAACCGACTGGAGACCCATTTTGGACTTATCCATCCTAAACACATTTCTACTCGTACCAAAATTCAAGATGCTCACCTTACAGCAGCTTCTTCCCGTACTGGGCGAGGAGTTTTGGCTGGTAACATTGGACCTCAAAGAGGCATACCTGCATGTCCCAATCAGACAAAGCTGCAGAAGATACCTCAGATTTCTTGCAGGTTCAATCCACTATCAATTCTCTGCATTGCCCTTTGGCTTATCTACTGCGCCCAGAGTATTCACGAAATGCCTGGCATCAGTAATTGCCTACTGCAGACTTCAAGGGATGCAAATTTACCCTTATTTGGACGACTGCCTGATCCAAGCGGACAGCAAACACATACTTCTGGAACATCTGGCTTATGTAACACGGTTATTGAATTCTCTGGGATACACAGTCAACAAAGAGAAATCCAGGCTAACACCATCTCAGAAAATAACTTTCCTGGGTGCCAACTTGGACACAAACACCCAGATGGCTTACCTTACGCCAGAAAAACAGGGGCAACTAACTCAGTACTTCAAAATACTAGCAAATTGTACCAGGCTAACTGCAAGGAAAATCCTGCAGGCTCTGGGCTTCATGGCATCTTGCATTTTTCTAATCCCATGTGCAAAGTTGCATATGAGGAAACTTCATTGGTACCTAAAAAACCTATGGTCTCAACACAGCCACAGTTTAGAAACAATAATACCAATAATCCCATGTTTGCAACAGGAATTTCTATGGTGGGCCCAAGCATGCCAAACAAACACAGGTCTACCATTCTGCAAGCCTCAAGTAAATCAAGTCATCACAACAGATGCCTCAGACTACGCCTGGGGGGCACACATGACAGACAGGTGCATTCAGGGCAAATGGTCCCAAAAGGAAAAGCACCTTCACATCAATCAAAAGGAAATGCTAGCAGTGATAAATGCATTTACAGCTTTCAAGGACCTCCTGCATCCAGGGCAATTATTGATAAGAACAGACAACACCACAGTAATGTGGTACATAAACAAACAAGGAGGAACACATTCATACCCCCTGTGCAGGCTAGCCATGTCACTTTGGAACTTGGCTCTGGAGTGGCAAATCGAACTTCAAGCACAGTACCTGCCAGGATTGGAAAACATGCTGGCAGACAATCTAAGCAGAAATATGATAGAACCACACGAGTGGAAGTTGCATCCTCAAGTGTTTACAAAGATAATCCAAGCGTGGGGAAGGCCAGACATAGATCTCTTTGCCTACCACAGGAATCATCAATTGACAAAGTTCTGCTCAAGGACCTTCCATCCAAAGGCCTGGAGAGTGGACGCCCTTTTTTTCAGTTGGGCAGCACGGACAGTTTACGCCTTCCCACCTTTGCCTCTTCTGCCCAAGGTGCTCTTGAAAGCAAGAGCAGACAGACCGAAGATGATACTGATTGCTCCAGATTGGTCAAGACAACACTGGTACCCACTCCTGAGGAGCCTAACACATACTCCTCCCTGGACCCTACCTCTAATGCCTCTTCTACTGACTCAGCACAGCTACAGAACTCTTCACAGTCAGCTGAAAACACTCAATCTGGCTGCATGGAAAATTCCTTAACGCCACAACAGACCCTACTCTCCAAAGAGGTACAGGATGTCATTTTGGAGGCCAGAAGGCCATCTACTAGAAAGGCTTACTCCATAAAATGGAAACGGTTTTGCTTGGAATGAGAAAAAGGCCAGGATCCTAGAAAACTGAATTTGCCTCAGACATTACAGTATCTAGCTGAGCTGTTGAACAGTGGACTTTCATTTTCCTCCATCAAAATTCATGCCTCAGCCATTTCTGCAGAATACAACACTGATCCACCCTTATTCTCTCACCCACTCTTAAGACAGTTCCTCAGAGGGGCTAAGAATATAAGACCTCCAAGGAAACAACCAATACCAGCCTGGGATCTTAATTACATTCTAGAAAAATTAACATTGACCCCCTTTGAACCAGCTGCCTCAACAGATTTGCAATATTTGTCCTGGAAAACAGCTTTCCTTCTGGCTATTACCTCAGCTCGTAGGGTTTCGGAACTACAAGCCCTCATGGCTGTGCAGCCCTTTCTCATCTTCCATCAGGACAGGGTTTCCTGAACCAACCCATCATTTATGCCTAAGGTAGTATCCAGGGTAGCTTTAAATCAGGCCATACACTTACCTACCTTTTACCCCAATCCTCAAAACAAAGGGGAAAGGCTGCTACATTCCTTAGACATCCATAGACAGCTACGTTACTATTTGGACAGAACAAAGCCTTTCAGGAAATCAGAACAACTCTGTGTGTCCCTCAAGGGAAGTCAATTTCCAAACAGACAATTTCAAAATGGATAGGCCACTGCATACAGTTTTGTTACTCCTTTCATGGCAAATCTGTTCCTACAGGCATCAGATCCCACTCCACAAGGGCCACAGCTACCTCTACAGCCTTCCTCAGAGGACTCCCTACCAAAGATATTTTGGAGGCAGCCACTTAGAGTTCTGTGCATACCTTCACAAAACACTACCACCTGCCTTTATACTCCAAAACTAAAGCAGGCTTTGCCACTGCTGTGTTGCAGGGCATTCTGGCTCTTCCCAGTTCCACCTAGTGCCTACCACCCTGTGCGTAGCTTTGGGATTCTACCCATCTGTGATTACTGCAGCTGTATGCACGATGAACATAGTACAGTTTTGTACCTACCATAAATGTAGATGTTCGAGTGCTCATACAGCTGAAGTACAGGTTTCCCTCCCTCCTTCCCCTCTTGGTAAAGGCCTAGTGGCTAACACCTCCTCATACAACCTGATTGGGTTATCCTTCTATGGTGTATTTGCTTGCAACTACTGATTTTTGATTACATTGCATTGCATGATTATATATATAATTTATGTATTGCCTTCCTTCTGGGGGCACCTGACATCTGGGGCAAGAAAGACTGAAGAAAATGGCGTCGGCTGTGTCTTATATACCCCTGTCGCACTGACGTCAGGAAAGAAGGCGACAACAACCGACGCCGGACCTAGACTTTGGAATTCGGCCGCCCGAGGACCCGCCTGACGGCAGAGAACCCATCTGTGATTACTGCAGCTGTATGAGCAGTGGAACATCTACATTTATGGTAGGTACAAAACTGTACTTTTTCAGCCGTGACCTTTACCAAAAAGGTGCATTCTTTGTAATATATAAAACTCTACATTCTTTATTGTTCTGTCTATTTCAACTGATAGTTTATCCACCCTCATAGTGGGTCTGAGCTTTCAACTTTCTGCGTAAATGCCTTCCCAGATCTTGAGCTCCTGTCCTATCCCATAATACACTGCATCTCGACTGTTCCTCATATCTTGATTGCCACTGTCTACAACAGATACAGTAACAGAGTGCTAATTGGTGTGGTTCATTTTAGTGTTATATTTTTTCATCTAGCTGTTGTAGCTTCTTAAGTGAGTTATTCTTTTTCTAACAAATTCTTACTTTAAATTGTAGAGGTATCCAAGTTTGCTTCAATGTTTGCCTCCTTTCCTGTCTTTTTACTGAAGCATACAAAAGACTACATTTTTTTTCTCATCAACACTCCAAGAGGTCACACCAAACTAGAAAGGATCTGGAATCTACTCAAGATTCCTTTTAGTTCTAAAGAAAGCGCAGGACTTCAGGTCCATTCGGAGTCTCAGCACGCTAAATCTTTGTCAAAATGATAAAATTCTAGATGATCACGGTGCAGTCCTTAACTTCTGTACTTGCAGGAAGTGGGTTGGATGTGCTGGATAGACCTCCAGGATGCTTAACCTCCCCATCAAAATTGTTTAGCACTCCAGAAAGTTCCTCTGCTTCTGTCTGGGAGGCAGTCATTACCATTTCTTTTTTCTGCCATTTGGTCTCACCACAGCCTCCCAGGGTGTTCAGGTGCATGTTGGCAGTCACAGCCCATCTCAGGCTGAAAGGGTTCCGGGTGTTCCCATATCTTGACAGTTGGATCTTTACTGCATATACAAAAAAAAAAATCCTTCATCGTAGCAAGGTATTACTTGCTCCATTTATGTTGGTCCTTGAGTATCTTGGTAACTCAAACCTAGAACCAGCTTAATCATTAGATTGCATACCCTGTCTTCTAGAGACTAAAACAAAAATTGCAAGACTTCCTGCACAAAGACAGTTATCCTTCAGACTTTGAGTCATAGACCTTCTTCAGCAGGACTTCCCACCAGCCTCACTAGTACTGCAAATACTACACATGATGATGGCAGCCATTAATATTAGTTCTTCATGCCAGGTATCCCATGAGAGTATTTGTGGACACTTAGTGGGCAAATGTCTCAGTTCAGTCATTCCCTTCAGTGTTCTATCTAGTTATCCACAGTTTGCAAAAACTCATCTAAAATGATGCTTTCAATTATTCTAATTGTTCCATTAGCCATGGTTGCCACCGATGGCTCCTCTTTCAGGTTGGAGACCACTACCTAGGAAGGACAGCCCCAAGGAATTTGGTCACATCGAGAGGTTCAACTTCACATCAATATACTGGAGATGAAGATAGATGGGTATTCTAAGTGCTGCAGGCGCTGCTGGAATTCCCCATGGTGTGATTTCATTACACACAAACAACACATCATTGTGTGGTACATAATTGAGGAAGGAAGGACCCCAGTCACACCTCCTTGTGCTTGCATGATCACAGAGGTATGGTAAAGGGCTACGTTTTCACAGCATTTTCTAACAGTAACATTCCAGACTGGAAGAACTTGATGGACAGGCTCAGTTGCCTCATGAGTGGTCTCTCATCCCCACAGTGTCATACAAAATCTTCATCTACTGAGACCAACCTTGCTGCAACCCATTTGCCTTCCTGACCAACACAAAATGCAGTAGCTACTTCGCCCTTGTCCCTCAATAGAGCTGGACACCCATGGGCACTGATACATACTCTGTCATCTGTTCTCTTGCATGACCCCCCCCCCCCAATCCACTTATGACAATGCTTATGCTGAAGGATTCTCTATTCATGGCAAAAGTTAGAGTACTTTTCTGGCTTAAGCAAGTTAGGTGAAGCCAGAGCACTTGCAGACCAGATTTCCATGGTTGCTGGATCCTCAGCCTGTCTCACCCATCCAGTCGGCCTCAACCAGACATCAACTCAAATTAACCTGCTTGATTTCTCCTATGTTAATGATGGCCAAAAGTCTTACCCCATCTAGCACTGTGGCTCAGATTCTGTCCGTGCCTCAAAAACATTCCCCAGTAAAACATATTGCAGATGTACTTCATATTGGTCACTGCTGCAGAAGCCTTAATATATGATTTATATCCTATAAAGGATACAACAGCCAGCCAGCTTCCAAAGGTTTAGGGCACCTTCGATGCCCCCAAGCTATCAAGCAGTTTGAGATTAGCTGAATAAGACAGGTTTGGGCATGAAGCCCTTCAGAGCTTTACTGCCACCAAAAAGTACACATCTCTGAGGATTTTAAGGATCGACAGTTGACTTGTGCTTTTCTTAGCAGGATAGATAAATTCCTTTTGGAGGACAAAATCTTCCATGATGACTGCTGCAGTAGCCTTAGCTGTATGGGTTATATCCTACTAAGGATGTAACTGCTGGCCAACTTCCACCTCCTTGTGTTTTTGATTACTAGTGTTTTGTTTCGTGGAGGTTACTGCCTTTTTTGGTTTATTAGTTTAAAAGTAAAAAGTAGTGTTTTCTAACTGATGAAATATTTTCTGTGGAGAAATTGTGTTTATTTTAATGTTGTAAGGCTGCCATAGTTTTTTTTTTTTTTGACAAAAAAAGAGTAAATTTTGTGGAGTGGTTGTTTTACTGGCATTGTTGCTTGTTTTCCCCAGCAGAGTATCATTGTTTTCAACTTGACTGTGGAACAAATTGGCACTACCACAGTTGGTTGTCCTTCCAAACACAAAAGAAGTAGTTAGACAGCCTTTGCCACCACAGTAGGCTAGCAGTTTACCTCACCTGCAGGTGGGTGATTTTGCTGTGGCCATTTGTTTGACCGTAGACCTTTTATTTCTCACCCGTAATCCCTCTGGAGTAGCACCTGCAGCCATTATGGACTGGGGGTTAGCCACATCCTCTTAGGCTGTTAGGGTCCTCTCAGTGGGCAAGGGAGAACCACTCATGTCTGTCCTGAGAGATGGAACATGGTTGGTTTCCCTGTTCGGTCAGAATGCTGTGCCCACCACTGGGGAAGCAGCGGCTGCCATTAGTAACGCAGTTGGCCCTATTTTTCCTTAAAAAAAAAAAAGAAAATCATGTATATATCTACTCTTCCTGAAATTGCTTTGGATAGGAGTAGTTTACTGGGACTGCCTCAGGCTTTGATCCTTCTTGTAGAGTAGTTTCCGGTAAGAGAAATGGGCATACCTCCTTTGCTGAAGAGATTCAAGATTCTGACTGAGCATGAGGATGCTGGGATGGTTTCATGGTTTTATCCTCAAGATTTCTGATCTATTCTGAGGAGAACTGTTTCTGATTTTCTGCATAGGGTTTTCTTTCTTTGAGAGTATTGCTAGAATGTTTCACTGTTTTTGTTGAGAGAGCACTGAGGTTTCTCAGTCCCTCAAAAAATACTATGAATTGTTACAGAAGGATTTTCCAGAACCTACACGCATTCATCCTATTTTAGAGGATGTGCGTCTTACTGGCTGCAATTTTTGTGACCGTTGCTAAAAAGACAGGTTATTGAAAGTTCTCAGATTAAATATTTATATTCCATTCCCCAAACATAACCTAGCATCTATAACCTTAGTTGACGCCTCTGCTGCTAAGTGCTTATTTAATTCTAATCCTGCTCTTCCTAGTAATGATTGGAAAATTGATAGGTGTGGGAAAAAGTGTATACATCTGCAACTTTGAATTTCAGAATTTTAAATTGTCAGGCTCATATGTTAAACTTTATTCTCACATATTGTGAAAGTATGAATGTTTTATCTAAGTGCAGTTCCTTCTTGTGAAGGAAAAATCTGCTTTAAATACGTTTCTTCTATTGCAAGGGTCACTACTCATTGTTTGCAATGTGTGCATCACTCTGATACTACTTTCAAGGCTGTGGCCAGTGGTATAGTTTTAAGGAGGTTTGCTTGGCTGCATTCTCTGAATCTTCCAGATGAGATAAAAATGAGATTTTAAAATCTCCCTTTGCTAAAGATTTGATGTTTGGTCCCTCTGCTGCAGAGGTGGTCAAAAAGTGTGATGAAAAGGGGCAAGCTGATTCAGGGAATCTCTTAAGGTTTTTCAGCTCTCCTTTTCCAGATTTAACAGAATAAACACTCTTAACCAAATTCAGGTAAACAGACATGTAAGAAGTGGTAAGGCAGTTCCAAAAAGAATTCGTAAAACTCCCAAAACAAAGGACACTCCAAGCCTGAATGACTGAGAACTTATGACCCCCTCCCACCCTGGCCATCTTTCTGTTCCAGAAAGACCTTAATCTCCATTTTTCTCTTTGGCAACATATTGTTTCAAACAGAATCCTTCACTAGGGTTACAGACAGCAGTTGGAGGAAATTCCTCCTTTCCAGGGTGTCATTCCTTAGACTGTTTTGTTTCCACCTGTTCATCACATGCTGACCCAAGGAATGACTGAACCAGATGAAGATCTTGTTTCAGTGTTGCAGTCGTGACAGTTTATTTCCTGCCGCAAAACCACTCAGCTGGCCCGACTAACAGAGAAACTTATTCTGCCTCCCAGACTGGCAGATGCCTTAACCAATGTCAGTATGCTCAGGTGTAAAGGTAGCCAGCTTGCATCATCACTCAGTCTTTTCTTGCCATTGGAGCACAAAGCAGATTTCAAGTGCGTCAGTCAATCCGCACTAGAGAGACCTTGTCAGAAAGATGAAAATTCCTTTCTTTCTTCTCTGACTCATGTCAGATAGTTAATAATTGTCTCCAATGTGGTAAACAAATTCCACACAGAGACTTCCATACGCTTTATGTAACTTGCTTAGGCCCAGACCTCAACATCCCTAACTGTCATTTCTGTGCTAGGTTAACACTAGAACTATTAGGCATGGAGCAGAGTTTTTAGCTTGTTTTCTGAAGCAAGAACCTGTGCAGTTGTGTACCATGGTGTCCACCGGTCATACCCAGCTCGAGTTTACCGAAGCGCAAAAAAGATACGAAGCAGAAGCCTAGGTCTATGGACAAACACTCCCTCACCCCTTGACCCTGACTCACCTACTAGACTTGTGATTGCTGAGGAAGGTGAGGCAATTTCGCAGCCCCCTTCAACCTTTGATTCAGTGGCCCAGGGCTCTGTTGAGACCCATTTGGATTCTGACATGCCTTCAGTCCCTTCAACCTCTACAGCTCATACCTTCAGCTCATCGGTTGGGTCCAAGACCACTCAGCAGGCCACAGCTTCTGACAAGCGACTGCTAAATGGAGACTTTTCATGGTCTAGGCCCATTCCGGTACATCTTCAATCTAAAGAGTCAGGCACCAGGGCTTTGGATTCTCCTAGGCCCAAGGCCAAACCTACGTCAAAGAAAGGCATTGTGGCAGGGATTTCACCTAGGCCTATGAGCTCCCAGATGTCCTTCATGGATGCATCTGCAGTCATAACAACTGGGTTGTCCTGTCATCAGGCAGCCCTTCGGTCGGCCGGATTCCAAAGTCCGGGTCCGGCTTCGGCTGATGTCGCACTTCACCCGACGTCATCTCTGCTGGTCTTCGGGTATAAAGGCATCAGCCGACGCCATTTTCCTCAGTCTTTCTTGCCGCGTGGCGCTCGAAGCAGAAGCTGTTCGCAAGTGCCGGTCGGTCAGATCCAGAGATTACTACTACCGAGTACTACTTCGAAGACTTCTAAAAGCTAAGTACCCCGTTGGGGACTCTTTCTTGCCTCAGCCGATGTCAGAAAAAGTCAATAACTGTTTAACTTGTGGGAAACAAATACCTCATAAAGATTTCCACTCTTACTGTTTGCCTTGTTTAGGCCCAGACCACGACGTAGCAGCCTGTTCGGCCTGTGCTTCATTCAACCGACGAACGCTTAGGCGTCGGTCGGAGTTTGCTGAACAGTTTTTCGGCTCAGATTTTGCGTACATTATGCCGTCGGATCCTCCGACTACCCAAATTGTTAAAAAATGCAAAGAAAAAGACCGACACTCGCGGTCCGCGGTTTTGGCCGAAACCATGGTTAAGCAAACCGCGAGTGTCTCGGTTTCGGCCGAAACCGAGAAAACTGATCAAAGTACAGCTGAATCAATGACTACTACTGAGGTTCCTGCTACTTTACTTGAATCGGCCTCAGAAATTTTACCTACAACAGTGGTTACTAGTGACTTATCAGACACCATCCCTTTGGATGTTTCTACCCCAGCACGTGGTGCTGCTAGGCCTCCTGCAGCCATGTCTATTAAGGCCTTTGCCAGGGCTAAAGCAGCCAAATCTACTAAATCAGTGCCTGTTAAATCCCCCTCAACCAGGCCCACTTCTAGTTCTCAAATGCTTACTCTGGCAGAAGATTTAATATCCTTAATTAGGGGATCTCAATCTCACCCAGACAGGGCCTCTCAGCCCCCAGAAAAGAGACCTAGAGCAGAGCCCCCCGAGCCTGTGTCCTCTGATGATTCTGCGGATGACTCGGATATTACAGACCAGCCAGAGGTTCCTTTCTCCAATTATGAAGACTCAGATGCTGAAGAATCCATTCCAGCTGCTTCTCCACCAGAAGAATTCTCCTTTGGGGAAACCTTACATGCCATGCGAGAACAATTCCAATGGCAGGAACAGGATTTCTCAGATTCCAGAAAAAGACTTAGGACTTTTCTGCACCTACCACAACACAGGCCCTTAGCTATACCTCCTGTCCTCTCTGTTGTGGACGATGCATTTAATGATGTCTGCACTGCACCAGATTCCTTACCTCCAGCCCCTGCCAAACCAGATAGATTTTACAGGGTGCCAGACACTCATCATCACCTATACAAGGCCCCACTTGCAGACCCGAAACTATATCCCAGGGGCCTAAGGCAGTAGCCTCGACCACAGCAAAAACCCTATTCCTTCTGAAAGGGAAGCCAGGTCTTTAGACAGATGGGGCAAAAAAAGTTTACACCTCAGCTACTCTCTCAGCTAGAGCTTTAAACTGTCAGTTTCACATGATACAATACCAAGAGTTTATGCTTGATCAGTTAACTAAAAGCTATCCTCTGATGACTCTATAGATAAGAAATATGTATTAGAAATGGTAAATAACATACAACAGGTTAGTAACCATTCCTTAAAATGTGGCTATGATGCACTGGAGGCTTCATTTAGATCAGCCATGACTGGCACAGTGATAAGAAGACATGCATGGCTGAAGGAACAGGTCTTACGGGATCATGTTAAAGCTAAGTTATTAGATGCTCCTATGGATAAGGCAAGTTTGTTTGGTACACCTGCCCAGCAGGTAATGAAGAAAATGGAAGAAAAGGCAAAATCTGTACAAACGGTTAAAGATTTCTTGCAGGTTCAGCCCCCAAGGTTTAGCAGGAACTGGTCTGCCAAAAATTGGTCCTTTCCTGACTCCACAAGCTCCCAAAGGGGCAGGAATAGACGTTCCAGAGGCAGAAATCAATCCAGAGGGGGTGCCTACAGAGGACGACAGTGGCAAGGTAATAACAGAGGCACAGACACAGCCACTACCACTACAACAGCACAATCACAGTGACTTGATCCTAACTCCGCCTACCAGGGAACAAATAGCAGCACCATTAGGCGGAAAATTAACCTTATTTTCGAAGAACTGGCACTATATCACAAAAGACAAGTGGATTTTGCAAACCATAGACCAAGGTTACGGTTCCACTTCCACACTTTACCAGTCAAAGAGGAATGCCAAACCTGCCTCCAAATCAAAAAACAGAAGCTCTACAGCAGATAATGCAATTAACAAAGATGAGAGCTGTGGAAAGAGTACCAATAACAGAACAAGGCAAAGGATTCTACTCCAGACTATTCCTAGTTCCAAGAAAGGAAAAAGTTGGAGACCTATTCTCGACCTGTCCACCTTAAACACATACATCATTGTCCCAAAATTCAAAATGCTGACCCTACAACAACTTCTTCCCATGCTGGGTAAGGAGTGTTGGCTGGTAACTCTAGATCTCAAGGAGGCATACCTGCATGTCCCCATTCGACCAATTTGCAGAAGATACCTCAGATTTCTTGCAGGATCAGAGCACTATCAATTCTCAGCATTGCCCTTTGGCTTATCTACTGCGCCCAGAGTATTCACAAAATGCCTGGCATCAGTAATCGCCCACTGCAGACTACAGGGAATCCAAATTTATCCATACCTGGACGACTGCCTACTACAAGGGGACAACAAAAGCAAGCTGACAACAGATTTACAAAGGGTCATTTACTTGCTACAAGCATTGGGATACATAGTCAATTTACAAAAGTCAAGGCTGATACCATCCCAAACAAGGACATTCTTGGGCTGAATTGGACACAGTAAAACAAATGGCATTCCTAACTGCAGAAAAACAAAGAACTCCCTCTTTACTTCTTGGCACTAACAAAACAGAACAAGCTAACAGCAAGAAAAGTTCTGCAGGCCTTGGGCTTCATGGCATCATGCATAATCTTGGTTCCACATGCCAGACTACATATGAGAAAACTACAGTGGTACCTAAAGAATTTATGGTCCCAACACAGGCACAGCCTAGAAGCAGAAATTCCACTAATCCCATGCCTAAAACAGGAGTTCCTATGGTGGGCTCAAGCATGCCAGTCAAACCCAGGCCTACCCTTTCACAACTATCAAGCAAGCCAAACCATCACAACAGGCGCCTCAGACCTAGGATGGGGGCTCACATGCTGGACAAATGCGTGCAAGGATTGTGGGCGCAGGACCAACTTCACCTGCACATCAACCTAAAAGAAATGCTGGCAGTAAAACTGGCAATCCAAAAATTCAGACCATTTCTCAAAGAAGGCCATTTGATGATAAGGACAGACAACACCACAGTCATGTGGTACATCAACAAACAGGGAGGCACTCATTCATACCCCTATGCAGAATGACTTTGGACCTTTGGAACCTGGCACTCAGCTACAACATCCAGTTACAGGCAATATTTGTACCGGAAAGGAGAATACTCTAGCAGACATGTTAAGCAGAACCACCTCGGATGCTCACGAATGGATGCTACACCCGGACACCTTCAAGACCATCTCAAAGAAATGGGGAATGCCACAGATAGATCTATTCGCTTCCCCTCTCAATCACCAGCTCAAAAATTCTGCACAAGGACATTCCACCCACTTGCATGGAAAGTGGATTCGCTCTCCTTCAGCTGGGAAGGTCTGACAGCATATGCATTCCCACCTCTTCCCTTGATACACAAGGTATTACTAAAAATCAAGGAGGAACGTCCAAGGATAATCCTGATAGCTCCGAACTGGCCAAGGCAACACTGGTACCCATTGCTGAGGAACATGTCTCGGGACAAAATGTGGTCAATACCCCTGATGCCTTTGATGTTAACTCAGAACAACTACAGCATCATGCATCCAAACCTAAAAAGCGTTGCAACTGACTGCATGGAACATCACATAGCAGCAACTAATCCAGAACTTTCCCAAAGGGTTAAAGACATTATCCTTGAAGCCCGCAGACCTTCAACAAGAAGGAACTATGCAGGAAAATGGAAAAGATTTGTCATTTGGAGTGCTGAAAGAGGAAAAGATGTGTCGAATATAGATATTGCTAACATTCTGGAGTATTTGGCAGAGCTTCTACATACAGGCCTGTCCTATTCCTCCATCAAGATACATGCATCAGCTATTTCAGCAGAATACAGCTTTGATCCACCTGTCTTTTCACATCCTCTACTCGGGCAGTTCCTCAGAGGGATCAAGAATGCAAAACCTCCTAGGAAACCACCATTGCCAGCTTGGGATTTGAACTTTGTGCTAGAAAAGTTGACACTCGCACCTTTTGAACCAGCAGCAACAGCAGACCTACAGCATCTATCATGGAAAACTGCTTTCCTACTGGCAATAACCTCAGCAAGGAGGGTTTCTGAACTTCAGGCCCTAATGGCAGTACAACCATTCCTAATCTTCCACCAAGATAGAGTGTCCATGAGGACTAATCCTACATTTATGCCTAAGGTGGTATCCAGAGTGTCTTTAAACCAGGCAATCCACCTACCTACCTTCTTCCCAACCCACAAAACAGAGGGGAAAGAATGCTGCATACCTTGGATGTACATAGACAGCTACGCTACTACCTGGACAGAACAAAAAGTAACAGAAAAACTGACCAGCTTTTGTAGCCTATGCAACAGGAAGGGAAGGAAAAGCTATTTCCAAACAGACAATCTCCAAATGGATAGGAAATTGCATACGATTCTGTTACTCCTTCCATGGAAAACCAATTCCACAGAACATAAGGCCTCATTCTACAAGGGCAACAGCCACTACCACAGCCTTCTTACGGTGGCAACCAAGGACATTATTGAGGCGGCTACTTGGACCTCCGTGCATACATTTGCCAAGCATTATAATTTACCTCTGTATTCCAGATCCCGAGCAGGGTTTGCCACTGCTGTACTGCAAGGGATACTAACCACACCATAATCTATTCTTCCTCCTCCCCTAGTTGGCTATGGTATTCTACCCAGTTGTTATGACTGCAGATGCATCCATGAAGGACATAGTACAGTTTTGTACCTACCATAAATGTAGATGTCCGAACTGGATAGCATCTGCAGTCAGGATTACCCTCCCTCCTTCCCCTCTGTGGTACTCCTAGGGTATTTACCCTCCTAATAGCTAGCCAGTGGGGGAGTCTCTTATGGTGTATTTGTTTGTATATATGTACATACATGCTTATTTTTTGTGTTTGCCTTCTATCTTTTTGGAAACATTGGCATTTACCCAAAATTTAGCCTTCCAAGAGGGCAACTGGCATCTGGGGCAAGAAACACTGAGGAAAATGGCGTCGGCTGATGCCTTTATACCCGAAGACCAGCAGAGATGACGTCAGGTGAAGTGCGACATCAGCCGAAGCCGGACCCGGACTTTGGAATCCGGCCGACCGAAGGGCTGCCTGACGACAGGACAACCCAGTTGTTATGACTGCAGATGCTATCCAGTTCGGGCATCTACATTTATGGTAGGTACAAAACTGTACTTTTCAGGGACCCCAACAAGATTTAATCAGATTGGCTGAAGACCTCATTAGCATTGTAAGCTCCAGACAGACTTCAGGGAATATTACACCAAGGAAAAGAAAAAGCCCCCCCCCCCCCCAGCAATACCTCCCTGATTCACTGCATCCAGAAGGAGAGTCTGATTTTGAGGACTCTGTATCTGAAGAAGGTCCCGCTTGCACTTCCTATGAGGAATCCGAGTCAGACAAAAACCTCCCCTCTGCCTCCCCACCTGAAGACCTCACCTTTGGAGAGACTCTTCATGCAATGAGAAGGCATTTTCAGGGGAAGTGCAAGAATACCCACAGCCAAAAAGAGAGCCAGGGAGATGTTTTTCGTGTTTCACTGTTGCAGTCATTATATTTGGGTAATCTGCTGGCAGTTTGCCCTCAGTCGGTCTGAATAACAAAGTCTTGGGTCTTGCATCGGTTGCTGTCTCCTCTTCCATGACGTCAGGTCGTCAGGGGTATAAAACATGCAGCCAATGCCATTTTATTCAGTCTTTCTTGCCGCGCAGTGCCCGAAGCAAAAGAAGTTCACAAGTGCCGGTTGGCCGACTCCTGAAATTTTCGCATTCGATTTTCAGAACCGAAGTCTTCAAACTAAAGCTAAGTACCCTGTTGGGGAAACTTTTTCTTGCTCCTTACCGATGTCAGTAAAAGTTAATAATTGCATTACTTGTGGGAAGCAAATACCTCCTAAGGATTTTCATTTGTACTGTATTCCTTGCCTAGGCCCAGATTATAACGTGCCTTGCTGTCGGTTTTGTGCTAGATTTAACCAACGTACTGTTAAGCGTCTGTATATTTTTGCTTATAAATATTTTGGATCAAGATTTAATTACCATGAAATGTCGTCGGTTAGCAATCTGACTACCGGAGTTAACAAAAAATGCAAAGAAAAAGACATACCGTCGAGGTCCAAAACCAATGACAAAACTTCTCCTAACCCATTCGCCAGTTCGCCGGTACTCAGTGAGGCGCTTTCGCAGCCCCTGATAACCCGCTACTTTTGAGTCACGGGCCTTTACCGAGACCCAAGCAGAGTCCGGTATGCCGCGAGATTCTCAAGAGTATTGAACCTGCGGATGTCTCTTCTTAGTTGGGTCCGGAGCCGCTGAGCAAGCACCGGCTTCTGAGGGTGTTTTCAGGCCTCAACATTTTTATATAAAACCGACGCCAGCCTCTAAAACAAGATCAAAAACATCTATGTCTAAAAAAACGACACATGAGCCACATGCTCAGGGCCCCATACCTAAAAAAACAGATATCAAAATGGCTGAGGACTTAATTACCTTGATCAAGGGTTCACAACCCCCCCCCCTTGCTAAGAGGCCTAGGCAAGGCACTGCTTATGAATCTTCAGATCAGGTTTCCATTTCTTCTGATCAGGAATTTTCTGTTCCACCCTATGAGGAGTCTGATGCAGAAGAATCCATCCCATCTGCATCTCCTCCTGAGGATTACTCTTTTGGAGTAACTTTGCATACTTTAAGGGAACATTTTCACTGGGAGAGTCGGGACTTCTCTGAATCAGAAAAGAGGCTTAGGGATTTCCTTCTTCTTCCTCAGCATAGGCCTTTGGCAATACCTCCTGTATTAGACATTGTTGATGTGTTTTCGGAATCAAGCATGGCTCCTGATTCCCTACCTCCGGCTCCTAGTAAGCCAGACAGTTATTTCTGGGTTCCTGACTCCCACAAATTTCTATTCAAAAATCCTGCTGCTGATCCTGAGACTGTCTCACAGGATCCCAGAGGTGTAAAGGCCTCTACAGCCAAAAATCCTACCCCCTCTGATAGAGATTCCAGGGCGCTGAATAGATGGGGAAAGAAGGTTTATACATCTGCAACCTTGGCAATTAGGGCCTTAAACTGCCGGTTTCATATGCTTAAATATCAACAGCATGTTATGGGCTTACTGAAACAGAAAATTATGTTAATTTCTGATTGTGTGGAAAATAAAGAATTACAGGAATTATTGCATTCAACAGAACAGGTTGGAAAGCATACTTTGCAATGTGGTTTTGATTCCTTGGAGGCCTCTTGCAGGGCCGCAGTTACTGGATCTGTGATTAGAAGGCATGCCTGACTCAAGGAGCAAAATCTGCCTGATCATGTTAAAGCTAAATTGTTGGCTGCCCCCTTGCAGCATGATACTCTTTTTGGTAATAAGGCAGAAGAGGTTTTAAAGAAAATGGAAGATAAAGCTAAATCTATGCAAACTGTAAAAGATTTCTTGCAAGTGCAGCCACCCAGGTTCAGTAGGCACTGGCCTACTAAAAAGTTGGTCCTTTCCTGTGTCCAACAGAGCCACTCAAGGCAAATCCAGGTGCTCAAAAGGCTCCAGATACCAATCACAGGGTTCTTACAGGTCAAAGCAATGGGGTGCCTCCACCTCCAAATCTGGAGGAAACAAAGCACAACCCTACAGTAAGCAGTCTCAATGACTTCCCTCTACCTTCACCAGCCAAGCACCTATCTTTTGGCAGCCCCCTTGGGGGGAAAACTAGCACTTCATGCTCAAAATTGGCAGTTAATTACCCAGGACAAGTGGGTATTAAACATAGTATCCCAGGGGTACAGATTACATTTCCATACTTTGCCAATTCCAAACGGTTGGCCAGATCTGCCACAAAATCAGTGGGCAGAGGCTCAAGCAAGTTATGGTCCCTCATGGATATGGGGGCTATTCAACCAGTACCAGAAAAGACTCAAATAAAACCAGAAGCAGCAAAACAAACTAAATAAATAAAAATGCTGGCAGGCCGAGTTTCACAGGCACAAATCATTCAGGTGATGATAAACCAAAGGTGTATTTAATGATGAAAATTCTCAAGAAAAACAAATAAAATGTGAGCGCTTTCGTTAAACAAGTGTTAACTTCATCAGACACCATTAAAATGTAAGACAGCCATTTATATATATATAAAAAACACTCTGATTGGATAAGCAAAGAGAGGCAGCTAGCTAAGCAACACTGAGACAGAACATTAATTAACCCCTTGATGACTTTTACAGTTGAAACTTTTGCATCTTAAATACAACTAAAACTTGTAATTAAAAGATAAATTATTAGTCTCATACTTGTATCATGAATGACTCTAAATAGGATAAAACTAAAACAGTCATTTTTAAAATCTCATGTTAAATATTCACATAATGTTAAAATGTTTCCCAAAGCCAAATACATACAAAAGTGTTTGTGCTTATGTTTTGAGATATTTTGTTCCTTTCTAGGGCTTTTAATTTCAATACAGGAGAGGTGGATGTCCTGTCATTTATCCCTGGCCATCTGTCTGCCTGTAGTAAGATTTGCTACATTAACTCCTTTAACTCTAACTGAAGTCCCCAACGCTTTTTGTCACTGATGTCTACATGGTCTATTGCCTTAAATGTGAAATTGTGACCAGTATTGTCCTGAATATGCCTCGCTAAAGCATTATTAATATTATTCTTTCTTATGGCATAGTTGTGTTCATAAATTCTGGCGTTAAATTTCCTTTCTGTTTTGCCTACATAAAATGCTAGGCATTGGTCACATGTGGCCATGTAGACCACTGCCTTGGAGTGACAGTTATATTTACCTTTTACAATAATGGTCTATACCATTCACTGCAAGTTTGCTGCCTGATTTCACCTTGTGGCACCAGTTACAAGACTCACATTTGTACATCCCTACACGTCCTGTTCTAGTGTAGTTAGAACCTTTCCTAAGAAGGTCTTTTAAGTTTGAGCCCCTTCTGTATGTAACTAGGTCTTTCTCCTATTTGTGCCCTGATGTACAAGTCATCCATTAAAATGTCCCAGTTCTGATAAAAAAAAGGACATCAAGTGGTATGAGTCAGAGTTGAATGTAAGCACCATAGATCTACAAAAAGAACTTTTTTCCAACTCAGGTCTCCCCTCTTCAACTTCAGAGGGGCTGTTGTCTAGTGTGTTTTCCCCAACTGTGGGCTTAAAATGCCCTACTCTTCTTTTACCTATCACTTCCTGCATAAGCTCATTGAGCAAGTCTGCTGGATACTTCCTCCTCAAGAACATAGTTTTTAAGTTGTCGCATTCAGTAAGAAAATCATCTTCTCTGGAGATCATACGGGCTGCTCGAACTAATTGCCCTTTAACTACCGACCTCTTTTGATGCTTGGGGTGGGAGCTAGTGTAATGCAGGAACGAGTTTGAGTAGGTTTCTTTCCTGTGGATCCTAGTCGCATGCTTTTCATTATGTGTGTCTTTGTATAAGTGGACATCAAAGTAATTCATATAATCCAGGTTAATCACCCAAGTGAACTGCAGGAATGTAGTGGTGGTGGTAAGGTATCTCAAAAACTCTTCCAAAACAACCAGTGACCCATTCCATATCAAGCTGATATCATCTTGGTATCTATAACACAGTTTGATCTTAGAGTAGTACTGAGACTGAAATACCTAATTTCTTTCCCAATATGCCATTACCATATTCGCGAATGCCCCACCACAAGCTGAACCCATTGCCACTCCTATGGTCTGCAAAAAGTACCTGCCATTAAAGGAGAAATAGTTTCTTAAAACAATTTCTAATAATTCCAAAATTAGATTAATTTTTCTCCTGGTGCCCAAGGGGATCAAGTCACATTCCACCAGGGCTGCCTCTACCTCAGCAGCTTTTCTCAGAGGGGTTCCAACCAAAGACATTCTAGAGGCTGCTACTTGGAGCTCTGTTCATACCTTCACAAAGCATTATCATTTGCCTCTCTTCTCCAAATCCAGGGCAGGCGTTGCCACTGCAGTCCTGCAGGGTCTTCTAGCCGCTCTTAATACTGTTTAGTTCCATCCTCCCATCCATAACTTTGGGATTCTACCCAAATGTAATGACTGAAACAGTGAAACACGAAGAACATAGTACAGTTGTGTACACTTACCATAAATGTAGATGTTCGAGTGTATTCACTGTTGCAGTCCGGGTTACCCTCCCTCCATCCCCTTTTTTCGATACCTTTTCTTTCCTTCACTATATACTAAAGCCTTTGTGGTGTATTTGCTTTTAGACTAAGGTAAAGTTTATGTTGCTAAAAGTGCATTTACATATATTTCTGTTTTTATATATATATATATATATATATATATCTATATAATTTTTTTTTTTTTTTTTTTTTTTTGCTCCCCATTTGGGGGGCAACTGACGTCTGGGGCAAGAAAAACTGAATAAAATGGCATCGGCTGCATGTTTTATACCCCTGATGACCTGACATCATGGAAGAGGCGAGAGCAGCCGACGCAGGACCCAAGACTTTGTTATTCTGGCCAACTGAGGGCAACCTGCTAGCAGATTACCCAAATGTAATGACTGCAAAAGTGAATACACTCGAACATCTACATTTAAGGTAAGTGTACACAACTGTACTTTCTTGGACATCCCTGAGTACAAACCCCTACCAATCCCACCTTTTCTGGATCTAGTGGAAGATGTTTTTCAGGATGCTTCCTTAAATCCTGACTTGCTCTGTCCTGCACCCAGAAAGCCTTACCAGTTCTACAGGGTCTAGGACTCATAAATATCTGTTCAAAAACCCAACTGCTGACCCTGAAGTGGTCACCACAGGCACTAAGAGGTCCAGGACAAGTACCTGTAAGGGACCCTTTACCTACTGACAAAGAAAGTAGGTACTATGAGGGCCGTCAACTGTAAATTCCATATGATCAAGTACCAGTAAACCGTTCTTGACCAACTGAAACAAAAGCTGTCAGGTTTAGAGGATAAAAACCTTTCTAAGGAACTTTTAGATCTGTGTCATTCCAGTTTTCAGGTGGCTAAACCATCCCTACACTGCAGGTATGATGCAGTGGAAGCCTTCTGCAGGCCAGCTGTCACTGTCACAGTGATCAGCAGACATTCTTAGCTTAGGGAGCCACCCCCCTCCCTGACCAGTTGAAAGTAACCTCCTGAATGCCCCCTTGACAAAGAATGCATGTTTGGGGCTAAAGCTGAAGCAGTCCACAGAAAGATGGAGGACAAGGCAAAATCCAAGCAAACTGTAAAGGACTTCATACAAGTGTAGCCCCCCCCCCCCCCAAGTTCTTTCTGGCCAAATAGTGGTCCTTTCCCACCCAATTTAGAAGCAGAGAAAGCCTCAGAGTGACAGACCCCTCGGCATAGAACACAACAACAAAGATCTAGGCAGTTGGACCTCAGAGTCTCACAGACAAGGGAGTTCTAGGACACCTGCGCTTGCCAGAGAGCAATTATGACTCCCCGCTTCCATCCCCCTCCCCAACCCCAACTCAAAGCTAGGCAGAAATCAGTCCCTTTTCTATTAGAACTGGGCCTGTGTTACTTCAGATCAGTGTGTTCTAAAACTCACTTTCAAAGAGCCCTTAAGATTCTCAATATACCCTTGCAGAGCACCTCAGCAGGAACTTGACAGACCCCCATGAGTGGCACCTACACCAAGATATGTTTCTCAGCATAGCTCAAAATGGGGAACTTCACAGATGGACCTCTTTACCAGGACAAGACAGGCAACGACATGGAGAATGGATCCTTCTCCTTCCCATAGATTCACCTCTTCATTTATGCTCCCCCCACCTCTTCTGCTTGGAGTCCTTCTAAAGGTAAGAGAAGAAGGCCCAAGGACCATTCGGATAGCGCCAAACTGACCCAGGCAACACTGGCTTCCTCTCCTCGTCCAGCTCACCAATCAGAAACCTTGACAGTTAGCACAGAGGGTAGACCTCCTCACGCAAGACAAAGGGGGGATAATGCACCCCAATCTGCAGACCTTAAACCTTTCAGCTTGGATTATCCCACATCACCTAACTGCTGCACCAACTTTAGTCAACAAGTACAAAACATTCTGAAAGAATCCAGAAGGCCTAGCACTAGGAAATCTAATTCAGCCAAATGGAGAAGATTCTGTGCTTGGTGCCAGAGGCCACCACCTTGAGCTGAGCTCAGCCAACATTTCAGCCATCATGGAGTTACCTTGTCATTCTAGTTAATAAAAGGTCTGTCCCCCTCCATAGAAATACATGCCTCAGTCATCTCTGCTCATATTCCTGTTCTTCCCCCAATCTTCTCACACCTCCTCCTGAGGCAGTTCCTTAAGGGTGGCATTCACATTACCCCCCCCCCCCCAGGAGAAAACACACACCTCCATGGGATCTCAACTGTGTGCTAGAAAAATTGACTTTGCCTCCCTTTGAACCTGCAGTGATGACGTAGGCTGGCTCCCTATATAAGTGAGCATACTGACATTGGTTAAGGCGCCCGCCATCCTTGGAGGTGAAATAAGTTTCTCTGGTAGTCAGGCTGGCAGAGGACTTTCATGGCAGGAAATCCCAACTGTCAGGACTGCAACAATGAATACACTCAAACATCTACTTTTATGGTAAGCGTATGCAACTGTAATTTCCTCCTTCCCATGTCAGGAGGGGGGTTTTATTCAAGGTTGTTCGTAGTCCCAAAGACAGAACGATAAAAAAAATGCTTGAAGACCTTTTCTGAGTCTTTCTTTACTAAACTTGTGTATGATGGTGCCTAAATTCAAAATGTTGTCACTTCACAACCGGTTGCCTTTTCTTCCTCTTTAAAGTTTCCTGGTAAAACTAGACTTTAAAAAAAATGCTTAGCGTAACATTCGTTTTAATCCGGACTCCAAGCATTTAAGGTTTTGTGCGTCTGGATCCCATTATCAGTTGTCTGCCTTACCCTTTGGAATATCCAGTGTACTAAGAGTGTTCACAAAGTGTCTAGCTCCAGTTATAGCATATTACAGGCTACAGGTTATCCACTTTTCCATATTTAGATGACATATCTTTGCAGAGACTTTTTTAAAATGTCAGGAATCCATCTCTTGAGTATGAGATCTCTTGCACAAGCTGGGAATCCAAGACAACATTCAAAAGTCTTTCTTGACTCCATCAAACAGGATTGTGTTCATGGGATGTCAACTAGACACCTTAGTTCAAAGAGCTTTTCTTCCACAGGGAAAGATAGATATTTATTTAGATCGATTTCTAAGGTTTTCCACTCAGACTTCAGTCACTGCGAGGAGTACCTAAGGATTTTGGGTCTCATGGCATTTTTGAGTTTCATGATACTCTTGGCAAGACTCCACATGAGAAAGATACAGTAGTATCCAAAAATATCTCTGATCACGGTATCGACACCCTTTATCTTTTCAGTTCAGTACTGGAATTTGTCAGAAAAGAAACCACTTGGAGACAACAGATATGCTTAAATCAAGGTCTCCCCTTCTCCCTCCTTACTTAGAAGCAGTCAGTCACCACAAATGCTTCAGACTTGCTTGGGGAGCAATTTCAGGAAAGGTAAAAGTGCAGGGGGTGTGGGACACCAAGAACAGATGCTCTGAAACTATCTTTGGTCCCAGGGACTTCAAGTGGTTACAGACAATGCCAGACTGATGTGTTACACCAACAAACAAGAAGGAACCAGGTTATACCCCCTTTGCAGATTAGCCATGTGAGCTTAGGATACAGCTTCACATCACAGTCTCATTCTACAGGCATCCTACATTCTGACAGCGCAAAATTTGTGTAGCAAACAAACTGAGCAGGACTGGGGCAGACTCTCATGAATGGAAACTAGATCTGGAGGAATTCAAAGATTTGACCCAATTAGACATCTTTGCCTCCTCTCTAATCAATCAACTGGCAAAATTCTGTTTCAGGACTCCATGCCAAAAGGCCCAGAAGCCAGATGCCTTTTCTTTGGACAGGAATGTTCCTGTAATGCTTTTCCACTAATATCCAGAGTACTTCTAAAGATTCAGAAGGAATCCCGCAAGATCATTATGGTGACTCGTCTGGCCCAGCAACCATGGTTTTCCCTTCTTTTGGAAATGGCCAAGAGCAGTTATCACAAGCTACCTCACAGAATGGATTTACTCTCAAAAATAGGTGTGTTTGATACACCCCAACATCAGTCCTCTTCAGTTGACTGCCTGGATGATAGGGTCTTGATTCCTTTTAGGCACCTGTTTTCTGAAGATGTGCAGCGGATACTAATGGAGGCAAGAAAGCCTGCTACTAGGAAGTTGTATATTAGCAACTGGAAGTCTTTCTAGTTGGTGCCAACAATATAACCAGCACCCATTCAGGGCTAGTTGTTCTCTGGTTTTACAGTACTTGTGAGTTGCTCTTATGTGGCCTTTTTTATTTCTCTGTCACGGTTCATTTATCAACCATTTCAGCATTGTCTACCCATGGATTCACTTCATTCAAGGCAGTCGCATGTCAGAATTTTCTTAAAAGGGGGATATTCTTCGTGTTTCACTGTTGCGGTCATTACATTTGAGTAATCCTGCTGGCAGGTTGCCCTCAGTCGGCCTGAATTCCAAAGTCCTGAGTCCTGCGTCGGCTGCTGTCGCCACTTCCCTGACGTCAAGTCGTCAGGGGTATAAAAGCAGCAGCCGACGCCATTTTCTTTAGTCTTTCTTGCCATGCGGTGCCCGAAGCAGTTCGCAAGTGCCGGTCAGCTGACTCCTGCGATTTTCGTGTTCAAGTTTCAGATATGAAGTCTTCAATAAAGCTAAGTACCCCGTTGGGGAATCTTTTTTCTTGCTCCAGACCGATGTCAGAAAAAGTAAATAATTGTATTTCTTGTGGAAAGCAAATACCTCATAAGGACTTTCATTCTTACTATATTCCTTGCCTAGGCCCTGGTCACAACGTTTCTGGTTGTCGGTTTTGTGCTAGATTTAACCAACGCACTATTAAGCGTCGGTATGATTTTGCTTTAAACTATTTTGGATGCCAGTTTATCCAGAAATGTTGTCGGATAGCCATCCGACTACCGGAGTTCACAAAAACTGCAAAGAAAAGGAGAGAGAGAGACAACCGAGGCCCAAAACCGACGACAAAGCTTCTCCTAAGCCAGTCGCCGGTTCTCAGTGAGGCGCTTTCGCAGCCCCTGACGTCCGCTACTTTAGAGTTGCAGGCCGCTACCGACTCCCATGTGGAGTCGGCCATGCCACTGTAAACTCAAGGTATTGGAGCCTCTGATATTATTCCTTCAGAGGGGTCTGGAGCCACTGAGCAGGCACCGGCTTCTGAGGGTGTATTCAGACTTAAACATCTTTACATTAAACCAATTTCAGCTTCAACGGCAAAGACGGAAGCACCTTCTAAAGCAAAGAAACAAACTCAAGAGCCACGTGGACAGGCCTCTATGCCCAAAAAACAGATGCTCAAAATGGCCGAAGACTTGATTACCTTGATCAGGTGTTCCCATCCCCCTCCTGATAAGAGGCCTAGGCAAGAGATTGACTATGTATCTTCAGATCAGGTTTCTATTTCTTCTGATTCCTCTTCTGATCAGGAATATCCCCCCCCCCCTTCCCCCAACGAGGATTCTGATGCTGAAGAACCTATACCTTCAGCTTCTCCTCCAGAGGACTTTTCTTTTGGGGAAACCTTGCATACTATGAGGGAGCATTTCCACTGGGAGAGACAAGATTTTTCAGAATCTAAAAAGCGGCTCAGGGATTTCCTTTTACTACCTCAACACAGGCCACTAGCCATTCCACCTGTGTTAGACATTGTAGATGTGTTTTCAGAGTGTAGTCTTACCCCTGACTCCTTACCTCCAGCTCCTGTTAAGCCTGACCGATATTACAGGGTTCCTGACTCTCATAAATTCCTTTTTAAAAACCCTGCTGCAGACCCCGAAACTATTTCACAGGGTCCCAAAGGAGTTAAGGTTTCCGCTGCAAAAAAAACTACTCCCTCTGACAGAGATTCTAGGGCACTGGATAGATGGGGAAAAAAGGTTTACACATCCGCTACCTTGGCTATAAGGGCCTTAAACTGTCAGTTTCATATGCTCAAATAGCAGCATGTCATGGCTTTGCTTAAACAGAAAATGTTGTTAAACTCTGAATGTGCAGAAAACAAGCAAATGCAGGATTTATTGCATGCAGCTGAACAAGTTGGAAAGCATACTTTGCAATGTGGTTTTGATTCTTTGGAGGCCTCCTGCAGGGCCACAGTTACGGGTTCTGTAATTAGGAGGCATGCTTGGTTAAAGGAACAAAATCTGCCTGATCATGTCAAAGTTAAATTATTAGATGCACCTTTACAGCATGATACTTTGTTTGGTGTTAAGGCAGAAGAGGTGTTAAAGAAAATGGAGGACAAAGCTAAATCTATGCAAACTGTCAAAGATTTTTTTACAAGTACAGCCACCTAGGTTTAGTAGACACCGACCAACAAAGAATTGGTCCTTTCCTGTGTCAGACAGACCTCAAAGGGGCAGATCCAGACGCCCTAGAGGCAGATCCCAGGCGCAAGGTTCATACAAGTCAAAGCAATGAGGTGCTTCTACCTCCAAAGTTGGAGAGGACAAATCCCAACCATACAGGAAACAGTCCCAATGACTTCCCCTGCCTGCACCAAGCACTTTTCTCCTGGCAGCACCCTTAGGGGGAAAAGTATCACTTTTTTCTCAAAATTGGCACATTATAACCCAGGACAAGTGGGTTTACTCAAGACTGTTCTTGGTACCCCGAAAGGACAAGGCCTGGAGGCCAATATTGGACCTATCTATTCTGAACACATTCCTGGATATACCAAAATTCAAGATGTTGACTTTGCAGCAGCTTCTGCCCATGCTGGGCAAGAACGCTTGGCTTGTTATTTAGACCTAAAAGAGGCATACCTGCATATCCCAATCAGACAAGTATGCAGAAGATCCCTCAGATTCAAGGCTGGCTCAATGCATTACCAGTTCTCTGCACTGCCCTTTGGCTTATCTACTGCGCCCAGGGTCTTTACAAAGTGCCTGGCCCCAGTAATTGCATTCTACAGACAGAGGAATACAAATATATCCTTACTTGAACGACTGCCTAATTCAAGCAGAGAACAAGGACATTCTTCTACAGCATCTGGCATTTGTCAAAAGACTTCTAACATGCCTAGGGTGCACAGTCAACGAAAAGAAATCAAAACTAGTACCCTCTCAAGAGATAATGTTCCTGGGTGCAAGCTTAAATACAACTGCCCAGATGGCTTATCTCACGCCAGACAAACAAAGGCAACTGACTACCTATTTCAAAATGTTGGCAACAAAGGCCCAGTTATTTGCAAGAAAAATTCTTCAGGCTTTGGGCTTCATGGCATCCTGCATCCTACTAATTCCATATGCAAGACTGCATATGAGGAAACTTCAATGGTACCTAAAAAGTGTTTGGACTCAACATTGCCACAGCCTGGAAACTATGATTACTCTCATTCCCTGCCTGCAACAGGAGTTTCGATGGTGGGCGAAGGCATGTCACCAAAACAAGGGACAGCCATTCACATTACCCCCATCCAGGCAGACACTAACAACGGACGCATCAGATTATGCTTGGGGGGCCCACATGGCAGGAAGATGCATTCAGGGCACATGGTCCACAAACCAAATGCATCTACATATCAATCAAAAAGAGATGCTAGCTGTTCAAAATGCCCTGACAGCCTTCAAAGACTTACTTCATCCGGGACAACTAGTGATAGACAACACCACGGTCATGTGGTACATAAACAAGCAGGGGGGGACACATTCTTACCCCCTTTGCAGACTAGCCATGACTTTGTGGGACACAGCATTGACTTACCAAGTACATCTGCAGGCACAATTCCTGCCAGGAAGGAAAAATACTCTGGCAGACGAACTAAGCAGAAACCTCATGGATCCCCACGAGTGGCAACTGGATCCACAAGTCTTCAGCATGATAAAGAAATGGGGATGCCGGACGTAGATCTATTTGCCTCCCCTCACAACTACCAACTAAAAAGATTCTGCAAAAGGACTTATCACAGACAAGCATGGAAAGTGGACGCCTTATCTTTCAGCTGGAAAAACCTATCAGTATATGCCTTTCCCCCTCTGCCTCTCCTCCCCAAGGTACTCCTAAAGGTCGGACAGGAGAAGCCAAAGATGATACTGATAGCCCCAGACTGTCGCCGCCAGTACTGGTATCCAATACTAAAGAACTTGTCTCAATGCCCAGCTTGGACCTTACCTCAAATACCTCATCTACTGTCCCAGCAAAACAATCAGATCCTGCTCAGCCAACTCAGGACTTTAAACCTGGCAGCATGGCGGATAATGTAATCATACAAAACACACCTCTCAGTAAAACTATGATGGATGTCATTTTGGAAGCCAGAAGGCCTAGTACTAGAAAATCTTTTGCTGGAAAATGGAAGAGATTCTGTGCTTGGAACCAGGCACAAGGAACTGATACAGCTGTGCCAAATATTCCTCAGATTTTGCAATACTTAACTGAGATGCTGGACAAAGGCCTATCTTTTTCATCTATTAAAATTCATGCCTCTGCCATTTCGGCTCATTACAATACAGAGCCACCAATCTTTTCTCATCCCTTATTAAAGCAGTACCTCAGAGGAGCCAAAAATTTAAGGCCTCCAAGGAGATCACCAATGCCTGCATGGGACCTCAACTATGTCTTGGAAAAACTCACCCTGCCTCCTTTTGAGCCAGCTGCTACTGCTGATGTAAAGTCTTTATCTTGAAAAACAGCTCTGCTCCTAGCAATAACCTCTGCAAGACGAGTTTCAGAGCTACAGGCCCTGATGGCTGTGGAACCTTTTATCATTTTTTATGCAGACAGGGTGTCTCTGAGGATAAACCCAGCATTTATGCCTAAGGTGGTGTCAGGTGTGGCTCTTAACCAAACTATTCATGTGCCAACTTTTTATCCAAATCCACAGAACAAGGGGGAGAGAATTCTGCAATCTTTGGATGTACACAGACAACTTACATTCTACTTGGACAGAACCAAAGTTTTCAGAAAGAGCAGTTACTAGTGACATATGCTGCAGGATCACAAGGAAAGGCTATCTCAAAGCAGACTATTTCAAAGTGGATAGGCCACTGCATTCATTTCTGCTATTTACACCATGGCAAGCCAGTGCCTAAGGGCATTAGGCACATTCAACCAGAGCTGCAGCCACTTCAGCAGCCTTTCTCAGGGAAGTACCAACCAAGGACATTTTAGAAGCTGCTTCTTGGAGTTCGGTGCACACCTTTACAAAGCACTATCATCTGCCACTCTACTCTAAATCCAGGGCAGGCTTTGCCACTGCAGTTCTGCAGGGCCTCATAGCCGCTCCTAAAGCTGTTTAGCTCCAGCCTCCCAACCATAGCTTTGAGACTCTACCCAAATGTAATGACTGCAACACTGAAACACGAAGAACATAGTACAGTTGTGTACACTTACCATAAATGTAGATGTTCAAGTGTATTCACTGTTGCAGTCCAGGTTACCCACCCGCCATCCCCCCTTTCTTCTGATGGAACCTAGCTTTCATTCTCTGATTTATACAACCTATGTGGTGCATTTGCTTGTAGATGAAGGTAAAGCTTATATTGGTGCATGTAATTATATATATATATATATAGATATATATATATATATATATATATATATATATATATAGATATAGATATAGATATATATATATATATATATATATATATATATATATATATATATATAGATATAGATATATATATATATATATATATATATAGATATATATATATATGTATAAAATTTTGGCTACCCTTTTAGGGGGCACCTGATATATGGGGCAAGAAAAACTAAAGAAAATGGCGTTGGCTGCTTCTTTTATACCCCTGATGTCAGGGAAGGGGTGACAGCAGCCGACCCAGGACTTTGGAATTCAAGCCGACTGAGGGTAACCTGCCAGCAGGATTACCCAAATGTAATGACTACAACAGTGAATACACTCTAACATCTACATTTATGGTAAGTGTACACAACTGTACTTTTGCGTAAGAGGCCTTCTAGCAAATGGTGACCTCGCCTTGGAATCTTAATTTTATGATAGAGAAACTAACACTTTTCCATTTGAATCCGCTAATCTGGCTGATGTAAGTTTATTAACATGAAAAACAGTTTTATTGGTTGCTCTGATCACTGCAAGAAGGAAATCTGAGTTGCAAGCTGTTATGATGAGTCAGCCCTATCTTCCTTTTATGCCTAAAGTGGTATCTGAGTTTAATTCAAACTGAGCATCTCACGGTTTTCTTTCCTGAAACTTAAAATGAGGGAGAAAGGATTTTCCATACTTTTGAGTGTCCACAGATAACTCCAGTACTATCTTGACAGAACTAATGCTTTCACATTATCAGATCAGTTGTTCATTTCTTGTGAAGGTAAGTAAGGGGCAACCTGTGCCAAAACAGACCATTTCGAAATGTCTGTCTAAGGCTGTTGCCTTTTTTTGTACTCACCATGACGTATTTATTCCAGGTAGGGTGAAGGCCCGCTTTGTAAGGATCTTGGCTGTTTGTGTTTTTTAGGAAGGTGTTGGAGTTTAGAAGTATTCTAGATACTGCTACTTGGTCCTCTGTATTTAATTTTACAAAGCACTCTAAGCTTGATTCCTTGTCTAGGTCTGGATAATACTTTACTAGGACCGTCCTCCATTCCTGGATCCTTCTGCTTGCACCTCCCAAATATAATTAGCTAGGATAATCTACCCATATAGCTAAGGCTGTTGCAGCAGTGCGCAATAAGAATCAGGAGAAAGTTGGCAAAATGAGGTGTTTACATTACACACACACACACACACACACACACACACACACACACACACACCATACAAGGTTTGATTCCCACATGGGGTAATTGGGTAGACTGAAAATGGCTCTCAAGGGTAGTTAACCTAGTACCAATCTATGAACCTAATCTAAGAACGTAGTACATTTAGGCAAGTTGAATTTGCCATAACAGTATAGGTTTGTGTGATCACTGCTTCAGTAACCACTCCCTCCCTTCATCCCCCTTGTTATTTTTTGGTGGTGTTTTATACCATGGAGTGGACATTTATTTTTTGTTGTTGTTCCTAGCCTTGTCCTTTCAGGGTTCAACGCCACCTTTTCTGCTGGCAGGAAAGCTCTGAAAGACTTAACATCCAAACTTGTGTTTTAGTCAACCTAGATTGAGCTGCTTGACGGTTGGGAAGTGTGGAATGTGCGCTAAAGCTTTGGAGGCTGGCCAGCTGTTATCTTTGGCATGGTATAACCCATATAGCTAAGGCTACTGCAGCAGTGATCATTTCAGCATCTACTGTTATGGTAAGTTCAACTTACACAACTCTACTTTCTTACCTATTTATTTGACTGCAGTTCCAAGTACTGTTATATTAAGGTTCAACTAGCAGCTGTTTCAGATTTCCAAAAAGGCTTTAAATTCCTTGGCTTCCCAAAAGATTTGTAAAGTCTGCTTAAAAGGCACATTCCTTCTTAGACCTCTTATCAAGGATCCCTTTCCCCTTGGGGCCTAAATTTTGTACTGCAAGCTTTCAGTCAGCCTCCATTTGAACCTGCTATAGTTGTACAGTAAAGTACCTCTCCTGGACGACCTTACTCTTGCTAAGCTATCACCTCTACAAGATGAATGATTGAGCTTCATTCCTTATCTTGCAAACCACCATATCTAGTTTTCCTTGAGAAGAGTCTCCATAGGGCCTATCCTTCCTTTGTTCCTGAAATTGCTTCTGAGATGACCCCAAACCAATCCTTTCATCTCTAATCACACTAACAGAAAACAAACCTTACTTACTCTGGATGCTCACAGACAACTGTGTTTTTACGTTTGCGGGACAAAATTTTATACAAAGACAACCAATTCTTTGTGCCCTTTTCCTCACCAAGATTAAGAACCAACATCTCAAAGGTCACATACTCCTTAAAACTATCCAGTTGCATTATCATTATATATTCCTGAAGTAACAAACACCTGGGTGATAAACCAAAGGCACATTCCAGAAGACCAATTTCTACTTCCATGTGTTTTTTCAGGAATTCTTTTATTGATATTTGTACTGGAGCAACATAGTCAACGATGTATACCTTTGTCAAAAATTACATGCTTAATGCCATATCAAGATGTTAGTCATTAAATGAGTTTTATAGTAAAACAAAGTTGTATGGGATGTATTCTGCCAGTGCACAAAAGTTTTTGGGCACTCTTTGTGCACTTGTACATCTGGAGCACGAGGATATGCTTGTTTAAAAATACTTTCTATTGAAGATTTCAGTCAGACTCTGTCTTTGCTGTGTCTTCAGCATTTCAGTGGTCAGCTTGTTTAACTTTTGGGTAAATAAGTACCCTTTTTTCCTTTTTTGAGTAAATTTTCAAAAATAATTGTACCTGGAACAAGGAAGAAAGGTGGAACCAAAAGGCAGATAAGCAGAAATGCTCAGAAGATTAATTTTAATAGATGAGTAAGAAAGACCCAGTTTATTCTAGATAACCAACTGGGGGGGGGGGGGCTTCTGCAGTGGATAGGTTCTGGATGTGTTTATGGCACCAGCTAGAAAATCTCTTCCATTTGGCTAAGTAGAATTTTTCAAGTGGCATGTTTCTAATACCCTTTGCACACGTTCTGATAAAAGGTGCCCAAGTATATTTAAAATTTAAAATCCAAGCATTCATATACAAGTTCTGCAGGTTGGGGTGGATCAGTGATCCCTTGTCCTGTGTGAGTAGATTGATTCTTTGAGTAAGTTTTTGGTATTTGTTCTTGGCTGTTTTCAAGGGAAGAAAGTACCACTGTTTAAATCAAAAGGGAGTTACCAATATCTTTGGGAGTGTCCCTTTGTATCTTTTCAAGAACTCTTGTTTGTCAGAGGAAAGGAAGGAAAAACAAGAGTATTCCTATCCATGAGAAAGACGAAGCATCTTTCCTTCAGCCCTTTCTGCAAGCAGTCCTGGAGCAGAGCTTTTTCAGCTATCTGTTGTGAAAGAAAGCAAAATGATCTACACAGGGATGGATTCCCCACAAGAGGATAATCTCCTGGAAGACCTGTGAGTGTAACTTCATTATTTATTTATTTATTATTTTATTTTACATTTGTTGACTGGGCTAGTCTAGCTGGATACATGTCCATTTTTCAGTAGAGGCCCAGGGAAATAAGCTCCAAGCAGGTAAAAAGAGAAAATACAATAATTAAACAATACTATACATAAATTTCAATGTTTGGACTTTTAAAAATTCAAATAGAGTCTAGAGGTATAGACTCAAAACATGGTTTAAGATACAGCAATTTTAGATACACACAAGGTCAGAAGTTAATAATATTTACGCCTAAGAAAGAGAGATGGGAGGCATAAGAAGGTAATGGAAGAAAAGAATAGGAAAAAAAATAATACACTGACTTGTATATTATTGGTTTGCATAGAAAAATTGATGTAGAGGGCACATGGAACAGGAATAAGGGTTGAAAGCAAGATGAGAGAAATAAGTAGAGGAAGTAGGATTCAGTCTGGTTTACAGCAAGGACAAAGCCAGAGAATTTTCAGATGGTCCTTAAGGTTTTTTTTGAAGAGAGATGTAGATGAGAGAGATGAGTGTTCTAGGGAGCTGGTTCCAGATTTTGCCCACCACATTAGTAAAGAGTGAGTCGCCTACTTTGTTAGATTTAACATTGGAAATGAGTAACTTATTAGCTGAGCGAGGTGTTTCCAGATTTTTATAAGGGGGGATCAGGTTAGTAAGGATAGGGGTATTATTTGGGTGGTAGAGAATTTTTTGTATGATCACTAGTTGATTATACAGAAGATGGTTTTGAAGTTCGGACCATCCAAGTTGTTTGAGATTAAGACAGTGATGGGTTCTGAAAGGAGTACCTGTAGCAAATCTGGCTATGTTGTTACAACTGGTTTCAAGCTTGTTTAGATTGTGCATTGATAGATTGGTGTATATAGCGGAAGCATAGAATAGGGTGGAAGCGAGGTGAGTCTGGGCAATGGAAGTTCTAGCTTGTGGAGTGAGGAAGGGTTTGACTCTATACAGTGAGCCTAGTTTTTTATTAACAGATTGAATAGTATTGTTGATATGGTCATCAAAGTTGAGTTTATCTATGGTAATGCCCAGGAGACGTGTAGTAGTATCAGGGGAAATAGTAGATCTGAAGTAGGGGCTTCATTTGTCAGCAACCTTTGGGTCTTGGATCCTACTTCACATCCGAGCCGGCAACTTATTTTACAGCTTATGGATCCGAGCTCCTAGCTCCTCCCCTTACCCATAATCCCCTGCCAACCCTGATTGACCTCGGATCTAGTTTGTCTCTCTTAGAAGAGACAGCTGGATTTCAGAGCTCCTGGCGACGTTCAGATAAGTCTTGAGAAAAAACTTGTTAATATAGAAAATCTTTGATTTCTTATATAGTGTGTGTGTTTAGGATTCCCTTTTGTTAATTTTATTCATTTTTAGTGTAATTCCTCCCCTCGCTGGTTCGTAGAGTGTGTGTGTGTTGCTTCTGTTTTTGGGGCCTGGTGTGTTTGTGTAGTTACTTTTTCCAATGTCGGAGGCCCCAAAACCCATTTTTTCTAAGTGCACCGAGTGTGGCCATAAGCTTTCACCGGCGGATGGCCACACTCGGTGTGTTCGGTGCCTTGGGGTTAAACACCTGCCCTCAGGGTGTTCCATTTGTGCAGCGTTCAACCCCAGGGCACTGAAAGAGCAGAGGTCGAAGTTGGTTCTGGCGGGACTTTTGCCCCCGGATCCAGCTTCGGCCTCCGGTACTCCCGTGGCTCCTCCTCAGTCCTTGGTGGTAGCCAATCCTGCCCCCCTTCCCCTGGCCGGGACTCAAACTCCCCACTAAGACGCCGGAGTAAAGGGAGGCCAGGAGGGAGAAAAGGAGGGAGAAGCACCACAAGCGGCGGGCCGAGGCCTCCGCTTCGGCCCCCCAGCTAAGCGGGCTTCTCCCTCTACGGCTTCCAGGTCCCCTCCTCCTCGGATCCGATCCCATTGCTTTTCCCCGGGACTCGAGGAGGATGAGACCCGATCTCCGTCGAGGTCATCGAGGCGGCATTCCCGGCCCGCCTCGGTGGCCTCGTCGAGATCTACTTATAGTCTTTCTGATGCAGACTTGGACCGGATGATGAGAAGGTTCATCCAGGCCCAGCTGCAGATGGGAGTGCTCTTGCCTCCCCCACCTTTGGGGGGGAGCTCGACACCTTTTTTTGCCCCGATAGCTCCTTCTCCGACCCACTTCTCGGGTTTGGAGCGCTCAGAGCCAGGCAGCATTGGAACCAGGGGTGGGTTGGCGCCAACAGTACTGGGTACTTTGGATCCGACCCTGCCCTCGAGTCTGTCGGGTCCTTCGTTGGATCCGACCTCTCGGAGCCGTGGGCCGAGCTTCAGAGCCGAGGGATTCAGTGTGCCTTCGGCTCCGTCCAGGTCGGAGCACACGGATCCTTCGGATCCGGTGGCCTCGGCGCCGGTTCCGATCCCTTCATCGGATCCGAGTGGGAGCCGGCTTTCGGATCCCAGGGCGAAAGCTCCCCCTCTGATTTCGATGTAGTGGAGAGGGCTCTGTTGAGAGCATCCGGACCCCCGGTCCTTGCATCGGCTCCACCCTGCACTCCCAGTCTGCTGAGTCAGGCTTCCATCACCCGGCCACAGGGATAGCCTGCTTAGATGTCCCAGGTTGTTCCACTGGAACAGGATATTGCTGGTGAGACCTCCTCGGACAGTCCCCCCGAGGAAGTGCTTCTCAAGCATAAGTGTAAGAGGAGACACGTGGACTCCCCCGAGTCCTTAACAGAGCACACGGACTTGGATAAAGGGGAAGGCTCCCCAAGGTCACCCCCCCGAGGATGTCTCCTTTGGAGACATCATAGAAATGCTCAGGATCGGGGAGGTGGTCTGCCCCCAAGGCTTCCTCCGACGAGTCCGTGTTCCTGAAGGCATTCGAAGCAGGCCCGTCTACCTCTTGGGTGTCCCCTCCGGCCGACCCCCTGGTGGACCTTACCACCAGGGCATGGAAGGAGCTGGACACTGTGGAGCCAGTCCCCAAATGCCCGGATAGAATTTTGAGTCCCCCTGCAGACGGGTCCCATTGGAGCAAGGGTCCCCCCGTAGATGCCATGTTGATGGCAGCAGCCACGAAGAGGGAATTAGCTCAGGAGAGCCCCTCGGTCCATCCACCGAGCAAGGAGCCCCGCTCGATGGATCGCCTCTGGAAGCGAGTATTTAGTTCAGCGACCTTCTCAGTAAGGTCCCTGATCTACATGGCACATGCCATCAGGATGCAACGAGATCTTATCAAAGAATATGCTGCTCCCCCCCCCCCCCCCAGAGTCCATGTCGGCGGAGGACAAGCAGTTGTACTCCACTTGTATGGCCACTCTAAGATCAGTTTCGAATACCTCTATGCGGCTTTTGTGCCATGCCACAGAGGGAGCTGCTAGAGCCAGCGGAGCGGGTCTAGTCATGAGACGTCAGGCCTGGCTCCGACATTGTGACTTCGCGGAGCCCTTTAAGGTGTCCTTTGCGAAGAGAATGCCCCCTTTGATGGTTCTGCCTTGTTTGGCAAGACCGTTCGTGACACACTTGTCCAGAGTGAAAAGGATGGGAAGACGTTGTCTGCCGTCGGAGTCCGCTTCTCTGCTCCCCAGAGGTCCTTCTCCAAGAACCAAAGGGGACAGAAGAAGATGTCGTTCCGGAAATCGCAACATTCCCATCTTGCTCCGGACAACCAGTCCTTCCGTGGCAGGGGAGGACAGGGAGGACGCCGCCCTAGAGGCAGAGGGGCCCCAAGAAATTTTGGGTCCAGAGAAACTTTCTCTAATCGGCCCACGCAGCAGCCCTGAGGGGTTGCCCGACTGCTCCACTCTGGAGGCAGTCGGGGGGGGTGCTTCTCGAAGCACCTGGCAGCTTGGGAGTCCATTACGTCAGATCGCTGGGTGCTTCGTATCATATCCAGAGGTTACAAAATCCCACTGCACCATGTCCCCAGACTCAAAAACCTCCCCGATGTACCACCCGATCACAGGGAGGCGGCAGCTGCAGAAATTCAGCAGCTGCTAGGAAAAAGAGCCATCCAGCCCATCCCCCCAGATTAACTCGGATTAGGGTTTTACTCCAGGTTCTTTCTGGTGCCAAAAAAGACGGGGGACTTGAGACTGATTCTCGACCTTTCACTCTTGAACCTGTCAGTAACCAAAGAAAAATTCCGGATGGTCACCCTTCAATCCATTCTCCCCCTATTGCGGGAGAGTGACTGGATGTGCTCAATAGACCTCAAGGATGCGTACTACCACATTTTAATGGACAGACAATCCAGGAGGTTTCTCCGCTTCCGGCTGGGAGCCAGTCACTGTCAGTTCAGGGTCCTTCCCTTTGGCCTCACCACAGCCCCTAGGGTGTTTACCAAAGTGTTAGCAGTGATAGCGGCCCACCTGAGACTCCAGGGAATGCAGGTCTTCCCGTACCTGGACGACTGGCTCCTGTCCGACAAGGTATCTACTCTGCGCAGCCAGAAATCTCCTTCTCCAGCTAGCTCCCCATCTAGGCATTACGATCAAGTGATAGATTTCATAGGGGCCAAATTAGATACGAGAAGTCTGCGAGCGTTCCTCACTTCGGAGCGACTTCAAAACCTGAGACTTTATGTGCGGGCCATCCTACAGGTAAAAGCCCCACCGGCGGAATTGGTCCTGAGGGCGCTAGGCTCCATGGCAGCAGCAATAACTCTTCTTCCATACGCTCATCTGAATATGAGGGTGCTACAGTGGACCCTTTTAGTCCAATGGTCCTTTCAGTCTCTCCCCCTCAACCATCCTATCTCACTCAGCAGGGCTTGCAGGTGGGCCCTCTTATGGTGGCTCCAGTCCCCGGACCTTCATACGGGATGACCCTTCTGCACACCGCCTCCCCTCGCCACGGTGACCACAGACTTCTCTCGCCTCGGGTGGGGGGTGCATTGCTCAGGCAGAACGGTCTAAGGCACATGGAACGACACAGAGACTTCCTTGCATATCAACGTTCTGGAGATGAAGGCGGTGCTGTTGTCGTTGCAAGCACTTCAGAACCTTCTCCCTGTAGGAGCTATTGCGATACAGACGGGACAACATGTCGGTTGTCTGGTACATCAACAAACAGGGGGGAACCAGGTCCTACCCTCTCTGTCGAGAGGCCATGAGGGTGTGGGAATGGGCGATCTCCACCAACCGCTTCCTTATCACAACGCACATTCCGGGGCAGTCCAGCATTCTGGCGGACAAGCTCAGCCGCACTATTCTTTCCCCTTACGAGTGGTCTCTCAATTCCCAGGTAGCGAAGCGGATTTTTGCAGAATGGGGGCAGCCCTGCTGCGATCTTTTTGCCACTCCCTCAAACACAAAATACTCCAGCTTCTTCGCTCTAATCCCCCCCCTCGGGGAAGCCCCGAGAGATACTCTAGTGCATGCTTGGCCTCCCAGTCTACTTTATGCCTATCCTCCTCTACCCCTGATGCTGAAACTGATACAGAAAGCCTCTCGGTTGGGGAGCAGAATGATCCTCATTGCCCCATTCTGGCTTCGTCAAACATGGTTCCCTTACTTGTGGTCTCATCTGGTGAATCCTCCCTGGATTCTGGATCCCATTCCAGATCTAATATCCTATCCCTTAGGACTACCGACCCCGAATCTGGACAACCTGAAGCTGACAGCTTGGCTGCTCCAGTTCCACTCTTAGGACTCCTGGCATCTCTTCACCAGTTAAAGCCATCTTGGTGGCAGCACATAAACCTTCCACTAGAAAAGTCTATCGCAGTAAATGGAAGCGTTTTTCCATCTGGGTGGAACACCATAACATAGATCCCTTCACGGCTTCATTGCCGTCCGTCTTGGATTTCCTCACCAGACTTTTTCAACGGGGAGCTAGCTGTTCTACGGTCAAGGTTCAATTGGCAGCCATTTCTCATTACCGTGTGGGACACAAGTCAGGTCCCTTGATGACTGCAAAATTATGTAAAACCTTCCTCAAGGGTACCTTCCTGCTCAGGCCTCCTGTCAAGGAAGCTGTACCCCCTTGGGATCTATCATTAGTCCTTCAAGCCTTGACTGCCCCTCCCTTTGAACCAGCTGCCTCGGCCGAACTTAAATATCTTTCCTGGAAAACGGTGTTCCTTGTCACCATCACTTAAGCAAAAAGAGTTTCTGAACTTCAGGCCCTTTGTGCGAAACCTCCCTACTTGATTTTTCATCAGGATAAGAGTGTACCTCAGGACCAATCCCTCCTTTCTTCCTAAGGTGGCCTCAGAAACCAATATCAATCAGTCCATTAACCTGCCAGTTTTCTTCCCTAAGTACCAGAATAAAGGAGAATACAAGCTGCATTCCTTAGACGTGCACAGACAACTGCGCTTCTACATTCATTGGACTGCTGGTCATAGACAATCCGATCAATTGTTCATTTCCTTTGCCAAATTCAATCTGGGTAAAGCTATTTCTAAGGTCACCTTATCACGATGGATTTCACAGTGTATTCTTCTGGCCTATGAAACTTCGGGGAGGCCTGCACCTCAGGGAGTACGGGCGCATTCTACTCGCTCCATATCTACTTCTGCTGCCTTTAGGTCCAGAGTATCTTTGGATGATATTTGCTCTGCAGCCACTTGGGCCTCATCTCATACCTTTATCAACCATTATAAGCTGGGCGTTATTTCCAGAGGGAGAGCATCCTTTGGCTCCGCAGTGCTCCGGAACATCCTTCCATGATGGTCTCCCAAGAGTCAGGTAGCTGGGGACTCTATCCCAAAGGTTGCTGACAAATGAAGTCCCTACTTCAGATTAAGAAGTTATGTACTCACCATAACGTTCCATCTGAGTAGGTGACTTCATTTGTCTGTAACCATCCCCCCCTCCTCCCCCCTGGCCTTCAGAAGTCTATTCTTGAATGTCCTTTCTTGGACCCTTTCGGGACACTTTTGGTCTGAGATTTGGTATAAGGGCAAACTTGATCTGAGGTCAGTCAGGGTTGGCATGGGGATTATGGGTAAGGGGAGGAACTAGGAGCTCGGATCCATAAGCTGTAAAATAAGTTGCCGGCTCGGATCCAAAGTCGGATCCAAGACCCAAAGGTTGCAGACAAATGAAGTCACCTACTCAGATGGAACATTATGGTGAGTACATAACTTCTTATTCCATTATTAGAGGTAATTATGAAGTTGATCTCTGGTGACTTTAGGGTAGTAGCAAAAAGCAGAAGTTTTGTTTTTTTGGGATTTAGGAGAAGGCAATGATGAGTAAACCAATTTTCAACAGTGTTAAATACTGTTTGAGTGAGGGTTTGAAGAGAGGTTGCTGATTTAGCAGTACATATCAAGGTTGAGTCATCGGCATATTGTATGCAGGTGGCTTTAGGAAATACAGTGTTGAGATCATTAATAAAAATTGAGAAAAGAAGAGGGCCTAGGATAGATCCTTGAGGGACTCCAGTGTTTACGGGTGGAGGTGTAGAGAGAGTATTGTCCCAGAGCACAGCTTGTTGTCTATTTTCAAGATAGGATGTAAACCAGTGTATTGCTTGTGGGTCAAGAGATTGGGCTTTTAGTACAGTGATCAGTAATTTGTGGTTCACCATATCAAAGGCTTTGGATAAGTCAATGAATAGTGCAGAAGAAAGATAGTTATTATTTCGATTTCTGTTGATAGTCTGTGAAAGTTAGTAGGGCGGTAGTTGTACTATGAAAGGGCCTGAAGCCATGCTGGCTATTGGCTAGTAAATTATTATGGAGCAGATGTTGAAGTAGTTGATAGTGAATACATTTTTCCATTATTTTGGCCAAAGGGGGAAGTAAAGCAATAGGTCTAAAATTAGAGAGATCAGTGGAATTACCACCTTTATGTAAGGGGATGATATGGGAGACTTTCCAGATGGATAGGATGTTTCCTTCTATGATTGTTCGGTTTATAAGGATGGATATAGGATATGCAGTGACTTTGGCTGCTATTTGAAGGTATTCAGCCAGGAGGCGGTCGGCAGATGGGGTACAGGTTTTGAGTTTTTGTAGGAGTTTACAGTTGAAGGATGTTGGTACTGGTTGTATATGTAAGGAGGGCACTGAGCTATTTGTGTTTTGGAAAGGGGTGGGGGAAGTAGGGGATAGTGTTTTAGCAAGAGTTTGGATAGTTTCAGTGAAGTAATTGTTAAAGGCTTCTGCTATTTGTAAAGGATTATTATGTGGAACTGATGACGAGGCTGGAGTTTTGGTATGTCCTGGTTTGAGTAGCTTGTTGATGCCTGACCAGAACTTTTGAGGACATTTTGGGTGTGTTTGTTGGAGGAAATAATAGTTTTGTTTATCTAATAAAATGTCTTTTTTGGTTGAATTTCTTAGCTGTTTATAGAGTAGGTGGTCAGCAGAGCTCTTAGTGGCTTTCCATTTGGTCCATATTTTGTTTCTAAGAAATATTTTCTCTCGGGTTTGTTTTGTGAGCCAAGGGGCTGCTTTGTTTCTAATTTGGGAAGAGCGAGGAGGGGCATGATGATCTAGGATTTGTAAGAATTTAGTATTAAAGTAGGAAACAGCTTCATTAAGTTCTTTCAGAGGAGACCAGTTGCAGGCCTTTAGTTCTCTTTGAAAGCTCTCAGCTTGAAAGTGTTTTTTTGAGCGATAGGATGTAAAATTGTTGTTGTTAGGACTATGAGCTTTTTGCTTTGCTATATAGGTTAGTACATGGTCACTAATGTCATCAGAAAGTGTTCCTGGTATGTTGGTTTCAGGATGACTATATATAAGGATCCAGTCAAGGATGGTTTCTTTATTACTAGGTTTGTGAATTCTTGTGGGGGTGTTTATTTGTGTGAAGCCATAAAGATTAATAAGGGTGTTAGGTTTGGAGGAGCTACAGGTAGTCCAGTCAATGTTAAAATCACCTAGTACAATTGTTTCTTGAGGTAGATGGGTGGAAAGGGTATTAAGAATGTTTTCTAAAGTGTTAATATTGTTTCCTGGAGGAATATAGGTACAAATGATTTTGATTTGTTAAGGTGGAGTTTCAAGGACAGGGTTTCTGCATTATTATCAGAGGGCAATAACACATTCATTCCTGAGGTTCTGTAATGGCTTTGCTTAGAGTGTCTGCCACTGTGTTCTAACAGTGTGTAAGTAGCCTGAAATATAGCTTTTATTGATGCCAGATCTTGCGCTATCCTAGCCATCCTGCTTTGACAGTAAAACCTTGTTCTCCCATGTTTATCTAGCATATGAAAGTGGTGTTACCGGTTATTACCCAGAGGTCCTGGAGTGTACAGAGTTAAGCTTTTTTTTTTTAATTTATATATTTTTTAATAGATGATCCCAAAGACTCTGTAGCGTGACTCCCTTAAATACAGTCTACTCAGGCAAATTGAGGTATCTGTAGTTACTGACTGGGAAGAGGCTGAGGGGGAAATTAAAACATCTGAGTGTTGAGACAGCTGGTCTGTCAATCAGTGAAGTTCCTTTCTAACAAAGGTCAGTATGGAGGTTTGGAAAGGCAGGGGGTGCTGGTGTTGGGTCCAGACTGATTTCCGAAGTTAATTTTCCTCATGTAATTTGGCAAGAGCAGTCAAACACTGTAGAAGCCATGGCAATTCAATGGTAGAGAGAGAGTGAGAGAGCCCTAGCTTTGGCCCAGCCATCCTGGCTTCAGTTAGTGGCTTGGACATTTGATGAGCTGACAGGGAGCTGTCAGATGGAATAGATGAAAGGGAAGGAAAGATTATGGTAGGTTATTAATTAGTAATTCCCCCCAGCAGAAAAAGCTACCAGCCTGATTCCTCTCGATGCCGTTAAGATCCACATCAGCCATAGCCCTTCGAGTAAGTCCAGGGTGTAGGAGCTTGGCAGACTTGGCAATAGAGGATAAGGGCACGGGGATGGATGGAAATTGTGAAACAAAAAGGGGAGGGGAAAGAATTGTAGAAGTAGTTTATCCTAATTTCCTAAGGGATTCCTTTGCTTTTAGTTTGGGCAGAAAACTGAAGGAATTGCTCTTTATAAAAGGTTAACTTTTCTTGAAGCAGGAATACCAACATTTTTGCAGTGTCTAGCAGGCATCCTTAATAAATTGTTTGAGAAAGACTGAGAGGTAACACTGCAGATTGGGCAGAAAACTTGGGTTGTAAACAGATTTCTGAAAAAGACGCCTAAATGTTTCGACTAGTCTGCAAAAATAAGGTGGTCATCCATATGGGGAAAGGTACCAGATGCCTTGTAATCTACAAAAAACAATTGCTGGGGCTAGATACTTGGTGAATACTCTTAGTGCTATAGACAAACCAAGGGAATTGAGATGTGAACAGAAACAAAAATTCTTAAAAAGCGTCTGACGTTTCTGTGAATGGTATATGATGGTTAAATATATTTTGGATCCACAGTTACAAAGATAATAGAGAGACTATAGAGTAGGTATTTGGGACCTTAGCATAGAGGTTTAGGAAGGAAAGGTCCAAAGCATGTCTCTAGGTGCCCTCCTCCTTGCAAGTAGGAAATATTCTTGAAAATAATCCTTTTTAATCTCATGGTACAGGCTCTATTACAGCCTGTGAAAGCATTTTGGGACAAAAAGGGTAGGCTTCGGCTTTGAGGATGTGATGGCATTCGTAGGATTGGGGGAAAGAATCCCACTGCTGTCTGATTACTAATGCCCAGGAATCTGTTGTAACATGGTGTCACAATGAAAGATGTAGGGGGGCTGCCAAGGTAGGTAGGGCGCAGTGAAGGAAGGGTGGCATAGTCAGACATTTTTATTTGAAACTGGGCGTAAAGAACTCCATTTTTCTTAGAATTGTCCTGCTACTGCTTTTTAAATTTTCTTGACTCTTGATGCTTAAATAGTTTTATGTAAAATGGTCCCAGACTAGAATGGAAATTACTGCTGTATTTTGGTATAGTGGACTGAAAAATTGCTTTACCCTTTGAATCAGCTGCACCCTTTCATCAAATCTCTTTAGAACATCTGCAAATAAAGTACCAAATAAAACCTTTTTATTTTTAATTTCAGATTTGACATCTGGTAAATTTTGAGTCCGTAATCATGCATTATCTACATAAGCTAGCCAGTTGCTACTGCCCTAGTCACTGTTTAAGCAGCATCATACTAGCATCTCAAGGAGTGTTCAGTAACCTGAGAAAAACAAAAATTAAAAAGGGTTTAGATTTTGAACTAGGTAAATCAACAGTAGCCCTTTTCATATCAACAATAGATATCAAAAGGAATTTGGACATACGAGCCTGACAACTGACAGTTTTAAATGTTAAGGTTGAAGAGGTGTAAACATTTTTTCCTAATTCTGTCAAAGGCTCTGTCATCCTTGTCACAGGAAACTGGATTTGAAGCAGCCAGATGTTTCTAGCCTATAGTTTGATGATGAAATTATTGAAGGGTCAACCCTGAGGTTACAGAAGTGGTACCTGTTAAACTGAGGGTACCTTACATAGTTTGTCTGGTTTCTTAGGAACAGGAGGTTGACCATTAGGAGAAACTCTGGCTTAAAAGCATCCTCAGTGGCTTCTGTAACTAGGAGTATAGCAACTGGTTTGGGAGGTGCTACCTGCAACATGTCATAGTACTTCTGAGTTTCACATATCTCCTTGTGCTCCCAATTCCTGTACCATCAGAAAAAGATAATTTCTCTTCAGGAGAATCTGAGGAAGTATTTTTTTTCAGATTTTTATCTTAAGATGTTAGGAGTAGAGACTTTGGAAGTATAGTCTAAACCTCCTCTACATCAGAATCTGATTCTGAATCTGAAAAAGGAGATCTTTTTGAATAAATAGAGGCTGGCAAAAGTACAACGTGATTGAAATGCCTTAAATAGATCTTTGGCAAAAGAGAAGCATTCCTGTCTTTTTTTCTTGGAAGTTTGGGTTATAAGAAATGGGTAGGTGTTTCACTTGAAGTCTTTTTTTTTTTCCTAGGAAACTTTAGACATCCTGTCCTTCTGCTGAGAACCAGACACCCCATCATTAACTGCTATCCGCAGGACATCATCTCCTTCAGATTAGTCAAGCTTGGTTCTACCGTGTCTGTAGCAAATGTGCATCTGGCCCTTGAGGGCATGTCAGACTCCCCAGTCCTTATTGGCTTCTGGAGGAGCAATACCAGAGAAGTCAGAAGTAGCTGTCATATGGGCCATGAGCTCCAGTATGATCACAGCATAGTTCCTTTGAGGACCCTGTAGGATAAATAGTGTTCTATAATGCAGTCTTCAACATCCTAGTGACTTTCCTTTTTTTAATGACACTAAGAGCGATGTCCGAGGTACTAACAGTAGGCTCCATATTGGGGCCACTAAAGGCCTTAAGCATTTAGTTCTGTACAGAAAGTTTGAGGGAATTAAGCTGGCTCCTAAGGGTCTTAAGCTTGAATGATAAGCAAATGGAATATGACCTGACATGTTCCGCAGCTAAATAACAAGGACAGGCTCTATGGGAGTCGTAAGGGATTTGACAACCACAACAAGCACTTTGTCTTTCTCTCAGACACAAGCCAAAAATAATACAGAAGAATGGAAAGTTCGAGGTACTTATCTGCCCATTTTCCTTCTTCTCTGCAACTTCATTGGGTCAGCAGTCTGCTCATTTCAGGTCATACTGGTAGCAACAGCATGAAATTTCTGAATTTTGGTATCTGCATGTTTACTTTTATATCGGTATCCTCTTGTTTTCCTCAGATGAACGGGCACTGTGGAAGGTGATGTAAAGCATTGGATGCTGGCCAGACAGAAGACCCTGTCAGAATACATTCGGTATATCTTAGGTTACTGCTCTTTTAACATTTATTACTGTTGTAAGTTTTCTTACACAACTTTTTCTGAATCAGACAGCCCTAGGGTAAGACATTATAATAGATCAGATAGAAGGAAGTTAAATGGAATCAAATGCTTAGTCAGGGTCTTGATGTTCTTCATGTTTCACTGTTGCAGTCTTCACACTTGGGTTATCTGCCTGCAGGTAGCCCTCAGTCGGCCCGAATGCTAGAGACTTAGTACTTCTGTGTCAGTTGCTGTTGCTCCAGGACTGACGTCAGGGGTATAAAAACAGGCAGCCAATGCCATTACATCAGTCTTTCTTGCCGAGGAGCCTAAAGCAGAAGCAGTTTGCAAGTGCCGGTCGGCCACTACCTGAATTTTTGTTTACGAACTGAATAATTCTGAAGTCTTCTAAAGCTAAGTACCCCATTGGGGATCCTTTTTTCTTCCTCTAACCGATGTCAGAAAAAGTTAACAATCGTCTTGCCTGTGGAAAGCAAATAGCACATAGAGATTTTCATTCTTACTACTTCACCTGTTTAGGCCCAGACCACGACGTACCTCGCTGTCGGTTTTGTGCCTTGTTCAACACCCGAACCATTCTTCGTCGAGCTCTCTCTGTCGCTAAATTCTTACACTCGCGATCTCCGTATTGGCTTCGGTAAGCCATCCGACTACCGATATTCCAAAAACACATAAGGTTAAAGACAGACCGCATAGGTCCAAAGCTGCCAACAACACTTCAGTTAAGCTAGTCGCCAGTTCGCCGGTACTCAGTGAGGCACTTTTGCAGCCCCTGATGCCTGCTTCTGTGGATTCACAGGCCTCTACCAAGACCCATTCAGAGTCCGGTATGCCGCGAGACTGTTCGACTATGGAACCTGTGGATGTCTCTACTTGGATGGGTCCGGAGCTGCTGTGCAGGCACCGGCGTCTGAGGCAGTTCTTTGCACTACCGATGTTCAACTCAAACCGACGACTCTTTTTTTTTTTTTTTTTTTTTTATCTAAAACTACCAAGTTTCTTAGGCCAAGAGTATGCGCTACGCCTAGAAAACCAACTACCAAAGCACATGCACCTCATCCCATGCTTCAGCGATAAATGCATAGAATGGCAGCAGACCTTATTACACTGATTAGGGGAAGTCAGCCTTCCCCTGCTAAGAGGAAAAGAGACCAGTCCCCCTGCAGCTTCAACAGACCAGGAGTCCGATGACTCTGAGGTTTCTGATTATGAAGACATGCCCTTATCTGCTTATGAGGATTCACATGCAGATCAATCCATTCCCATTGCCTCCCCTCCAGAAGATTTTTCTTTTTGTGAAACCTTAGATACCTTAAGAGAGCATTTCCACTGGGAATGCCAAGACTATCCTCAGTCCAAAAAGAGACTCAGGAAATTCCTAGATTTGCCACAGCACAGACCTTTAGCTATCCCCCCTGATGTTTTTCGTGTTTTACTGTTCCATTCATCACACTTGGGTTATCTGCCTGCAGGTAGCCCTCAGTCGGCCCGAATGCCAGAGACTTAGTATTTCTGCGTTGGCTGCTGTCGCTCCACGACTTACATCAGGTAGTCAAGAGTATAAAAACAGGCAGCCGACGCCATTACACCAGTCTTTCTTGCCAAGGAGCCCGTAGCAGAAGCAGTTCGCAAGTGCCGGATGGCTGTTACCTGAATTTTCATTTACGAATTGAATAATCCTGAAGTCCTCTAAAGCTGAGTACCCTGTTGGGGATCCTTTTTTCTTGCTCTAACTGATGTCAGAAAAAGTTAACAATTGTCTTGCCTGTGGAAAGCAAATACCACATAGAGATTTTCATTCTTACTGCGTCACCTATTTAGGCCCAGACCATGATGTACCTCACTGCCAGTTTTGTGCCTTGTTCAATGCCCGAACCATTCGTCGGGCTCTCTTTTTCGCTAAATTCTTCCGCTCTCGATCTCCGTATTTTGAAATGGCTTCGGTAAGCTATTCCACTACCGATATTCTGAAAAAACATAATGATAGAGACAGACAACATAGGTCCAAAGCTGGCAACGCCACTTCCGTTAAGCTAGTTGCCAGTTCGCCGGTACTCAGTAAGGTGCTTTCGCAGCCCCTGATGCCTGCTTCTATGGATTTGCAGGCCTCTATTGAGACCCATTTGGAGTCCGGTATGCCATGAGACTCTTCAACTATGGAACCTGCGGATGTCTCTACCTTGGATGGGTCCGGAGCCACTGTGCAGACACCGGCTTCTGAGGCAGTTCTTCGCACTACCGATGTTCGACTCAGATGACTCCTTTTTTTATCTAAAACTACCCAGTTTCTTAGGCCAAGCGTACGCGCTACGCCTAGAAAACCGACCAAAGCGCATGCACCTCCTCCCATGACTCAACAACAAATGTTTAGAATGGCAGAAGACCTTATTACACTGATTAGGGGAAGTCAGCCTTCCCCTTCTAAGAGAAAGAGACAAGTCCCCTGCAGCTTCAACAGACCAGGAGTCCGATGACTCTGAGGTATCTAATTATGAAGACATGCCCTTATCTGTTTATGAGGATTCAGATGCAGAGGAATCCATTCCCACTGATTCCTCTCCAGAGGATTTTACTTTTAGTGAAACCTTGCGTACCTTAAGAGAGCATTTCCACTGGGATGCCAAGACTATCCTCAGTCTAAAAAGAGACTCTGGGAGCTCCTAGATTTACCACAGCACAAACCTTTAGCTGTCCCCCCCCCTGTTCTGGAGGTTGTTGTTTTTATGGAATCCGGTCTCAATCCCGATACTTTACCTCCTGCCCCCAGGGAACCAGACTGGTACTACAGAGTACCGGACACTCACAAATTTCTTTTCAAAAATCCTACTGCTGACCCAGAGATCATTTCACAGGGGCCTAAAGGTATCAAGACAACTACAGCCAAGAATCTCACCCCTTCGGACAGGGATTCCAGAGCTTTGGACAGATGGGGCAAGAAGGTATGTACCTCTGCTACTCTTGCTATTGGGGCATTAAATTGTCAGTTTCATATGCTGAAGTACCAGCAACATATTATGGAACTTATAAAACAAAATGTGGCAACCTTTACAGACTGTGCAGGAAATAAGGAATTGCAGGAGCTTATGAACTCTGCAAGCCAAGTCAGCAAGCATACTTTGCAGTGTGGCTTTCAAGCTCTAGAGCAGGGGTGTCCAACCTTTTCAGTTGCAAGGGCCGCATTGAGTCAACAGAAATGGTCTGGGGGCAAACGGCAAGTGAGGACCAAAAAAAAAAAAAAAAAACAAGGTCTCACATTTACTGAAGAGAAAAAAAAAAAACAACCCAGGTTTATGCGGACTACAGTGGCTGTATTGTAGGTGAATTTCAACAATAAATAAATTAATAAATGCATAATATTTGCCCTAAAATTCAATATCTCATTCTAATGATGTTCTAAAGCAGCCTGCATCCTTGCATTCACTAAGCCTGGAACATGTCTCAGCAATGTAAAGGAAATTATTTTATAAACAGCAGCAGCAGACATCCCTCTGATACGCATCTATACTCCCCTGCCCAGCAACATACTTATACATGCATACAACTTGCATGTTACATCAAAAACAGTGCTGGTAGTGTCATCTATAACTTCAAGTAAAGAAAACAAAAAATGCCTTGTCATCTTCCTCCAACTACAAGAGCGATTTACTGTAAATATCTTCTCATCTGCTATCACTTCATATGTAACACACACATTAATTACAAAAAAAGGAATAAAGATCCTGGGGTGTGGTTAGCTGTCCAAGGTCAAATAGTCATATGCAGGCAGCCACCCAGTTCAGACTATCACTCTTTGAACAGTGGAATGCTTCAATTTTCCATAATAATAACAATAATAAACAACCTTTATACTCCCCCATGGGATTTTCTCACTGCCAACAAAACTCAGACCCCTTCAAAGCATCACGGAGGTAAATCCAACCGCTAGTGTAAATAATCATCAAGACTGACACAGGTGAGTACCAAGCAATCAATGTCAGTCTGAAATAAAATAATAAAAAGGAAATGTGCAAGTGTAGTTTTAATAATGATGTCACAACATCTACCCTTTCACAGACTCCTGTAAATTGAACCATATCCGGTATCATAGATTATATTATGATACTTAGGGAAACCTACCCCAACACTCTTGGAGACAGACACACACACACGCACACACACACGCACACACACACACACACACACACACACACACACACACACACACACACACACACACATGCTCCAAAAAACAAATACAGAATGGAACATGACTGTCTGTTTTATTTTCTTTCTATTGTTGGTAGCTCAGAGTACAAGATGGATGACATTAAACTGATTCACTGCCTGAGGTACATACAAGTGACAGTCTCTCCTGTACTGCAGTGATGCTTGGGGGGGTTGATACTGCCAGTTTAGGTCTTCCTGATCACTAGCATCCATACACGGTATACAGTGCTTGTCTTGCTCTGTGGTCTGGCCAGTCTCTGCATGATCCAGTGCTGTGTTGGCCGGGGATGCGTTCTAACAAATGTGCTCTATCCTCCTGGACAGCTAACAAGAACCACTACACCCAAGTTCTCTATGCGACTGTGCACAGTGACTATGGATATGGTGACCTAACAAGAAAGACACAAAGCAAAGCTCAGTAATTTAACTGCCACAAGGTTTGAAGTGGAAAGAAGGCAATGAAAGGTGGGGGAGCATTTGCTATGGTAGTTAGATGTTACACCAGTGTGATTAATGCTTCAAATATTAACTTTCAAAGGTTAACAATGAGTGATTTTTGTCTAATTTCAGAATTTAGTCCAGTACACCAGATCTAAGACAAGCCCAAGGGGAGGATGTTAATGACAAAATCTCAGAACATCTACTTTAATGCTTTAATTCAGCACATGGTTCCCCAGTAAACTTGAGCCATTTGACTGTGGGAGGTACAGTTGAACTTTAAAAGTTTCAGCTCATGTTTCCTGGGCTAAATTGCATAGTGTTTACATAGCCCTAATAATGATGTCACGGTTACGGTCATGAAATTAAACTTTGGTGTCATACTTAATAAGTATTAATTAAATAAAGTAATAAGTAGTGACAGATTTAGATATTTCTAAAAGGCATCATGCTTGATAGTACTCTTGTGTGGCTCGGGGGGGGGGGGGGTAGATTCCTCTCTGAGGAGCGTCTCTTTTTGATTCTTAAAGTAGGGCTGACAGACCTGTGCACAACCATGCTTGTCAGATTATGCCAAAAGATTTAAATTAAACCCAGCATGAACATGTGGTATACTTCTATAACATTAAATAAATACTTGGAAATTAAGTGTGTAAAAATATGAAGATAAACTAAATCTGCCAGTTTTTCAAAGCTTTGTATACATTACGAGAGACCAAGACAAGAGAATCATTAAATGTACATGTCAAGCACTAGAGTCGGTGATGGAGTCCCATCTCCAACAATCTTCTTCTGTAGGGCAGATTTATTTTAGCAGCAGTCTGTGCATTGGTTCTCTGTTCATGTGACACTTCTAACATCTCTGACCACTGCTGCCTACAGGCACAATATTAGTTCTCTTAGTCTGTCCCTTAATATGTCTACCAATATAGTCACTGCCTGAGTCTTATTTTGTTACCCCATGTACATTGTTCAGCTACTTTCAGGCTGCTGACAATCAGTGATATCATACTCCTTTCACCCCTGTTCCTCTCTACTATCTTCCTGTCCACCTGTAGAAGTACTCTGAAAGGAGTGTTAATGTTTACCTTTTGCTTTCAGTTCTTGCTCACCCTGATTAGCACTCAGCCTCCCAAATGTCCACCTTGTGGGAATTTTCAGGTTGTCAGCTAATATCACAAATACCTTTTATTTGGTTGGCTAATACACCTGTATGCATATTATAAACTACTCTGGAATGGAACTTGGAAAATTTCTCAGTGGTTATTCCTCCCATCACTGAATGAGTTAAACGCCTTCCTTCCTTCCTTTTTTTATTTCCTTGTGACTAGACATATTCCAAACAAGTTAAAAAGATCTTATTAAAATTACTTACCTTACCTTTTGCTATGCAATGTAGTGAAACTGTAGTCAGTGAAATAAAATAAATCCCCTCTCCACGATCTCGCTCCTTCCTTCAGCTTTACCAGAACTATGAAAAATGACCGAACGGTGTTTTCGCGCATGCGCATACCAGCGGAACGACGCTGGTATGAAAAAACGTGAAAAAACGGAAGTTGGCGCATGCGCAAAACAGCAAAATTACGCGAACGTGTAAACACACGGAAAAAAAGTTAAATTAAAATTAAATTTAAATTTAAGGGTCGCGGGCCGCATGGAAGAGCTCTGAGGGCCGCATGCGGCCCGCGGGCCGCGGGTTGGACACTCCTGCTCTAGAGGCATCTTGCCGGGCAGCAGTCACTGGTTCTGTACTGAGAAAACATGCTTGACTCAAGGAACAGACCTTGCCAGACAATGTCAAATCAGTTATTAGACGCCCCTTTGAACAAGGACAGTTTGTTTGGCACCAAAGCAGAAGAGGTTTTTAAAAAGATGAAAGAAAAAGCTAAGTCTATGCAGACTGTTAAAGAATTCTTACAAGTGCAACCCCCTAGATTCAGTAGGCATTGCCCTTCCAAACACTGGTCCTTTCCAGCCCCCTCCCGGCCATCTCAAACCAGGCCCAGGGGAAACGGACCACCCAGATTAGAGTCTCAGGGTATGCAGAGATCTAAGCAGTGGAGGGCCTCCACCCCCAAAGCAGGGAGTGGTAAACCACCTCCTTACAGAAAAAACTTACGATGACTTCTCCACTCTTCTCCCCACCTCTGTCCAATTGCTTGTGCCCCTAGGAGGAAATCTTGCCCTTCATGCAAAAAAAACTAGATGTCCATCACTCCAGACCGATGTGTCCTCAACATTTTTACTTCCACTCACTGTCAACCCCAAGAGGGTTCCCAGATTTTCCTCCAAACCAGTGGGCAGAGGCTCAAAACCAAATTCTATCCCTGCTCTCCATCAGACCTATCCAGCCGGTTCCATTGGAACATATAGGTCAAGGATTCTATTCCAGACTTTTACTGGTACCCAGAAAAGAGGGCTCTTGGTGCCCAATCCTGGATCTTTCAATTCTCAACACCTTTCTGGTGGTACCAAAATTCAAAATGCTTACCCTGCAACAACTTCTACCCATGTTAACCAAGGATACCTGTTAGTCACCCTAGATTTAAAAAAAGCCTATCTGCACATCCCTATAAGGGAGTCATGCAGGAAGTATCTATGTTTCAGGGCCGGATCTATGCATTATCAGTTCTCTGCACTTGCCTTTGGCTTAGCACTGCGCCCAGAGTTTTCACAAAATGTCTGGCTCCAGCCATTGCATACTGCAGTCAGAGAAATATCCAAATTTACCTGTACTTGGATGACTGCCTGATTCTGGCGGGCAGTCAGGAAATGCTGTTGCAGCACCTGACATTTGTGAAAAACCTCACTTCCCTGGGGTACACCATCAATGAAAATAAATCAAAACTGGTACTCAGTCAAAGGATTGTATTCCTGGGAGCAAGCTTGGACACAACATCCCAGATGGCATTCCTCACCTCAGAAAAACAAGTCTATCTGACAGCCTACTTCAAACAAATGGCCACCAGAACCCAGCTATCCGCAAGTAAAATACTGCAGGCCATAGGGTTCATGGCCTCATGTATACTACTTATTCCATATGCAAGACTACATATGAGGAAACTTCAATGGTACTTGAAAAGTCTTTGGTGCCAACATTCTCAGGACCTGGAAACAATCCTTCCTGTCATACCCTGTCTAATACCCTGTCTAAGGACAGAGTTTCTGTGGTGGGAAAAAGCATGCAACCTCAACAAGGGGACTGCCCTTTACTCTACCCCAAGCCGCCCAGACCCTAACCACAGACGCATCAGACTATGCCTGGGGAGCACACATGGACAGCAAATGCATTCAGGGCCACTGGAGCCCAAGTCAGATTCATCTGCACATCAACCAAAAAGAGATGCTAGCTGTGCAGAACACCCTGACTGCTTTCAGATCCCTAATCTTTCCAGGACAACTTCTAATAACAGAAAACACCACTGTTATATATGGTACATCAACAAGTAGGGGGGAACACATTCCTACCCACTCTGCAGGCTAGCAATGGCTTTGTGGAACACTGCATTAGACATGCAAGTCCATCTGCAAGCTCAGTTCCTGCCAGGCAAACGAAATTCATTGGCAGACAACTTGAGCAGAAATCTCCTCAACCCACACAAGTGGCAGTTAGAGCCCAGCACCTTCAACCTTCTGACTCAGAAATGAGGGACCCCAGAGGTGGACTTTTTTGCCTCCCTCTGCAACCACCTGCTCAGCAAATAGTGAACCAGGAACCCTCACAGCAGGGCCTGGAAAGTGGATGCCCTATTCTTTCTGTGGGTAAACCTCTCAGTTTATGCATTTCCACCCCTGCCCCTTCTCTCGATTATTACTCCAATTAAGACAGGACCGACAGAGGACAATTCTGATTTCCCCGGACTGGCCATGCCAGCACTGGTTCATAGGTAGGTACTAGGCTATCGGCCCTGGGGCCTATACAAGCCCAGCCAAGAAGGTACCCTGGCTTTTGCCACCCAAGAAAATTATTTTCCTGTGCCACTGTCGAGCAGAGCCACAGAGGTGATCCCGGGATGAGTTTCCTATTTCCCTTCCAGTCATCAAGATTTTTCTTGGAGTGCTAATGAGCTTTGTTTGATATAGATAGTTAATTTATTCCCAAGTATGGGAAGTCTCTGGGACAGGAATCTATCCCTCTGGCATGTTCTGTTTATTGTGGTGACAAGGTTTAGGTCCCTAGAGCGTGTAGCTCGGAGGGACTGGGATTTCTTTAAGTGGAGCATGTCCAACAGCTCTGGGTTTGGCATAGCTTTGTATGTTAGGCAGAGATCACCTCTGTGTAGGCGATATGCAACAGAGTAAAGCTGGAGTTTTTTGAGACTGTCTGCGTAGGGCATCTCTTTGAGGCTGGTAATCCTCTTTGTGAGGTATTTCTGCGGCCTTTCCAATTGTCTTGTGAGGTACTTAACAAAAGGAGCGTTGTACTCTATAACGAGTCTAATGAGTGATGAGTAGAGGGGAACAATGACCTATTTTTTCTGGATGAGAAATTTTTTGTGATGGTGTGCCACGTAGAAGGATTTCTTGACTACTGTGGCGATGTGATCATCAGAGGAGAGACTACTGTCCACCTGTGTCCCAAGGTCTCTTATCACACTTTCGGTGTTAAGTATGTTGTAGTTCATGGATACAGAGTTTTTACCAAAGGGGATGACAATGCACTTTTTGGCATTGAGCTTGAGGCCATGGCTTTGACACCAGGCATCTGACTCAGTGAGGCCCTTTTGTAGGATGTCCACATCGTTAGGAGTTTTGATTATGGCTCCTTGTTTGCAGTCATCTGTGAACTTCGTTAGCCAAAGACCTTCTGTGTTAGCCTGTACTTCAGAGAAGTAGATACCAAATGGGAGACGACCCAGGACTGAACCCTGTGGTACTCCACTTGTCTGAAGTCGGATTTGGAGTCTGCTACATTCACAGTGTGGGTTCTGTCAGTGAGCCAGTTGGCAACCCATCTTGTGACATAGGGATTTATACCTAGTTTAGTGAGTTTATCTATAATTCCAGAGTAGGGGATGGTGCTGAAAGCCTTGGCAAGATCTAGATAGGCTATGTGAACCCACCTTACCCTTGTGTATGGCTTCGGTGACTGCTTCAAAGAAGTTTATCAGGTTTAGGAGACATGATCTGCTTTTTACAAACCCAAACTGGGTGGGGTCCAGAGTTTGGAGATTACCAATGTCTTTGTTTATAAGTTCCATGATGATACGTTCCATGGCCTTGCAGACCAGGCTCGTCAGGCTAATGGGGCGGTAGTTCCCGGGGTCCATGCTGGCTCCCCCCTTGTGGAGTGGGATAACCGTCACTGTGCGCCATTCAGCAGGCACAAAGCCTGAGGTGAGGCTGTGATTGAACATGGTCCTTAGGTGGGGTGCCATTTCGTTCTGTAGTTCGTGGAGAACGCAGCCTGGGATGTTGTCTGGTCCCGTGGATGCTGTGTTCTTGGCTTTGGAGTGTGTGGTTTTTACCTGTGCAGCCGTGATTACAGGAACTTTGCATTCTTTCGGTATGGGGATGGGCTCTTTAGGGGGTGAGAGGGGGGTAAAGTTAGCACTGAACCTATCTGCCAGGATGTTGGCAATATCAGTTGGGTCTGTATATTTAGTGCCATTGTGCTGTAACTCAGAGCAGATCCGAGTGTTGCCATTGAGATTCTTGACATAGCTATAGAATGCTTTGTGGTTGTCTTTAAAATCAGTGGCGATTTTGTTTTCGTAACTAGCTTTAGAAGATTTTATCAGGGATCACAGCTTCTTACTGAGGCTGAGCAGGGAGCTTCTCCACTCATGGGAGTTTACTCTCTTTTGCAACAGTTTCTTCCTTCTGTTGTACAGTTTGTTTATGGCAGGGGGCCACCAGATTGGCTTCCTTTTTTTGGAGGATAGCATCTTGGTTCTATTTGGGATAGCATGATCCATGCACTCATGTAAGTGCTTATAAAGTGCAATTGTGTAGGATTCAGTAGTCGTAACTGTATTGTCCAACTGCATGGATGTTGTGAAGTTCACCACTTCTGTCTTAAGAAGCATGAAGTTGGCTTTGGAGAAATTTTTTACCATGGTTTCCTTAATGGGGGTGGGGGCAGGATGTGGATATCTAGGGTAATTAGCTTATGGTCGGATCGGACCAGTGAGGCGTTGACTACAGGTGTGGAACACCGGTCACTCATGTTGGTAATGACTAGATCTAGGATATTGTGGATAAGTTGATCCAGGGCATTGGAGTTTATGAATTCCAGAAAGCGTTGAGCGAAGGAGTTGGTACATGAGTAGTTTTCCCAGTTAATGGTGGGGTAGTTGAAATCGCCCATTATTAGGGTGTTTGGTTGAACCCTAATATTTTCCAGTACATCAAGAAAAGAGGAGTGGGAATCCTGGGGCATGGTGGGTGATCTGTAGCAAGCTACAGTTTGAATTGCAGTTTTGCCCAGCGTTAGTTGCACTTGGATAACCTCGGCTGCATTATGCTGAGCAACTAGCCTGGAGGTGTGGACACCCTTAATGATTATGGACACATCTCCACCTTTGGTGTTCCGGTCCAGGTTACATGGCCGAAAAGTGTGGTATGAGTTATAGCCTGGTAGTGCAGGGGTGCTCTCTGGAGCCTTGAACCAGGTCTCAGTCACTGCACAGATATTGATGTTCTCCATTTTAAGGAGTGCCTCAAGTAAGTGCATTTTGAGATTTAGACTTCTAGCATTGAGTAGCATCACCCTCAGTTTTTGCTTGCCTGTTCCTGTTATGGTGGTGAATTTGTCATTTGAACCTTGTGTAAAAAATGGCACTATAGGGGCGGCAAGAACTTTAGCCAGTATCTGGAATCCCAGGGGTGACAGGTGCAGGCCATCTCTGGCAAAGCATCGTGGTCTGTCGACCATGTCATCCCAGGCAGACAGATACTGGATCCCTTTAGAATGGCACCAGAAGCTTAGCCAATTGTTGAAGTCAATCATTTTGTCCTTGTACTGCAGCATCATTCTGGGTGATGGCAGAATGCTACTCAGGGCTAGGGTCATACGTGCCTGGGCTACAAGATCGAAGAGCTCTTCCATGTCTCTCTTCATGTAGTCCAGGGAGGTACATCTCAGGTCTTTCACACCAACATGGACAATGACAGTGTCATATTTGTACTTGTTGTGGAGTGACCTGAGTGCGTGGGTTATGTGGTGGATCCTGGCACCCAACAGGCAGCTGACAGTAACCTTCTCCTTGTTTAGCCTGGTGAGTGGGACATCAGTGTGCCTGACTAGAGTCACCTATGAGTAGTGTGTTGGGTACATTGTTTTGCCTTATTGACTGTGGTTGAGCGGCACACTGAGTCTGTGGGCTATGTGTCATTTGGGTTGTGATGGGGGGGGGGTGGAGGTTGCTTGCATTTCTGCTTTGGAGGTCTGTTGCTTGAGCAGATTATTATTGAGAGCCTCCGCAAATGTTTTTGTGCTTCTGTGTGTGGGTTTTGGTGGTGTAGAATTAGTGAGACTATGTGATGAGTGTGGTGTGGTGCAAGTGTTTAACTTCTCCTCTTGACTGCCAAGTTCAGTCTTGATTGGAGAGAGCTTTACCTCCACTTTGGCTAGATAAGTGCATCTCTCACAGGTTGTAGTGTTGGGTGATAGGAGGAGAGGGTTGTCTGTGTACATGAGGCAATTTCTACTTTGCCCCAAGATTCCCAGATTCATTAGATAGACAGGAGAGAACACTGGGAGCTGACCCTTGGACATGCCTGAATTAAAAACTATTTTCCTCTAGATAAGTGAGTACAAGAGCTGTTTTTCTCTAAGCAAGTGAGGAAAGTAAGTACCAAAATTGTTTTCCTCTAGGTAATGAGGAAGGTTGAGTGCTGTAGTAATTAGTGGGTTATTTAGTGCTTACAAGTTCTGAGCAAGTGCTAATCACGAATAAGCAAATTCAAGTGCTAAAACTAAGAATCTGTATCTGGACTAAACTAGTTACAGGAAAGAGGGGAAACAAGTGCAAATGCGGGCTTTTAAATCAAAGTTGAGAGAGCTGGAAAAACTGCCCAAACTGCCAATAACTACAATTTCTGGGCCTAGTGCTTACCACTCCCTCTGATAAGCTAGAAGGCTTCCCTCCAACACAGAAAGCTTGGGGGGGGGGGGCTCAGAAGCTTACATACAGTCCTGGATACAGCAAATCTGAATCTGGACTACACTAGTTAAAGGAAAGGAATTTTATATATATATATATATATATATATATATATATATATATATATATATATATATGTATGTATGTATATACATGTATATACATATACACACACACACACACACACAGAAATGTAGCTAAAACAGCAGAAAAAATTTCAAATGCAGTGCAAGCTAAGTATGTAGCAATGTTAGACCAAACAGTTTACCCACTCCTGCGCCGCCTGACATTGGTGCCACCATGGCACCTACATCGGAACCCTACCCTGCTGTCTCCCAGCAGGAGGGGCAGATTTTGCATCCGCAACTGCAAACCCTAAAGCTTGCAGCCTGACTTATCCCTTGAATCCTATCCCAGCAGCTCTAAGCAAACAGGTGCTAGATGTCATTATTGAAGCCAGAAGCCCCAGTACCGGGAAATCCTGTGCGGATAAGTGGAAAAGATGCTGCTCATGGAGCCTGGCTAAAGGAGAGGACACAACTCTGCCCTCCCTGACGTTAATTTTGGATTACTTAGCAGATCTACTCCACAAAGGCCTGTCCTCCTCTTCCATTAAGATTCATGCGTCAGCCATTTCGGCTTATTACAACAATGAGCCACCTCTCTTCTCACACCCTCTTATCAAACAGTTCCTGAGAGAGGCAAACAACTTAAGGCCACCAAGGAGAGCACCCAACCCTGCTTGGGACCTTAACTTTGTACTAGAAAAGCTCACACTAACGCCCTTTGAGCCTGCAGCGTCAGCAGACTTAAAATTCCTCTCTTGGAAAACAGCATTGCTTTTAGCCATCACTTCAGCTAGAAGAGTGTCTGAACTACAAGCACTTATGACTGTGGAACCTTCATTATTTTCCGTGCTGACCGGGACTCTCTCAGGAGAAACCCTTCCTTTATGCCTAAAGTGGTCTCCAGTGTGGCGCTCATCAACCCATACATTTGCCAGCCTTTTTCCCTAAGCCTCAAAATAAAGGGGAAAGGATCTTGCACTCCTTGGACGTGCACAGACAGCTCAGATTTTACCTGGATTAGGACTAAGGCCTTCAGAAAATCAGACCAGCTATTAGTCAGCTTTGCAACTGGGGCAGAGGACAAGGCCATTTCTAAGCAAGCTATATCTAAATGGATAACACATTGCATCCATTTCTGCTACAAGCACCATGAGAAACCAACCCCGCAGGGGGTCAGAACACCCTCCACTAGGGCAACATCTACCTCTACTGCATTTTTCAGAGGAGTCCCTACCAGGGACATCCTGGAAGCTGCTACCTGGAGTTCAGTACACACTTTCACAAAACACTACCATTTGCCTATCTTCTCCAAATCCAGGGTAGGCTTTGCAACAGCAGTCCTGCAGGGCATCCTAGCCAGCCCTAACTCTTCCTGACTGCCTCCACCCTTCAGCTTTGGGAATCCACCCAAGTGTGATGACAGCAACAGTGAAACATGAAGAACATAGTACAGTTGTGTACACGTACCATAAATGTAGATGTTCAAGTGTATTCACTGTTGCAGTCCTGGTTTCCCTCCCTCCAACCCCCTGGTTTCTCTCTCTCCTTAATGTCTCTAGGCTTTTTATCCCCCCTACCCTTTTTTTTTTCAAGGGTATGGGTATTGGTATTTACTTTTTACTGGTAATGTTTACCTCCACCATAACTTAGCTCCCTTTTGGGGGGCTTCTGACATTTGGGACATGAAAATCTGATGGTAGTGGCGTCGGCTGCCTGATTTTATACTCCTGACGACCTGACTCCATTCCTGGAGCGACAGCAACTGACGCAGAAATACCAAGTCTCTGGTATTCGGGCCGACTGAGGGCTACCTGCAGGCAGATAACCCAAGTGTGATGACTGCAACAGTGAATACACATGAATATCTACATTTATGGTAAGTGTACACAGTTGTACTTTCCATAAACAGATGATATCTGGTCCATAAGCATCAGTGATCACTCCTAGATCATGCCCTTTAGACACACGATAGCCTGTCAACCACAGTAGTAAATATCTGGGGACACAGTTGTGGAAGAATCCTGTAAAGTAGCATGTATGACCATAGTAATAGTATTGGATGTGTTAAGTTTGGGCTAATTACTTGCCATACACTTGTAGATGAATTCCAAGTCCTGAAACAGAGGCCCTCTCAAATCCTCTATGGTATGATCCCAGTTATTTTCACTAGGGGTATTATATCATCAACCATGGTGTGGGTAGGGACAGTCTTAACACCAAAAGTGATAGGTTAATTTGAGCACCAGTTGGGAAAATTGGCTAGGTTTAAAATGGCTCAAAAAAGGGAAGCTAGCCTAGTATTTACTGTGAACCTGAGCCAAGCAATTGATAGACAAGAGCCCTGAGGAAATGAGGTACATTTGTGTCTCATCAGCAGAGCGTGATCGTGCACACCTCTCAAATGAATCCCTAGCAGCAACAGACAAATGATGAAAAGTGAAGGACCAAGAATAGAATTTGATACCCCACAGTCCGTTGGACATGATTGCGTGACCTGGCTAGATCAATCAGTGGAGGATGAGATTCTTTCCTTCAGGATTGTGGATAAGAACCCCACACTGAGCAAATTACAAGGGCACAAAAGCTTCGTAGGTTTTAGATACGACCTTTAAAGATAAGCGTTATAAGGTGCATCAGCAAGATGTCCTACAAGAACATTGCTATGTTAAGTACCTATTTTATGGATTTAAGGGTCTTATTTTGTGTGGCAGTTATTTGTAAGCCATTGATAGGTGATCCTGAAGCTTGGAAAATGGAGCGATTATTGATGCATTTAGGGGCGCGCTAGATATGTCTTTGAGTGTGAGATGTTACTACTGAGTAAGCCTTTCTGACTTCAGTTCTGTGTGCGTTAGATAGTAATCTAGCCTTTGACCATCATGTGTCTACAGTGGTGTGGAAATCATTCTATTTTGCACAACTTATAAAGAAAGGTATGGAATCCAAGTCCAAGGAAGTCATTGTTCCACTGTGTTTGGCATTCATCATACATATCATTGAGTACATTGCCCCCTTTGGTATGTACCTAACCAGGCATGTCCAACAACTGGAGCATCCATAGAGGTTCCTCACAAAGGATAAAGAATACAGGGCATAAGTAAAATGTCCTCTGCAAACTCCCTCAAGACCCTATCCCTGTATTCCGTCTCCTACAGGCTTTTGAGGGGAGATCTATACTGGCATACAGGGCATTGTCAGACCCCACTGATGGACCTCCTACATATCCCCCAAACAAACAGCACCAGAATTACCTATTCTAAAGACTTAAACCTTGCCTATGATATAAATAGGACCTGCTGGAGAGGTAGGTATGTATCCCAGAGATTACCCTATCTATGGAACAAGGTCCCCATCCATGTGAAGCAGAGTTCCTCCCTAACTCAATTCAGGTGCAACTTGGACAGTTGTATGTGAAACAGGAAATTCGTCTCTGGTTTGGCACCTATGTCTCTAATGGGTACAGGTAATCTGTAAATGGTTTATCTCCTAGACCCATGCTTACACTTATCAAGGGTATCAGAACTTGTCAGAGATTTGGGATGCATTGCTATCCTTAAAAAAGGTCCTTGTGGTCGTTGGCCTAGTAAAACCTATGAACATACTGATCAAAGCTAAATTTATTGTGTCTTAATACCTGCTTATTTCAGTATCCATCTTCTCTGTCTTTCATCAAAATGTATATAGTTCCCCCAGATTTGAAAGTACTGCATTTAGTGTCATTGAGTCCATCATCTGTTATATTGAATGTTGCTTTTGTTCGGTCTTGTATTTGCTTCCTTATTAGAGGTAATTGTATTATTCTGTAGTCATCCACATATGTCACTAGCTGTAATTTTGTACCCTGTTCATCTCCAGAAGAGACTACAAGGGGTAGTCTCAGCACTGAGCCTTGAGACAAGAGCACTGCTTCCTCGTCCCTTTTTATCCTGTGAACATGGTGAGTTGAGTTGAATGTCATTTTTAGTACTTAAAACGTTTTGCTTTATAAACAGATATTAATGTGCAAGTCAGTTGATACTTTCCATTGTTGGGTAGCCAAGTTCCTTTTGGAGAAAAACCTTCCATGTTTGCTTTTTAGGACAGAAACTGAACGTTTTCTGTGAAAATATAATTTTAAAGTTATGAGCATTTGTGGTAATTTATTAAATGTCATGTGACTTGTAACTTTTAAACAAGAGCATTACATGTCCTTCCATATCACTGTTGCAGTATTCCTTATGTAAGGGATCTCCTGTCAAGGATAGCCCAGAGTTCAGCCAACATACCAAAGCCTTTAGTATCTACAGAGGCCATACATCTCGTATGCTCCCTGTGCAAGGTGCAGGGCATAAAGGTGACGTACAGATGCTCACGCTTCAGTACTGCTGTGCTGCCAGTCTGAACACCATTATTGAACGCCTGTCTAAATGCTTTTCTTTTGTGCTGATTACCAAGCTGTTTTTCAGATAAGTGCCCTATCGGGGTTCTGCATTATCTTTCTCTCATTTTTAGTGTTGGTTTTCATGTCATCCAGAGTGAGAAAATCAGTGCGAGAAGCAAACTTCCCATAAAGATCATCGTGACCAGTGTCTCTTCTATCTGGATGCTTCCCATGACCATACACAGTGTTCCATCTGCCAAGCATTTGTTCCCAAGACCCTACTTATTCATCTCTACTCCTTGTCTATTTACCTTGAAAACCAGCATCTTAAGCTTTTGACTTGGGGTACAGGGGAAGAGTTCCCATCCTGAGGGTCAGAGAAGGCGGCCAAAAAACTTGGGTCTGATACAGCTGCTCTCCAGCCTCTCCTGGGCAGCTCTCTCGACATTGGTGAAAACCTGGAGGATCGCCCAGTCATTGCTTCAAATTCCTGTCCTGTGAACCCATTGAAGGCTGCCATGGATCTGACTTGCACATCCTCGGAGGCTTTTCAAACGACTGCTCCATATGTTGTTGGGGAATCTCAGCTGATTATGTACGAGGGACTGAGGCGGATTTCATAGAGCTTGGTGAGGGATGGGATCCCTACTATGCTTAGTGTCAACAAGGGTCAGATCCTCCCATGGTTTTTCATGTGGACATCCCACAGAGGAAGAAACAGGAAACCAAGCATGTTTCCCTTGCAGTTAAGGATCTCCAACAAGAATGGCAGGATTTTACTCAGGGATTGTCTAATGCTTTAATGGCCTTAAAGCCGCCTCAAGGTCTCTGTGTCTGCCCCTCCCTGGTCTTCCACTCCTCTTAAAAGACATAGGGGGCAGAATTCCTCTTATGAGGATTAGGATTTGGGGGAAGAGTCATTAGCCTATTCTTTCCAGATCCCTTCACCCTTGGACTATGGTTCGGAGAAGGAGGATTCTACTTGTCTAGATTCCCCTTAGAGGAACTCTCCTTTGGGGATGCTATTTCCTGTATGATGGAATTCTTAAATGGGATTGTTCTAGGGTTTTTGATATCCAGAAGAGGTATTATGAGCTCTTACAGATGGGTCTCCCAAGCATTCTGCTGTTACTGCATTTCTGGCTGCTCAATGAGTTTCTGTAGCCCCTAATTTTTCAGCCCCCAGCTCCTAAGAAACCTGACCGAGTTTACAAGGTACCTGATGAGTGTACATTTCTGTAGAAATACTTTTCTGTTGATCCTTCTCTGGTGTTTCTCCTGTTGCCCACTACCAAGCTGCTTCCTTCAGATAAGAATAACAGGGCTATGGAGAGGCTGGCCAAAAAGGTTTGTACTGCTGCCACCATGCTTATTGGGGGCTGTTAATTACTAGACTTTTATAACCAGGTATATTTTGGCCCTCCTTTCAAGTTTCTCAGATTATTTCTGATCTTTTTGACCCTTTCCTTGCTGGTTTCTACCTCTTAAGTTGTCTGCCTCTCTATTAAATGCATTTATGATGCAGCTGATGCTTCTTCCAGGGCTGTTGCTGCATTCGACTCTGTTATGAGGCATTACTCTTGGCCTCGTCTTGAGACTCTGCTTGATGAAATTAAGACTGAATTACTGGATGCTCCTTTGGATAATAACCTTTTTGGTACTGCTGCTTATGAACTTTTTACATTTCTCCAGTATAAGGGCAAAACCTTACAGGTGTTGAAATGTATTTTTGTTTCTGCTGTTCCAAAATTTCAGAGGAATTACCCTTCAAAATCTGCTTTTGTTCACTGACCGTCTGTCCCTCCACCCAGGGTCAAAAAGGGTTCTAGACATGTACTCCTCCTAAATCTACACAGACTCCTATTTCCCCGAAAACTCCTTTTCAGGACAAGCCGGGTTCCATTTGGCGGTTTGCTTCCCTTTTCCCCTTGGCCAGGTTCTCTTCTCCCTTCATCTTTCTCTGTCCCTTCCAAATTGTTTATGAATCACAATAGTCTTTTTATCCATTACTACTAGGGGTATTTCATGATTTGGAAATATCTTCCTCCCTTTCTGGGCATCCCTCAACATCCTTGAGAACGGCTTCTTTTCTTACCAGAGGTGCTTCATTCTCTCTTGACCCAGGGCACCATTCCGGTTGTACAGCCCAGGAGGGGTGGAGATTTTATTCCAGAATGTTCCCGTTTCCCAGGAAGGAGGGAACCTGGATACCAATTCTGGATGTTTCTTAGCTCAACACCTTTCTCAAGATCCCCTCCTTTTGAATGTTCTCTTCAAACTTTATTTCCTCTTTCTTCCCCAAGCCTTTCTTGCCTCTCTGAATCTCAAGGATGTTTTCATTCATATCCCCATCCGTCTCCTTTTCAGGAAGTTTTTTCATTTGTGTTGCTTCCTTGTATTTTTAGTTCTCTGCTTTGCCCTGTGTACTGTCCAAGGTATTCACAAAATGCCTCTCTTCTGTCACTGCGTTTTGAAGGATGAGAGGAGTTCATATCTTTCCTTATCTGGACAATCTGCTCATTCATATTTTGTCACCCCGAGGCTGTGCTTCACGGTCTGAAGTTTACTATTTACCTGCTGCAAAGTCTGGGATTCACCATAAACTTTCAAGAAATCAGTCTGGACTCCTCCTCAGGATCATGTTTTCCTTGGTTGCAGGATCTGGACCTTCACCATACTGACATCTCTGCCTGCCCCCAAGGCCCCATCTTTGATGGCCTTTTTCTGGTCTCTTCTTCCTGTGGATTCAGTCACGGCCAGAGACATTCTCAGTGTCCTCTGGTTTATTTCTTCCACTTTTCCCTTGCTGCCTCTGGCTAGGCTCCATATGAGAAAGCTTCAGTGATGCATTAAGTCAGTATGGCTTAAGCATTGCTACCCCTGGACTACTTAGTTCCCTTCCTTTGTCACAAGCTCGGGTTTCAGTGGTAGATTCATCAACTTTCTCTCAACCTGGGGCTTCCATTCCAGTCTCCAGTCCCGACTCAAGCTCTGTACAGATGCCTCAGACAGGGGGTGGGGTGCTCCTTTCAGCTGTCTCAAGATTCATGGTCTCTGGCCTCTTCATCAGAGTTTGGACCACATCATCATCAAGGAGATGAGGAAAAACGAGGGAAAAACAGGTTAGATGACTTGCTGTTTTCATAATAAAACTACCACACAACTTAACTCTTTCATCCATAAATAATTGGACTTCATCAGAGTTAAATTACTTTAGTGTGCATACTTGAATAGTAAAAATCAACCAACCACAACACCCTCTAATGTGTAATTATTTCCATTCTTAAAGGCATATTACCACGTAAAAATCAAAAATTCATGAAATTTATATAGTTAAACTGTTGAAGACAAAAAAATATGTATATATACACACACATACACTTAATGTATTTACACCAGACATACATTTGAAAACAAGTTTAACACTGAAACACGTTTTTTATCAAAACTTTTTTACACGGAATATACTAGTATACCTCCACTCATCCATACAAAGAAAGACTATATATGTTTAAAAAGTGTGTACAAAGCTCCTAGCAATGTCACCTAATCAGAGCATATTATATTTCATCTTTAGAACACTAACAGAAATATCATTGAGGCCAGGGGCAACAGAGACATTAAGCCTCAACTGCTAAACTAATTCTTTAAATTCAAGCGGATTATCAAAGTCTTCACTTCTGTCGGATTATCAAAGTCTTCACTTCTGTCGGATGTAAATTCCTTGTCAATAACAAAAAAGTTCACAAATTTCTTAAATTTAAACTTGGAGCATTGTATTTGGTGCCTATTAAGAACATTAGTAAACTTGTTCTTTTTAATGTCCTACAAATGTTCCCTGATTCTCAAATTTCTGTTAGTTTTACAGACATAAAATGCATCACATACTGTACATGATGTTCATCGTGTTTCACTGTTGCAGTCATTACTCTTGGGTTATCCTGCTGGCAGGCTACTCGCAGTCGGCCTGAATTCCAAAGTCCTGGTCCAGCATCGGCTGCTGTCGCCTTTTCCCTAACGTCAGTGCACCAGGGGTATAAAAGATGCAGCCAACGCCATTTTCTTCATTCTTTCTTGCCGCGTGGTGCCCGAAGCAAAAGCAGTTTGCAAGTGCCGGTCGGCCGACTTCTGAGATTTTCAAATCCAAATTTAATACCCCGTTAGGGAAACTTTTTTTCTTGCTCCAGACCGCTGTCAGAAAAAGTTAACAATTGTATTTCTTGTGGGAAGAAAATACCTCATAAGGATTTTCACTCTTACTGTTTTCCTTACCTAGGCCCTGACCACAACGTTGCTAGCTGTTGGTTTTGTGCTAGATTTAACCAACGCACTATTGAGCGTTGGTTCGATTTTGCATTTCATTACTTTGGCCAAAGATTTAATTATATAATGCCGTCGAAACAGCTGACCGGAGTTTTCAAAAAACGCAAGGAAAAGGATAGGCATCTGAGGTCCAAAACCGACACGAGGCCTCCGTTAGGCCAGTCGCCGGTTCTAAGTGAGGCGCTTTCGCAGCCCCTGGCGCCCGCTACCTCAGAGCCACAGTCTGCTTCCGACTCTCACGTGGAGCCGACTGGGCCTCTGGATACTCAAGGTATTGGACACTCGGAAATCATTCCCTCAGATGGGTCCGGAGCTGCTGAGCAGGCATCGGCTTCTGAGGGTGTCTTCAGACCTACACAGTTGTATGTTAAACCATCTTCAGCTTCAAAGACTAAAGCTGCTCTAAAGACAAAGAAACAAGTATAGCATTCTCCTACTCAAGTTTCCATGCCTAAAAAACAGATGCTTAAAATGGCCGAAGACCTAATTACTATGATCAGGGGTTCCCATCCCCCTCCTGATAAGAGGCCTAGGCAAGAGACAGAATATGATTCTTCTGATCAGGTTTCTATTTCCTCTGATTCCTCTTCTGAACAGGATTATTCTATACCTCCCTATGAGGACTCTGATGCTGAAGAATCCATTCCTTCAGCCTCACCTCCTGAGGATTATTCTTTTGGGGAAACCCTGCATACCATGAGGGAGCATTTCCACTGGGAGAGCAAGATTACTCTGAATCTAAGAAAAGGCTCAGAGACTTTCTGCTACTTCCTCAGCACGGACCCCTTGCTATTCCACCTGTTCTAGACATTGTAGATGATGTATTTTCAGAGTCCGGACTGTCCCCTGACTCTGTACCTCCTGTACTTGCTAAGCAAGACAGATACTACAGGGTCCCGGATTCTCATAAATTCCTATATAAAAACCCCACTGCTGACCCAGAAACTATATCTCAGGGTCCCAAGGGGGTCAAAGTTTCCACTGCAAAAAACCCTGTCCCCTCTGACAGATGGGGGAAAAAGTTTACACTTCTGCTACCTTGGCTGCAAGGGCTTTAAATTGTCAGTTTCATATGCTTAAATATCAGCAATACTTAATGTCACTGCTTAAACAGAAAATGTTGACAAATTCTGAAGGTTCAGAGAACAAGGAAATGCTGGATTTATTGCATGCAGCTGAACAAGTGGGAAAGCATACTTTGCAATGTGGTTATGATTCACTGGAGGCCTCTTGCAGGGCCGCTGTTACAGGTTCTGTTATTAGAAGGCATGCTTGGTTAAAGGAACAGAATCTGCCTGATCATGTTAAGGCAAAATTATTAGATGCCCCATTACAGCATGATACTTTGTTTGGTGCTAAAGCAGAAGAGGTGTTGAAGAAAATGGAGGATAAAGCGAAATCCATGCAGACAGTTAAGGATTTCTTACAGGTACAGCCACCCAGATTTAGCAGGAACTGGCCTTCAAAAAATTGGTCCTTTCCAGTGTTGGGCAGACCACAAAGAGGCAGATAAAGATGTCCCAGAGGCAGATCTCAGCCCCAAGGCTCATACAGGCCTAAACAATGGGGTGCTCCTACCTCTAAAAGCAGAGAAGACAAATCACAACCTTACAGGAAACAGTCCCAGTGACTTTCCTCTGCCATATCCAAGCACTTTTCTTTTGGCAGCCCCCTTAGGGGGAAAACTAGCACTTTTTTCATCAAACTGGCAAATGGTTACCCAACATAAATGGGTCTTGAACATAGTGTCCCAAGGCTACAGGTTCCATTTTCACACCCTACCAAGGGCAAAAGGTATGCCAGACCTGCCACATAATCAATGGGCAGAGGCACAAAAACAAATTACAGCCCTCATGGACATGAGGGCCATTCAACAAGTACCACAACAAGAGCAGAGCAAGGATTTTACTCCAGACTTTTCTTAGTACCCAGAAAGGACAAAGCCTGGAGACCAATACTGGACCTGTCTATACTAAACACGTTTATGAAGGTTCCAAAATTTAAGATGCTGACTCTACAACAGCTATTGCCCATGCTGGGCAAGAAGGCTTGGCTCGTAACTTTAGACCTAAAAGAGGCATACCTGCATGTCCCAATCAGACAATCTTGCAGAAGATACCTCAGATTCATAGCTGGCTCAATGCAGTACCAATTCTCTGCACTGCCCTTTGGCTTATCTACTGCTCCCAGGGTCTTCACAAAATGTCTGGCACCAGTAATTGCATTTTGCAGACAGAGGAATTCAAATATATCCCTACTTGGACGGCTGCCTTATTCAAGCAGAGAGCAAAGACATTCTTCTAAAGCAGGGGTGTCCAACCTTTTCAGTTGCAAGGGCCGCATTGAGTCAACAGAAATGGTCTGGGGGCAAACGGCAAGTGAGGACCAAAAAAAAAAAAAAAAAAAACAAGGTCTCACATTTACTGAAGAGAAAAAAAAAAAACAACCCAGGTTTATGCGGACTACAGTGGCTGTATTGTAGGTGAATTTCAACAATAAATAAATTAATAAATGCATAATATTTGCCCTAAAATTCAATATCTCATTCTAATGATGTTCTAAAGCAGCCTGCATCCTTGCATTCACTAAGCCTGGAACATGTCTCAGCAATGTAAAGGAAATTATTTTATAAACAGCAGCAGCAGACATCCCTCTGATACGCATCTATACTCCCCTGCCCAGCAACATACTTATACATGCATACAACTTGCATGTTACATCAAAAACAGTGCTGGTAGTGTCATCTATAACTTCAAGTAAAGAAAACAAAAAATGCCTTGTCATCTTCCTCCAACTACAAGAGCGATTTACTGTAAATATCTTCTCATCTGCTATCACTTCATATGTAACACACACATTAATTACAAAAAAAGGAATAAAGATCCTGGGGTGTGGTTAGCTCTCCAAGGTCAAATAGTCATATGCAGGCAGCCACCCAGTTCAGACTATCACTCTTTGAACAGTGGAATGCTTCAATTTTCCATAATAATAACAATAATAAACAACCTTTATACTCCCCCATGGGATTTTCTCACTGCCAACAAAACTCAGACCCCTTCAAAGCATCACGGAGGTAAATCCAACCGCTAGTGTAAATAATCATCAAGACTGACACAGGTGAGTACCAAGCAATCAATGTCAGTCTGAAATAAAATAATAAAAAGGAAATGTGCAAGTGTAGTTTTAATAATGATGTCACAACATCTACCCTTTCACAGACTCCTGTAAATTGAACCATATCCGGTATCATAGATTATATTATGATACTTAGGGAAACCTACCCCAACACTCTTGGAGACAGACACACGCACACACACACGCACACACACACACACACACACACACACACACACATGCTCCAAAAAACAAATACAGAATGGAACATGACTGTCTGTTTTATTTTCTTTCTATTGTTGGTAGCTCAGAGTACAAGATGGATGACATTAAACTGATTCACTGCCTGAGGTACATACAAGTGACAGTCTCTCCTGTACTGCAGTGATGCTTGGGGGGGTTGATACTGCCAGTTTAGGTCTTCCTGATCACTAGCATCCATACACGGTATACAGTGCTTGTCTTGCTCTGTGGTCTGGCCAGTCTCTGCATGATCCAGTGCTGTGTTGGCCGGGGGGGATGCGTTCTAACAAATGTGCTCTATCCTCCTGGACAGCTAACAAGAACCACTACACCCAAGTTCTCTATGCGACTGTGCACAGTGACTATGGATATGGTGACCTAACAAGAAAGACACAAAGCAAAGCTCAGTAATTTAACTGCCACAAGGTTTGAAGTGGAAAGAAGGCAATGAAAGGTGGGGGAGCATTTGCTATGGTAGTTAGATGTTACACCAGTGTGATTAATGCTTCAAATATTAACTTTCAAAGGTTAACAATGAGTGATTTTTGTCTAATTTCAGAATTTAGTCCAGTACACCAGATCTAAGACAAGCCCAAGGGGAGGATGTTAATGACAAAATCTCAGAACATCTACTTTAATGCTTTAATTCAGCACATGGTTCCCCAGTAAACTTGAGCCATTTGACTGTGGGAGGTACAGTTGAACTTTAAAAGTTTCAGCTCATGTTTCCTGGGCTAAATTGCATAGTGTTTACATAGCCCTAATAATGATGTCACGGTTACGGTCATGAAATTAAACTTTGGTGTCATACTTAATAAGTATTAATTAAATAAAGTAATAAGTAGTGACAGATTTAGATATTTCTAAAAGGCATCATGCTTGATAGTACTCTTGTGTGGCTCGGGGGGGGGGGGTAGATTCCACATCTCTGAGGAGCGTCTCTTTTTGATTCTTAAAGTAGGGCTGACAGACCTGTGCACAACCATGCTTGTCAGATTATGCCAAAAGATTTAAATTAAACCCAGCATGAACATGTGGTATACTTCTATAACATTAAATAAATACTTGGAAATTAAGTGTGTAAAAATATGAAGATAAACTAAATCTGCCAGTTTTTCAAAGCTTTGTATACATTACGAGAGACCAAGACAAGAGAATCATTAAATGTACATGTCAAGCACTAGAGTCGGTGATGGAGTCCCATCTCCAACAATCTTCTTCTGTAGGGCAGATTTATTTTAGCAGCAGTCTGTGCATTGGTTCTCTGTTCATGTGACACTTCTAACATCTCTGACCACTGCTGCCTACAGGCACAATATTAGTTCTCTTAGTCTGTCCCTTAATATGTCTACCAATATAGTCACTGCCTGAGTCTTATTTTGTTACCCCATGTACATTGTTCAGCTACTTTCAGGCTGCTGACAATCAGTGATATCATACTCCTTTCACCCCTGTTCCTCTCTACTATCTTCCTGTCCACCTGTAGAAGTACTCTGAAAGGAGTGTTAATGTTTACCTTTTGCTTTCAGTTCTTGCTCACCCTGATTAGCACTCAGCCTCCCAAATGTCCACCTTGTGGGAATTTTCAGGTTGTCAGCTAATATCACAAATACCTTTTATTTGGTTGGCTAATACACCTGTATGCATATTATAAACTACTCTGGAATGGAACTTGGAAAATTTCTCAGTGGTTATTCCTCCCATCACTGAATGAGTTAAACGCCTTCCTTCCTTCCTTTTTTATTTCCTTGTGACTAGACATATTCCAAACAAGTTAAAAAGATCTTATTAAAATTACTTACCTTACCTTTTGCTATGCAATGTAGTGAAACTGTAGTCAGTGAAATAAAATAAATCCCCTCTCCACGATCTCGCTCCTTCCTTCAGCTTTACCAGAACTATGAAAAATGACCGAACGGTGTTTTAAGATGCGCATACCAGCGAACGGCGCTGGTATGAAAAAACGTGAAAAAACGGAAGTTGGCGCATGCGCAAAACAGCAAAATTACGCGAACGTGTAAACACACGGAAAAAAAGTTAAATTAAAATTAAATTTAAATTTAAGGGTCGCGGGCCGCATGGAAGAGCTCTGAGGGCCGCATGCGGCCCGCGGGCCGCGGGTTGGACACTCCTGTTCTAAAGCATCTGGCGTTTGCAAAAAGATTACTAATTTGCCTAGGGTACACAGTAAACGAAAAGAAATCAAAACTAGTACCCTCTCAAGAGAGAATATTCCTGGGTGCAAGCTTAAATACAATTGCTCAGATGGCTTATCTCACGCCAGACAAACAAAAGCAACTGACTTCTTACTTCAAAAAGTTGGCAACAAAGACCCAGTTATCTGCAAGGAAAATCCTGCAGGCCTTGGGTTTCATGGCATCCTGCATTCTACTAATTCCATATGCCAGACTGCATATGAGGAAACTACAATAGTATCTAAAAAGTGTTTGGACTCAGCATTGCCACAGCCTGGAGACAGTAATTACACTCATTCCCTGCCTGCAACAGGAGTTTCGATGGTGGGCGAAAGCCTGTCACCACAAGGGTCTGCCATTCACCTTACCCACAGCCAGATAGACACTGACAACGGATGCATCAGATTATGCCTGGGGGGCCCATATGGCAGGAAAATGTATTCAAGGCACATGGCCTGCAAGCCAGATGCATCTTCACATCAATCAAAAAGAGATGCTAGCTTTTCAGAATGCTCTGACAGCTTTCAAGGATCTACTTCATCCAGGACAGCTAGTGATAAAGACAGACAGTACTGCGGTCATGTGGTACATAAACAAACAGGGAGGTACACATTCCTACCCCCTCTGCAGACAAGCAGTTACCTTATAGGACACAGCATTGGCTTATCAAGTTCACCTGCAAGCACAATTCCTGCCAGGAATAACAAATACTCTGGCAGATGAACTAAGCAGAAACCTCATGGATCCCCGCGAGTGGAAACTGGATCCACAAGTCTTCAGCATGATAACAAGGAAATGGTGATGTCCACACATAGATCTATTTGCCTCCCATCACAACTACCAATTAAAGAGATTTTGCACAAGGATTTATCACAAACAAGCATGGAGAGTGGACGCCCTATCCTTTAGCTGGAAAAATCTGACAGTATATGCCTTTCCTCCACTACCTCTCCTTCCCAGGGTACTCCTAAAGGTCAAACAAGAGAAGCCAAAAATGATGCTGATTGCACCAGACTGGCCATGCCAGCACTGGTACCCAATCCTAAAGAGCTTGTCTCAAGGTCCAGCATGGATATTGCCTCAAACTTCTCACTTGCTGACCCAACAAAACAATCAGATCCTGTACAGCCAGCTCAGGACCTTAAATCTAGCAACATGGCGGATAATGTAGCCGTTCAGAACACTCCTCTTTCAAAAGCTGTTATGGATGTTATCTTGGAGGCCAAGAGGCCCAGTACCAGAAAGTCTTATGCAGAAAAATGGAAGAGATTCTGTGCTTGGAACTGGGAACAATTGACGCATATGTTCCTAATATCTTTCAGATTTTACAATACCTAACTGAGATGCTGGACAAAGGCCTTTCCTTTTCATCAATTAAGATTCATGCCTCTGCCATTTCAGCCCATTACAATATGGAACCACCTATCTTTTCTGATCCTTTAATAAGGCAGTACCTCAGAGGGTCCAAAAACATCAGGCCTCCAAGGAGAGCACCAATTCCGCCTTGGGACCTCAACTATGTCTTGGAAAAACTCACACTGCCTCCTTTTGAGCCAGCCTCAACAGCTGATATAAAATTCTTATCCTGGAAAACAACTCTGCTCCTAGCAATAACCTCTGCAAGACGAGTCTCGGAGTTACAAGCACTCATGGCTGTGGAACCTTTTATCATTTTTCATCCAGACAGGGTTTCTCTGAGGACAAACCCAACATTTATGCCTAAGGTGGTGTCCAGTGTGGCCCTCGACCAAACCATTCACTTGTCTACCTTTTATCCAAGCCCACAGAACAAGGGTGAGAAAATTCTGCATTCTTTGGGCATACACAGGCAGCTACGCATCTACTTGTACAGAACTAAAGCTTTCAGAAAGACTGAGCAACTTTTAGTGTCATATGCTGCAGGATCACAAGGAAAGGCTATCTCAAAACAGAGTATTTCTAAATGGATAGGCCATTGCATCTGTTTCTGCTATTCTCAGCAATGCAAATCAGTGCCTAAGGGCATAAGGCCTCATTCTACCAGAGCAGCAGCCACTTCAGCAGCCTTCCTCAGAGGAGTAACAACCAAAGACATCTTAGAGGCTGCAACTTGGGGTTCAGTGCACACTTTTGCAAAGCACTACCATTTACCTCTTTACTCTAAATCCAGAGCAGGCTTTGCCACTGCAGTTCTGCAGAGCCTCATAGCTTCTCCTAATCCTATTTAGCCCAGCCACCCATCCTCAGCTTTGGGATCCAACCCAAGAGTAATGACTGCAACAGTGAAACACGATTAACATAGTACAGTTGTGTACCTACCATAAATGTAGATGTTCGAGTGTATTCACTGTTGCAGTCCAGGTTACCCTCCCACCGTCCCCCTTTCTTTTATTGGGGTTTATCTATACTTATCTATTCTATACAACCTATGTGGTGTATTTGCTTGTAGATGAAGGAAATGTTTCTTTACTGCATGTATGTTTATTAGCATAATATATTTAGCCTACCCTTTTGGGGGCGCCTGACATCTGGGCCAAGAAAAACTGAAGAAAATGGCGTCTGCTGCATCTTTTATACCCCTGGTGCACTGACGTCAGGGAAGAGGCGACAGCAGCCGACGCCGGACCAGGACTTTGGAATTCAGGCCGACTGCGGGTAGCCTGCCAGCAGGATAACCCAAGAGTAATGACTGCAACAGTTAATACACTCGACCATCTACATTTATGGTAGGTACACAACTGTACTTTACAAGGTATACCACCCAAGAAGTGTCACAATTGCATCAACTTGGACTTGCAAGAGTCCTCTCATAACCTTCCACTGTAATATGAGGTCCTTTGTGGATGTATCTGCAATATCTACAATGTCCACAAACATTTATGTGGTTGGGTCAAGGAGATGAGGGCTCTGCCTCTTGCTTTTCAGGCATTTCATAACCTCTTTCATCCCAGGCCCCTCAAAGTTTTCACAGATAATACCACCTTGAATGTGGTATGTCAGCAAGCAAAGGGGATACGAGGTCCCTACCGCCTTTACAGGCCTAGCTATTCAGGTCTGGGACCTAGCTGTCCAGTGTCAAGTGACTCTTCAGGCTGTCTACATTCCGTAAGAGTACTGTCTGGTGGCAGAATTTTTGAGAAGGACCAGCACACAAGCGCATGAATGGATAATTCACAGAAATGTGTTCCTTGACCTTGTCCATTGGTGGGGTATTCCTTTGGTAGATCTTTTGGACTCCACTCTGAAAAAATAACTTTCTCTTTCCTATTCCAGAGTCCCAAGTCCTCTGGCTTGGAAAGTGAATGCTGTGTCTTTTTCTCTGAAGGAGATGATGTCCTTCAAGAATGCAACTGCAGTCATAACATATGGGTTGTCCTGCCTCAGGCAGCCCTCGGTCGGCCGCAATTCCAAAGTCTGGGTCCGACGTCGGCTGATGTCGCTTTTCTCTCCGACGTCAGAGCGGCTGGAGTATATAAGCATCAGCCTACGCCATCTTCTTCAGTCTTTCTTGCCGCGGTGCCCGAAGCAGAAGCAGTTCGCAAGTGCCGGTCGGTCAGCTCCTGTATTCTTCGAAACCGAAGTCATCAAAAAAGCTAAGTACCCCGTTGGGGACCTTTTCTTGCCTCAGCCGATGTCAGAAATTACTGAAAAAGTAAATAATTGTTTGTCTTGTAGTAAACAAATACCTCATAAGGATTTCCATTCTTACTGCCTCCCTTGCCTTGGCCCAGACCATGACGTCTCGGCCTGTGCCGCCTGTGCTCGCTTCAACAAGCGCACTCTCAGGCGCCGGGCGGAGTTCGCTGAAGACTTCTTCAGCGAAAAATTTAATTATACAATGCCGTCGGAACAACCGACAACGCATACTCCTAAGAAACGAAAAGACCGGGACTGACATCCTCGGCCCGTGTCTTCAACCGACACCACGCCAAAACTTACCGCGAGTGCCCCGGTTCCCTCTGAGGCGGCTATTCCACCGATTCGAACTGAAGACACCGCATTACCGATACCTCCGATACCGGAGGCCACTCCGACGCCAGTTATTGATTTTCCTCCGGATACTGAAACCGAGGAATTGCCCGAGACCATTGCTGTTGATAAGGTCACTCCTGCACGTGGAGCAGCTAGTCCTCCCATGTCTATCAAGGCCTACACACGTGCTAAGGCAGCCAGCAAGACCAAGCATCTTACTGCTAAAACCTTACCTCAGCCCACTCCTGACACTCAAATCATGTCCTTGGCCGCAGATTTAATTTCCCTGATCAGAGGTTCCCAGCCCCATCCTGAGAGAGGATCCCAGCCTCCTCCTGATAAGAGGCCCAGGGTTGAACCCACTGACCCTCTTTCTGAAGATTCAGAGGACTCCGTTCTATCCGAAAGCCAGGAAGAGCCCTTCCAGACCTATGAGGATTCAGATGCAGAGGACTCCATTCCCTCGGCCTCTCCTCCTGAGGATATCTCTTTTGGGGAAGTTCTGCATTCCATATGAGAGCATTTTCAGTGGCAAGGCCAGGAATATTCAGATTCCAGAAAGTGCCTTCGAACTTTCCTTAAAAAAACACAGCACAGGCCCTTAGCTATTCCTCCTGTGCTTGATGTTTTGGATGATCTATACTCTGACTCCACTGTTACCCCTGATACTCTTCCTCCTGCTCCTGTCAAGCCGGACAGATACTATAGGGTCCCAGAGATTCATTCTCATTTCTTTAGGGCCCATGCTGTTGATTTAGAAACTATTTCCCAGGGGCCTAAAGGGGTTTCAGCTACCACCTCCAAAAATCCTTTGCCTTCCGACAGGGAAGCAAGGTCCTTAGAGAGATGGGGGAAGAAGGTTTACACCTCCACTACTTTATCTATGAGAGCTCTCAATTGTCTCTTTCACATGTTTCAATATCAGGATTTCCTGTTAGATGATTTACAGAAAAAATTGGCCTTTCCTGAACCCTTAGATAGGAAGTCTTTGCAGGAGGCTGTTCACAATTCTCAGCATGTTAGCAATCACTTTCTACAGTGTGGATATGATGCATTGGAAGCTTCATGTAGGGCAGCTATGACAGGGGCGGTCATTCGCAGACATGCATGGCTAAAAACAACCTTTACCAGATCATGTTAAGGCAAAACTTCTTGATGCACCCTTGGAAAAGAACAAACTCTTTGGTGCTAATGCTAAGGATGTGTTAAAGTCTATCGAGGAAAAAGCCAAGTCAGTTCAGACAGTCAAAGATTTCCTCCAGGTTCAGCCGCCCAGATTCAGCAGGAACTGGCCTTCTAAAAACTGGTCCTTTCCTAATCCTGAAAGATTTCAAAGGGGCAAAAACAGGCATGCCCGAGGAAGAGGGCAATACAGAGGATCCTACAGGGGACGACAATGACGACCAACAAACCAAAGAGGTGACTCAGGGGTTTCTCCTGCCCCGCAGGGACAATCTCAATGACTTTTCTCTAGTTCCGCTGACCAAGGAGCAAACAGAAGCTCCCTTGGGTGGAAAATTATCTTTGTTTTCAAGCAATTGGCACAAACTGACAAAAGACAAATGGATTTTGGACATTATAGACCACGGTTACAGATTCCATTTTCATACCTTGCCAAGAAAACAGGGCATGCCAAACCTTCCACAAAACCAGAGGACAGAGGCTATCAAGCAAATTTCTCTGCTTGCTCAGATCAAAGCAATAGAAAAAGTTCCACTACAAGAACAAGGGCAGGGTTCTATTCAAGACTGTTCCTTGTTCCAAGAAAAGAAACTCAGTGGAGACCAATACTGGATTTGTCCGCTTTAAACACTTTTCTCATAGTACCAAAGTTCAAAATGCTGACTCTACAGCAACTCCTTCCCATGCTGGGCAAGGGGTCTTGGCTGATTACTCTGGACCTCAAGGAGGCATACCTGCATGTCCCTATCAGACACAGTTGCAGAAGATACCTCAGATTTCTTGCAGGGCCAGAGAATTATCAATTCTCAGCATTGCCATTTGGCTTATCTACTGCGCCCAGAGTATTCACGAAATGCCTGGCATCAGTAATTGCTCATTGCAGGCTCCAGGGGATTCAAATCTATCCGTACCTGGACGATTGCCTCATACAAGCGGACAACAAACTAATTTTGACAAAAAACTTGAATTATGTCATACACTTGCTGCAGGCTCTGGGATACACAGTCAACTTTCAAAAGTCAAGACTTCAGCCATCCCAGCAAATAACATTCTTAGGAGCCAAACTAGACACAGCCTCTCAAATGGCTTACCTGACAGAAGACAAACAAAAGAAGTTAACTCATTACTTCAAAAGTTTAGCAAAACTCACCCAGATGACTGCAAGGAGATTCCTACAGGCCCTGGGTTACATGGCATCCTGCATTCTACTGGTTCCACTAGCAAGACTACACATGAGAAAGCTTCAATGGTACCTAAAAAGCTTATGGTCTCAGCACAGCAACAACCTAGAAGCAATCTTACCACTCATTCCATGTCTTCAAAAGGAATTCCTATGGTGGGCCACAGCAAGCCAGTCAAACACAGGTATGTCATTCAAAAAACCTCAGATAACACAGACCATGACCACAGACGCCTCAGACCTTGGATGGGGGGCGCACATGGAGGGCAGATGTATTCAAGGACAATGGTCTCCAAAGGACACACATCTGCATATCAACCAAAAAGAAATGCTGGCAGTAATGCATGCCATCGAGGCCTTCGGACAACAACTTCAACAAGGCCATTTACTAATATGGACAGACAACACCACTGTGATGTGGAACATAAACAAGCAGGGGGGCACTCATTCTTACCCCCTTTGCAGACTGACAATGAATCTTTGGGAAAAATCACTGATTTTATACATGCAGGCAAAGACAATGTTCTGGCGGACAGTCTAAGCAGGAATTTCCTAGACCCTCACGAATGGAGGTTACATCCAGACATCTTCATACAACTCACCTCGACATGGGGCAGGCCGGAAGTAGACCTATTTGCCTCCCACCTCAATCATCACCTACCAAAGTCGTGCTCAAGGACCTATCATCCACAAGCATGGAAAATAGATGCTCTCTCTTTCAACTGGAGCTCCCTAATAATCTATGCATTTCCACCTCTGCCACTGATGACCACAGTATTACTAAAGATCAAAGCAGAGCAGCCGAAGGGGATCCTAATAGCTCCAGACTGGCCAAGACAACACTGATACCCACTACTACGGAGCATATGTCACAACAAAACGTGGGCCCTTCCCCAATGGCCCCAACTGTTGACTCAACACAACTTCAGGACAGTTCATCCCAGCATCCAGATGCTACAGCTAACAGCTTGGGAGATCCCATGAATAACCTCAATTTACCTCTCTCCAAGGAAGTCCAGCGGATACTAACAGAAGCCCGCAGACCATCCACCAGAAAGGTTTACTCAGCCAAATGGAAGAGATTCAGCATTTGGAATACCAACAAGGGTCATGATGCATCACTTTTGAGCATCCCTCTCATTCTGGAATACTTGGCAGATATGTTACATAACGGACTCTCATACTCTTCCATAAAAATACATGCTTCAGCTGTCTCAGCTAGGTACAACACTGATCCACCTGTATTTTCACATCCTTTGTTAAGGCAATTTCTTAGAGGGATCAAGAATATAAAGCCCCCAAGAAAGGCACCAGTACCAGCTTGGGATCTCAATTTTGTTCTAGAAAAATTGACTCTACCTCCATTCGAGCCAGCAGCTTCTGTGGATTTACAATTTCTTTCCTGGAAGACAGCTTTCCTGCTGGCCATTACCTCAGCAAGAAGGATTTCGGAATTACAGGCCTTAATGGCAATACCACCGTTCATAACCTTTCACAGAGACAGGGTCTCCTTACGAACCAACCCTACCTTTCTACCAAAAGTGGTATCTAGAGTTTCTTTAAATCAAGCAATTCACCTGCCTACTTTCTTTCCCAATCCTGAGAACAAAGGGGAAAGACTGTTACATACTTTGGACATACACAGGCAACTTCGCTACTACCTAGATAGAACCAAGACCAGTAGGAAGTCTGATCAGCTTTTTGTAGCTTATGCCCCTGGAGTACAAGGAAAAGCAATTTCCAAGCAGACAATTTCAAAATGGATTGGACATTGCATCAGATTCTGCTATTCCTTTCATGGAAAGAGTGTGCCAGCCAATGTCAGACCACACTCCACCAGAGCTACAGCCACCTCTACAGCATTCTTAAGAGGGGTGCCTACAAAAGACATTTTAGAAGCTGCTACATGGAGCTCCGTGCATACATTTTCCAAACACTACAATCTCCCTTTATACTCCAGATCCATAGCAGGCTTTGCTTCGGCAGTCCTGCAGGGATTGATAGCTACACCATCCTTTTCTTAGAGCATACCACCTCCCCCATCTAAGCTATGGTACTCAACCCATATGTTATGACTGCAGTTGCATTCTTGAAGGACATAGTACAGTTTTGTACCTACCATAAATGTAGATGTCCGATAGATATGCAACTGCAGTCAGGTTTTCCCTCCCTCCTTCCCCTCTATGCCTTGGGTCCACTCTTCTCCCTGTTATCCTTAGCTGGGGATATCTGTTATGGTGTATCTGTTTATTGCTTATTTATTTTGCATGGAAACCTGTTATTGTCTTCCAATTTGATTACAGCCTTCCTTGTAGGGCACCTGGCATCTGGGGCAAGAAACACTGAAGAAGATGGCGTCGGCTGATGTTTATATACTCCAGCCGCTCTGACGCCGGAGAGAAAAGCGACATCAGCCGACGTCGGACCCAGACTTTGGAATCCGGCCGACCGAGGGCTGCCTGAGGCAGGACAACCCATATGTTATGACTGCAGTTGCATATCTATCGGACATCTACATTTATGGTAGGTACAAAACTGTACTTTTCTGTATGCCTTCGCTCCCCTTCCTCTGCTTCGGCAAGTCTTGCATAAGAACGGTGAAGTGAAGACTCTCCCAGAGTCTTGTTAGTGACTTCCTTTTGGCCTGGACGTCATTGTTTCCTCCTCATTTCTTATTTGGCCGGGGGCAATCACCACAGGTTGCCTCACTGGGTATACCTCACACAAGACAAGGGGTCTCTTATCCATCCTCGCTTGTCCATGACGATGCCGTGGGTGATAGGATTTTTATCCCTTTAGGCACCTGTTTTCTGGGGACATGCTTCGGGTCCTGCTGGAAGCCCACTACCAGGAAATCATATTTCTCCAGATGGAATAGATGTTTCTGTCTTGTACCTGCTTCGCAATCAGGATACTCTTATCTGCAGAGGTAACGCCACTCCTCTTATTTGTGTTATCTGCTCCATGCTGGCTTGTCATATTCTTCCGTTCAAACTCGCCTGTCAGCATTTTCTGCCTGTCTGCCCTTGAATCCTTTTCTGGTTTCCAGATTTGAAGTCAGTTTCTTAAAGACATCTTTTATATCAGGCATCCCAGGAAGCCTATTCTGCCTTCCTGAGACCTCAGTTTTATTCTTGAAAAATTGACTCTGGCTCCTTTTGATCCTGCTGCTTCAGCTTCCTTACAGCAGGCTGTTCTTTTGGCTGTTACATCGGCCAAGAGGGTTTCTGAACTAAAGGCTCTTGTGGCTGTTTCTTTCTTAGTTTTTCACAGGGACAGGGTGCCTCTTCATACTGATCCCTTCTTTTATGCCCAAGATGGTCAGTGATTTGTCCCTTAATCAGTCTATTCATTTGTCTTCCTTTTTTTCCTTCCCCATAGTTGGCCATTAAGAGGGCAAGTATTTTGCATAGACACTTCAGATACTGTTTGAATAAAACAAAAGTTATTCGCAAATCTGAGCAGCTTTTTGTTTCTTTTCATTTCAAGTATTTGGGTTTAGCGTTTTGTAAGCAGAACATCTCTCCCTGGATTTCTAAAGCTATTTATTGTTCCTCTCATGGCAAATGCCTTTTTCTCTTCAGTAAAGGCTCACTCTACCAAAGCTGTTGCTTCCTCTGGTGCCCTTTTTAAGGGTCTGGATACCAGTTCCATCCTTGCAGCTGCTACTTGGTCTTCTCTCCATACTTTCATTAAGCATTATAAGTTGGATGTTATTTTCAGAGATAAAGCTGGCTTTGCCAAGGCTATCCTACATCGGTTTCTTGAAGGCTCTTCAGTGCCACCCTCCTCTCAGGTTTCCGCTTCAGATTTTGTACTCACTGATGTAAGGAATACTGCAGCAGTGATATGGAAGGACATAGTGCAGTTGTATAAAATCTTGCTGTAATAGTAGATATCCTTCTCTTCAGTGTTGCAGTATTCACTCCGTTTTTCCTGCCCCCTCTGCTCTAGCCCTCCTCCTTGACGACCTCGCCAGTGGGTTTCTCTCTTTTCTACCACTGGATGCATGTGTTACTCTTGGTCCATAGGGACATTGTGTTTCTCCTGCGGCTCTTCAGCTGAGAGATGAGCATCCGTGCATCACCTTTATGACCTACACCTTGCTTACTTGTGACATAATGCACCTGTAGGTACTGAAGGCTTTGGTATGCTGGACGGACTTTGGGCTATCCTTGGCAGGAGATCCGTTTAGTAAGGAATATTGCAGCAGCAAAGAGGACATCTGTTATGGTAAGATTTTACACAACTCAATTTTTTTTTTTAAAGTGAGGGAAAAGTTGTTTAAGCTAATGTAAAACTACTTTTTCCTGAAGTAGAAGTTCTGATCCCTTACTTTGGGGAGCAGAAGTAAGTGTTTATAAAGTGCTGCTTTTTTTATATATTTTCTTTTCTTTTTCGGCAATGTTACTTTTTTAGCTGATACTTGCCTGTTTTACCGAATTGCCCGTACCAGACTTCCCTGAGAATCTGATATTGTTTTCAGCTGAACCATGGAATGGCCTACCAGATGTTCTTCATGTTTCACTGTTGCAGTCATTACATTTGGGTAATCTGCTGGCAGGTTGCCCTCAGTCGGCCTGAATAACAAAGTCTTGGGTCCTGTGTCGGTTGCCGTCTCCTCTTCCATGACGTCAGGGATATAAAACATGCAGCCGACTTCATTTTATTCAGTCTTTCTTGCCGCGCGGTGCCCGAAGCAGAAGCAGTTTGCAAGTGCCGGTCGGCCGACTCCTGAAATTTTCGCATTCGAGTTTCAGAACCGAAGTCTTCAAACTAAAGCTAAGTACCTCGTTGGGAAAATATTTTCTTGCTCATTACCGATGTCAGTAAAAGTTAATAATTGCATTACTTGTGGGAAGCAAATACCTCATAAGGATTTTCATTTGCACTGTATTCCTTGCCTAGGCCCAGATCATAACGTGCCTTGCTGTCGGTTTTGTGCTAGATTTAACCAACGCACTCTTAAGCGTTGGTATATTTTTGCTTCTAAATATTTTGGATCAAGATTTAATTACCCTGAAATGTTGTCCGTTAGCAATCCGACTACTGGAGTTCACAAAAAAGCGCAAAGAAAAAGACAGACACAGACCGTCGAGATCCAAAACTGACGACGAAGCTTCTCCTAAGCCAGTTGCCGGTTCGCCGGTACTCAGTGAGGCACTTTCGCAGCCCCTGATACCCGCTACTTTTGAGTCGCAGGCCTCTACCGAGACCCATTCGGAGTCTGGTATGCCGTGAGATTCTCAGAGTATTGATCCTGCGGATGTCTCTCCCTTGGATGGGTCTGGAGCCACTGAGCAGGCACCGGCTTCTCAGGGTGTTTTCAGGCCTCAACATTTTTATATTAAACTGACGCTAGCCTCAAAAACAAGATCAAAAACTTCTTTTATGTCTAAAAAACCGACGCATGAGCTATATGCTCAGGCCCCTATGCCTAAAAAACAGATGATCAAAATGGCTGAGGACTTAAGTACCTTGATCAGGGGTTCCCACACACTGCTCCCCTGCTAAGAGGCCTAAGCAAGGCACTGATTATGAATCTTCAGATCAGGTTTCCATTTCTTCTGATTCCTCTTCTGATCAGGAATTTTCTATTCCACCCTATGAGGATTCTGATACAGAAGAATCCATCCCATCTGCATCTCTTTCTGAGGATTACTCTTTTGGAGAAACTTTGCATACTTTAAGGGAACATTTTCACTGGGAGAGTCAGGACTTCCCTGAATCAGAAAAGAGGCTTGGGGATTTCCTCCTTCTTCCTCAGCATAGGCCTTTGGTAATACCTCCTGTATTCGACATTGTTGATGTGTTTTCGGAATTAAGCTTGGCTCCTGATTCCGTACCTCAGGCTCCTAGTAAGCCAGACAGATATTACAGGGTTCTGACTCCCACAAATTTCTATTCAAAAATCCTGCTGCTGATCCTGAGACTATTTCACAGGGTCCCAAAGGTGTAAAGGCCTCTACAGCCAAAAACCCTACCCCCTCTGATAGAGATTCCAGGGCACTGGATGGATGGGGAAAGAAGGTTTATACGTCTGCAACTTTGACAATTAGGGCCTTAAAGTGCCAGTTTCATATGCTTAAATATCAACAGCATTGTTGTGGGCTTACTGAAACAGAAAATTATGTTGATTTCTGATTGTGTGGAAAATAAAGAATTACAGGAATTATTGCATTCAGCAGAACAGGTTGGAAAGCATACTTTGCAATGTGGTTTTGATTCCTTGGAGGCCTCTTGCAGGGCCGCAGTTACTGGATCTGTGATTAGAAGGCATGCCTGGCTCAAAGAGCGAAATCTGCCTGATCATGTTAAAGCTACATTGTTGGATGCCCCCTTGCAGCATGATACTCTGTTTGGTAATGAGGCAGAAGAGGTTTTAAAGAAAATGGAAGACAAAGCTAAATCTATGCAAACTGTAAAAGATTTCTTGCAAGTGCAGCCACCCAGGTTCAGTAGGCACTGGCCTACACAAAAATTGGTCCTTTCCTGTGTCCAACAGAGCCACTCAAGGCAAATCCAGGCGCTCAAAAGGCTCAAGATACCAATCACAGGGTTCTTACAGGTCAAAGCAGTGGGGTGACTCAACCTCCAAATCTGGAGGAAACAAAGCACAACCCTACAGTAAGCAGTCTCAATGACTTCCCTCTTCCTTCACCAAGCACTTATCTTTTCGCAGCCTCCTTGGTGGGAAAACTAGCACTTCATGCTCAAAATTAGCATTTAATTACCCAGGACAAATGAGTATTAAACATAGTATCCCAGGGGTACAGATTTAATTTCCATACTTTGCCAATTCCAAATGGTTGGCCAGATCTGCCACAAAATCAGTGGGCAGAGGCTCAGAAACAAGTCATGTCCCTCATGGGTATGGGGGCTATTCAACCAGTATCGGAAAAGGAAAAAGGACAAGGTTTTTATTCAAGACTTTTCCTGTTACCCAGAAAAGACCATGCCTGGCGTCCAATACTGGACTTATCGATTTTGAACACGTTCCTGGACATTCCAAAATTCAAAATGCTGACTTTACAACAGCTACTTCCTATGCTGGGCAGGAACACTTGATTAGTGACTCTAGACTTAAGAGGCATACCTGGATATCCCAATAAGGGAATCGTACTGAAGATACCTCCACGTCAAGGCAGGTTTTTTGCATTACCAATTCTCTGCACTGCCCTTTGGCTTATCTACTGCGCCCAGGGTATTTACAAATTGCCTGGCACCAGTAATTGCATTCTTCAGACAAAGAAGCATACAAATTTATCCTTATCTGGACGACTGTCTCATTCAAGCAGAGGACAAGGACACTCTTCTTCAACATCTGGTGTTTGTAAAAAGGCTTCTAACATGCCTAGGGTACACAAACTAAAAGAAATCCCAACTGGTACCCTCTCAAATAATTACATTCTTGGGTGCAAGCTTGAATACAGCTGCCCAGATGGTTTACCTTACGCCAGACAAAGGCAACTGACAACATACTTCAAACAAATGGCAACAAAAACCCAGTTATCTGCAAGACAAATTCTGCAGGCTTTGGGGTTCATGGCATCCTGCATTCTACTAATTCCATATGCGAGACTGCATATGAGGAAACTACAATGGTACCTAAAAAGTTTATGGAGTCAACATTGTCACAGTCTGGAAACTGATCTCTCTTTCACTGCCTACAACAGGAGTTTCTTTGGTAGGCAGAGACATGTCACCAAAACAAGGGCTATCATTCACTCTACCCCCTGCCACCCAAACCCTAACTACAGACGCATCAGACTATGCTTAGGGGGCCCACCTGGCGGGGAGATGCATTCAGGGCAAATGGAGCTCAAAACAAATGCATCTGCATATCAACCAGAAAGAGATGCTAGCTGTTCAGAATGCTCTGACCGCCTTTAAGGACTTACTTCATCCAGAACAACTACTGAGAAAGACGGACAACACCACAGTTATGTGGTACATAAACAAGTAGGGGGGTACACATTCCTACCCCCTTTGCAGACTAGCCATGGCATTGTGGAACACAGCTTTGACTTAACAAATACATCTTCAAGCTCATTTCCTGCCAGGAAAACAAAATACTCTGGCAGACGACCTAAGCAGAAATCTTATGGACCCGCACGAATGGAAACTGCATCCACAAATCTTCAGCATGTTAACACAGAAATGGGGGAGCCCAGACATAGATCTATTTGCCTCTCCCCAAAATTATCAGCTGGACAAATTCCGCACAAGAACTTATCACAGAGAAGCATGGAAAGTGGATGCTCTATCCTTCAGTTGGAAAAAACTGTCAGTCTATGCCTTTCCCCCTCTGCTTCTTCTCTCCAAGGTCTTACTAAAAGTCAGACAGGAAAAAACAAAAATGATCCTAGTTGCTCCGGACTAGCCTCGCCACCACTGATGCCCAATTCTAAGGAATATGTCTCAACTTCCTCCTTGGTACTTGCCTCAAATACCTCATCTACTGTTGCAGCAGAAAAATCTAATTCTGCATACTCTGCTCCAAACTCTGAACCTTGCAGCATGGCTGATCATTTAATTATTCAAACAACACCTCTCAGTAAATCTGTGATGGATGTCATTTTGGAAGCCAGAAGGCCTAGTACTAGAAATTTTTTTGCTGATAAATGGAAGAGATTCTGTGCTTGGAACCAAGCACAAGGAACAGACACAGCACAGCCCAATATTCCTCAGATTTTACAATATTTGACTGGGGTGCTTGACAAGGGCCTATCTTTTTCTTCAATAAAAATACATGCCTCTGCCATCTCGGCTCATTACAACACAGAGCCCTCCCCTCTTTTCTCATCCTCTGCTTAAACAGCATCTTAGAGGGGCCAAAAATGTAAGGCCTCCCAGAAGGTAACCAACTCCTGCATGGGACCTCAACTTTGTGCTGGAAAAACTCACCCTGCCTCCTTTTGAACCAGCAGCTACTGTGGGTATAAAATTTCTATCTTGGAAAACAGCTTTCCTCTTTGCAGTCACTTCAGCAAGAAGGTTTTCAGAACTACAGGCTCTCATGGCTGTGGAGCCTTTTATTACATTTTACCCGGACAAGGTGTCCCTCAGGGCCAATCCTTTTATGCCTAAGGTGGTATCCAGTGTGGCTCTTAACCAGACAGTTCACCTGCCAACATTTTACCCAAATCCGCAGAACAAGGGGGAGCGGATTCTGCATTCATTGGATGTACACAGACCACTAAGATTCTACTTAAACAGGACAAAATCTATTAAAGAAGTCTGAGCAACTACTGGTAGCATTTGCTGCAGGGTCAGAGGGGAAGGCTATATCAAAGCAGACTATTTCTAAGTGGATAAGCCACTGCATTCTTTTCTGCTACTTGCGCCATGGTAAACCTGTGCCCAAGAGGATCAGGTCACTTTCCACCAGGGCTGCCTCTACCTCAGCAGCTTTTCTCAGAGGGGTTCAAACCAAAGATATTCTAGAGGCTGCTACTTGAAGCTCTGTTCATACCTTCACAAAGCATTATCATTTGCCTCTCTTCTCCAAATCCAGGGCAGGCTTTGCCACTGCAATTCTGCAGGGCTCCTAATGCTATTTAGTTCCATCCTCCCATCCATAGCTTTGGGATTCTACCCAAATGTAATGAATGCAGCAATGAAACACGAAGAACATAGTACAGTTGTGTACACTTACCATAAATGTAGATGTTAGTGTATTCGCTGTTGCAGTCCGGGTTACCCACCCGCCATCCCGCTTTTTTCTCTAACTTTTCTTTCCTTCACTATTTACTAAAGCCTTTGTGGTGTATTTGCGGTAAAGTTTATGTTGCTAAAAGTGCTTTTTCATATATTTCTGTTATATATATATATATATATATATATATATATCTCTATATATATATTTTTTTTTTTTTTTTTTTTTTGCTCCCCATTTGGGGGCACCTGACATCTGGGGCAAGAAAATCTCAATAAAATGCCATCTGCTGCATGTTTTATACCCCTGACGTCATGGAAGAGGAGACCGCAACCGACACAGGACCCAAGACTTTGTTATTCAGGCCGACTGAAGGCAACCTGCCAGCAGATTACCCAAATGTAATGACTGCAACAGTGAATACACTCGAACATCTACATTTATGGTGTGTACACAACTGTACCTTCCTCAGTTCTTCCATCCACAAAAAGAAGAAAATTATTAAACAGCTTTTACCACTACAGCAGCTTACTAAAGTGCCTCAACCACATATGGCTCCTCGGGCCATTCATCTTTTTCCTTGACACACTCTCTGGTGTAGTCATTATAGCCACACCATGGACCACTTGTTAGATGCATTCTTTGTAGCTGTTGGAGTGCCCTTGGATGGCAAGGGAGAACCACTTATGTCAGTCCCGACAGAGAGGTGTAGGGAATCCTCAACTGCCTAGCCAGATTACTATGTCTATCCCTAGAGAGTTTCTTCCTGACAAAAAGAGAGCTGCTGCTAAAAAGTTAATACAAAAAAGCAACAACTTAGAAAACTTAGTCATAGATCTTCTGTCTCAGTCACTTCAGATGGCAGTGATTTATTGGTTTTAATTTAGGCTCTTGACCATTCCAGTTTAGCTGTTCTGGTTAAAGAAAAAGGGGTTGTCATTTTCTGAAGAGCTTCAAGGTTTTCAACAATGAGGTTATGAAGGGACATATTCTATTTAGTTCCATCAGGTTTCTAATTAAGATTGTGAAGGGAGAGTATGGCTGCAGCCAGTTCATTTGAAGGATTCTGTTTATGTGAAACTATTTTCAGAACGGGTCAGAAGGCAGTGGAAAACCCTGTCACTCAGAGAAGGTGTTAAGAAAGGGATGTTTTGTGCTTGGCCAAGAGACCCTGTTCTCTAAGTAGTCAGTATAGCCCTAGTCTGGATATAAATGTCTGAAACCCAGTAGTCCATATTCTGTTTATTGTATGGTCAGGATGCATATGTTGAATTAGTTATTGAATTAGAGTTGTGTGCGCTTTTCATTTTTTCTTTAGTCTTTTAGGTACCGGTGGTGTAACTTGATAGACCCTCCTTCAGGTAACCTTCATAACCCATTTGACACAGTGGAGAGGATCAGAGGAATATAGCCCCATTCACATACTTTGGTGTGGCACTGATGTACAGTGGTGAGATTAAAACCCCTCGGATACCAGCCTAGTCCTCCTCATATTGGTGGCACTGGTCCATCTTTAACAGTATGAAGAAAAGAAGATGACTACTAAAGAACACTGCCACACACGCAGTCCCAACCCTCCCAAAAACACACCACACAAACTCCACTCTACTTCAGCCTGTAGTACATCTCTGTGTGTATAAGGAAATTGGTAATGTTAGTGTAAGCACTAAGAGGTTGACTGTGAGCTGTAGTTCCTGTAGTACAGGATTTGATTCCCTCTGCTGCTGTTAAACTACTGTGCAACCTTGAAGACGTCATTTAACCAGACATTGCTCCTGGGTCGCCCCTGAAAAGGGACCATGTCCATAGGGGCTGCCTAGGTAAAAAAGAGAATTATTATATTTTTATTTAGGCTGTACACCTATTAATTACTGAGGTACCGAGTTAGCACCTGTAGGTGGAGTTGTTCCTCTGCAGCTTACATCCATTAGCATCAGAGGGCTGCACCATTATTTTGAATTTTTGCTTTGGTATTGAACACTTGTGTAAAATATTCAAAGTCCAGCTGTGTTGTGTGACTGATTCCTGCCTTGGAAGTGGAAGTATTGGAATTGGTTGAGCAGTGTGCTCTGTCAAGCTTTAGTGGTTTTGGAATGCAGCTGTGTATGTTATGTACTGTTTTGAAGTTCAGCTTTTAGTCTTTTGTCTTCCTGGTTAGTGTAATGTTACACTAAGTAGTCTTCTAACTTTTGATTGCATTGTTTTATACAAAACCTCATGTCTATGAAAAATGTACAGTGGACATAACAAGTGTACACACCCCTGTTAAAATGCCAGGTTTTGTGATATATAAAAAAAAAGACAGCAATAAATTATTTCAAAACTTTCCCACCTTTAATGTGACCTACAACCTGTACAATTCAATTGAAAAACAAATCTGTTAGGGGAAAAATATAAAAGTAAAAAACGTACAGTAAGCTGGTTAAAAAAGCGTGCACACCCTTAAGCTAATACTTTGTTGAAACACCTTTTGATTTAATTATAGCATTCAGTCCTCTTGGGTACACACCTGCCATCAATTAAAGAGACTCTGGTTAACCCCAAATAAAGTTCATCTGTTCTAGTAGGGTTTTCTTGGCATTTACTCAGTTGCCTGCTACAGCAAAAGCCATGGTTCACAGAGAGCTTACAATGCATCAAAGGGATCTCATTCAGTCAGGAGAAGGGTACAAAAACATTTCCACAGCACTGGATAAACCATGGAACACAGTGAAGATAGTCATCAAAAAGTGGCGAAAATATGGGACAACAGTGGGGTTGCAAAGAACTGGATGACCCTCCAAAGTTGATGAAAAGACAAGAAGAAAACTGGTCAGGGAGGCTGCCAAGCGACCTACAGCAACACTGAAGGAGCTGCAGGAATTTCTGGCAAGTACTGGTTGTGTACTACATGTGAGGACAATCTCCCGTATTCCCCATATGTCTGGACTACACAGAAAAACATCCAAGCCCGGCTAAAATTTGCAAAGCAATATATCAGGTCTCCCAAAAGAATGTGGGAAAATGTGTTATGGTCTGATGAGACCAACTTAAAATCCAGAAACAGTGTAACGAAAACGTAGAACACAAAATCGACCAGCACACAGTCAGCCCAAGAAATCCACAGCTTGTCCAGGGGTAAAAACAATTTATTGAAGTTCAACAAACATAAATCCAAAACAAGGGGTTAAGCGCTTTCATCTGATGATCTAGACTTCCTCAGGTTCTGAGGAAGTCTGGATCATCAGATGAAAGCGCTTAACCCCTTGTTTTGGATTTATGTTTGTTGAACTTCAATAAATTGTTTTTACCCCTGGACAAGCTGTGGATTTCTTGGGCTGACTGTGTACTGATGAGACCAAGGTTGAACTTTTTGGCCACAATTCCAAAGGTATGTTTGGCACAAAAAACAACACTTCACATCACCAAAAGAACACCATCCCCACGGTGAAGCATGGTGGTGGCAGTATCATGCTTTGGGGTTGCTTTCCTTTAGCTGGAACTGGGGTTTTAGTCAAGGTGAAGGGAATTATGAATAGTTCTAAATACCAGTCACTTTTGGCACCGAACCTTCAGGCATCTGCTAGAAAGCTGAAGATAAAGAGGAATTTCACCTTTCAACATGACAATGACCCCAAGCATACATCCACATCAACAAAAGAATGGCTTCACCAGAAGAAAATTAAAGTTTTGGAATGGCACAGCCAGAGCCCAGACCTAAATCCAATAGAAAATCTGTGGGGTGACCTGAAGAGGGCTGTACACAAGAGATGACCTTGCAATCTAACAGATTTGGAGCACTTTTGCAAGGAAGAGTGGGCAAATATTGTAAAGTCAAGATGTGCCATGTTGATAGACTCCTACCCGAGAAAACTGAATGCGGTAATTAAATTAAAAGGTGCTTCAACAAAGTATTAGTTGAAGGGTGTGCACACTTATGAAACCAGCTTATTGTACATTTTTTATTTTTTATATTTTTCCCCTAACAGATTTTTCAATTGAATTGTGCAAGTTATAGGTCACATTAAAGGTGGGAAAAGTTTTGAAATGATTTATTGTAGTCTAATTTTTTATATCACAAAAACCTAGCATTTTAACAGGGGTGTGTACACTTTTTAGATTCACTGTATGCATTTCCATTCTGGAAGTACACAGCATTCTAATCATAAGGGAAGTGCATTCCTTAAGGACTCTAAAATTGCATTTTGTCACAAGATTGCAACATGCTACAGTGTCTTTGTTATTTATTTATTTATTTATTTATTTAATAGAATATGAAAAAGCCCAGTCCGCCCTGGATGCAGTGTCATCTATGAACCTCTTCGATCTAGGGGGTCAGTACCTCAGAGTGGGGAAAGCAGTCACTCCTCCAATGCCTTTGATAGCCCCTTCAACACCTGGAGGGTTGCCTCCTGCTGCTGCTGTAGCTGCTGCAGCTGCGACAGCAAAAATCACAGCTCAGGTATGAACCAAGACAAAAATGCATGCATTTGTTAATTAAATAAATTTAAAATTGACTTGCTCGCCTGTATTTCTGAATGGGTTTAAGGACTTCAGGCTTCTAGTTTAAGAACATGAAGCGTCTGTAGTAGAACTGGCATTGCTTTAACTAGTATGGGCAACTGAACTTTACTAATACCTCAGGAGTGGTGTCGAGAGGGTTTCATTAAAACATGATAAATTCTGCCTCAAGTTTGTAACAGATGTTTGTTTTATGACCTACACTGGTACTGTACAGATGTCTTTGCTTTGCTTCAAGCTTCCCTTAGTGTGTGCAGTCCATAATATAACTGCAGCTCCAGAATACTTTTAAGAAATGTGGGTCTGCTTAACATGTCCCACATTTAATTTGATGTCTGTGGTACACTAAATAGTATTTCAATAATGTACATTTCATTTTCTTGAAGATATGGTGATGGTCATGAATGAGACACCTTCTAGTACATTTTGCATTTTTTTTAAATAGTTACTCAGTGGTCCTATTAACTTTTATACTTAAATATCACCCTTGCCTTGCCTCTGTATCACAGGGTTTACTATCTCCATCAGCGACTGCTTAGGTTTAAAAGCGGACTTGGAGAGGTGTCAGCTGACTGAAAGCCAGGATGAATGTTGAGTTCTTAGGTTCATAGGTGTATACTAGGCTACAACCACTAGGGCCCTTATAAGCCTAGCCATGCAATCCAAATATGACCCACAATTTGATTTATATAGGTGTCGAATTACTGACCACCTCTACCCATCTGAGAGAGAGAAGCTAGTATGTTTGACAGCTTTCTGTCAGTTGTAATGCAAAATAATTTAGTTAACTGCTGTAACTTCAGTATGTCAGAGATGAATGAGAATACAGCACCTTCCATTCATGATCACTTGTGGGTCTGTCATTCGTTCATCTATGACGATCAGAAAGGGTGGTCATTATAAATGAATGAGAACACTCTCCTGTAAAGTTACAGATTAATGACAGCTGCCTGGAGCATCTACTACCTAGGTAAGAATACTGCCTTCCTTTACTGCCATTACACTCCCATTAAATGTAGAGTGCTTACAGAGAACAGAAAATAAAATATTCAGGTTTATAAACTTCTGTCCCACCCATGAGCTCCAGTGTCTCGCTCTAAATAAATGAATGGGAACTATCTCCTGCAAAGATTAATGACAGTTGCCTAGTACGCTAGCCCAAGAGCCATTTGTGCTATGGGATGAGAGCACTGTCATACATGCATTTCATGTGATGATCGTAAGTTGTGACAAGCTGCTAAAACTGAGCATGCCATTAACTTGAGAGTCTGGGAGGAGTGTAGAAGGGTTGCTCACAAACCCAGTGATAAATTGTGAAGAGTAGATTTGTAAAGCCACTACTAAGTTATGTCATAAAGATAACTTTTAGCAGATTTAAAGACTTGCTGATAGCATTTATTTTTTTTTCTCTTTTTACATTGTACCATCCTTTTACATCTTGGAGGGCACTTGCTGAGTTTGTGGTGTTGCATTTAGTTTGATAGTGCCACAAGTACACACATTTTCTGATGCTTAGGAAACAATCTGTGGATGTACAAAATCACACAGCTGCTAGTTGCAGCACTCCATTTCATAACTTTGTTACTCTGGCTAGTCAATGATTTGGGAACTGGTTTCTTCCTGCTGTACATAATTGTGTAGATTCCTTATTTATTTACTGACTTTTGATTACTGGGAAAGTCCAACTTGGTAGGAACCCATTTTCAGCAGAGGCCCAGGTAGAAAAGCTCCAAAGTATTACAAAACATTTTAAGAACAATTTTACAGTATTCAAAAATAATATGAGTTAATATTTAGAGAAGTTTTAGCCAGTTTATACATAAATTGAAAGTAAATTAGTGTAATACAAACAGAATTGCTGTATGAAGTGAGGGAAAAGCAGGCTTATGGAATATTTTGAGAGAAAGCAAGGGGAGATAAATTGATAGAAATAAGAGAGTGAGGAGGCATGAGGTATGAATAAGTACGTTTTCACATGTAAGGATAGAGTTTATCCTGGTGTTGAGAGACAGCTTTTGTCTAGGAAGTCTTTCAGAATGGCTTTGAAGAGTGGGAGGGAGGATATTGGCCTCATGGATACCGGCGTTAACAAAATGGTATGAGTATAGACAATGCCCAGCAGATGTGATAGGTTAGTGGACAGACAGCAGGTTTCCATCACTGGATTGTAATTGATGGACTGGGAACATAATTGCCTAGAATGTTTTGTGCTGGGCAAGTAGATGGATGCTGGATAATTTTAATTTTATAGGTGGTAAGAAGCAGTGTATATGTTAGTTGACAGGGTGTTTCTAATTGGGCTTTTTAGTGCTGTACAGTGGTGGGATCTGAAAAGGGGTATTTGCTGCCAATTTAGCAACTTTGTTATAGCATTGTTCAGGTTTTGAATTTTGTGATGCCTAAAGGTTAGTAAGGATGGAAACACTGTAAAGTGGTGTAAGTAGGAGAAAAGTAATTGCAATTGTAGTTTGTTGCGTTGATGCGAACGTTTTGTCTCTGTTAAGCATCCCTAGTGTTTCAGTTTTCTTGTGCAATTTTGTATACGTAGGTTGAATTTAAGATTGTCATCCACTATCACCCCTAATAATTTAGTATGAGAAGCAACTTCACTGGTAGTACTTGTGACGTCCTTCCTCTGGGCCACTGATCAAGGAACCTCAACCCTCACCACGGAAACTGGTGGGGAGTGCTCACTTTGAGAGAAATACACACACACACACACACACACACACACACACACACACACACACTCTCTCACTGTGTTTGGTGCAGAGAACTGCATCTGAAAATATCTTCCTTAAGAGCACAAAGGGAATGCACACTCCAGTCCTGTATCTGGACTTCCTCTCCAGGCCCCAAATAAGACTACACACTGACCACCTCAGATTTGAGTCCTCAGCTGGGTGTTCCAAGTCCTCCACCACACTCTGTGTAAAATCAGTGGTGTGTGTTCCTCTTCCAAGTAGCTGATAATTATATAGACACACACCCCCCGGGAAAGGCTGGCACAGATTTATCTGCTATGCCACCTGCACACAGACTATAAGGTAGATACTGCCACCAGAACACCCCAAAGCCAGCTTCTCTAAGGCTGTTAACAGGGTTCCCAACTATACTTAGTAAAACTAATACTTATGCAAATGGTAGTTTCCAAGCAGCAAGACTTTCAGGAATGTGAAGCCACAGTGCCACTAAAAATAAGTGCTCTCAAGGGTTAAAATATTTTCTAAAAGACCAGCCACAATGAAATCTGTTTTTTTATTAAATACATCTGTTCACAGTAAACTCCAGAGTTTCAGTCACATGAAATATAAAAAAAAACCACCACTGATGGAAAGACTCTGATACAGTGGAAAAAAACAGTTAACTAATCTCACTGTTTTCCTGACTGACTGAAGAATTACCATTCCCTACTTAGTTGCCTAGAGCAAGGCAAGATGAAGTTAGATGACCGTCTCTTGTCACGTGTTATAAAGTGCTGAGTGCCACTATCACATCTCTCACTAGTGTCTTAAATACAGTTTTGGTCCTGGCTACAGGATGACATCACATCTGGTCACCTGACTCTGTGGTTCCCACATTACCTCCTCACTAGCAACTGAGCCTGGATTTAGCACAGATGTGTCATAATACATGCACAGAACTTTAGTTAAAGGCTTAATACAGCATCTGGACGTTTTAAAACAATTCCAACACTTCTACCCTTCCTCCTGAAAGGCTTTTCATAAACATTGAATCTCTGGCTGCATTCCGCTCTGTGAGATAGAATTTTTATGGCCTAAACAAAGTCATTTAATCTCATGCTGTTTTTCTTAAGATTAGCTGGACTGAGTTTAACCCCTTTCCTTCCAGTATTCTCTGTTAAAAATACACACGTGTGTGTGTGTGTGTGTGTGTGTGTGTGTGTGTGTGTGTGTGTGTGTGTGTGTATATATATATATATATCAATACATCCTAACATACATGTATATTTCTTTTCTGTCTAGCAGGACCCACTGTTCATACATGTTTAACACAAGCAGCTTTAAAAGTTAGTTTGATATTGAAATTATATAACATTGTTTGCAAAACTTCAGCTAGCTGTGCTGGCATGTGTTATACATGCACTGCCCTACCCCCCCCCCCAGCACAGCTGGCTCTCTCTCACATCATCACATCTGACCCCCTTTGAAGACGCAAGTTCGTTTTTCAAGTGACACTGGAGAAAGGTTGCTTGAGTGAAATGACCCTGTCTAGGAACATGTTAACCTACACCCTGTCTTGAGAGCCCATCTGCATTGGCATTGCTGACCACGTCCGCTGAGGTGCCAGTCTGAGCCTCATTGAAGAAATCAGTCACCAGATCCCCCTCAGACTTTTCTTGCCACCCACTGCAAATACACCCTACTTATCATGGTAAGGCTTCATCATGTTAACATGGTGCAGTTTGTGCATGCCTAGCAGGTTTACCATGTAGTTGACATCCCTGACCTTCCTTACCATGTTTAAGGGTCCTTCCCAAGCTGCCTACAGCTTACTATGCCTGACAGAAATAAGCACCATAACCTGCTGTCCCATAGCATACTCCCGGGCTCGAGCATTCCTGTCATACCAGACCCTTTTCTGCTGTTGGGCTCCTGTCAGGTTCTCCTGGGCCAAGCCCATGAGCTCCCTAAGCCTTGTTCTGAGATGTAGGACATATGCCACAACAGACTCCATGTGGGATTCACACTTAATGTCCCACTCATCATGAATCATGTCCAAGGCCCCCTCATCCTATGCCCATACAGCAACTCAAAGGGTGAAAACCCTGTGGGATGCCTGGGGTACTTCTGTACGCAAACAACAGATAGGGCAAATTTGTCCCACTCCCTCTCAAACTGATCTCTAAATGCCCTTAGCATGATCTTCATTGTAGAGTTTAACCTCTCCACAAGACCATTAATCTGTGGGTGGTAGGAGTAGTCTTTAGATGCTTCACCCACAGTGCTCCCACAGACAAGCCAAGCAGGTCTGACATGAAATTGGCACTAAGTGTCTCTTGGTACACTTTATGCCCATATGATCTGCAAAAGGAATGTCATGGGCTATGACTAGAAGTGCCAGACGCTAGGCTCTAGGCACTACCAACTGCCAATATTACCTCACCCCCTAGCCCTCCCTTAGGGGTCTACTCTGTATACATCTATACAGTAACTCTGTTCCAATATACGGCCTTCCCTTTCCCTTGAGTGTCAGGTGCCTCATTAGCTACCTCCCTCAAACCTTGTAATGTAGGGTGTGAGAGCTGAGCCTGTCTCAACTCTACCTTTGTGACCCTTCCTAGCTCCCCTTCTACAGGAAGTCTTGTGTCTTCTGACAGTGGTGCCTCACTGTCAGCCTGGGTACTACCACTCGCATCTGCCCTTGCAGTCACCCTGTCCAAGGGAATATCAGTACCTATCAACACATGTGACTAACCTTCAGGCTTACTGCTACGGGGTAGCTCACTCCCTGAAATACTCATCATTAGCCCTGGCTTCAGGCGTGAGGTCTGTCTGGGTCTCCCCCAGGCTTACCAAACCCACATGCCTGTCTTCAAACCTGACTGCATGTAACTGCATGCACAAAAGATACTGCGTTATCAGAATCATTCCCTGTCAAGGTATCTGCAGGGATGTCCTCATGCACACCTATTTGCTTGCTTCCTTTGCCACCCTCCCAGTCAAGGTGAATCCTGATCAAAGGTGTTTGGAATGGGGTCCCTCCTAAAGCTCTGACTGTAATGGACTGCCCAGGCAACTGCTGCTTCTCTTTAACCACTGCAGGCTTTGCAATGGTTATGTCAGGGAAGGTCTCTCTCTTAGCAGTGGCCTGTTTTCCATCCACTAAGATATGATACAAATTCCAGTGATAGTTTGGTATCCTTATTGCCTCCAGACAGCCTACCACTGGCATGCTGCTGTTCCCAATTGCTGGCTCTTTCACCTTTTGTTCACCACCTTGCTTCAGTGGACATTTGTATGCTACATGGTCCCTCTGGTTGCATTTAAAACATCTAATCCTTGATCTGGCTGTGTACCTGAACTAGTGACGTCCCCTGCTACTGGTGGGCTCTGTTGGGGTGGTTTAGGCTGCCCATTATGAGTTCCCTTATATCTATGTGCAGCACTAGGTATCCCCTTTTTGTGCAGTGGTGCCCTGCTTGCTAAGTCCAGCTCCCCTTTTCTCCTCAGCTCATCTGCAGAGTTACACTCCCTGTTTGCTAACCAGATTCTCTTGTCCACAGGCAAAGTGCTAAGGGCTTGTTCCCTCACCAAAAGGGCTGCCAGCCTTTCAAAAGTGGTGACCTGACGCCCATTCACCCACCTATGAAAAGTGCTTAGCTCAGCAATATAATCACATATACTTTTTCATCTGCCTTGCGTCTATGCTTACAAAACTTTTTTTCTGTAAGTTTCAGGTGTTAACTTATAACATTCCAATAAACATTGTGTAACCTTGCTATAATGTAAACAGTCAGTGTCAGACAATTTAGAAACGGCGGTTGCTGCTTTACCATGGAGTGAGTGAGTCAGAAACCATACCCAGAGCTCTTGGTCAGCATCATATTATTTACATACTATTTCAATTATATGAATAAAACTATCACAGTTATCACCTTCTGTATACTGTGGAAGAAATTTACTGACCGCTGTTGCTTTGGGGGTTCGGTTAATCTCTTCCCCATTACCTCCATGTTCCCATTGAGTTACTGTGTCCCTCTCATGTTGACGCTGCTTCTCATTTTCTTCAGCCTCCAAACACCACAGTCTCTCTGCCAATTCTAATGCCATGTGTTTTGCTTCCAGTTCAAGTCTCTAACTCCGTACGATTTTTTAAATCCTCTGAGGAAAAGTGAATGTCGCTCGTATTGCTTCCCATTAAAGATGAGGGTAGTTTGTTTATATGCTTTATTACACAGAAACACAACAGGATGGATAGTGGCAATACAAAATATAAACAAACTGATTAACTGACAGACTGCACAGACATACGTGCTTATATCTCAACAGCTTACTACAAAATGGCAGTCAGGCTCGCACATGCTCAGTATTTACACACTTGTGCAAGCCCCTAGAAAGCTTCTTAAAGGTGTTACACATACACTGATCTACATCCTAGTTCTTAAATTGCCCACAGTACAATGACATGAGAAAAGAAATATGCAATGGTATAGATGATAAAAATAAGCACAACATTCATGTCCTTATGTCCAAGTTGCCGTGTATCTGGAACATGGTCTGGAAATGCAACCTGATCTAGTGATGTAACAATCAGAATTGGGTTTAGCAACAGGACAGTCATCGGTGAACAAGGAGATTCAGAATTCTTCTCAGGAATAGGGATGTTTACTGTAACATCCTCTGGAACTGGAATGCTGGGTAGCTCACTCTTGAGATGGTCTTTCTCGCAGGTATGATACTGCAGTACAGGCTTGCGCACCGGGATTAAATTTTTCCGATTCTGCCTAAGTTTTGCTCCTTGTGATTTCACAATGTATGATCTGTGCTCTGGACATACACTTTTCGCAACACCAATCTGATCAAAATGTTTGGACATCAGCATCGTTATCTCCCCTTCTCGTAATGGATTGAGCAGTTTGCTAGTCTTATCATAATAGGACTTCTAGGATAAGCAATTCTTCAACAGATTGGCTTTTATTAATCTGTTCTTGATGCATGGAACTGATAATGAACTATTAATTGGTAGTGTGGTTCTGGTTTGTCTCAACAGAACTCTGTGCAGGAGAACCAAGATGTTTATCATGAGAAACGTTTCTGAGATTCAAGAAAACTTTACTGTTGTCTTGTTTTGATTTCTCTAATTGTTTTTCACTTTGAACTGCACGTTCTGCCAAGTCATTTGAGTGTCTGGTCTAATAAAGTGCTGAGTGCCACTATCACATCTTTCACTAGTATCTGAATACAGTTTCGGTGCTGGCTACAGGATGACATCACATCTAGTCACCTGACTGTGGTTCCCACATTATCCCCTCACTACCAACTGAGCCAGGATATGACACAGATGCATCATAATACACACACACAACTTTAGCTAAAGACGTAATACAGCATCTAGAAGGTATAAAACAGTTCCAACACTTCTACCCTTCCTGCAGAAAGGCTTTTCATAGACATTGCTTCTTTGACTGCATTCAGATCTGTGAGGTGGAATCTTTATGGCCTAAACCAAGTCATTTAATTTCAGGCTATTTTTCTTAAGGTTAGTTGGGCTGAGCTTAACCTTTTCCCTTCCAGTATCCTCTGTTAAAATATATACATTTCAGCAATTACAGTGCAGTGTGACATATATGTATATTTCTTTTCTGTCCAGTAGGACCCACTGTTTATAAATTTTCAACACAAGCAACTTTACAAATACATTTTTAACGCAAGCATCTGTACAAATCAGTTAGATATCCAAGTGACATAATTCTTTACAAAACTCCAGTTGGCTATGCTGGCATATGTTACACATGCACTGCCCTACTCCCCCTGGCACAGCTGGCACTACCTCACATCATCACAGTACTATCAAAAGGGAGAGCTTTAACTTTTGTTTTTTAATGAGAGTGGAATTTGGAAGGTGTAGTTCATTTTTTAAGTTGAGTTATAAGTTGCAAAGCCATGTTTCAGTTGCTGTTAAAGCTTCCTGAGTAATTTTGTGAAGATGTGCCATGTTTTCAGATGTGCAAAAGAATGTGGAGTCACCTGCCTACTGTATTGAGGAAGCCTGCTTGTGTGGATGTTGGAGAATGTTAGAGAGGGGACCAAGGATAGGACCTTATGGTACACTAGTGGTGATGGGGAAGTATGTAGAGAGGGTGAAATGGCATTTTACTGACTGACACCTATTGAAGAGAAAGCTTTTGAACCGTAGAAGGTTGGGCTGAGAGAGAACTAACAAGAACATTCGAAACAGAAGATGTTCATCGTGTTTCACTGTTGCAGTCATTGCACTTGGGTTATCCTGCTGGCAGGCTACCCGCAGTCGGCCTGAATTCCAAAGTCCTGGTCCGGCGTCGGTTGCTGTCGCCTCTTCCCTGACGTCAGAGCGCCAGGGGTATAAAAGATGCAGCCGACGCCATTTTCTTCAGTCTTTCTTGCCGTGCGGTGCCTGAAGCAAAAGCAGTTCGCAAGTGCCGGTCGGCCAACTCCTGAGATTTTCGAAATTGAATTTCAGATCCGAAGTCTTCTATAAAGCTAAGTTACCCCATTGGGGAAACTTTTGCTCCAGACAGATGTCAGACAAGTTAACAATTGTATTTCTTGTGGGGAGCAAATACCTCATAAGGATTTTCATTCTTACTGTATTCCTTGCCTAAGCCCTGACCACGACGTTGCTAGTTGTCTGTTTTGTGCTAGATTTAACAAACGCGCACTATTAAGTGTCTGTATGATTTTGCTTTTCATTACTTTGGCCGAAGGTTTAACTACATAATGCCGTCGGAACAGCCGACGACCGGAGTTCATAAAAAGCGCAAGGAAAAAGAAAAGGACATGCATCCGAGGTCCAAAACCGACGACGAAGCCTTTTATAGGCCAGTCGCCGGTGCTCAGTGAGGCGCCCGCTACCTCAGAGCCACAGGCCGCCTCCGAGACTCACGTGGAGACAACTAGGCCTCTAGATACTCAAGGTATTGGGCCTTCGGAAACTAATCCCTCAGATGGGTCCGGAGCCGCTGAGCAGGTATCGGCTTCTGAGGGTGTTTTCAGACCTACACAGCTTTATATCAAGCCAATTTCAGCATCCAAGCCAAAGTCTAAAACAGTTTTAAAGACAAAGAAACAAGTACAGCATTCTCCAGGACAGACTTCCATACCTAAGAAACAGATGCTCAAAATGGCCAAAGACCTAATTACTTTGATCAGGGGTTCCCATCCCCCTCCTGAAAAGAGGCCTAGGCAAGACACTGAATATGATTCCTCTGATCAGGTTTCCATTTCCTCTGACTCCTCTTCAGAACAGGGATACTCTATTCCTCCCTATGAGGATTCTGATGCTGAAGAATCTATTCCTTCAGCTTCTCCTCCTGAGGATTACTCATTTGGGGAAACCCTGCATACCATGAGGGAACATCTCCACTGGGAGAGCCAAGATTACTCAGATTCTAAGAAAAGGCTCAGATACTTTCTTTTACTACCTCAGCACAGACCTCTTGCTATTCCACCTGTTCTAGACATTGTAGATGTATTTTCAGAGTCTGGCCTGTCTCCCGACTCTTTACCTCCTGCACCTGTTAAGCCAGACATACTACAGGGTTCCAGATTCTCATAAATTTCTATATAAAAACCTTGCTGCTGACCCAGAAACTATTTTTCAGGGTCCCAAAGGGATCAAGGCTTCTACTGCAAAAAACCCTGTCCCCTCAGATAGAGATTCTAGGGCTCTAGACAGATGGAGGAAAAAAGTTTACACTTCTGCTACCTTGGCTGTAAGGGCTTTAAATTGTCAGTTTCATATGCTTAAATATCAGCAATACTTAATGTCTCTGCTAAAACAGAAAATGTTGACAAATTCTGAATGTTCTGAGAATAAGGAATTGCAGGATTTATTGCATGCAGATGAACAAGTGGGAAAACGTACTTTGCAATGTGGTTATGATTCACTGGAGGCCTCTTGCTGGGCCGCTGTAACAGGCACTGTCATTAGAAGGCAAGCTTGGTTAAAGGAACAGACTCTGCCTGATCATGTTAAAGCAAAATTATTGGATGCTCCATTACAGCATGATACTTTATTTGGTGTTAAGGCAGAAGAGGTGTTGAAGAAAATGGAGGATAAAGCTAAATCTATGCAGACAGTAAAGGATTTCTTACAGGTACAGCCACCCAGATTTATCAGGAGCTGGCCTTCTAAAAATTGGTCCTTTCCCGTTTCAGACAGGCCAAAAGAGGCAGATACAGATGCCCTAGAGGCAGACAACAGCCCCAAGGCTCATACAGGCCCAAACAATGGGGTGCTTCTACCTCCAAAAGCGGAGAAGACAAATCACAGCCATATAGGAAACAGTCCCAATGACTTCCCTCTGCCAGTGCCAAGCATTTATCTTTTGGCAGCACCGTTGGAGGGAAAGCTAGCACTTTTTTCACAAAATTGGCACATGATCACCCTGGACAAATGGGTCTTAAATATAGTCTCTGAGGGCTACAGGTTCCACTTTCACACCCTTCCAAAGGCAAAAGGTATGCCAGACCTGCCACACAGTCAATGGGCAGAGGCACAAAAAGAGGTTTCATCTCTCATGGACATGAGGGCTATTCTGCCAGTCCCTCAACAAGAGCAGGGACAAGGATTTTACTCAAGACTTTTCCTAGTACCAAGAAAGAACAAAGCATGGAGACCTATTCTGGACCTGTCTATTCTAAATACCTGTCTGGAAGTTCTGAAATTCAAAATGTTGACTCTGCAGCAGCTTCTGCCCATGCTGGGCAAGAAGGCTTGGCTTGTAACTTTGGACCTCAAACAGGCATACCTGCATGTCCCAATCAGACAATCTTGCAGAAGATACCTCAGATTCATAGCTGGCTCAATGCACTACCAATTTTCTGCATTGCCCTTTGGCTTTTCTACTGCGCCCAGGGTCTTCACAAAATGCCTGGCACCAGTAATTGCATTTTGCAGACAGAGGAATTCAAATATATCCCTACTTGGACGACTGCCTTATTCAAGCAGAGACCAAAGACATTCTCCTAAAGCATCTGGCGTTTGTAAAAAGATTACTAATTTGCCTAGGGTACACAGTAAATTAAAAGAAATCAACACTAGTACCCTCTCAAGAGATAATATTCCGGGGTGCAAACTTAAATACAACTGCCCAGATGGCTTATCTCACGCCAGACAAAGGCAACTGACTTCTTACTTCGAAAGCATGGCAGCAAAGACCCAGTTATCTGCAAGAAAAATACTGCAGGTTCTGGGCTACATGGCCTCCTGCATTCTTCTAATTCCATATGCAAGACTGCATATGAGGAAACTACAATGGTATCTAAAAAGTGTTTGGACTCAACATTGCCACAGCCTGGAATCATTAATTTCACTCATTCCCTGCCTGCAACAGGAGTTTCGATGGTGGGCACAGGCCTGTCACCACAACAAGGGACAGTCATTCACTTTACCCACAGCCAGGCAAACACTAACAGATGCATCAGATTATGCCTGGGGGGCCCACATGGCAGGAAAATGTATTCAGGGCACATGGCCCCCAAGCCAAAGGCATCTTCACATCAATCAAAAGGAGATGCTAGCTGTACAAAATGCCCTGACAGCCTTCAAGGACCTAATTCATCCAGGACAGCTGCTGATAAAGACGGACAACACCACAGTCGTGGTACATAAACAAGCAGTGGGGCACACATTCCTACCCCCTCTGCAGACAAGCCATGATTTTGTGGAACACAGCATTGACCTACCAAGTATACCTGCAAGCACAATTCCTGCCAGGAAAATCAAATGCTCTGGCAGACGAACTAAGAAACCTCGTGGACCCTCACAAGTGGAAACTAGATCCACAAATCTTCAGCATGATAACAAGGAAATAGGGATGCCCAGACACAGATCTTTTTGCCTCCCCTCACAACTGCCAACTTCAGAGATTCTGCACAAGAACTTATCACAAACAAGCATGGAAAGTGGATGCTTTGTCATTCAGCTGGAACAGCCTTACACTAGATTCCTTTCCTCCACTGCCTCTCCTCCTCAAGGTACTCCTAAAGGTCAGACAAGAGAAGCCACAAATGATACTGATTGCCCCGTATTGGCCACGCCAACACTGGTACCCGCTCCTAAGGAGCTTGTCTCAAGGCCCAGCCTGGACATTTCCTCAAATTTCTCATTTACTGACCCAACAAAACAATCAGATCCTGCACAGCCAACTCAGAACCCTAAATGTAGCTGCATGGCGGATAGTGTAACCATTCAGAATACACCTCTCTCTAAAGCAGTTATGGATGTTATTTTGGAGGCCAGGAGGCCCAGCACCAGGAAATCTTATGCAGAAAAATGGAAGAGATTCTGTGCTTGGAACCAGGCACAAGGAATTGACATGCTTGTTCCAAATATCCCTCAGATTTTACAATATCTAACTGAGATGCTGGACAAAGGCCTATCCTTCTCATCAATTAAGATCCATGCCTCTGCCATTTCAGCTCATTACAATACAGACCCAATTATTTTTTCACATCCATTGCTTAGGCAGTTCCTCAGGGGGGCCAAAAACATAAGACCTCCAAGGAGAGCACCAATACCTGCATGGGACCTCAATTCTGTCTTGGAAAAACTCACACATTCCCTCTTTTTGAGCCAGCCAGTACAGCTGAGATAAAATTCCTATTATGGAAAACAGCTCTGCTCCTAGCAATAACTTCAGCAAGAAGAGTCTCAGAGTTACAGGCATTAATGGCTGTGGAACCTTTTATTGTCTTCCATCCGGACAGGGTTTCTCTAAGGACATACCCAACATTTATGCCTAAGGTAGTGTCCAGTGTGGCTCTTAACCAAACCATTCATTTGCCTACTTTTTATCCAAACCCACAGAATAAAGGGGAGCGACTTCTGCATTCTTTGGACATACACAGACAGCTACGCTTGTACAAAACTAAAGTTTTCAGAAAGACTGAGCAACTTTTAGTGGCATATGCTGCAGGATCACAAGGAAAGGCTATCTCAAAGCAGACTATTTCAAAATGGATAGGACACTGCATTCGTTTCTGCTATTCACAACGTGGCAAATCAGTGCCTAAGGGCATTAGACCACATTCTACCTGGGCAGCAGCCACCTCAGCAGCCTTCTTCAGAGGAGTACCAACCAAGGATATTTGGGAGGCTGCAACTTGGACTTCAGTGCACACTTTTACTAAGCACTACCACTTACCGCTTTACTCTAAATCCAGAGCAGGCTTTGCCACTGCAGTTCTGCAGGGCCTTATAGCCACTCCTAATTCTATTTAGACCCAGCCGCCCAACCTCAGCTTTGTGATTCAACCTAAGTGTAATGACTGCAACAGTGAAACACGATGAACATAGTACAGTTGTGTACCTACCATAAATGTAGATGTTTGAGTGTATTCACTGTTGCAGTCCAGGTTACCCACCCACCATCCCCCCTTCTTTGCTGGGACTTGTATGTACTTCTCTGTCCTATACAACCTATGTGGTGTATTTGTTTGTAGATGAAGTTATTGTTTATTTTAGTGCATGCTTTTATAAGCAATGTTTTTAGCCTACCCTTTTGGGGGCACCTGACATCTGGGGCAAGAAAAACTGAAGAAAATGGCGTTGGCTGCATCTTTTATACCCCTGGCACTTGGACGTCAGGGAAGAGGCGACAGCAACCAACGCCGGATCAGGACTTTGGAATTCAGGCCGACTGCGGGTAGCCTACCAGCAGGATAACCCAAGTGTAATGACTGCAACAGTGAATACACTCTAACATCTACATTTATGGTAGGTACACAACTGTACTTTTTCTGTGACAGTGTGTGTGCAAGGCTTTAGACATGTTTAGAAATAAGAGTGCGAATGGTTCACTGTTGTGCCTAGCTTTATTGACAAAATCCGTGTAGGTTAAGAAGTGCAGTGTTGGTATAGTACTGTGGAAGGGCAAGAAGCCATGTTGCATGGGGAATAGAAATTCTTCCTGACAGTGATAGTTTAGTAGTTATTTTTGAACACATTTTACAAGTATTTTGAAGGTGGGGATAAGATTGCTTTAGGTCTAAAGTTAGTAATGTCTATTGAATTCTCTCATTTCTGCAGGGGATAATATGACTTTTTTTCAGAGGTGGAACAATGAGATTCCTGGATTGACCTATTTCAAAGGGTTTAGACAGAATAGGTGATGCAGTGGGCTGCTATTTTAAGGTACTCACTTGAAAGGTCTTCAGCTGAAGTAGAATATGGTTTGAGTAGTTTTATATAGGATGTGGGCACAGATTTGAAAGTGGAAGTGGGTGTGGTGATACATGGTTGTTGGGCAGGGTTAGGATTAGATGTTAGGAATTCCTTGGTTAGAGATGCTATACTATCGATGAAATAAGAGTTGAATTGTATTGTTTTGAGTGGTAGGTTATTGGGAGAGGGGTTAGGGTTGAATTTTTGGCTGGGATGAAGATTTTTCAATGGCTGTCTAAAATTTTTAGGGTTGTGTTTACTGATGTCCTTCTATTCCTATGTTGCAGTATTCTAGGTGTGGGATTTCCTACTCTCAGATGATTCGTACGTTTGCTTCTATACAAAAGCTTCAGCTTGGCTGTTGCAGTGTGCGTAGAATGTAACACACCGGGCCATAAACCAGGAGCCTTAAATGTGACGTCTGCACGCACAATCCTCAGAACGTTTCAGCTGCAGATGACATTCGCATCGTACGATTGCTTCTTCACAGACGTCACATCTTAAAGAGAAGTAGCCCGTTGGGTTTCAGACTTTATTTGTGACTATTGTTATAGCTAACGCTTGGTTGTTGTAGCCTTTAGCTGATGTCAGGAAAAAGGGAAAGTGCCAATGCGGGTGCCAGATACCCCTCAAGGATACCCATGACAGTTTTGTTTTTTTTTTTTTTGCTTAGGCAGGGAACACGATCACTCCCCCTGTGTTGTTTGTCAGTCGTTTGTGCTGAAGACCTTGCGCAGCCGTCTAACCGCGTTAAATCTCTATCTCGAGAACCAATGCCTGAAATGGTTAGCCCTTAGGATGGATCCTGCATCGGAGGCCGCACCTGAACCTTCGCGCAAGATGGCCAAGTTTCCTAGGCCGCCTTCACCTGCTGCTCCGCTTACCGACGCACCGCCAACTGCCGGTCTAAGGGTTGAGGCGTGCTCGAAGGATCTGTCGACTGCGGCGATGTCCCTCGAGGAAGCCGTTTCACAGCCGATGACTGGCATGTCTTCGGAGCTCACTCAGACATTGACAGCCATCGATGGTCGAGGGAGAAAGAGTTTCGGTGGTACCTCCAGCAGGGATCCAGACTTCAGATGTGCTACTCTCCAGACCCGATGCCAGGCCACACTCGTACTTCCTCTCCAGCCAAAAAGAACCAGAAAACTAAACATAATTCCTCCTCTTCAGAAGTCACAATGGATTGGCAGGCCTTCATGGCCATTAGGCCTTCAGCCTCAACCACTTCCACCCTGCCTCTTCTGAGCCCTAGGCTTGTCTCTGCTTCCTCCCTCCCATCCATAACCCCTCAGGTCAGGGAAGAAGAACATGACTCTTCTTTCTCTTCATCAGGGGAGTCCATTTCTTATGTTTCCCAGATTGCCTCCCCCCAGGAATATTACTCTCCGGATGAGGAATCTGTGGAGGGGGACTCTTCCCCCAAGGAAATTACTTTTGGTGAAACCATCACCAGGATAAAGGATTACTTTAAATTGCACACTTCCCAAGTGACTGACACCCCTTGTTCTGCCTGCTTACTTGGATGCCTTCAATGCGGCCTCTAAGGCCCCTGACTCCCAGCCTCTGGCCCCTAAGCGTCCTGACCACTTCTATAAACTACCAGAAGACCACACATTCTTAGTTAAGCTACCTTTGGCGGACCCAGCTTGCCACCACAGCAGATAAGCAATCTAGACTGCTGCCTTCTTCCTCCCTACTACCCACTGACAAAGATAACAAGTACATGGATAGGATGGGGAAAAAAGGTGTATACTTCTACTTTGGCTTTTAGAGCCATAAATTATCAGACCCACATGACCAAGTATGCATTAGGCTTGGTCTCTCAAGCCTCCTCCATGCTGGCTTCCTTGCCTGACAGTCCCAGCAAGATGGACATCTCATCCAAACTTTCCTTGGCCCAGCAGGTAGCCAGGCACTCCATAAGGTGCAGCTACAGTTATGCAGAAGCATCCGCCAGGTGTGCAGCATCTGCTTCAGCCCTCAGGAGGTACTCATGGCTAACACTCCAGAACCTCCCCGAGGACTTCAAGGCTAAAATCCTGGGATGCTCCTCTGAACCAGAGGTTGCTGTTTGGAAAACAATCCACTGACCTTTTTAAAAATCTACAAGAAAAAACAAAGAGCTCCAGGACATTAAGCACATGCTGGTGTCGCCCATACCCAAGTGTTACAGGAATTACCCTGCTAAAGTCACATTTATAAGACGTACTCCACAGCCCTCCTCTTCCAGGTCCAAGAGAGGGGCCAGAAGACCTACTAACTCCAGATTTTCTGGTCCACCACAGCAACCCAGACAGCCCTTTCAGGACAGAGAAGGCCCCAGTAATGTGCGACTGCATTGCCCACCTCCCCCTCTCAGCCCGCCTTTCCCACCGTCTCCACCGTTGGCAATCCATCATCTCAGACCAGTGGGTCTTAAACATTATCCAAAAAGGGTACCTCCTATCCTGAAAAGAGAAGCCACCCAGAAGAGGCATCTCTTCCCTCCTCCAAAACCAGGCCCATCTCATGCCACAAGTTCTGGCAGTTCGTCTACAACTAGGCACCATAGAGCCCGTTCCTCCAGGACAAGAAGGAAAAGGGTTTTACTCCCGTCTCTTCCTGGTCCCCAAAAAAGAATGGCCCCTGGAAGACCCATCTTAGAGCTGTCCTTTCTAAACCTACATCTTCAGGTACCCTCCTTCAAAATGCTCTCTCCCCCCACCTTGCTGCCTCTCATTCCAGTCAAGGCCTTCATGGTCACCCTAGACCTAAAGGAAGCCTACCTGCACATACCCATCAGGAATTCCCACAGACAATTCCTGCGTTTCTCTGGCCCTTCCTCTCATTTCCACTTTACTGCCTTGCCCTGTGGTGTATCCACGGCCCCCAGGGTCTTTACAAAATGCCTGGCACCAGCCATTGCCTTCTGCAGAACTCAAGGGATACAAATTTACCTTTATCTGGATGACATCCTGATTCTGGCAGAGTCCAGGGATGCTCTACTAAACCATCTACATTTCACCATGCCCCTTTTGCAGAACCTAGGATTCACCATCAACCTTCCCAGATCCTCTCTGATCCCTAGCCAGGACAAGATTTTCTTCGGCTGTAGAATCAGAACAGATACAATGAAGGCCTTTTTACCTCGGGACATGGTTCTGTCTTTAATTTCCCACTTGTAGGAAGCTCTACTATCCCGAAAGGTGACGGCAAGTCATTTTCTTCGCCTCCTGGATTTGATGGCAGCAACCATCCCCATGCTACCTCTGGCAAGAATGCACAGGCGCAAGCTGCAGTGGTTCCTGAAGAACACCTGGTCCCAGCACCTACATCCTCGAGAGCAGGCCATTCCCCTCCTTCCCTGTCTGAAAACAGAAATCAACTGGTGAATCCGGCAAGTGAAATTGAACCCAGGGCTCCCACTACAGCTCCCCACCCCAACCCAAGTTGGGTAGCAACTCTTTCCTCTTACAAGATTCAGGAGAAGTGGCCTCCGTCTGTTCAGGCCAAACACATCAATGTCAGGGAAATTACAGCAGTTTTCTTAGCTGTACAGACCTTCACACCCCCCCCCCCTTTCTGGTTCCAGGGGTGCTCCAGATCGTCACCAACACCACAGTGATGTGTTACCTCAGCAAGCAGGGAGGAACAAAGGCCTATCAGCTGTGCAGTCTATCCCTGATGATATAGGACTTAGCCTCCCGGCTCAGCTTAGTCCTGCAGATGGTCTACATCCTCTCACAGGACAACCACCAAGCAAACTTTTTGAGCAGGACCTCCTCGCCTCAACACGAATGGATGCTGAACAGGGAGGTGGTCTTAGACATAGTCCACCGGTGAGGTGCTGCAGAAATAGACCTGTTTGCATCCCCCAGAACAGGCACTTGCAGAGCTTCTGCTCAAAAATCAGCTCCCCTTTAGCATGGAGAGTGGACGCTTTCAGCATCTTTTGGGAGGGAAGTTCCTTTATGCCCCCCCCCCCCCCCCCCCATTCCCACTGACTCAGAAAGTCGTCCTGAAAATTCAGAAGGACAAACCAAAAATCTTGTTAGTGACTGCCTACTGGCCAAGAGTGCACTGGTTTTCCCCTACTTCACAAACTAGCCAAGGGCAATTACTTTGTTTTACCCTACAAGGTGGACCTGCTGTCACAAGACAAAGGAACTCTTCTACTCCCACAGGTATAGGTGTTGTCTCTGACTTTGTGGGTGATTAACTTTTGATTCCTTTCAGACACCACTCCTCAGAGGACGTGCTTTCAGTCCTAAGGGAGGCAAGGAAACCTGCCACCAGAAAACCTTCCCTGGCTAAATGGGAAAGATTTGCAAAATGGTGTCTGCAAAATGGAAGGGACCTCAGCTCCGCCGAGGTTTCCCTGGTTCCAAACTACTTGTGTCCGTTGATAACAAATTACCCTTTTTATTCTTCTGTAAAAGTTTATTTCCTGGGCATATCAGCCTGCCTGCCCCTGGAAACCCCCCCTTGCTGGCCAGGCTTGACGTAAAGGTCTTCCTTAAAGGGGTCTTGCACATGAGACCACATAGGAAACCTATCCCTCCGCCTTGGGACCTTAACTACATGTTAGAGAAATGAACTCAACATCCCTTTGAACCTGCTTGCCCTTTCTCCTTGTAGATGTGTACATGACTGTCCTTCTGGTGGCTGTCACTTCAGCCAGAAGAGCGTCAGAACTGCAGGCTCTAATGGCCTGTCCCCCCCTGCACCATCTTCCACAAAGACAGGGTGTCCTTGCGAACCCAATCCCTACTTTATGCCTAAAGTGGTCAGTGATCTCTGTCTTAACCAATCCATTAATTTGCCCACCTTTTTTCCCTCACCCACTAATGAAGGGGAGAGGATACTGCACTCCCTGGATGTGCACATGCAACTTAGATTCTACCTGGACAAGACCAAGGCCATCAGAAAGACTAACCAGCTCTTTGTCTACTTCCACCCCAGAGCCCTAGGCAAGGCAGTCTCCAAGCAAACCATTGCATGCTGGATCAGGAAAGCTATTTGCTTCTGCTACTGTCACTACGGAAAGGAACTCCCAATGGGAATCAAGGCCCATTCCACTAGAGCTGTGGCCACCTCAAGGGCCTTCATGAAAGGCCAAGACACAGCATCCATTTTGGAAGCAGCCACCTGGGCCACTATCCACACCTTCACCAAGCATTACAGACTGGTTCAAGTTTCCAGAGCTAGAACAGAATTCGCCAGAGCAGTCCTGCAGGCTCTTATAGAAACCTCTGCACCTATCCCCACCCACTCCTCCTCTTAAGCTGTGGTACGCTCCCACAGCTAGAATACTGCAAAATAGGAATAGAAGGATTTAGAGTAGTTGTGTAAAATCTTACCATAACCACAGATGTCCTTCTCTTCCATGTTGCAGTATTCCTTCCCACCCACCCACCAGTCCCCCCTAGTCTTGTACCTTCCTGTGCAACCTACATTTCAGTAGGTCTCAAGTCATACTGTAAACAACTGGCATCCCTCCTGCTGGGCCTTATTCTCTGCCTGCTAGCCTTCAAGATGTTCTTCGTGTTTCACTGTTGTAGCCATCTTTTTTGGGTTATCTGCTTGCAGTAGCCCTCAGTCGGCCTGATTAACAAAGTCTTGGGTCTTGCATCGGTTGCTGTCCCCTTCTTTCATTACGTCAGGTCATCAGGGGTATAAAACATGCAGCTGGCGCCATTACATCAGTCTTTCTTGCCGTGCGGTGCCCGAAGCAGAAGCAATTCGCAAGTGGCGGTCAGCCGACTCCTGAAACTTTTGTTTTCGAGTTTCAGAACCGAAGTCTTCAACTAAAGCTTAGTACCCCGTTGGGTAAACTTTCCTGCTCCTTACCGATGTCAGTAAAAGTTAATAATTGTGGAAAGCAAATACCTCACAAAGATTTTCATTTGTACTGTATTCCTTACCTAGGCCCTGACCACAACGTACAGTGCTGTCTGTTTTGTGCTTTATTTAATCAGTCGTCTGTATGTTTTCACCTGTAAATATTTCGGTTCTTAGTTTAATTATCCAGAATTGTTGTCAGTTAGCCATTCGACTACCAGGATTCCAAAAAAAAACACGTGGATAAAGACAGAGACAGGCCGCCGAGGTCCAAAACTGCTGGCTACGCTTCTCCTAAGCCAGTCGCCAGTTCGCTGGTACTCAGTGAGGTGCTTTCGCAGCCCCTGATACCTGCTACTTCTGATTCACAGGCCTCTACTGAGACCCATTCGGAGTCCGGTATGCCACAAGATGCTTCAACTGTGGAATCTGCGGATGGGTCCAGAGCTGCTGTGCAGGCACCGGCTTCTGAGGGTGTATTCAGGCCTACGGACTTGCATATTAAACTGACACCTTCTTCTTTTAGGCCTAAATCTCGAACCATGCCTAAAAACCAATGCCCAGGCCACATGCTCAGGCCTCTATGCCTAAAAAACAAATAAGAATGGCTGAAGATCTTATAACTCTAATCAGGAGAAACCAGTCTCCCCCTTCTAAGAGACCTATGACTGAAGTTGTTTATGAATCTTCTGACCAGGATTCTGATTTTTTCTGATTCTTCTGATGATCTGGATTTGTCCTTATCTACTTATGAGGATTCTGATGCAGAGGACTCAATTCCTTCTGCTTCCCCTCCAGAGGATTTTTCTTTTGGTGAAACCTTACATACTCTTAAGGGAGCATTTCCACTGGGAAAGCCAGGATTTTTCTGATTCAAAAAAGAGGCTTAGGGATTTCTTACTCCTGCCTCAGCATAGGACTTTAGCTATTCCTCCTGTACTGGACATTGTTGATGTTTTTTCGGAATTTAGTTTGGCCCCTGGTTCTTTGCCTCCTGCTCCCAGAAAACCTGACAGATATTACAGGGTTCCTGACTCTCACACGTTCCTTTTTAAAAATCTTATTGCAGATTCAGAGACTATTTCACAGGGACCCAAAGGCATTAAGGCTTCTACTGCTAAAAATCCTACCCCTTCTGATAGAGACTCCACGGTGCTGGATAGGTGGGGTAAGAAGGTTTACACTTCTGCAACCATGGTCATTAGGGCTTTAAACTGCCAGTTTCATATGTTAAAGTATCAACAGCATGTTATTGGATTGCTTAAACAGAAAATTATGTTGATTCCAGACTGTGTGGAAAATAAAGGATTACAGGATTTAATGCGTTCTGCTGAACAGGTTGGAAAACATACTTTGCAATGTGGATTTAATTCTTTAGAGGCCTCTTGCATGGCTGCTGTTACTGGTTCTGTGCTCAGAAGACATGCTACCTGATCATGTTAAAGCTAATTTGTTGAATGCTCCCTTAAATCAGGACCGCCTTTTTGGCAACAAGGCTGAGGAAGTTCTTAAAAAAGATGGATGATAAAGCTACATCTATGTAAACCGTTAAAGATTTCTTACAAGTTCAGCCTCCTAGATTTAGTAGGCACTGGCCCTTTAAGAACTGGTCTTTTCCAGCCTCTTAAAGGTCTTCTCAAGCAAAACCCAGACAGCAGAAACCCTAGGTTTCAGTTCCAGGGGAGACGCAAGACTAAGCAGTGGGGGGTTTCCACACCCAAATCAGGGAGTAGTAAGACTCTCCCCTATTGAAAAAAGTCTTAATGACTTGCTTCTAAAACTTCCAAGCATTTCACAACTGAATGCTTCTTTAGGCGGAAAGATTGGTCTGCAGGATAAAAACTGGGAACTCATTACCCAGGACAAATGGGTTTTAAATATAGTGTCCCAAGGATACAGATTGAACTTCCACACCTTACCAACAATAAGCGGGTGGTCAGATCTACCCCCAAATCAGTGGGCAGAGGCCTAAAATCAAGTACTGTCTCTCTTAAGCATGGGGGCTATTTAGTTGGTACCAGAAGAGGAAAAGAGGGACAAAGGTTCTATTCAAGACTTTTCCTAGTACCCAGAAAAGGCAATACATGGCGTCCTATCCTGGACCTTTCTGCTCTAAATACCTTTCTGGTGATTCCAAAATTCAAGATGCTGACTCCACCAGCTGCTTCCTATGCTAGGCAAAGATGCATGGTTGGCAACACTAGATTTAATAGAAGCATACCTGCAGATCCCTATCCAGCGAGTCTTGCAGAAGATACCTATGCTTCAAAGCAGGCTACACACACTATCAGTTCTCTGCACTGCCCTTTGGCTTATCTACTGTGCCCAGGGTATTCACAAAGTGCCTAGCTCCAGTCATTTCATTTTGCAGGCAAAGAAATATCCAAATATATCCATACCTGGATGATTGTCTAATTCAGGCAGAAAGCCAGGACATACTATTGAATCATCTGGTGTTTGTACAGAAATTGCTAACTTCTCTGGGGTACACCATAAACGAAAAGAACTGACATCTTGTACCCTGCCAACAAATTGTATTCCTGGGAGCAAGCTTGAACACAACTTCCCAGATGGCCTTTCTCACGCCAGAAAAACAAGCTCATTTGACAGCCTACTTCAAACTGCTGGCCACAAAGACCCAGCTATCTGCAAGGAAAATACTGCAAGCCCTGGGGTTCATGGCCTCCTGCATTCTCCTAATTCCATATGCAAGACTGCATATGAGTAAACTACAATGGTATCTAAAAAGCCTATGGTGTCAACCTTCTCAGGATCTAGAAGCAATGATTCCTGTCATACTTTGTCTACAGATAGACTTCCTTTGGTGGGCAGAGGCCTGTCACCAAAACAAGAGACTGCCATTCACTCTACCCCCTGCTGCCCAAACCCTAACAACAGATGCATCAGACTATGCATGGGGGGGCTCACTTGGCAGGGAAGTGCATTCAGGGCAAATGGAACCCAAGTCAAATGCCACCTGCATATCAAAAAGAAATGTTAGTTGTACAGAATACTCATGACAGCCTTCCAGGACCACATTCTTCCAGGGCAATTAATGGTAAAGACGGACAACACCACTGTTATGTGGTACATAAACAAGCATAGGGGATGCCACTTATACCCTCTCTGCAGACTACCCATGACTCTGTGGCACACAGTCTTGCACCTACAGGCTCAATTCCTGCTAGGAAAGCGAAATACACTGGCAGACGAACTAAGCAGAAATTTCATGTGCCCACACGAGTGGAAACTGGAACCAAAGATATTCAACATGTTGAGAAACAAATCGGGGATCCCAGATGTAGACCTGTTTGCATCCCACCAGAACTGCCAATTGGAAAAATTCTGCACAAGGACTTCCAACAAACAACCTTGGAAAGTGGATGCCCTGTCCTTCACCTGGAAAAACCTGTCAGTTTATGCCTTTCGCCCTCTGCCTCTCCTCTCCAAGGTACTACTAAAGATCAAACGGGACAAACCAAGGACAATACTGATTGCACTAGACTGGCCACGCCAACAATGATACCCCCTTTTGCGCAGTGTGTCACTTCTGGCACCTGCCTCAGACCCCCTGCCCTGCTGTCTCAGCAGGAGTTCCAGATTCTGCACCCACAGCCTCAAACCCTGAACCTGGCAGCTTGGCTAATTACCTGATCTCTGTTACCATCCCTCAGTAAGCAAGTGTTGGATGGCATTCTGGAGGCAAGGAGGCCTAGTACTAGAAAATCCTGTGCTGAAAAATGGAAAAGATTCTGTTCCTGGAACCAAACTCAGGGGGGTGGGCACAACAGCACCCAATTTACCTCAGATTCTTCAATACTTAACTGAGATGCTGCACAAGGGCCTTTCCTTTTCCTCCATCAAAATTCATGCCTCAGCCATTTCAGCACAGAACCACCCCTCTTCTCTCATCCACTGCTGACGCAGTTCCTCAGAGGGGCCAAAAACATAAGACCACCCAGGAGAGCCCCTACTCCAGCCTGGGACCTTAACTTTGTATTGGAAAAACTCGCTCTACCTCCTTTTGAGCCAGCTGCTAATGCAGAGTTGAAATTTCTTTCCTTGAAAACAGCCTTCCTTTTAGCCATCATTTCAGCAAGAAGGGTGTCTGAATTACAGGCCCTCCTTTCGTCATATTTCATGTGGACAGGGTGTCCCTCAAGACCATTGCTTCCTTCATGTCCAAGGTGGTATCCAGTGTGGCCCTTAATCAGTCCATTCATTTGCCATCCTTCTTTTCATAGAATCAAAGGGGAACGAATACTGCACTCCTTAGATGTGCACATACAGCTTAGGTTTTATCTGGACAGGACTAAACCTCAGGAAATCTGAACAACTGCTGGTTGCATTTGCTGCAGGGGCAGAGGGTAAGGCCATTTCAAAGCAAACCATTTTTAAATGGATAGGCTATTGCATTCATTTCTGCTATAAGCACCATGGAAAACCTACCCCACAGGGGAATAGACCGCATTCAACCAGGGCTGTGTCTACCTCTACAGCCTTTCTTAGAGGTGTCCCTACCACAACATCCTAGAAGCTGCTACCTGGAGTTTTGTACATAAGTTCACCAAGCATTACCATTTGCCAATTTTTTCTAAATCCAGAGCTGGCTGTGCCACTGCAGTCTTGCAGGGCCTTATAGATGGCCCTAATGCTATCTAGTTTCCTCCTCCCAATCTTAGCTTTGGGAATCTACCCAAATGTGATGACTGCAACAGTGAAACACGAAGAACATAGTACAGTTGTGTACACTTACCATAAATGTAGATGTTCGAGTGTATTCACTGTTGCAGTCCTAGTTATCCTCCCTCCAGCCCCCTGACTTCTATTGGCTATACCACTATTCTTGCTTTCTATGCTTAAAGCTTTTTGGTGTATTTGCTTTTTTTGTTGGAGGTGTAACTTTGTGTATATATATAATTGCTTCCCATTATGGGGGCACCTGACATCTGGGGCAAGAAAAACTGATGTAATGGCGTCGGCTAAATGCTTTATACACCTGACTACCTGACGTCATGGAAGATGAGACAGCAACCGACGCAGCACCCAAGACTTTTAATCAGGCCGACTGATGGCTACTACAAGCAGATAACCCAAATGTGATGACTGTAACAGTGAATACACTTGAACATCTACATTTATGGTAAGTGTGTACAACTGTACTTTTTCAAGATATTGAGGTGTTTTTTTTTTTGCCATTTTTTCCATGCTTTCTCACTGTTTTGTATTGGAGTTTTTTGTTTTTAATCTCTTCCCTCTGTGAGGTGCAACGCTAAGTATGATATTCAGGAAAGTTGTATTGAATTCATTTGCAGCATCATCTAAGGGGATCATTTTTAGGAAGTTCCAGTTAATAGATGATAGGTTAGTAATGAACATTTCTGGGTTAAACTTGGAAAGGTTGTGTGTTTTGTAAACATGTTTAAGTGAATAAGTGAGTTGTCTGGTTGTATAGATTGGGAGATTGTTACTGAGATGGGCATTGTACCTGAGGTGATGTGTTTGCTAGGGTCTGATACTAGGTTCCAGTGTAATAGGGAGTTTGTCTTGCTATAATGTATAGTGTTAGTAATTAGCTGTGTGAAACCAAATAGGTTCATGCTAGGTGTAGGGGAGTTAGAATTTGTCCAACCTAGTAGTAGTAGTAGCGTTTGTGAAATTATGAATATCCACTTTATATACATTAACAGTTACGCATTCATTTATAGGTTCATAGTTACTAGCCTAGCTGCTCTTGCAGGACATTAAGACTAGCCAGTTTCCCTTTTTGTGCTCAAAATAACCAGTCCCATTTAGTTATAGAATGGCCTTGCCCATTTCATGGTAAGCAATTGTATATTACTCCTAATGAGTATAACTGGGATCATACCATAGATAACTGGAGGGGACCCATGCATGGGACAAACCTTTAGGAGCTGCCTGTGTCCATTAATAGTGCAGGGGGCAATCCTGAGGTAAATGTTCTGTTTCCCATCCATAGATCTAAGTTGTGCTTGAGTATGAACAGGGATGAACTTTGTTTTATGTGGATGGGGAGTCTGTTCCACAGCAGTGGTATCCTTTGTGAGATATACTCCCTCCAAACCATTCTGCCAATGTTGTAGAAGAGGTTTAGATCTCTAGACTAATTGTTTGTCATTTGACTTGCTGATATGGAGTAAATCTGTTAGTAATGGGTCAGAGGATGCCTTGTGTATATATGCCAGACACAAATCCATCTTAGCAGTCTGTAGGATACCAAATATAATGACGGTATACAAGTAAATAAGCTAAAATTCTAAAAGCCATTTTTAATTTTAACCATTGCTTAGCTGTGCTGCTCTGACATTAGGCTGCCATAAAATTGTTAGAAAGATGGGTGTGCTTGCACATTCCCATTAGTATGGGTGTGCTTATGTCAGAAGGCTGGAAGTTAATCTGTGTAATGCTCATTTGGTGATTTTTGTGTTTTCATGAAATACGTCAGTTCTGTGTTACTTTGGCAACTTACATGCAGCAGCTTTACCATTTCCCTTGTGTGTGAGTTCCTAATCTGTCTGATGGACTATTTTGCTTTGCACATATTGTCTATTTCAGAATTATTGAGCAAATGTTTTTTCAGTCTTATATCAGATAGTCACTTCTGGGTGAAATATAATTTCTGTTTTTTTTTTTTTTTTTTTTTTTTTTTATTTTATTTTCCATAGTGCTCTTATTGTAGCCCAGTGATTTTTCAGACAGAGTTTACTGGAGGCCAAAGGTTCCACCAGCATCTGACAAGAGTTCCTCTACAAATTTCTGTTAATGTTAAAAGCACTGCAAGAAGAATTATGTCCATGTCTAGTTCTTCCCTGTATTAAGTAGCTGTGCAGAAGTCATTCAGAAATTTTAAATTCGGTGGCAGGACATGTGTAGTGTTTTTTTGAAATTGTGTCATTCTGATGGCAGATATAAAAAGCAGCATGAAACTGCTTTAATTCAGTTGATAAAATGGCAGCTAGTGGTATCACATCTTACTATTGGGGACTGCCTTGAAACCACAAACTGGGATGTCTTCAGGGAGGCAGACACAGTGAACAAACTGGTGAAAATAACTGAATATACTGAGACAACTGTGGCTTGTATATCCAAATGCTTGAAGGATGTAACAAACATAAAAAATATTAAATTAAGAGCCAACCAAAAACCATGGCTAAGCAGCAAGGTGTAAGAGTTGCTGAAGGCAAGAAACACTGCTTTCATAGGTGTTTAGTAGGCTAACGCCCACGAGGGCCTTTTTAAGCGTAGCCGTGCATCCCAAATATCTGACGAGTTCTGATACCCTTGACAAGTGTAAGCATGGGCCTGGGAGATGAACCATTTACAGGTTACCTGTTTGCATCAGAGACATGGGTGCCAAACCAGGGATGAATTTCTGGTTTCCCATCCAGTTGTCCAAGTTGCACTTGAATTGGAATAGGGAGGAACTCTGCTTCACATGGATGAGGAGCCTGTTCCATAGACGGGGTAGTCTCTGGGATGCATACCCATCTGTCCAGCAGATCTTATTTACATCACGGGCAAGATTTAGGTCTTTAGAACAGATTGGCTATGCAGGAGGTCCATCAGAGTGGGGTTTGACAATTCAGTGCAAAGGATAAGAAGAGTCCAAGTATGGCAATGGCTAATCTAAAAAAGGGTATCAAGGAGGCTTAGAGAGTATGGAAAGAGGATACAAGGATGCTTCAAGGATGTGAAAGACTCAAGAAGTCTGTGGCATGGTATTCAACAGCTAACTTGACTATATAAGACCAAGTCAGCTCAGTGCAATGATAGCACTGAATTTCTGGACAATCTAAACACATTTTGTGGCAGGTTTGAAGAGAACAACAACAACCTGGAGCCTGTAAAGCTTCTCAGTGACCAAAAGGAGGCAGTATTAAAGTTCATTGTTAAGAATGTAAGGAACCAACGGAGAAAAAAAAGGAACCCTAGGAAGGCTGTTGACCCTGATAACATTCTGGGGAAAGTATTGAAAGGTTGTGCAGACCAACTCAGCATAGTCTTGTCGGACATCTTCAATAACTCGCTTGTCCAGGAAAAAGTACCAGCATGATTCAAAGTTACCAGCATAATCCCTCAGTCCAAAAAAGTCCACCCCTATCTGCCTAAATGATTACAGGTCGGTGGCCTTTACATCAGATGTAAAGAAATGCTTTGAAAGACTGGTTAAAAGTCATTTGACTGCAGTACTACCCGAATCCTTTGACCTAATGCAGTTTGCCGACTGGGCAAACAGATCAGCTGCTGATGCCAATTTGGTGGCATTTCACCTCACATTGGAGCGTCTTGAAGAGGACAACTATACCAGGCTGTTAATAGATTTCAGTTTGGCATTCAGTGTGATAATTCCAATGCAACTTATAGAAAAGCTAATCATCCTTGGCATAAATAAAAGGCTGTGCAACTGGATCCGTCATTTCCTGACTGGAAGACCACAAAGGACCTGTGCTGGTAACCACTTCAGGGAGTATTACAATCAGCACTGGAGTACCCCAGGGTTGTGCGCTTAATCCTCTTTTGTTGACAGTTCTTATCCATGACTGCTTTGTGAAAGCTCACAACAACCACATCATCAGATTAATAGATGACACCACAGTGGTGGGACTCATAAGTGGTGATGACAAGAGTGGGTATAGGAATGAGGTCAACTCCCTGTTTGAATGGTGCAATAACAATTTGGACCTGAACGTCAATAAAACAAAATTAATTATTATTGACTTCAGAAAGAGCTCTACCATGCACCTGCCCCTCAAGATCAACAGTGAAGAAGTGGAGAGAGTCCAAACTACAAAGTTCCTGGGGTTACATATATCCGCCGATCTTTCTTGGAGTACAAACAGAGGCCAGCTAATTAAAAAAGCCCACCAGTGACCCCACTTCCTAAAAAGGCTGAGAAAAGCAAAACTCTCTCTGAATGCAATACCTTCTACAGAGGACCCATCGAGATCATTATCATACAACTGCACTGTATAGTTCAGTAACAGCACAATGGCTGAAAGGAAGAAGCTGCAAAGAATAATAAGAACAGAAGAAAAGATCATGGGCACTAGTCTTCCTACCGTACAGGAGCTCTCTGAAATGAGATGTAAAAAGAGGTCATGCAAAATACTGAGTGACACTTCTCATCCAGTGTGTGGTTGGTTCACTAAACTTTCGTCAGGTAGAGGGTTACAGAGTATCCGCTGCAGGACCTCCAGATTCAGGAACAGTTTTTATCCAACTGCAGTAAAACGCATTAATGCAGACATAAGTCTGGATGTATCAAAACTGTAATAGATTGGTACGATGATGTCCTTCAAGGATGCATCTGCAGTCATAACATATGGGTTGTCCTTCCTCAGGCAGCCCTTCGGTCGGCCGGATTCCAAAGTCTGGGTCTGGCCTCGGCTGATGTCGCACTTCACCCGACGTCATAGCTGCTGGGGTATAAAGGCATCAGCCGATGCCATTTTCCCCAGTCTTTCTTGCCGCGCGGTGCCCGAAGCAGAAGCTGTTCGCAAGTGTCGGTCGGTCAGATCCAGAGATTTCAGCTACCGAAGACTTCTAAAAAAGCTAAGTACCCCGTTGGGGACTCTTTCTTGCCTCAGCCGATGTCAGACAAAGTAAGTGATTGTTTAACTTGTGGGAAACAAATACCTCATAAGGATTTCCACTCTTACTGCCTTCCTTAATTAGGCCCAGACCACGACGTATCAGCTTGTTTAGCCTGTGCTTCCTTCAACCGATGGATACTTAGACGTTGGTCGGAGTTTGCTGAAGAGTTTTTTGGCTCCGCTTTTGCATATAAAATGCCGTCGGAGACTCCGACTACACATTTAGCTAAAAAACACAAGGAAAAGGACGGATACTCTTGGCCCGCGGTTTCGGCTGAAACCACGGTTAGGCCTACTGTGAGTGTCTCGGTTTCGGCTGAAACCGAGACCTCGGTTCTCCCTTCGGCCGAAAGCATGCCTCCGACAACCGAGGCCACACAGGCCCCGGCTGAGTTGGCTACAGAATTTCCTACTGAAGAAGCAGGCACACAAGATTTGTCCGACACCATTCCATTGGACATCTCTACTCCTGCACGTGGGGCAGCTAGACCCCCTGCTTGTATGTCTATCAAGGCCTTCTCCAGGGCTAAAGCAGCTAAACTTTCCAAGGCCTTACCTACAAAAGCTCCCTCTCACAGACCTACCTCAAGTTCTCAGATTCTCAGCCTTGCTGAGGACCTTATTTCCCTGATCAGGGGATCCCAACCTCACCCAGACAGGGCCTCACAACCCCCTCCTGAAAAGAGGCCTAGGTCTGAACCCCCTGAACCTCTCTCCTCTGACTATTCCTCGGATGGTTCAGATTTATCTGACCATCAGGAAGGACCATACTCACCTTATGAGGATTCTGATGCAGAAGACTCCATTCCTTCTGCCTCCCCTCCAGAAGAATTTTCATTTGGGGAAACTCTACACTCAATGAGGGAACACTTCCAATGGCAGGGTCAGGACTTTTCTGATTCTAGGAAAAGGCTAAGGACTTTTTTACACTTACCACAGCATAGGCCTTTAGCCATACCTCCTGTACTATCAGTTGTTGATGATGCATACAATGATGCCAGTACTGCTCCTGATTCTCTTCCCTCGGCCCCTGCCAAACCTGACAGATACTACAGGGTCCCGGATTCTCACTTCCACTTGTATAAGGCCCATGCTGCAGACCCAGAAACCATTTCTCAGGGCCCTAAAGGTGTTGCAGCTGCCTCTGCCAAGAACCCCCTACCCTCTGAAAGAGAATCAAGAGCATTAGAGAGATGGGGTAAAAAGGTTTATACATCTGCTACTCTTTCTGCCAGGGCTTTAAACTGTCAATTTCACATGATACAGTACCAGGAATTTTTGTTAGATCAGCTGAATAAAAAACTGTCCTCTCCTGAACCTTTAGACCGTAAGGCCCTTCAGGATTTGGTACACAACTCTCAGCAGGTCAGTAATCATTTCTTAAAATGATCCTATGATGCACTGGAGGCTTCATTTAGATCAGCTATGACTGGAGCAGTGATTCGAAGGCATGCCTGGCTAAAAGAGCAATCCTTGCCAGACCATGTTAAGTCTAAACTCCTAGATGCCCCTATGGAGAAACAAAGTTTATTTGGCTCCCCTGCACAGGAGGTTCTAAAGAAAGTGGAAGAAAAAGCAAAATCTGTCCAAACAGTCAAGGATTTTCTGCAGGTCCAACCTCCGAGGTTCAGCAGAAATTGGCCTTCAAAGAATTGGTCCTTTCCAGACACCTCCAGAGCACAGAGAGGCAGAAATAGATGCCCAAGAGGCAGAGGTCAATCAAGGGGTGCCTACAGGGGTCGTCAATGGCAACCTGCCAACCATGGAAGTACCGCCACAGCTGCGACTGCAACCACTTCCACAGGACAGACACAATGACTTGGCTCTGATTCCGCCTACCAGGGAACAACTGGAAGCACCCTTGGGCGGAAAGCTAGCTTTATTTTCAAAAAACTGGCATTGCATTACAGGAGACAAATGGACTTTGCAAACAATAGACAAAGGTTACAGGTTTCACTTCCACACTCTACCAAAAAGGAGAGGAATGCCAAACCTTCCACCAAGCCAGAAATCAGAGGCTCTAAAACAAATCATCAGCTTACTAAGGATGAGAGCAATAGAAAAGGTACCATCTATGGAACAAGGCCAAGGATTTTACTCCAGATTATTCCTTGTACCAAGAAAAGAAAATCAATGGAGGCCTATTCTCGACTTGTCCGCACTGAACACATATCTCATTGTTCCAAAATTCAAGATGCTGACCCTACAGCAACTTCTTCCCATGTTGGGCAAGGAGTTTTGGCTGGTGACTCTAGATCTCAAGGAGGCATACCTGTACGTCCCTATATGACCAGATTGCAGAAGACACCTCAGATTTCTTGCAGGATCAGAGCATTATCAATTCTCAGCATTGCCCTTTGGCTTATCTACTGCACCCAGAGTATTCACGAAATGCCTGGCATCAGTAATTGCACATTGCAGGCTTCAGGGAATACAAATCTACCCATACCTGGACGACTGCCTAATACAAGTGGACAACAAGACAAAAATAACAAAGGATTTGGCCTATGTCATACAACTGCTGCAAGCCTTGGGATACACAGTCAACATACAAAATTCAAGACTAGTGCCATCCCAAAGGATAACATTTTTGGGTGCAGAACTGGACACAATAACTCAGATGGCTTTTCTCACAGAAGAAAAACAAAAGCAACTACCAGTCTACTTCATGGCATTAAAAAGACAAACTCAGCTTACTGCAAGGAAAGTCCTGCAGGCCCTGGGTTACATGGCATCCTGCATAATCTTGATCCCGCATGCCAGGCTGCATATGAGAAAATTACAATGGTACCCAAGGAATGTATGGTCTCAACACAGACACAGTCTAGAAGCCCTGATACCAATCATTCCATGCCTGAAAAAAGAATTCCTGTGGTGGGCTCAGGCCTGCCAGATCAACAGAGGATTGCCTTTCCACAAACCACATCCAAGGCAGACCATCACCACGGACGCCTCAGACCTAGGCTGGGGGGCACACATGGAAGACAAGTGTATCCAAGGCCTATGGTCCCAAGACCAGCTGAATCTACACATAAATCTAAAGGAGATGCTGGCAGTGAAGCATGCAATCGAGGCATTCAAATCATTCCTCCAGCAAGGACACCTGCTGATAAGGATGGACAATACCACAGTCATGTGGTACATCAACAAACAGGGAGGCACACATTCATACCCTCTATGCCGGATGGCAATGGACCTGTGGAACTTAGGCCTGAATCTCAACATCCAACTGCAGGCCAGATTCGTACCAGGAAAAGAGAATTCACTAGCAGACAGCTTAAGCAGAACTACCACGGATGCTCACGAATGGATGCTGCATCCAGACATCTTCAAAACCATAACAAAGAAATGGGGAATGCCAGAGATAGACCTGTTCGCCTCCACACTCAACCACCAACTGAAGAAATTCTGCTCAAGAGTATACCACCCACAAGCCTGGAGGGTGGACTCCCTTTCTTTCAGCTGGAAGGCCCTGACAGTATATGCCTTTCCACCCCTCCCATTGATGTACAAAGTTCTACTGAAGATCAGAGAGGAACAGCCAAAGGTAATTCTGATAGCTCCAAACTGGCCAAGGCAGCAGTGGTACCCACTACTGAGAAGCATGTCTCGGACGAACTCATGGCCTCTACCTCTATGTCCTTCTAACGCAGAACAACTACAAGACCCTGCATCCAAATTTAAAAACCCTGCAGCTAACTGCTTGGAAAATTGCATAAAACAAAACCAACCTGTTTTATCTCAGAGGGTTAAGGACATTATCCTGGAGGCTCGCAGACCCTCCACAAGGAAAACATATTCAGCCAAATGGAAGAGATTCCTCATTTGGAGTGCAGCAAAGGGAACAAATGTCACACTGGCAAACCTAGCACACATCCTAGAATACTTAGCAGAACTGTTCCACAATGGCCTGTCTTATTCTTCCATTAAGATTCATGCATCAGCAATTTCAGCAGAGTACAACATGGATCCTCCTGTCTTCTCTCATCCTCTCCTCAGACAATTTTTGAGAGGGATCAAAAATGTAAAACCTCCAAGGAAACCACCTCTGCCTGCATGGGATCTCAATTTTGTGCTAGAAAAATTAACACTTCCCCCTTTTGAACCAGCAGCAACAGCAGACTTACAGTTCTTATCTTGGAAAACTGCATTCCTGCTAACGATCACTTCTGCAAGAAGGGTATCCGAGTTACAGGCATTAATGGCAGTGCAGCCTTTCCTTATCTTTCACCAGGATAGAGTGTCTCTGAGAACCAATCCTACTTTTATGCCAAAGGTGGTATCCAGGGTATCCTTGAACCAAGCTATTCATTTACCTACATTCTTCCCTAACCCACAGAACAGGGGGGAAAAACTACTACACACCTTGGATGTACACAGACAACTGCGCTACTATCTGGACAGAACTAAAGCCAGCAGAAAAACTGACCAGCTTCTGGTAGCATATGCAACAGGAGTGCAAGGAAAAGCAATTTCAAAATAGACAATCTCAAAATGTATAGGAAATTGCATTCGATTCTGCTACTCATTTCATGGAAAGACAACTCCTGAAAATATCAGGCCTCACTCCACAAGAGCTACAGCCACCACTACAGCTTTCCTACGAGGAGTGGCTACCAAAGACATTTTAGAAGCTGCTACTTGGAGCTCCATGCATACATTTGCCAAGCATTACAATCTTCCTTTATACTCCAGATCCCGAGCAGGTTTTGCAACTGCAGTTTTACAAGGGATCTTAACTACACTATCATTATCTTAGTGCCTCCTCCCCCAGTTTTGCTATGGTATTCTACCCATATGTTATGACTGCAGATGCATCCTTGAAGGACATAGTACAGTTTTGTACCTACCATAAATGTAGATGTCCGATAGGTATGCATCTGCAGTCAGGATTACCCACCCTCCTTCCCGTCTGTGGTATTCCTAGGGTACTTACCCCTCTCTTAGCTAGCTGGGGGAATCTATTATGGTGTATTTGTTTGTATGTATATATGTATATATACTTTTTGATTTCTACTGTTTGGAATTTTCTACTTTTATACAAATTTAGCCTTCCTAGAGGGCACCTGGCATCTGGGGCAAGAAACACTGAGGAAAATGGCGTTGGCTGATGCCTTTATACCCCAGCAGCTATGACGTCGGGTGAAGTGCGACATCAGCCGAGGCCAGACCCAGACTTTGGAATCCGGCCGACCGAAGGGCTGCCTGAGGCAGGACAACCCATATGTTATGACTGCAGATGCATACCTATCAGACATCTACATTTATGGTAGGTACAAAACTGTACTTTCTTCGTGTTTCACTGTTGCAGTCATCACACTTGGGTTATCTGCCTGCAGGTAGCCCTCAGTTGGCCCGAATACCAGAGACTTAGTATTTCTGCATCGGTTGCTGTCGCTCCAGATCTGATGTCAGGTCGTCAGGGGTATAAAAAAGGCAGCTGACACCATTAAATCAGTCTTTCTTGCCGAGGAGCCCGAAGCAGAAGCAGTTTGCACGAGTGCCGGTCGGCCGCTACCTGAGTTTTCGTTTCCGAATTGAGTTATTCTGAAGTCTTCTAAAGCTAAGTACCCCATTGGGGTTCCTTTTTTCTTGCTCTGATGTCAGAAAAAGTTAACAATTGTCTTGCCTGTGAAAAGCAAATATCATACCAAGAGTTTCATTCTTACTGCGTCACCTGTTTAGGCCCAGACCACGACGTACCTCACTGTCGGTTTTGTGCCTTGTTCAACTCCAGAACTATTTGTCGTCAGGCCCTTATTGTCGCTAAATACTTTCTTTCTCAATCTCCGTATTCCAAAATGGCTTTGGTAAGCCATTCAACTACTGTTCTTCCGAAAAAACGTAAGGATAAAGACAGAGACAGACCGCACAGGTCCAAAACTGCCGACGACGCTTCTGTTAAGCTAGTCGACAGTTCGCCAGTAGTCAGGCGCTTTCACAGCCCCTTATGCCCGCTTCAGTGGATTCGCAGACCCGTTCGGAGTCCGGTATACTGCGAGACTCTCTTTCGACTACGGAACCTGCGGATGTCTCTACCTTGGATGGGTCTGGAGCCGCTGAGCAGGCACTGGCTTCTGAGGAAGTTCTTCTCACTACAGATATTCGACACAAACAGACTTCTTTCGCATCTTCAGTTCTGTCTAAAACTACAGAGTTTCTAAGGCCAAGAGTATGCACTACACCTAAAAAAGACCCAAACTCATGCACCTGCTTCCTTGCCACAACATCAAATGCTTAAAATGGCAGAAGACCTAATTATGTTGATTAGGGGAAGTCAGCCTTCCCGTGCTAAGAGAAAGAGACCTGTCCCCAGCAGCTTTAACAGACCAAGAGTTCGATTCTGAGGTATCCTGATTATGAAGACATGCCTTTATCTGCTTATGAGGCTTCAGATGCAGAGGAATCCATTCCCTGTGCTTCCTCCTCCAGAGGATTTTTCTTTTGGTGAAACCTTACATACTTTGAGAGCATTTCCACTAGGAATGCCAAGACTATCCTCAGTCCAAAAAAAGACTCAGAGAATTTCTAGATTTGCCACAACATAGGCCTTTAGCAATACCCCCAGTCCTGGATGTTGTGGATGATGTCTTTATGAAATCCAGTTTAACTCCTGATACTTTACCTCTTGCTCTTAGGAAACCAGACGGGTTATTAGAGTTCCTGACTCTCACAAATTCCTTTTCAGAAATCCTACTGCTGACCCAGAGGTCATCTCCCAGGGGCCTAAAGGTATCAAAGCAACTACAGTTAAGAATCCCTCCCCTTCTGACAGGGATTCCAGAGCTTTAGGCAGATGGGGTAAGAAAGTATACACCTCTGCAACTCTCGCCATTAGGGCTTTGAATTGCCAGTTTCACATGCTGAAGTACCAACAACATATTATGGAACTTACTAAGCAAAAAATAGCTACCTTTACAGACTGTGCAGAAAATAAAGAATTACAAGAGCTTATGCATTCTGCAAGCCAAGTCAGCAGGCATACATTGCAATGTGGCTTTGACGCCCTAGAAGCATCTTGCAGGGCAGCAGTCACTGGTTCTGTACAGAGAAGGCATGCTTGGCTTAAGGAGCAGACCTTGACATATCAAAAGTACTAGAAGCTCCTTTGAACAAGGACAATCTGTTGGCACCAAAGCAGATGATGATCTTAAAAATATGGAAGAAAAAGCTAAATTTATGCAGACAGTCAGATTTCTTGCAAGTGCAGCCTCCTAGATTCAGTAGGCATTGCCCCTCGAAACATTGGTCCTTTCCAGCCCCCTCAAGGCCAACTTAAACTAGACCCAGGGGAAACAGACACCCCAGACTACAGTCTCAGGGTATGCAGAGATCTAAGCAATGGAGTGCCTCCACTTCAAAAACAGGGATTGCTGAGCCACCCCCTTACTTTAAGAATTCCCATTGACTTCTCAACTCCACTCCCCACCTCTGCCCAACTGCTTGTGCCCCTAGGAGGAAAACTTGCCCATCATGCAAAAAACTGGACTTCCATCACGAAAGACCGATGGGTCCTCAACATTGTATCCCAGGGGTACAAATTTTACTTCCACTCACTGCCAACCCCAAAAGGGTTCCCAGACCTTCCTCCAAACCAGTGGTCAGAGGCACAAAACCAAGTTTAATCCCTGCTTTCTATAAAGGCAATTCAGCCTGTTCCTGCAGAACAGATAGGTCAAGGATTCTATTCCAGACTTTTCCTGGTACCCAGAAAAGAGGACACTTGGCCCCCAATCCTAGATCTTTCTTTTCTAAACACCTTCCTTGTGGTACCAAAATTCAAAATGCTCACCCTGCAGCATCTTCTTCCTCTGCTGGCCAAAGATGCCTGGTTAGCCACCCTAGACTTAAAAGAATCCTATCTGCACATCCCTATAAGGGACTCGCGCAGGAAATATCTAAGCTTCAGGGCAGGATCTCTGCATTATCAGTTCGGTGCACTTTCTCTTTGGTTTATCCACTGCTCCCAGAGTATTCACAAAATCCTTGACTCCAGCCATTGCCTACTGCAGACAGAGAAAATTTCAAATTTACCCGTACTTGGATGACTGTCTGATTCAGGCAGACAGTCAGGAAATGCTATTGCAGCACCTGACATTTGTGAAAAAAAAAAAAAAAAAAAAAACTTCTAACCTCCCTGGGGTACACTATCAATGAAAAGAAATCAAAACTAGTCCCCAGTCAAAAGATTGTATTCCTGGGAGCAAGCTTACACACAGCATCCCAAAAGGCATCCCTTACTCCAGAAAAACAAGCCTATCTAACAGACTACTTCACGCAAATGGCCACCAGAACCCAGCTATCCACAAGGAAAATCCTGCAGGCCATAGGGTTTATGGCCTCATGCATCCTACTAATTCCATATGCCAGACTGCATATAAGGAAACTTCAGTGGTACTTGCGTCTTTGGTGCCAACATTCTCAGGACCTGGAAACCGTCATTCCTTTCATACCTTGTCTAGGGACAGTTTCTTTGGTGGGCAGCAGCATACAACCACAACAAGGGACTTCCCTTTACTCAACCCCACGCTGCCCAGATCCTAACCACAGACTCATCAGACTATGCCTGGGGGCACACTTGGATGACAAGTGCATTCAGGGCCACTTGAGCCCAAGTCAAATTCATCTGCACATCAACCAAAAAGAGATGCTAGCTGTGCAGCATGCTGTAACAGCTTTCAGATCTCTACTCTCACCAGGACCCCTGCTAATAAAAGACAAGACCACAGTTATGTGGTACATCAAAAAGCGGGGGGATCCCACTCTTACCCACTCTGCAGGCTACCCATGGCCCTGTGTAACACTGCCTTGGACATGCAAGTCCATCTGCAAGCTCAATTCCTGCCAGGCAAACAAAACTCACTGGCAGACGACTTGAGCAGAAATCTCCCAGACCCACATGAGTGGCAATTAGAGTCCAGCACCTTCAGCCTTCTGATTCAGAAATGGGGGACCCCAGAGGTGGATCTCTCTGCCTCCCCCTGCAATTACCAGCTCAGCAAATTCTGCACCAGGACACCTCACAGCAGGGCCTGGAAAGTGGATGCCCTATCCTTCCAGTGGGTAAACCTCTTAATCTATGCCTTTCTCCCTCTGCCCCTTCTCTCAAAAATATTGCTCAAGATAAGACAGGCCAGACCAAGGACAGTTCTGATTGCCATGGACTGGCCACGCCAGTAGTGGTACCCACTCTTGCACAGCCTGTCACTGGTGCCACCCTGGCACCTACCCCAGAGCCTAACCCTGCTCACTCAGCAGGGGGACAGATCTTGCATCTACAACTGCAAACCCTAAATCTTGCAGCTTGGCTTTTTCCTTGAATTCTCCGCCAGTGACCAGCCTAAGCAAGCAGGTGCTGGAAGTCATTCTTGAAGCCAGAAGACCTAGTACAAGGAAATCCTATGCTGATAAGTGGAAAAGGTATTGCTCCTGGATTCAGTCTAAAGGAGAGGACACAACTCTCGCCTCTCTACCTCTAATCCTGGATTACTTAGAGCTACTCCACAGAAGCCTATCCTTTTCCTCCATTAAGATCCATGCTTCTGCCATCTCGGCTCATTACAACTCTGAGCCACCCCTATTCTGTCATCCTCTCATCAAACAGTTCCTGAGAGGGGGAAAACAACTTAAGGCACCAAGGAGAGCACCCACCCTTGCTTAGGACCTTAACTTTGTACTGGAAAAGCTCACACTGCCCCCTTTTGAGCCTGCAGCATCAGCAGACTTAAAAATCTCTCTCTTGGAAAGCAGCCTTGCTCCTGGCCATCACTTCAGCAAGACGTGTGTCTGAGTTACAAGCACTTATGACCGTGGAACCCTTCACTATTTTTCATGCTGACAGGGTCTCCCTCAGGACTAATCCTTCCTTTCTGCCCAAAGTGGTGTCCAGTGTGGCTCTCAACCAATCTATCCATTTGCCAACCTTCTTCCCTAATCCTCAAAATAAAGGGGAAAGGATCCTGCACTCCTTGGACATGCACAGACAGCTCAGATTCTAACTGGATAGGGCTAAGCCCTTCAGGAAATCTGACCAGTTACTGCTCAGTTTTGCATCAGGGGCAGAGGGCAAGGCCATTTCAAAACAGACAATTTCCAAATGGATAGCACACTGTATCCATTTCTGCTACAAACACCATGGGAAACCAACCCCTCAGGGATCAGAACACATTCCACTAGGGCAACTTCTACCTCTACACCATTCCTCAGAGGAGTCCTTACCAGGGACATTCTGGAGGCTGCTACCTGGAGTTCTGTACACACGTTCACCATGCATTACCACCTGCCTATATTTTCCAAATCCAGGGCAGGTTTTGCAACTGCAGTTCTGCAGGGCATACTAGCCAGCCCAAACACTTCGTAACTGCCTCCACCCTTTCTACAGCTCTGGGAATCAACCCAAGTGTGATGACAGCAACAGTGAAACACGAAGAACATAGTACAGTTGTGTACACTTGCCATAAATGTAGATGTTCGATTGTATTCACTCTTGCAGTCCTGGTTTCCCTCCCTCCAGCCCCCTTCTCTCCCTCTCCTCTCTGTGTATACTACTCACCCCTTGCCGGGGTATTGGTATTTACTTTTTACTGGTGGAGATTTTGCCACCATAGCTTAGCTCCCTGTTTGAGGGCTCCTGACATTTGGGGCAAAAAAAACTGATGTAATGGCGTCGGCTGCCTGTTATTATACCCCTGATGACCTGACTTCAGACCTGGAGCGACAGCAACCAATCCAGAAATACTAAGTCTCTGGTATTCGTGCCGACTGAGGGCTACCTGCAGGCAGATAACCCAAGTGTGATGACTGCATCAGTGAATACACTCGAACATCTATATTTATGGTAAGTGTACACAACTGTACTTTTATTCTTTTTCTTTTTTTCTCCATACAGTAATTCTGTTTATTGCATACTAAAATTAATATATTCTCATCAAATGCAATTACTTCCTTATGTGCAGTATCACCTCTTTGTATAGTGCACTTTTCTTTTCATGTGTTAATCATTTAGTAGTCAGTGTTGTCTAGTGTAAATAAAGATAGTGTACAAGCTTGTGCGTCAGCTACTTAGATATTTACTAGATGTCAAGTTTACAGATAGCAGTGAGAAGAAATTTCTCCTTTCCCGGTCATTTCTCATCCTCCACATCAAACCTGGTTCTTCATCACATGCTGTCCCAAGAAGTAATACAGCCAATTCCTCCTTCCCATCTGCAGAAGGATTTTCATTCAAGGATGTTCTTGGTGCCAGAGAAAGAAAATGCTTTAAGATCAGTTCTGCATATGTTTCCTAAACATGTTTATGGTAGTGCCCAAATTCAGAATGATGTCATTTCACAACTTGTTACGTCTTCTGCCTCCAAGTTTCCAGGTAACACTAGACTTAAAAAAAAAAATGCCTATCACATCTCTATTTATACAAACGTCAGGTGTTTCTTAAGGTTTTGCGTCTTTGGAATACATTAAAAGTTCTCTACCTTACCCTTTGTGAACACCCTTGGTGCAGTGGATAGTCCAAAGTGTCTAGCTCCAGTTATATCTCAGGACAGGCTACAAGATATCCCCATTTTTCTTTATTTAGATGACTTGCTTATCTTTACAGAGTCTTTTTCAAAGTGTCAGGAATCTTTCTTGTGTGAGAGATTTCATACAGAAGCTGGGATTTCAAGAATAGTTCCCGAAAGCCTGGATTCCATCACACAGGAGTGTGTTTCTAGGATGTCAAGTAGACATCTCAGCTCAAGAGTTTTTCTTCAACAGGGAAAAAAAGTTATATAGCTAGATTGATTGCTTAGGTTTTCCAGTCAAACTTCAGTCACTGTGAGGGCAATATCTCAGGATTTTGCATCTTATGGCTTCTGTGATTCTCATGTTACCCCTGGCAAGACTCCACATGTGAAAGATACAGTAGTATCTGAAGTCTGTTTGGTCCTTGCATCAACACCCTCTGCCTTTTCAAATCCCAGAGATGGGCTTTGTCAGACGGGAAACCATTTGGTGGAGACAATAGATATCTTTAAATCCAGGTCTCCCCTTCACCCTCCCTGTCGCAACATATGCCCTGGACGTTCTATGGGATCCAGTTTCAGGAGGGATAAAAGTGCAAGGTATGTGAGATACTGGTGGCAGACAAGCACAGAAATGTAAAAAATATGCTTGCCCTCATCAAGGCTCTAAACTTTGAGTCATTTTTGGTTCCCGGGACCTCTTCAAGTTGTTACGGACAATACCATAGTCATGTGGTACATTAGCAAACAAGGGGGAAACCAGATGATACCCCCTTTGCAGACTAGCCACGTTAGCTTGGGATATAACTTCAAAGCACAGTCTCATTCTACAGGCATCCTACATTGTCAGAACAGAATTGGGCAGACAAGCTGAACAGGACCAGCATAGTCCCTCATGAATGGAAACTTGATCAGACAATCTTCCAGAATTTGAGTCCATCTTTGTGGAGTTCCCCAAGTAGACCTCTTTCCCTCCTCTCTGAACAACCAACTGGCAAGGTTCTGTTCCAAGACTCCATGCAAGAAGGCCTGGAAGGCAGATACTTTCTTTTCCTTGGACAGAAATGTTCCTGTGTGCTTTTCCACCCTTTCCACCAATATGCAGGGTACTTCACAAGATCACTGTGGTGACTCCCTTCTGGCCCAGGCAACCATGGTTCTCCCTTCATTTGGAAATGGCTAGGGTTAATTGCCACAAATTTCCTCACAGACTGCATCTTTTCACACTAGGACAGGGTTGTTTGATATACCCCAGCATCAATCAACTTCAGTTGACTGCCTGAATGCTAAGGTCTTAATTCCTTCCCGTAGCAAGTACTGATGGAGACAAGAGATCCTACTACTAGAAAATTATATATTAGCAAATGGAAAAGGTTTTCTAGTTGGTGCCAGAAACATAACCAGCACCTATTCAAGACTAGTTCTCTGTTTTTACAGTTTGTGTGAGTTACTATCCTATGGCCCGCCTTATTCCTCTGTTAAGGTTCATTTATTGGTGTCTCTTATATTTTAATAGTTGCCATCCAAGATTTCAAAAAAAAAAAAAAAGCCGTGGTTACAGGGCAGTAAGTGGGACTAGCATGATGGTCTCCTCTGTGATACTTAGAGGAGTGTGAAAAGTTATGGGAATACATTACAAAGGAGAGGATACCCAGAGCCCTATATAAAAAAGTATTTTTGCGGAAGTATGAGAAAAAAATGGAGTGTATACCCTATTACTAGGAAAAAGGGACTCCTTTAATAGTAAAGGATTTCCAAAATAAGGCTAAAGAAAATGACTATAGGAAAGCCATGGTAGTGACAAATAATGCACATGTGCATAGGGTAAGAGAAATTGATAGGGACTGGCATATCTTAAGAGTGAATGAAGAGCAGACACAAACATTGGTAACTGGATCTCATTTCATATACAAAACAAGATATTTGTTTTAAACATCTGATTGAAAGGACAGGGGAGGGTAAGAACAACTTTAAAGGTAAAAATGGGATGTATTGGTATGGTGGGTGTAGGCAATGCCCATCTATTAAATAAGGGAAGAGTATAAGATTGTGTGTATGCATTGATTGAAAGTACAACATGTAGCAATTGTGCCACAAAAGGAGTGGTTTACATAGCTCAGTGTGTAAAATGTTCTTGTTTTTATGTAGGAAGAACAGAGAGGTCCAACTGAGAGAGGTTTTATGAACATCTTTACAATATATAAAAAAAACTAACATAATGCCTTTTACAAATGCATTGAAAAAATTATGGACATGAAATTCATTTACTTTTGTATTAGGTGTCAAGGGATTTGAGGGGAGGGCCATTGAAAGAGAGGTTAGAAGTGAAAGAGTTACAGTGGGAACTTAAAACACATACCACAGGTCCAGGTGGATTATATGAAGCCATGTCCACGGCTAGTGTATTAACAATGAAATATTTGAACCTTTGAATTTTTATTTTGTCTGTGGCTTGTTATATAATAAAACAAAGCTGGTGGTCATTAGTGGTACACCAAAATGGTTTAAAAATTGTTTAATGCTCATAAGAAATATTTTTACACATTTAATTTGCATTGTTAAAAGGAAGGACTGGTTTATAGTTTGGAATTACTGTTGTATGATTGGGGAAATAGTCACATGATGTGTTGAGTATATTTAGTGATGTTTTAACGGAGTTTTATTTCATTCTGAAAAAGTCGCAGGACAGTGGAGATTAAAGCGCTGAAGTAGTCATTAAATGTGATTCCTGGTCCATATTTCATTCTGTTCCAAGTTTACTTTAAGCCAAATTATCCATCTCCCCATTTTCTTTTCTGAACCTAAAAATGAGGGAGAAAGGATACTCCATAACTTGGCTGTCCACAGAGAACTCTGGTATTATTTTGACAGAAGTAAATCTATCAAATATTTGGATCAGTTGTTAATTTCTTGTAAAGTTAAGAGAGAGTCTGTGTCAGAACAGACTATTTCCAAATGGTTGGCTAAGACTATTAATTTTTGTTATACTTGCCATAACAAAACTATTCCAGGCAGGGTCAAGGCTCAGTCTACCTTGGCTTAATCTGTGGCTTTTTAGAAGTGGTTCTATTCTAGAAGCTGTTACTTGGTTCTTTGCACATACCTTTACAAGGCATTGTAAGCTTGATTCCTTTTCTAGTTCCAGGCCAGGCTTTGCTAGGATCATTCTCCTGGACTCTTCTACTTCCCAAACATAGTTAGCTATGATAATATTACCCATGTGATGAACATTGTACAGTTGTGTAAGAAACCTTTCCATAACAGTAGATGATCAAATGATTGCTGCTGCTTATGTGTTTTTATGCCAAGTGTATGGATATTTATTTTATAGGTTCATAGGTGTGTACTAGGCTAACAGCCCTGGAGCCTTTACAAGCCTAGCCCATAGGATTCCCTGGCATCATGCCACCCGACTTTAGTTCCCAGTGCCTCAGTCGAATAGAGCCACTGGAGTGATCCCCGGGGTGAATTTTCTATTTCCTATCCCTCGTCAAGATTTCTCCTGAAAAGGGCCAGTGAGGTGCTCTGTTTGACATGTATGGGAAGTCTATTCCATAGCATGAGCAGTCTCTGAATTATGAATCTGTCCTCCAGCACGTTCTGTTGATTGTGGTAATGAAGTTGATGTCTCTGGACCGCGTGGTACAGAGGGATTGGGATTTCTTTAGCTGTAGCATTTCTAACAGAGCTGAATCAGACATGGCTTTGTAATTCAAACAGATTGCCTATACGTAGGCAGTATGAGACAGAGAATGGTTGGAGTTTTTTTGAGTCTGTCCATATAGGACAAGTGTTTAAGGCCTAGGATCCTCTTTGTGAGGTACTTTTGTGGCCTCTCCAGTTGTTGCAGGTGTTTAGTGAGGTACATGCCAAATGGGGCATTGTGCTCGATGATTGGCCTTATGAGGGAAGAGTAGAGGGGAGAAAATGACCTCTTTCTTCCTGGATGCAAAACCCTTAGTAATGGGATGTGCCACATAGAAGGACTTTCCTGTGTTCCCAGATCTCTTATATTGCCTTCTGTGTTCAGTGTACTACCATCGATGTGGTAATTCATGGGAACTGGGTTTTTCCCGAAGGGGATGACACATTTTTTGGCATTGAGCTTAAGGCCATGGTTTTGACACCAGTCGTTGGTCTCAGGCCTTGCCAGCATCACTTGGGGAGTTAATAGTGGCTTCCAACTTGCAATAGTCTGCGAACTTTGTCAGCCAGAGTCACTTCATGTTGGTCTGAACTTCTGAGCAGTAGAGACCAAACAGGAGAGAACCCAGGACCAATCTCTGTCATACTTCACTTGTGACTGACTGGCACTGTGACTTGGAGTCACCTACTTTCACACTGTGGGTTCTATCTGTGAGCTAGTTTGCAACCCATCTAGTGATATAGGGGTTGATGCCTAGCTTAGTGAGCTTTTCTATGATTCCTGAGTGGGGGATGGTATCAAATGCCTTGGCCAGATCAAGGTAGCCTGTATGGAACCACATTGCCTTCATCCACAGCTCTGGTGACTGACCCAAAGAAGTTGACCAGGCATGATCTACCCTTCACAAAACCAAACTGTGTGGACCCAGAGTTTGGAGATTCCCCATATCCTTGTTTATTAGGTCCATTATGATGCATTCCATAGCTTTGCATATCAGACTTGTCAGGCTAATGGGGTGATAGTTCCCAGGGTCTGTAGTCCCTCTCCTGTTTTGTGGAGAGGGATGACTATAGCAGTGCGTCATTCGATAGGGAGAAAGCCTGAGGTGAGGCTGTGATTGAACAGGCCACACAGGTGAGGTGCCAATTCACTCTGTAGTTCATGTAGAACACAGCCAGGGATATTGTCAGGTCCCATAGAAGCTGTATTCTTGGCCTTGGACAGTGTTGTTTTAACCTGTACAGCAGTAATACTGGGTGCCTGGCAATCTACTGGTATTGTGATTGGCCTTTTGGGAGGTAGGGTAAAGTTGGCACTTAGTCTGTCAGCCAGTGTATTGGCAATATCTGTTGGCTCGGTATAGGAGGTACCATTATGCAGTAGCTCAGAACAAATCTGGGTATTGCCATGGAGATTCTTTACATAACTCTAGAAGGCCTTGTGGTTGTCTTTACTATCTGCTACAATTCTGTTTTCATAGCAAGCTTTAGAGGATTTGATGACACATCTCAACTTTTTGTAGAGGCTGATAAGGAAGTTTTTCCAGTCTTAGGACTTCACCTTATTCCGCATCGGTTTCCTCCTCCTGTTGTAGAGTTTGTTTATGGCAGGAGACCACCAGATTGGCTTGCTTTTTTTGGTGGAGAGCATCTTGGTTCTTTTGGGTATGGCAAGATCCATACATTTGTGTACATGTTCATACAATGCATTGGTGTATGATTCGGCAGTCATGCAACTAGTCTCCATTTGCATGGGTGCTATGAAGTTAGCCACCTCTGTTTTTAGGAGCCCAAAGTTAGCTTTGGAGAAGTTTTTCATAGTGGTTACCTTTGCTGGGGGCGTGGGAAGGATGTGGATTTCTAGGGTAATTAGTTTTTGGTCGGATCTAACCAGGGAGGAGTTGACTGTTGGTGTAGAGCAACAGTCACCCATGTTAGTAATGACCAGGTCAAGGATGTTGCTACCTGTAGTGGGGGTAATAACGAGCTGGTCCAGAGCATTGGAATGAATTAATTCCAGGAAACGTTGGGCAAGTGTATTGGTACATGAGTAGTTTTCCCAGTTAATGGAGGGGTAGTTGAAGTCGCCCAGTATGAGAGTGTTGGGTTGGACCCTAATGTTCTCCAGGGTGCTTAGGAATGTGGAGTGTAAGTCTTAGGACTTGGTTGGGGACCTATAACAGGCTATGACCTGAACCGCTGTCTTACCCAATGTTAGCTGCACCTGAAGCATCTCTGATGCATTATGTTAGGCTACCAGTCTGGAGGTGTGCGCGTACTTTATGAATATGGAAACACCACTGCCTTTGGAGCTTCGGTTCAAGTTCTGGGGCTAAAATGTGTGGAATGAGTTATAGCCTGGTAATGCAGAGGTGCTTTCTGCTGTCTTGATCCAGGTCTCTGTTACAGCACCAATGTCGATGTTCTCCATTTTTAAGGAGTGCTTCGAGTGAGTGCATTTTGAGATTTAGACTTCTAGCGTTGAGCAACATGACCCTCGGATTGCATTTGTTTGTAGCTGTTACGGTGGTAATTTGGTCTTTGGAACACCGCCTAAAAAAGGCACTATAGGGGTGGCAAGAGCTTTGGCCAGTATCTGGAACCCCAGTGGTGACAGATGTAGGCCTTTTTTGGCAAAGCATCGAGGTCTGTCAATCATGTCATCCCAGGCAGACAGGTACTGGACCCTCTTAGAATGACACCAGAAGCTTAGACAGTTGTTGAAATCAGTCATTTTCTGCTTCCACTGTAGTGTCATTGGGCGGCTGCGGTGGTGTAGTGGTTAGCATTGCTGCCTCACAGCAAGAGGTTCTCCGGTTCGATCCTCGGCTGGGATCCTTCTGTGCGGAGTCTGCATTTCCTCCCCATGGTCACGTGGGTTTTCTCCAGGTGCTCCAGTTTCCTCCCACAACCCAAAGGACATGTTGTAGGTGGATTGGACACTCTAAAGTGGCCCTAGGTGTGAGTGTGTGTGTCTTCTGTGGAAGGTTGGGTGCCGGGCTTGCAACTCGACACTGTAAAATTCCACTGCCAATCATGAGCAGACAGGCGAACCGCTGTGGTGACCCTAACCGGGAAAAAGCCAAAAGAAGAAGAATGTAGTGTCATTCTGGGTGAGGGTAGGATGCTGCTAGAGTCATACTTGCCTGGGCTGCATAATCCGAGAGCTCCTCCATGTCTCTTTTCATGTAGTCCAGGAAGGTATGTCTCAGGTCATTCACACCCACATGTACAATGACAGAGTCATAGTTGTACCTGTTGAGGGACCTGAGTGCGTGCGTTGTGGCAGATCCTGGTACCGGACAGGCAGCTGACTGTTACTTTCTCCTTATTCAGCCTAACGAGTGGGACATCAGTGTGCCTCACTATCGAGTCACCTGTGACTAGTGTGCTGGGCATGCTGTTTTGCCGTAGGGGCTTTGGTTGAGTGTCACACTGTTTAGGAGAGTTATGTGTCTCGTGATTAGTGTTGTGTTGTGGTGGTAGAGTGCATTTCTGCCTTGGAGTTCTCTGCTGTTTGGGTAGATTTTTATTGAGAGCCTCCGCGAAGGTGGCTATGTGGTTTGTGTTTTTTATGTGAATGCAGTGCTGGGTGTGTGTTCTGGAGGGCTTTGTGTTCCATGTGGTGTGGTACAAATGTTGACCACCTCCTCTTGACCAGCTATTCCAGTCTTGGCTGGAGAGTGTGTTGCTTCCAATTTGGATATACAAGTGCATCTTTTGCAAGTCTGAGTGTTGGGAGGTAAGAGGAGTGGGTTGTCTGTGTACATGAGGCAGTTGCTTCATTGCCTCGGGATGCCCAAGTTCACCAGGTTAATAGGAGAAAGCACAAGGAACTGACCTTTAGACATGCCTGGAGGGGTGGGCATTAATAATAAGTACTTGAGCTGTTCCCTTGTAGAACATTTAGTGTTGGGGTGCATTTTTGTGTGCTACAGTAATTGCTACAAGAAGTCTGGTATGGTAAAGTGCTAGACTAATAAGCTAGTAAAAGTGCAGGAGAGAACTAGCAGATCTAAGGGAAAAAATTTGAAGAGCAGACTTTGGCATCTGTCAGAAGCTTACAAACAGTCCTGGATACAGCAAATCTGTATCTGGACTAGACTAGTTACAGGAAAGGCAGAAAGCAAGCGCAAGCATGGGCTTTTAAACCAGAAAGATGGAAAAACTCCCCAAATGGCCAATAAACTACAGTTTCTGGGCTAGAAACCAATCCTCTTGTGTTGGATAGGCTACCTAGTGCGTACCACTCCCACTGATAAGCTAGAAGGCTTCCCTCCGACACAGAAAGGCTTGGGGGGCTCAGAAGCTTACAAACAGTCCTGAAAACAGCAAATCTGTATCTGGACTAGACTAGCTATAGGAAAGGCGGGAAACAAGCACAAATACAGGCTTTTAGACCAGAAAGTTGAAAGAGCATTGTCATTTCAGGGCTCATCCCCTCCCTCTCTCTGTTTGCATGAAAGCTCTGAAGGGCTTGGTGCCCAAACTTGTCTTTTAGTCTGCTCAGCTCGAGCTGCCTGACAGTTTGCGTGTGTGGAAGGTGCCCTGAAGCTTTGGAATCTGGCAGACTATAACCCATATAGCTAAAGCTACTGCATCAGTGATCATTGAAACGTGTACTGTTATGGTGTTTACTTACACAACTGTACTTTTCCAGTGGAGACATATTCAGACTAGCAGCTGTAAAGCAGCAGCACATCGGATGTGGAATTTTGCAATTATTATTCATAGGGGTGCTCTACAAGTGTCTTTGCAGTTCCTGAAGTGATCTTGATGACCAAAATATGTTTGTATTCAAAACGTCTCTTAAGACTCTGTTCGACTTTTTCTTTGCTAGCAAAACATTATACTGGTTATGTTATGTAATTTCGACATTGTGAGCAAACTTGTCAGTACAGGTAACTGTTTTTTGCCTCCCGTTTGTTGCCCCTTTGACTATATCTACCATTAATAAGGAGAATACTGCCATGGTCCTGTTTCTCCCAGGGTCTACTGTTACAACCCCCTTACGACCACTTTCACCCAGCCTTCAACTAGCATGGATGTAGTCTCAGACAGGTAGTGCTAGAGACAGGAAAGGAACTCTGAAGCAAAGCCAAAGGAAAATACAAGACCGTACATAAGCTGTTTACACAGCATTAAATAAGAAGTAAACACAATGCTAAATTTACTCAGTAAGGACTCTGGTTATCCTTAACTAAGGAGATGGAGTACATAAATCTGTGCTTTTAGGTGGGGTTATCCAGTGGTTGTTCTGCCTGCCCCATGCCAAAAAAAAAATTGTGTTCAAGCTAACAACCCTGATGTAATCTCCCCAACTCAATAAAATGACCACCTGCTATAATCAGATAGCCAAATTTGCCAACAGCAGCTCCTACAGAACACATCACTGCCAAAACCTAAAGCAATTGGGTTGGCTTAAACTTATTTATAGTCAGCTGGTTATTACTCACAAGCTACTCTATCAACAAAATATAGCACCTTCACTGGTTAACATTATACAACAATATTCCTGTCCCAGGCAACTCTGCTCAACTGACAAAGTTACAGTTGGCAGTTACTAGATCTCACAACCATGCTGGTGACTCCCTTTACTCTTCTTATGTGGCCAAAATCTGGAACTCCCTGCCTATATCCATAACCCTAGTAACCTCCCTACCTACATTTAAGAGCGCTATCAACAATTACCTCAGCAACAAATGGCTATGCCCCTGTTCTATACCAGACTAATACCAAAACCATTCCGATACTGTTATAACTCGTGGCTTAAACTCGAGTCTTATCTGTTACCTGCATATAAATATATACCACAATAGTGGAATGATGGTATACCTATATCTGTGTGAGTATGTACAATGTAATACGTTTTATTAACTATTGCATCTGTCTGAAGCTTATACCTATATGTGTCAACAACTAGATCCCCTAATAGATCTAGTTGAAATATGTACCCAAGTTTTGTATGTATGTTCTCTATAATTGTCTCTTTGGAGCATTTCTCCCCAGGCCTCCACTGAAAATGGACATGTGTCTAGTTGGACTATCCCTGTTAACAAATGTAAAATAAATTAACAGAAGCATGGCTGAAGCCACATGCCCCAGATAAGAGACGTTCTTCCTCCAGGGTATAATATACCTCGCCTTGATTGCCAGAAGAAAAAAGGGGGTGGAGTTGCCATCATCTACTCTAACCATCTAACCCTCACTTGCCTTAAGGAACCAATCCCATCTTTTCTTCCGGCCGAAATCCTGGCAGCTAACTTCAAACTTAATAGCTTCTCTTCCATCACTGTATTAGCCATCTATATTCCTCCAGGAGAAAATATTGCCCTGCTCGAAAACTTTCTCTCTCATCTCACTGAGCACTATTCAGATGAAACAATTCTCCTTGGTGATATAAATGTAAATTGGCTAGCTCTAAATGACCCTAACTACTCCTCTTGCATTAGCCTACACATCTTTACACAATTCATATCTGAACCTACCCACTACAATAACTCACAAATTCCTAGTACTCTAATTGACTGGATACTAGTATTAGACCCTGCCTCATGTCATAACCCAGAAACCCTACCAAATTCCCTTAGTGATCACTCTCCAATAAAAATTGCAAGATTCACTCCCCACTTCACCAGATCACACACATACATAACTTGTAAGCTGTCCAACTTCTTCCCTGACACCTTTAAGATTCTTCTCTTTATAATTAACTGGAGTCACCTTAATGAGCTTACTCTGGATGAAGCTGTCCAGTCATTTTACTCTTATCTTTCTTAATATGCTAAACTCTTGCTTCTCTCCATACTCCTAGAATAAAATCTAAAATATCCCCATGGCTCTCTAAGGCAACCTACAGCCTATTGAGAAATAGGGACAGCTTGTGCAAAACCTGGATGAGAAATAAACTCCCCTCTGACTTGTAAAAGTACAAAGAACTCAGAAACCTGACAAAAAAACACATTGCTAAAGATAAAAAGGAATTCTACCATAACCCTCCGATTGCACTAAAATCTAATCCCAATAAGTTTTGGAACTCTGTCAACCAAATACTGCATCCTGGAAATCCTTCCCCCCATCAATCCCTACCCAAGTAGGACATCTGAAGAAACTGTCACTATCTTTAACATCTTCTTTATTGATACTGTATCAAAAATGATTGACAAAAAGCTCTCCCCCAGCTAATATTTCAAATCCCTCTGCCCCACCTCCTAGTTCCAACTCCTCTAAACCCTTTTGGCTGTGTCTACTACTTATATCAAACTGCTACCACTCCAAATTAAAACCTTGCTCTACTTCTGCTGATAATATTCCTTCCTATTTTCTCCAGCTAGCAGCTGATACTCTTGCCTTTCCTGTATCCATCTTGCTCAACCGCTCTGTCTCGGAGTCTAAAGTACATGTATCTGGAAAGAATTTTACACTTTACCTATCCTCAAAGGAGGTAACTCCCAAGAAATCTCTAATTTTAGACCTATATCCATTCTGTCACCCCTCTCTAAACTACTTGAAAAATGCATACATACGCAAACTCTGCAATACCTAGTACAGGAAAACCTACTTCTACTCAGCATGGTTTCTGCCCAAAAATGCAGTATACACACTGCCCTTATGTCTCTTACAAACACTGTTTCCCTGGCTCGTGATAACAACGAACTTGTCTCATGTTTATTTCTAGAACTTTCTAAAGCCTTTGATACCATCTTCACACACACACACTACTTCTGGCTAAACTGACTAATGTAAACTTTTCCCCTGGTACTGTTGCTTGGTTTTCTAGTTCTCTCTCTGATCGACTACAGTCAGTGAAATGGCTCTGTGCACTGTCCCCTCCCTCCCTGTAAAAATGGGCATTCCCCAAGGATCTATTTTGCTTCCATTACTATTTAATATTTTCACCAATCTACTCTTTACTTCTTGTTCTCAGTCATCTCTTGTACAATATGTAGATGATGTTCATCGTGTTACACTGCTGCAGTCATTACACTTGGGTTATCCTGCCATCAGGCGATTCCCCAGTCGGCCTGAGTTCCAAAGTCTTGGTCCAGCGTCAGTTGCTGTCGTCTCCTCCCTGATGTCAGTGCGACAGGGGTATATAAGATGCAGCCAACGCCATTTTCTTCAGTCTTTCTTGCTGCGCGGTGCCCAAAGCAAAAGCAGTTTGCAAGTGCCAGTTGGCAGACTCCTGAGATTTTCATTTCCGAATCCAGAACCGAAGTCTTCTACAAAGCTAAGTACCCCGTTGGGGAAACTTTTTCTTGCCTCAGTCCGATGTCAGTAAAAGTTAACTGTATTTCTTGTGGGAAGCAAATACCTCATAAGGATTTCCATTCTTATTACATCCCATGCCTAGGCCCAGACCACGACGTCACTGGTTGTCGGTTTTGTGCTAGGTTTAACAAGCGCACTATTAAACGGTTTGATTTTGCCCAATATTATTTTGGCAGAAAATTTAATTATACGATGCAGTCGGAACTTCCAACGACCACTATTCATAAAAAGCACAAAGACAGACATCCGAGGCCCAAAACAGACGATGAAGCCTCTTCTAGGCTAGTTGCCAGTTCTCTGGTTTTCAGTGAGGCGCCTTCGCAGCCTCTGATGACTGCTTCTGCAGAACCACAGGCAGCCACCGACTCCTTGGTGGAGATGGCTGGGCCATCGGACTCCCAAGTTTTACAGACTACCAAAACCGACCCTGCAGAGGGATCCGGTGTACATGAGCCACCTGCAACTTCAGAGGGTGTCTTCAGACCTAGTCAGCTTAGCCTTAAACCCTCTTCTAAGTCTAAACCACCTCTTAAATCAAAGAAATCATAGTCTCCAGGACAGGCCTCCATGCCTAAGAAACAAATGCTCAAAATGGCCGAAGACCTGATCACTCTGATCAGGGGGTCCCATCCCCCTCCTGATAAAAGGCCCAGACAGGATGTGGATTATGACTCCTCCGACCAGGTGTCCATTTCCTCAGAGTCTTCCTCAGACCTAGGTTATTCTTTACCACCGTATGAGGATTCTGATGTTGAGGAATCCATTCCATCAGCCTCTCCACTAGAGGATTACTCTTTTGGGGAAACTTTACACACCATGAGGGAGCATTTCCATTGGGAAGGCCAGGATTATTCAAAATCCAAGAAAAGGCTAAGAGAATTTCTACTTTTGCCTCAACACAGACCCCTGGCTATTCCGCCAGTGTTAGATATTGTGGATGATGTGTATACTGAATCCAGCTTAAATCCTGATACCTTACCTCCAGCTCCAGTTAAACCAGACCGGTATTACAGAGTCCCCGACTCTCACAAATTTCTGTATAAAAGCCCAATGGCAGACCCAGAAACTGTTTCTCAGGGACTCAAAGGGGTCAAAGCCTCATCAGCAAAGAACCCAGTTCCCTCCGACAGAGACTCCAGAGCATTAGACAGATGGGGAAAGAAAGTATATACATCTGCAACTTTAGCAATGAGAGCTTTGAATTGCCAATTTCACATGTTAAAATATCAGCAATTTCTGATGTCTCAGTTGAAACAAAAAATGCTTTCAGATACAGATCCTCCTAATTTTAAGGACATGCAGGATTTATTGCATGCTGCTGAACAAGTGGGAAAACATACTTTGCAATGTGGCTTTGTTTCTTTAGAGGCCTCCTGCAGAGCATCAGTTACAGGCTCTGTCATTAGAAGACATGCATGGTTAAAGGAACATACATTACCAGATCATGTTAAAGCAAAACTACTGGATGCACCTTTGCAGCATGATGTCCTATTTGGAGTTAAGGCAGAAGAGGTACTAAAGAAAATGGAGGATAAGGCAAAATCTATGCAAACTGTGAAAGATTTCTTACAGGTACAGCCTCCTCGATTTAGCAGAAACTGGCCAACCAAGAATTGGTCCTTTCCAGTTACAGACTGACCTCATAGGGGCAAATACAGACGTCCAAGAGGTAGAGGACAGCCACAAGGCCCTTACAGGCCTCGACAATGGGGTGCACCAGGCCAGAAAGAAAGGGAAGACAGGCAACAACCTTACAGAAAACAGTCCCAATGACTTCCCACTACAGTTGCCAAACCTTTCTCTCTTGGCAGCCCCTTTGGGAGGAAAACTGGCTCTTTTTGATCACAATTGGCATATGATCACCAAAGACAAATAGGTTCTCAATATCGTTTCACAGGGTTACAGGTTCCACTTTCACACCCTTCCAAGGTTAAAAGGAATGTCAAGTCTGCCACCAAATCAATGGGCAGAGGCTCAAAAACAAATTACAGCTCTCATGACCATGGGAGCTATTCAAAAGGTACCTCCACAGGAACAAGGACAAGGATTTTACTCAAGACTCTTTCTGGTACCCAGAAAAGACAAAGCCTGGAGGCCTATTCTGGATCTTTCATCTCTAAACACTTACCTGGATGTCCCGAAATTCAAAATGTTGACATTACAGCAGCTTCTTCCCATGCTGGGCAAGCAAGCTTGGCTCGTGACTTTGGACCTCAAGGAGGCATAACCTGCATGTCCCTATCAGACAAAACTGCAGAAGATACCTCAAATTCATAGCTGGTCCACTGCATTATCAATTCTTTGCACTGCCCTTTGGCTTATCTACTGCGCCCAGGGTCTTCACCAAGTGCCTGGCACCAGTAATTGCATTTTGCAGACAGAGGAATTCAAATTTACCCATACCTGAATGACTGCCTAATTCAGGCAGAGAGCAAAGACATTCTCCTAAAGCATCTGGCGTTTGTAAAAATGTTACTAAGTTGCCTGGGGTACACAGTAAACGAAAAGAAATCAAAACTAGTGCCCTCACAAGAGATAATATTCCTGGGTGCCAGCTTGAACACAACGGCCCAGATGGCTTATCTCACTCCAGACGAGCAAGGACAATTGACTCGATACTTTCAACTGATGGCAACAAAGACCCGACTCCCTGCAAGAAAAATTCTGCAGGCCTTGGGCTACATGGCATCTTGCATACTACTAATTCCATATGCCAGACTGCATATGAGGAAACTACAGTGGTACCTAAAGAGTGTATGGTCTCCACACTGTCAAAGTTTGGAAACAGTTATATCACTAATACCTTGCCCTTCAGAAGGAGTTTCGATGGTGGGCTCAAGCTGGTCACCTAAACAAGGGACAGCCTTTTACTCAACCCACACCCAGGCAAACACTGACAACAGATGCATCAGATTACGCCTGGGGAGCACACATGGCAGGAAAATGCATTCAGGGCAAGTGGCCTATAGAACAAAAGCATCTTCACATCAACCAAAAAGAGATGCAAGCTGTACAAAATGCCCTTATAGCTTTCAAGGACCTGCTACATCCAGGACAATTACTACTACAGACAGACAACCACAGTCATGTGGTACATAAACAAGCAAGGGGGCACCCATTCATACCCCCTCTGCAGACAAGCATTGACCTTGTGGAACACAGCTATACACTATCAAGTTCATCTACAAGCACAATTCCTGCTAGGAGAGAAAAACACACTGGCAGATGACTTAAGCAGAAATATCATGGATCCCCAAGAATGGGAATTGAATCCACACATATTCAGAATGATAACACAGAAATGGTGGAGCCCGGACATAGATCTGTTTGCATCACCAAGGAATTGCCAGCTACAGAAATTCTGCACAAGGAGTTACCATCCACAAGCATGGAAAGTGGATGCCCTCTCATTCAGCTGGAAAAACAGTACACGCATTCCCACCACTGCCTCTTCTTCCAAAGGTACTCATAAAAGCCAGGCAAGAGGAGCCAAAAATGATCTTGATTGCACCAGACTGGCCACGCCAGCACTGGTACCCAATCTTAAAAAACTTAGCACAGGGACCACCCTGGATTTTGCCTCAAACACCACATCTACTCTCTCAGAACAACAATCAGATTCTCCACAGCCAGCTAAGGACCTTGAACCTCGCTGCATGGAAGATACCTTAAGAAAGCAAGCAATGCCTCTCTCCAAAGCTGTTATGGATGTCATCCTGGAGGCCAGAAGGCCTTGTACCAGGAAAGCCTATTCGGATTAATGGAAGAGATTCTGTTCCTGGAACCAGGCTCACAGCCTTGACCCTCTTGTACCAAACATTCCTCAGATACTACAATATTTGACTGAGATGCTGGGCAAAGGCCTCTCCTTTTCATCCATCAAGATCCACGCCTCTGCCATCTCTGCTCATTACAACACGGATCCACCAATTTTCTCTAATCCTTTGCTAAAACAGTACCTCAGAGGGGCAAAAAACATAAGACCGCTCCATAGAGCACCTGCTCCAACTTGGGACCTCAACTTTGTTTTGGAAAAATTAACTTTACCTCCTTTTGAGCCAGCTAGCACAGCAGAATTAAAATACATCTCTTGGAAAACTGCTCTGCTCCTGGCACTAACATCAGCAAGAAGAGTTTCAGAATTACTGGCACTAATGGCAGTGGAACCTTTCCTCATTTTCCACCAGGGCAGGATGTCCTTAAGAACTAACCCTACTTATGCCTAAGGTGGTTTCAAGTGTGTCTCTAAACCAAACTATTCACTTGCCAACTTTTTATCCAAAACCACAAAATAAAGGGGGGAGAGACTACTGCATTCATTGGACATTCACAGGCAGTTATGCTTCTACTTGGACAAAACCAAAGCTTTCAGAAAATCTGAGCAATTATTGGTAGCATATGCTGCAGGAGCACAGGGAAAAGCCATTTCAAAACAGACTATTTCTAAATGGATAGGACATTGCATAAGTTTCTGCTAAACGCACCATGGAAAACCTGTGCCTACCAACATTAGATCTCACTCCACCAGGCAACAGCCACTTCTACGGCCTACCTCAGAGGAGTACCTACCAAGGATATTTTGGAAGCAGCAGCATGGAGCTCTGTGCATACCTTCACCAAGCATTACCATCTGCCTCTATACTCCAAATCCAGAGCTGGCTTCGCCTCTGCAGTGCTGCAGGGCCTTATAGCCACCCCTAATGCATTATAGAACCAGCCACCCTACCTCAGCTTTGGGATTCTACCCAAGTGTAATGACTGCAGAAGTGTAACACGATGAACATAGTACAGTTTTGTACCTACCATAAATGTAGATGTTCGACTGTTCACACTGCTGCAGTCCAGGTTACTCTCCCTCCATCCCCTCTTTATTGCTGGTACGTACCTAGGTCTTCTACCCTTTACTACCTATATGGGGTATTTGCTGGTAACTAAAAGTTGTACTTTGCTTTTCTTATTTATGTTGTATTAGCAATTTGTATTGCCTACCTATTTGGGGGCACCTGACATCTGGGGCAAGAAAAACTGAAGAAAATGGCGTCGGCTGCATCTTATATACCCCCGTCGCACTGACGTCAGGGAGGTGGCGACAGCAACCGATGCCGGACCAAGACTTTGGAACTCAGGCCGACTGGGGAACTGCCTGACGGCAGGATAACCCAAGTGTAATGACTGCAGCAGTGTGAACACTCGAACATCTACATTTATGGTTGGTAGAAAACTGTATACTATTCTGCTGTGATCACCATCTCTGACTCTCCCTCTAGTCTCATCTCTACTACTCAGGCTGCCTTTACATAAGTGGAAACCTGGCACACCAACAACCAACAAATCCTGAATCCTTTAAAAAAAAAAAAAAAAAACCCTCTTACTCTTTCTTCCAAAAACTCTTGACCATCTCAAATCTTCTTACACTATACTGTCTGTCAGTAACACTCCAGTAGTAGCTTAATCTAGCACCAGACTCTTGGGCGTCACTGTAGGCGATCAACTTAAATTTGACTTGCACATCAACAACTGTATTAAGAAGACCCATCAGAAACTAGACCTTCTATACAGAAACAGATAGTTTCTCAATCCCAATGCTAAAGTAACCCTCTCTCATACTTGCCTCCTACCCAGTCTATTATATGGTTCTCAAATACTTACTAACCTTAATGGCACACTGCTAGCAAAACTCAACTCAACCTGTAACAAGGTAGCCAGATTATCTGCCCAACATATACCTATAAAACCCGTCACTGTCTCTCACTTTAACTGGCTGGAACTACCCAACCTGATTCTCTCTCAGCTTCAGATTATATACTCTATAATATACCAACCTTTATATTGTCCTAACATTTCCTCCTTTATATCCCACTATTCTGCAGCTAGATTACTACGCAGCTCAGACCAGGACCTAATACTCTTCTATAAACCTAGGACTAATAATGGATGCAGTCTATATAGCTACCATCCTGCCATCGCTTGGAAGAAGCTTCTACTACAAACTTGATTACTAAATCAACCAAAACAAGTCAAAGCAGCTGCTAAAGAACACTTAAAAACTCTTTGGTCCTGCCTCTGTACTCACCCACCATAAACTGCCCCTGCATTCCTTAAACTGCTCACTAGTTGACCGCTAACCTTAACTCTTATCTACACTCTTAAATTTTTTATCACTTCTCCCCCGTAGCCTTGTCAATCTCCCTCTCTTAAACCATGATTTCCTAAGCCTCAGCTTAACTTTCTCTTCCTATTATAGCCCCACCAAACCATTACCTGAAATTAACTAATGCTCATATTGTATTGATACTTTTAAGACTATGCTGTACAAATATGTTTTATCCACATGCCTGATGTTAATGACGACTTGTAAATATCGGTTTGCTTGATATTAATGTTGTTAATACTTGTCATAATTGACTGTCATCCTTTTTGGAATACTTGCCTCTGTAATTTTTTCTGTTGTATAATATTTTGGAGCTTTTCTCCCTGGGCCTCTGCTGAAAAAAGGGCTATTCCAGCTCAGTTGGACTATTCCCAGTCAACAAATGTAAAATAAAATAAAAAAGTAAAATAAAGTTGGCAATTGAAGTCACTTACCTTCCTTATTCCATGGCTCTTACAAGGCAGTGGGAGATGGATGGGTAGGTTGGTTTGTTTTTTAATAGTTGACTGCTGCCCAAGGGTAAATCCACTCCATTCTGCATACTACACTTTGCAGTGGTTCACTTCCTTGTCCTACCTTAATCCCTCTCAGCTTTAATATATTTTTTCTTGTACACAGCCATTTTCCCATCCCCACTCCCTTACCAGCCAACCACAGTTTCTCCCATTCAGTCTTCCCCACATAGTGTATTTCTTGACTAACCCTCTTAACATCACTACCTCCACCTTAAACATTGCCATATAACATAACTAATTCTTATCAGCTTCAGCATACCTCACTAATGTAATCAACCTCCTCTAATTTCCAAAACCAAAATGTCAGATTTATGTGCCTTATCTGAGGAAGGGTTGGCAGTAATGTCTTTCCTCATAGTATTCTATCGTGTCTCTTAGTAGTACTCTGCACTTTAATCTTGCTTTGAATCCTAACAACCTGTCAGCTGTCACAAAACCTTCAGTACCCTGCAGAGAAGGTTCCATTACTGAGCCAGTGACTACACTTATACTTACCAGATTTTTCTGTACAACTTCCACTAACAACCAGACCACTATTATAAACCTCTAGGTAGATTCCAAAAGAAGCTAACTGTCCTCTTCAACCAGGGACCTGTATTTATTTTTTATTTATTCTGTATTTTACATTTGTTTACCCGGAAAGACCAACTGGACACTGATCCTTTTTCAGCGGATGCCTGGGGAGAAAAACTCCAAATACAGGCAGTAAGTATACTATCAGTCAGTTATGTTTACATAAAGCACTTTGGAATACATAGATACATACATAGTTTTTAACAGTGCGAAAGCTACATGTACATACAGTAGTTCGCTTTTAACTTATAGCAGTTTGTATGTTTTAAAATTATGAATAATTACATATTTAGTGTGCTATGCAGATTACAGGATTTCAAAGCTGATGGTAAAGTACAAAGAAATATGACAGGATGATAAGGGTAAATGAAAGAAGAGAGGAGAAGGAAGAATATTAGTGGGAAACTAATAAGCTGAGAGAGAGGGGAGTCAGTAGAGAGGAGCAGGTAGTATAATGATTAATCAGGGTTTTAAGAATAACAGAGCCAAGTTGCTAAAGGTGAATTTTAGGCTGTGAATGTTGTTAGTGTTCGTATAGGAAAGTGGGAAGCAGGGGGGAATCAAAGTAGGATAGAGAGGGTAAGAGGTACTTTAGGAGTAGTAGCAAAGTAATGTGAGAGGAGGCTAGTGTTAATATATTGAGAAGAAGTAGATATAAGGGATTAATCAGGGTTGTCGTAGTTACAGAGCCAAGGTAACTGTAGGTGGGATTTTAAAGCCTTTTTGAAGGAGGCAGAGGAAGGTGTGGCTGAGATGTTGAGGAGAAAGTTGTTCCAGTGCTTGGCAACAGTGTTGCTATAGAGGAAAATACCTGCAGAATTATTGGCTTCGGTCACATCTAATAGGAGTTTTTGATTGGATCACAGGACTCTAGGTTTGTTGCTTTGGTGAAGTAGGTTTTGTCGAGCAGGGTTTTTTTCAGGGTAGTGAAGTAGTTTGTGGGTTAGTGCAAGTTGATTATAAAGAAAAAGGTTGGGATTCCTGCTAATTAAGTGTTTTGAGGTGGTGCAGTGATATGTTCTGTGAGGTGTATTGTTTGCAAAGTTGGCAATTTTATTATAACATGTTTGGAGTTTGGAAAGGTCAGGTTTTCTGAGATTGGTGAATATTGGAGAGGCGTACAAAAGACTGGAGATGAAATGGGTATGTGCAATAGTGGCTCTGGTGGAGTCTGTTAGGAACTGTTTGTTTATGTATAGCATGGCAAGTTTCTTATGTACTTTCTTTATGGTATTGGATATATGTAAGTCAAATTTCATGTTTTCAATAGTAACCCCTAGTAGTTTAGTGTGACTGTCAGGAGATATGACTGTTATTACTGGAGGAGAAGTTGAATGTAATGTTATGAGAATTGTGTTGTGTGGGTGATAAGATAAGTTGGGTCTTACTGGGATTTAATATTAATTGTGATTCAGAGAGCTGACTTTCATTAGCAAGAAAAGAGGATTATGTTTGTTTTAGGAGATCGGGGGGGGGCACAGATTAGTGTGGAATCATCTGCATATTGAGGATGGAACCATAAAGTGTGGCAGTGTGTAGGTTGTTAGAGAAACTAGAAAACAGCATTGGCCCAAGAATGGAACTCTGGGACTCCTAGTGAGACTGGTAGTAGTGGAGAGAGTTCTTGGTGTCATCTGACTGCCTGCTGTTTGCCTGTTAAGTAATTTCTAAACCAGAAAATGGAAGATGGGCTTAGGTTTAATTCTTTGAGGATGTTGATGAGTTTAACATGATTAACCATGTCAAAGGCCTTGGAAAGGTCTAAGAATATGGCTGAGACATAATTTCCATTGTTTCTGTGTTTGTTGACTGTGTGAAAGGTATGAGAGCTGTAGTAGTGCTGTGTGATGGTCTACACCCATGTTGTGTATTTGCCAGATTGAGAGTTTAGGAATGACATGAGTTGTGTATGTACACACCTTTCAAGGATTTTGGAGAGGGGTAGAGTATGGCGATAGGTCGGTAATTGGTTAGCTCTTTGGAGTTGCCTCCTTTGTGTAGTGGAGTGATACAGGAAATTTTCCAAAGGTGGGATACTGTATTTTCAGCTGTGGAGCGGTTAATGGGAATTGTTACAGGATACGCAGTAGCAGCGATCTTTAAGAACACTGCTGGTAGATTGTCTGTGGGGAGAGCTGTAGGGTTTAGCTTATCAAACATGTTTTTAACAGTGGAGATGGGGAAAGATTGAAGTGAGAAGATCGGAACAGTAGTGTTGATTTTGGGTGACTTCCTAGTAGTTGAGGGTTTTTGAGAGTTGGTTAGAGTTAGGATGGAATCTGTAAAGAACTTTTTGAACTGGGTTGCTGTGTTTGTTGAGTGGTCAGCAGTTGCGTGATTGGGTGTGCCAACCTTGCCTGAGTGAAGTAATTTGTTGATCTTTGCCTAGAATTGTTTAGAATTGGTTCGATATCTGTTCTGCGTGTTGTGGTAGTAGCTTGTTTTGTCTCGCTTAATCATTTTCTTTACCTTATTTCTAAGTTCAAGATTTTTGTCTGTCATTGGGGTTACATGTTTTCTTCCAGTTTATCCAGGGTTTGTCCCGGTTATGTAGTAGGGATCTAGTCTCTTTGGATAACCAGGGGGCGTAGTTAGATTTAATCTGTATGGTTCTAGGGGCTGCATGGTGATCTAGTATTGTGAGGAATGTTGAGTTAAAGTAGGATACAGCATCATCTATATTAAGTGCTGTCAAGGGGTACTAGTTACGGCTTGCTAGAGCGGCAGTAAAATTTTTGGGGTTAAATGATTTTTTTTTTTACTATGTATGTGTTGTTAGGTGGTGGCTTTTGCTAGTTAGGTTTGGCATCTGATTAAATAGGTTGGTTGGTGGTCACTCAGGCCATCTAAGAGACTGCCTGAATTACTAATTTTATCTGGTCTGTTTGACAATATCCAGTCAAGTATTGATTCCCTCTTTGTAGTTTTGTTGACTCTGGTTGGGTCTTTGATGAGTTGAGCAAACCTGAGAGAGTTTATGAAGTTTATAGGTTTGGAGGAGTTGCATGTTAGCCAGTCAATATTGAGATCCCCTAGTAGTATGGTTTCTTGAGTTAGTGAACTGGAGGCCCAGTGAAGCAGATTTTCTGCTATGTCTATATTGTTACCTGGTGGAAAGCAGCAGCCAATTAGGTTTATAGTTTTCTTAGTGTTCAGATGTAGTGTGGTAAGTCAGATACTTCTGCTACTAATGTAGGTAGTAAAGGTCCATCATTTCTGTGTTTAAATGATCCTTAAATAAAATAGCAATGCCACCGCCTCTTTTGTTATTTATCTCTACACAGCAGGTTATAGCCAAGAGGAACTATTTCATTGTTAGTGGTTTCTGGTTTTAGGCATGTTTCACTGAGCAAAATATCAGGAGAGCAGAGGGAAAGGTGTGCGTGTAGGTCTGAGATCTTGTTTGTGATGCTTCTAATGTTTATATTGAGCAGAAGCAGGTCAGAGGGTTTTCTGGGGATGTGAGCAATGACCTGTGTGAGGGTTTGTGGTGTTGGGTGGTTGATGGGAGTGTTAGGACCAGGGTTTGGGTGTATATCTCTACCTCTACAAAGAGCTAGTTCGGAGGTGATTTGCACTGTGGTGTGGAAGATGTTAATAATATACAAGTGGTATTTTATGGATGGTGTTAGTTTGTGGTGATGGCAATGGGGTGAATGAGATGTGAAAGAGAGCTAAGTAAAAGATGGTAAATGTTAAGGTTTAAATTAGTTGCGTAAGTCATGATAGTGTTAGAAGTGGCACGATGAGGTGGTGGTGTGGGAGTAGCGAGTCATTTTGAGGTAATATACAAGTAATATAAGGGCTAATTATGCTAAGATGTTAAATATAGTCATAGTTTAGTTATATTATGCATTGGATTTGTATAGTGAAGTGTAGGTGGCACTTTAGAGCTGTGTGTGGTGGTGGTTAGTAATAGTGGGTAAGATTAGTTAGATAATAGGAACAAATGAGAAGTCTGAGTATTAATAGGTATGTTTCATAGGTTTGTAGGTACAGGTTGTTGAAAGTGGTAGTTGAAGGTGTTGGGAAATGTCCGTTGAGGAGATAGTGGGAGTGGCTGGCAGTGGTGTAATTGCTGTGTGCTGGTTTGCCTACGAGTAGTGGTGGGAATGGTTAGTGTGTATAAATCTAATGAAAGTGGGGTGGGTGGGAATAGGGGTGGCGAGTGATGAGCCCGAGCAAAGCAGGTTGCACCAAGACACGAACTGCAAGGAGGAGACCAACAAAACAGTCAGTCATACACCTAAGGAAGGATAAAAGCAGAAAAAGAAGGTAATTATGGAGAAAACATTGTCCAGAATGGATGAGCGGAGTTGGAAGTTGTCCCTAGCTTCCAAGGGTGCAGGTAAGTAGTAGTATCTAATAGGTCTGTAAACACAACTGGAGAAAAAAATAGCTAGGAGTACCAAAGCGCCAGAAAGATAGGGTGTTACAGAGCAGAGACACTATGGAAGGTAGCTTGGCAGAAAGATAGTCTTTATCGGGGCTGTACTGGGTAGAGAGGTCAAGGAAGTATAACGACCAGTGTAATATAAAAGTAACACTAAGGGGTTTAACTATGGGCTATTGGGCTGCTGGCATCCCTTTCCATGAGCAAGAGTCCCACCAAGATGGAGCCTGGCATGTAATGTAAGTTACAAAGCTAGTAACCGCAATGGACACAGACATTTACCTGTCGCTTTGACTGTTTAGGTTAGCAATCGACAAGACCCTACACAGGACAGATGCAAAATGAAGCTCCTGGACACAGTGGCTAAGAAGCCGCCATGGGGAGGTAGTTGAGGGGTATTCACCGGTCACTATGACTGTTTAGGTTTATTGTACCAAATACTTGACAGTATGTGTTGACATATGCCCAAACCCAATAACGTCCATTAAAAATGGCAGTCAAAACCCCACCTATCCAAGCTTAACCAGCAATATACATCCAAGCTGTCATCCAGCTGCCGTATCAATGGACCCTGTATAAGACCAAAAGCAAAACTGTACCAGTGCAACTCACTTTGGCCTGTAGCACTTGCTGTAAACTTGGGTATCTCCATACCTGGATTGAAATCCAGTGCTCCACATACTATTACTCACTGAAACATGGTTAAAGTTCTCTATCAAAGATTATGTTCGCACCCGATTATAACAAAAAATAATTGAACAAGTAAACATGGCAGAGGGGTAACAGTCATGTTCCTTAACACCATGTAAATATCAATATGTCCCTTATTAAACTTCAACATTTGACTCTGAAGAACTAATAATAACCCATCTTAAATTAAACTTGCATAAAACAATATGCAGAGTAGTTGCATACATACCTGCAAATATAAGCATTGTTAATACAACTGAAAATATACTCAGTTTGATAACTAGCAATGTTGAGTAAGCAATCCTTGGTCACTTCAACCTAGATTGGTCTGATCAAGATACTAACGCCTCCAATTTCAGTTTATCAATCCGTTTAGTCTAACCTAAGTAATTTAAAAGTCTAACAAGATGTGGTAAAACTTAGCAAATATAGCAGTCTAGATTGCATGCTATCCAGTCACCTTTGGAAAAGTAAACCATTTAGAGTCCTCTGTGATGGATTCCAGTCTGTAATCAGAGACTTAAACTGTTTGAAAACTTTACCAACTACACTAAGACACTGAAGCACTACAATTGGGCCCCATTAAAACATTTCAATCAGATGATGCTGTCTCATACTTCATTACCTCCCTTCTACATGTTTAAACCATTGAGCAGCTCTGCAATGTAAGTGAGTCAAAGTGATAACTGTTCCCTAGCTAACACAATAAACAAATCTGTTCATGAAAACTAAAAGTAAGGCCTGGTGTAAGTGGCACAGGAGCAACTTCCAACAGCTAAAAAATCTCACTATTACACAGTAGCATAGGCAACACCCTTCAGTAGTACTGGTCCACAGTAAACCATTTCTTAAAGCCAGGTACCAAGCCCACCCCAACCCACTTCCTACAGAAACTAATGCTACCCTAGCTTGCAAGTTCATTGAGTACTATATCTGTTACCTCTCACATCTTCCATCAAAATATAGACAGTGCCCTTTGTCAACTTCAGCTGCAGTACTTATTCTTATTTGAACTAGTACCAATACGATAAATTGCTTGTGCAAACTGGGAGCAGATGGAATAAACTGACTAGCCTGTATATTAACTTGACAGAAAATTCCTTACGAGCATTGTACGTTACAGTAATATGGAAGACCTGTTACTTTGTACCAATACACAAGGGAAGTGCTACCACCAAACTTTCTACTGTTGATCTGTCACTCTACTCCGTATACTCTTTAGGTACTAGAAAAATGTATCCATCATCAAATCCTACATTTTCTACCAGACAAATACTTCATGTTCACAACACTGCTTCCGGCCCCCCTCACAGCACTGAAACTGCCTTGCTTCATTTTCTAAACAGTCAACCAAAACAGGAAATGTGCAGCTCTGTCCTTCTCTCTGTTTCTAATCTGGGCCTCTGAAAAGTATTTGATACTGTATTGCATCCTTTTCTCCTTACAAAGCTCTCACAACTAGGACTAAACAGTACCGCAATTGAATGATTCTCGATTTACCTCAACAAGTGTATGCAGTCTACTTCCAGGATGGCTGCACATTGGAAGAGCCAGAATTAAGCTGTTACTCGGTCTGAAAACAGAAATTTATCACAGAAAGCGAGTAAATCTAGATTTCTGGGCAAATTTCAGTAACTAATTAGTAAGTGCACTGCCTATATGACAGGAAAGCAAGAAATATATAGGACCTGGAGGAAACTCCGCTACAAAAGTTCACACACTGGGAAAATTACTACAGTTCAGAAAGAAGCAGTGAAAGTTCCAGATATGGCTTCCAGTAACCTAAAGGAAAGTGTAAAGCAGCTGTACACAGACCTGGTTAAAGTAAATAAGACAGTGATGGCATATACCAACACAAACAGTAAAAAGCTGGAAAACTGAAGAATCTTTGAACAGATATTCTGATAAGGTGACAGAACTGCAAAACTCGGAGGTTGAAATGAAGGAAAGGCTGGCTGAATATAAGACAGCACAAGAAGAGATGTTTCAAAAAAGAATAGAATTAGAGGACAGAGCACACAGGGAAAACCTTAGATTTTCTCCTGTACCAGAGAAGCTAGAAGGAACAGACTGTAGAATTGTATGAAAGTACAAATAAGTAACTGGACTGGTATTCCACATCAAGAATTGAAAGGGCACATCTTGTGTATGCTCCAGACCTGGCTATGAGAAAACAACCTAGACCTTTAATACTAAAAATGCGATCTTACCAGCAGAAGGAGTTGATTCTGACAAAACTGTGGCAGAATTGCAAATTACTAAAAGTGGAAGACAGAAGAGTATGGAGAAAGATTACTCGTAGCACACCAGGCAGAATAGGAATAAATGTATTCCATTGTATAGGGCATGCAGAGAAGCAGGCATGATATTCAAACTGCTGCACCAAGCTATCCTCAAAATATTTTCCCTGAAGGATCAAAAACATTTTTTGATGAAGTATGTGCTAAGGAAGAATTAGAAGTTTGTCCAAAAAGTGAGCTGTGAAACAGCTGATTTTGGTTCTTGTTCTTTTGGTAATACAGACCACAGAGAGAGACTGTGAAAGTGAAACCTTTCCCAGTGTTTCAAAGGAAAATGATTGAGAAAGAGGGGGAAAAAAGCACATACATTGTGTAGAAGAATGGAGAGTATACTAGAGATGAAGCAGAGACAGGATTTGGGAGACGAAGATGACCAGGAATAGAACAAAGGAATTTGGAATTATTGGTCTTTCTTGGTCTTTGTTATACTTGTAGGGAACTTTAAAGTATATCCCCGACTGTCATTAATATTTGGAGACTAAAATCAGTAACATGGAAAATGACAGAACAAGAAAATCTGGAAATATTGGACTTGTTTGGACTTTGTTAAACTTGTAGGGGACTCTAAAGCATACTTCATGCCGTTAATGTTTGTAAAAATACTCAGGAGAGGGGAAGAGGAGGGAGAGATTTTAACTGTAAGTAAAACATTTTTTTCTTAGAGTATTAAGTGGTACATGGTTTTCTCTGCATGTTGTAAAGTTTCAGTTATTTTTTAAGTGTAGTGTAAGGAGGGTACTAATGTAAATAGGTGCTTCCGTTTTTCTTTTTCATTGTGTAGTGTTAAGCAAGTAAATGAAAAAGAATATATTATAAGGTCTTTTTTAGTAAACAGTTCTGTATCTGGTTCTCATGTCACCAGCAGACAATCTGATAAAGAGAAATGGCGTGGAGAAAATGTTTTTTTTTAAGCATTCAAGTGTCTCCCAGCTGGGGAGCTATAAAGCTAAGGCAAAACCAGACAGCACTTAATAGAGTCACAGGCTCTACCATGCGTCTGAGCATGGATAAGCTTTCTTTCTGTTTAGCTCAGGTATGTGTGTGGCTGTCAGTTTGGAACTTATGTTCCTATTAAGGGGGTAAAACTTCAGTATTTGAAAATGCATACAAATATATCAAGCATGGGCATTAATGCCCTTCTGACTTGCCAGTATACCAGAGCCCTTGTTCCCATAAATGTCCAGGCTGTTCTTAAAGATATCTAAACTAGTACTTGCTTTAATGTAATTTGGTAGTCTGACAGAGCAGTCGATGCATGGAACAGAGAACCAATCAGTACACTTCTCATTCCTGTAGTATCTTCTACATAGGTTGTCTGATGCTTCTCTAGTACTTTTTGATAACCCTTAACATTCCCAGAGGTAGTTGTCTCTAAATTCCCTGTATACCTGAATAAGATCTCTCAGATATCTGTAAGATACACTGTACAAGTTCAGATATTTTAGTCTTTCATAATAACCTAAATTTTCACATCCATGGATGCCCTTGGTATATTTCCAATGTACTCTTTCCTGTTTACTTATGCTTGTTTTTTTATAGGGTTTCCATATTGTTATCCCATACTCAAGTTTGGGTCTGATTTAACTAACAAACAATGACTTCTTCATTTTTGATTTCCTAGACTTTATAAATCTTTTTATACAACCTCTAGTTCTGTAACTATCATTAACCAATTAATTTATATGATTAGAAAAACCCATAGCTGAATCTGTCCATGTACCCAGGTCCTTAAATGAGTCTACAGTTTCAATCACTGTGTGCTGTAGTAACTATTCATAAGTAGATGTTCTTTGTGTTTCACTGTTGCAGTCATTACATTTGGGTAATCTGCTGACAGGTTGCCCTCAGTCGGCCTGAATAACAAAGTCTTGGGTCCTGCGTCGGTTGCTGTCTCCTCTTCCATGACGTCAGGGGTATAAAACATGCAGCCAACGCCATTTTATTCAGTCTTTCTTGCCACTTGGTGCCCAAAGCAGAAACAGTTCGCAAGTGCTGGTCGGCCAACTCCTGAAATTTTCGTATTCGAGTTTCAGAACCGAAGTCTTCAAACTAAAGCTAAGTACCCCGTTGGGGAAACTTTTTCTTTCTCCTTGCCGATGTCAGTAAAAGTTAATAATTGCATTACTTGTAGGAAGCAAATACCTCATAAGGATTTTAATTTGTACTGTATTCCTTGCCTAGGCCCTGATCATAACGTGCCTTGCTGTTGGTTTTGTGCTAGATTTAGCCAATGCACTATTAAGCGTCTATATATTTTTGCTTCTAAATATTTTGGTTCAAGATTTAATTATCCTGAAATGTCGTCTGTTAGCAATCCGACTACCGGAGTTCATAAAAAACTCAAAGAAAAAGACCGTCGAGGTCCAAAACAGGTGACGAAGCTTCTCCTAAGCCAGTCGCTGGTACTCAGTGAGGCGCTTTCGCAGCCCCTGATACCCACTACTTTTGAGTCGCAGGCCTCTACCGAGACCCATTCTGAGTCCGGTATGCCGTGAGATTCTCAGAATATTGAACCCGTGGATGTCTCTCCCTTGGATGGGTCCAGAGCTGCTGAGTAGGCACCGGCTTCTGAGGGTGTTTTCAGGCCTCAACATTTTTATATTAAACCGACGCCAGCAACAAAAACAAGGTCAAAACCAACTTCTGTGTCTAAAAAACCAACGCATGAGCCACGTGCTCAGGCCCCTATGCCTAAAAAAAAAGACGATCAAAATGGCTGAGGATTTAATTACCTTGATCAGGGGTTCCCAACCCCCCCCCCCCCTTCCTCCTGAGGATTACTCTTTTGGAGAGACTTTGCATACTTTAAGGGAGCATTTTCACTGGGAGAATCGGGACTTCTCTGAATCAAAAAAGAGGCTTCGGGATTTCCTTCTTCCTCAGCATAGGCCTTTGGCAATACCTCCTGCATTAGACATTGTTGATGATGTGTTCTCGGAATCAAGCATGGCTCCTGATTCCCTGCCTCCGGCTCCTAGTAAGCCAGACATATATTACAGGGTTCCTGACTCCCACTAATTTCTTTTCAAAATTCCTGTTGCTGATCCTGAGACTGTTTCTCTGGGTCCCAAGGGTGTAAAGCCTCTACAGCCAAAAATCATACCCCTTCTGATTGAGATTCCAGGGCGCTGGATAGATGGGGTAAGAAGGTTTATACGTCTGCAACCTTGGCAATCAGGGCTTAAAAACTGCCAGTTTCATATGCTTAAATATCAACAGCAATGTTATGGGCTTACTGAAACAGAAAATGATGTTGATTTCTGATTGTGTGGAAAATAGAGTTACAGGAATTATTGCATTCAGTAGAACAAGTTGGAAAGCATACTTTGCAATGTGGTTTTGATTCCTTGGAGGCCTCTTGTACGGCCACCATTACTGGATCTGTGATTAGAAGGCATGCCTGACTCGAGGAGCAAAATCTGCCTGATCATGTTAAAGCTAAATTGTTGGATGCCCCTTTGCACCATGGTACTCTGTTTGGTAATAAGGCAGAAGAGGTTTTAAAGAAAATGGAAGACAAAGCAAAATCTATGCAAACTGTAAAAGATTTCTTGCAGTTGCAGCCACCCAGTTTCAGTAGGCACTGGCCAACTAAAAAGTTGGTCCTTTCCTGTGTCCAACAGAGCCACTCAGGGCAAATCCAGGCACTCAAAAGGCTCCAGATACCAATCACAAGGTTCTTACAGGTCAAAGCAATGGGGTGCCCCCACCTCCAAATCTGGAGGAAACAAAGCACAGCCCTACAGTAAGCAGTCTCAATGACTTTCTTCTACCATAACCAAGCATTTTCTTTTGGCAGGCCCCATGGGGGGAAAACTAGCACTTCATGCTCGAAATTGGCAGTTAATTACCCAGGACAAATGGGTATTAAACGTAGTATCCCAGGGATACAGATTTCATTTCCATACTTTGCCAGTTCCAAACGGATGGCCGGATCTGCCACAAAACCAGTGGGCAGAGGCCCAGAAACAAGTCATGTCCTTCATGGATATGGGGGCTATTTAACTGGTACCAGAAAAGGAAAAATGACAAGGTTTTTATTCAAGACTTTTCCTAGTACCCAGAAAAGACGATTCATGGCGTCCAATACTGGACTTAAAGATTCTGAACACGTTCCTGGGCATTCCAAAATTCAGAATGCTGTCTTTACAACAGCTACTGCCTATGCTAGGCAGGAATGCTTGGTTAGTAACTCTAGACTTAAAAGAGGCATACCTGCATATCCCAATAAGGGAATCATGCAGAAGATACCTCCGCTTCAAAGCAGGTTTTTTTCAATTACCAATTCTCTGCACTGCCCTTTGGCTTATCTACTGCGCCCAGTGTCTTTGCAAAGTACTGGCACCAGTAATTGCATTTTGCAGACAAAGAAGCATTCAAATGTATCCTTATCTGGACGATTGTGTCATTCAAGCAGAGGACAAGGACACACTTCTTCAACATCTGGCATTTGTAAAAAGGCTTCTAGCATGCCTAGGGTACACCATAAACGAAAAGAAATCACAACTGGTACCCTCTCAAATAATTACATTCCTTGGTGCAAGCTTGAATACAACTGTCCAGATGGCTTACCTCATGCCAGACAAAGGCAACTGATAACATACTTCAAACAAATGGCAACAAAAACCCAGTTATCTGCAAGACAAATTCTGCAGGCTTTGGGGTTCATGGCATCCTGCATTCTACTAATTCCATATGCGAGACTGCATATGAGGAAACTTCAGTCGTACCTAAAAAGTTTATGGAGTCAACATTGTCACAGTCTGGAAACAATGATTCCTCTCATTCCCTGCCTACAACAGGAGTTTCTTTGGTGGGCAGAGACATGTCACCAAAACAAGGGACTGTCATTCACTCTACCCCCTGCCTCCCAAACCCTAACTACAGACATATCAGAGGGGGGCCCACCTGGCAGGGAGATGCATTCAGGGCAAATGGAGCCAAAACCAAATGCATCTGCATATCAACCAGAAAGAGATGCTAGCTGTTCAGAGTGCTCTGACAGCCTTCAAGGACTTAATTCATCCAGGACAACTACTGATAAAGACGAACAACACCACAGTTATGTGGTACATAAACAAGCAGGGGGTACACATTCCTACCCCTTTTGCAGACTAGCCATGGCTTTGTGGAACACAGCCTTGACTTACCAAATACATCTTCAAGCTCAATTCCTGCCAGGAAAGCAAAATACTCTGGCAGACGACCTAAGCAGAAATCTTATGGACCCGCACAAATGGAAACTGGATCCACAAATCTTCAGCATGTTAACACAGAAATGGGGGAGCCCAGACATAGATCTATTTGCCTCTCCCCAAAATTATCAGTTGGACAAATTCTGCACAAGAACTCATCACAAAAAAGCATGGAAAGTGGATGCTCTATCCTTCAGCTGGAAAAACCTATCCGTCTATGCCTTTCCCCCTCTGCCTCTACTCTCCAAGGTCTTACTAAAAGTCAGACAGGAAAAACCAAACATGATCCTAATTGCTCCGGACTGGCCTCGCCAGCACTGGTACCCGCTTCTAAGGAATATGTCTCACCTTCATCCATGGTACTTGTCTCAAATACCTCATCTGCTGTCTCAGCAGAACTATCAAATTCTGCACACTCAGCTCCAAACCCTGAATCTTGCAGCATGGCTAATCAACTTATTATTCAAGCAACACTTCTCAGTAAATCTGTGATGGATGTCATTTTGCAAGCCAGAAGGCCTAGTACTAGAAAATCCTATGCTGATAAATGGAAAAGATTCTGTGCTTGGAACCAAGCACAAGGAATAGACACAGCAAAGCCCATTTTACAATATTTGACTGAGATGCTTGACAAGGGCTTGTCCTTTTCTTCAATAAAAATCCATGCCTCTGCCATCTCAGCTCATTACAACACAGAGCCTCCCCTCTTTTCTCATCCACTGCTTAAACAGTATCCTAGAGGGGCCAAAAATTTAAGGCCTCCCAGAAGAGCACAAACTCCTGCACGGGACCTCAATTTTGTGCTGGAAAAACTCACCCTGCCTCCTTTTGAACCAGCAGCTACTGCGGATATAAAATTTCTATATTGGAAAACAGCTTTTCCTTTGGCAGTCACTTCAGCAAGAAAGGTTTCAGAAATACAGGCTCTCATGGCAGTGGAGCCTTTTATTATATTTTACCCAGACAGAGTGTCCCTCAGGACCAATTCTTTTATGCCTAAGGTGGTATCCAGTGTGGCTCTTAACCAGACCATTCACCTGCCAACATTTTACCCAAATCCGCAGAACAAGGGGGAGCGGATTCTGCATTCATTGGATGTACACAGACAACTAAGATTCTACTTAAATAGAAACAAATCTCTAAGAAAGTCTGAGCAACTACTGGTAGCATTTGCTGCAGGATTAGAGGGGAAGTTCTTATCAAAGCAGACTCTTTCTAAATGGATAAGCCACTGCATTTGTTTCTGCTATTTGCACCATGGTAAACTTGTGCCCAAGGGGATCAGATCACATTACACCAGGGCTGCCTCTATTTCAGCAGCTTATCTCAGAGGAGTCCCAACCAAAGACATTCTAGAAGCTGCTACTTGGAGCTCTGTTCATACCTTCACAAAGCATTATCATTTACCTCTCTTCTCCAAATCCAAGGCAGGCTTTGCCACTGCAGACCTGCAGGGCCTTATAGCCGCTCTTAATGCTGTTTAGTTCCATCCTCCCATCCATAGCTTTGGGATTCTACCCAAATGTAATGACTGCAACAGTGAAACACTAAGAACATAGTAAGTTTTGTACACTTACCATAAATGTAGATGTTCGAGTGTATTCACTGTTGCAGTCCTGGTTACCCACTCGCCATCCCCCTTTTCTATACCTTTTCTTTCCTTCACTGTACTCAAAAGCCTTTGTGATGTATTTGCTTTTAGTTGAAGGTAAAGTTTATGTTTCTAAAGGTGAATTTATATATTTACTGTTTATTTATGTATATATTTTTGCTCCCCATTTGGGGGGCGTCTGACATTTGGGGCAAGAAAAACTGAATAAAATGGCGTTGGCTGCATGTTTTATACCCCTGACGACCTGATGTCATGGAAGAAGGGACAGCAACCGACACAGGACCCAAGACTTTGTTATTCAGACTGACTGAGGGCAACCTGACAGCAGATTACCCAAATGTAATGACTGCAACAGTGAATACACTCAAACATCTACATTTATGCTAAGTGTACACAACTGTACTGTACTAGGCTATCTGCCCAAGGACCTACGTAAGCCTAGCCAACAAGGTTCCCTGGCTTACGCCACCCAAGAAAGTTATTTTCCTGTGCCACAGTCGACCAGAGACACAGAAGTGATCCCCGGGGTGTATTTCCTATTTCCCATCTACTCTTCAAGATTTTTCTTGAAGAGTGCTAATGAAGAACTTTGCTTGACATAGATGGGTAGCCTGTTCCAGAGTATGGGAAGTCTCTGGGACAGGAATCTATCCCTCCAGCATGTCCTGTTTATTGTGGTGACAAGGTTTAGGTCCCTAGAGCGTGTAGCTCGGAGGGATTGGGATATCTTTAGGTGTAGCATGTCCAACAGCTCTGGGTTTGACATAGCAGTATGTTAGGCAGAGATCACCTCTGAGTAGGCAGTATGCTACGGAGTAAAGCTGGAGTTTTTTGAGGCGGTCAATGTAGGGCATTTGTTTGAGGCCAGTAATCCTCTTTTTGAGGTACTTCTGTGGCCTTTCCATCTGCTGCATATGTCTTGTGAGGTTCATTCCAAAAGGGGCATTGTACTCTGTAATGGGTCTAATGAGTGTCGAGTAGAGGGGAACAGTGACCTCTTTTTTCCTGGATGAGAACCCTTTTATGATGAGGTGTGCCACGTAGAAGGACTTCCTGACTACTGTGGCGATGTGACTATCAAAGGAGAGACTACTGTCCACCTGGGTCCCAAGGTCTCTTGTCACACATCCGGTGTTAAGTAGATTGCTGCCTATGTGGTTGTTCATGGGTACAGAGTTTTTACCAAAGGGGATAACACTGCACTTTTTAGCATTCAGCTTGAGTCCATGGCTCTGACACCAGGCATCTGTGTCAGTGAGGCCCTTCTGTAGGATGTCCACATCATTTGGGGACTTGACTATGGCTCCTAGTTTGCAGTCATCTGCGAACTTCGTTAGCCAGAGGCCTTCTGGGTTAGTCTGTACTTCAGAGAAGTAGATATCAAACAGGTGAGGTCCCAGAACGGAACCCTGTGGTGCTCCACTTGTTACTGCTTTGAGGTCAGATTTGGAGTCTGCAACTTTTACAGTGTGGGTTCTGTCAGTGAGCCAGTTGGCAACCCATCTTGTGACGTAGGGATTTATACCTAGTTTAGTGAGGTTTAGCTATAATTCCAGAATGGGGGATGGTATCGAAAGCCTTGGCAAGGTCAAGATAGGCTGTGTGAACCACCTTACCCTCATCTACGGCTTTGGTGACTGCCTCAAAGAAGTCGATCAGGTTCAGGAGGCATGATCTTCCTAATTTTCGTGCCTTTGTGCTGTAACTCAGAGCAGATCTGGGTGTTGCCATCGAGATTCTTGAAATAGCTATAGAATGCTTTGTGGTTGTCCTTGGAATTAGTGGCGATTTGGTTTCATAGCTAGCTTTGGAGGATCTTATAAGGGATCTCAGCTTCTTACTGAGGCTGACCAGGGAGCTCCTCCACTCGTGGGATTTTACTCTCTCTTGCAACAGTTTCTTCCTTCTGTTGTACAGTTTGTTTATGGCAGAGGACCACCAGATTGGCTTTCTTTTTTTTTGGAGGATAGCATCTTGGTTCTGTTTGGGATAGCACGATCCATGCACTCGTGTAAGTGCTTATAGAGTGCATTTGTGTAGGATTCAGCAGTTGTAACTGTATTGTCCATCTGCATGGGTGTCATGAAGTTCACCACTTCTGTCTTAAGTAGCATGAAGTTGTCTTGGGAGAAATTTTTTACTGTGGTTTCCTTAATGGGGGGTGGGGGCGGGATGTGGATATCAAGGGTGATTAGCTTATGGTCAGATCGGACCAACGAGGAGTTGACTTCAGGTGTGGAACACCGGTCACTCATCTTGGTAATGACTAGGTCTAGGATATTGTTGCCCCTGGTGGGGGTGTGGATAAGTTGATCCAGGGCATTGGAGTTTTTGAATTCCAGAAAGCGTTGAGCTAAGGAGTTGGTACACGAGTAGTTTTCCCAGTTAATGGTGGGGTAGTTGAAGTTGCCCATTATTAGGGTGTTTGGTTGAACCCTAATATTTTCCAGTACATCAAGAAAAGAGGAGTGGAAATCCTGGGGCGTGGTGAGTGATCTGTAGCAAGCTACAATTTGGATAGGAGTTTTGCCCAGGGTTAGTTGCACTTAGATAACCTCGGATGCATTATGCTGAATAACTAGCCTGGAGGTGTGGATATCCTTAATGAATATGGACACACCTCCTCCTTTGGTGTTTCGTTTCAGGTTACATGGCCGAAAAGTGTGGTATGAGTTATAGCCTGGTAGTGCAGGGGGGGGGCTCTCTGGAGCCTTGATCCAGTTCTCAGTCACTGCACAAATATCAATGTTCTCCATTTTAAGGAGTGCCTCGAGTGAGTGCATTTTGAGATTTAGACTTCTAGCATTGAGTAGCATTACCCTCAGTTTTTGCTTGCCTGTTCCTGTTATGGTGGTGAATTTGTTTTTTGAACCTTGCCTAAAAAAGGCACTGTAGGGGCAGCAAGAGCCTTAGCCACAGTATCCAGAATCCCAGGGGCGACAAGTGCAGGTCATCTCTGGCAAAGCATCGTGGTCTGTCGACCATGTCATCCCAAGCAGACAGATACTGGATCCCCTTAGAATGACACCAGAGGCTTAGCCAATTCACAATGTATGTCTCCTAAATCTCGTATGCTTAGTTTTTGGTGTATTTATCAGCATGCTGTTCTCCTGTGCACAAATTGTCAATTTAGTCACGTTATTTTGCAGACATGCCTCATCTGTATTGCAAGTAATCAGTTTACTCAATTTCATGTCATCTGCATATAAACTGTAGAGTACCTCGGATGAAAAAGTTGGGTCTGAAAGATACAATCTTAACAAGTAAGGGCCTAGGACAGAGCACTGTGGGACACCCTGACTGTAACCAAGGATTTCACCTGTCCAGTTGCTGTATGATACTTGCTATGTCCTATTTGTAAGCCATGCAGCTATCCATCTTATCAAGGGTACATCAGTACCTAGATGCACTAATTTATTGATCAGTGTTTTGTGTATTAACATCAAATGCTGAAGTTAAATCTATATACATTACATCACAGCACAATTATAGCTGTTATTATATTGTTATAGAACATCATGTTAAGGTGGTAATAGATCTATTTTCAACATGTCCATGTTGATATATGGTTTCAAGTCCCAAACTATCCAGATGTTCTTCGTGTTTCACTGTTGCAGTCATTACATTTGGGTAATCTGCTGGCAGGTTGCCCTCAGTCCTGATTAACAAAGTTTTGGGTCCTGCGTTGGTTGCTGTCCCTTCTTCCATGACGTCAGGTCGTCAGGGGTATAAAACATGCAGCTGATGCCATTACATCAGTCTTTCTTGCCGTGCAGTGCCAGAAGCAGAAGCGGCTCGCAAGTGCCGGTCGGCTGACTCCTGAAATTTTTGTTTTCGAGTTTCAGAACCGAAGTCTTCAACTTGAAGCTAAGTACCCCATTGGGGAAACTTTTTCTTGCTCCTTACCGATCAGTAAAAGTTAATAATTGCATTACTTGTGGAAAGCAAATACCTCATAAAGATTTTCATTCGTACTGTATTCCTTGCTTTAGACTCTGACCACGACGTACCTTGCTGTTGGTTTTGTGCTTTCGCACTATCTGTCGTCGGTACATTTTTGCCTCTAAATATTTCTGTTCTCTGTTTAATTATCCAGAAATATCATTGGTTAGCTATCCAACTACCGGGATTCTGAAAAAAACGCAAAGATAAAGACAGAGACAGGCCGCCGAGGTCCAAAACTGCCGACGACGCCTCTCCTAAGCCAGTCACCAGTTCGCTGGTACTCAGTGAGGCGCTTTTGCAGCCCCTGATACCCGTTACTTCTGATTCGCGGGCCTCTACTGAGACCCATTTGGAGTCCGGTATGCTGCGAGATGCTTCACCTATGGAACCCGCGGATGTCTCTACCTTGGATGGGTCTGGAGCCGCTGTGCAGGCACTGGCTTCTGAGGGTGTATTCAGGCCTACAGACTTGCATATTAAATCGACACTGCCTTCATTACTAAGGCCTTAATCTCGATCCATGTCTAAAAAACCGATGCCCAGGCCACATATTCAGGCCCCTATGACTAAAAAACAAATGATAAAAATAGCTGAAGATTCTAATTACTCTAATTGGGTAGTCAACCACCCCCCCTCTAAGAGGTCTAGGGCTGAGCTTGATTATGAATCTTCTGATCAGGATTCTGTTTCTTCTGACTCTTCTAATGACCTGGATTTGTCCATACCTACTTATGAGGATTCTGATGCAGAGGATTCCATTCCCTCTGCTTCCCCTCCTGAAGATTTTTCTTTTGGGGAAACTTTACCTACTTTAGGGGAGTATTTCCACTAAGAAAGCCAGGAATGTTCTGATTCAAAAAAGAGGCTTAGGGATTTCTTTCTGCCTCAGCATAGGCCTTTGGCTATACCTTCTGTACTAGACATTGTTGATGTGTTCTCGGAATCCAGTTTGGCCCCTGATTCCCTGCCTCCGGCTTTTAGTAAACCTGACAGATACTACAGGGTTCCTGAGTCCCACAAGTTCCTTTTCAAAAATCCTGTTGCAGATCCAGAAACCATTTCTCAAGGGCCCAAGGGCATTAAGGCTTCTACTGCTAAAAATCCTACCCCTTCTGATAGAGACTCCAGGGCGCTGGATAGATGGGGTAAAAAGGTTTATACTTCTGCAACCTTGACAATCTGAGCTTTAAACTGCCAATTTCATATGTTAAAATATCAACAGCATATTATTGGACTGCTTAAACAGAAAATTTGATTCCTGACTGTGTGGAAAATAAAGATTTACAGGATTTAATGCACTCTGCTGAACAAGTTGGAAAACATACTTTGCAATGTGGTTTTGATTCTTTAGAGGCCTCTTGCGGGGCTGCCGTTACTGGGACTGTGCTTAGGAAGGCATGCTTGGCTTAAGGAGCAATCTTTGCCTGATCATGTTAAAGCTAAATTGCTGGATGCTCCTTTAAATCAGGACTGCCTGTTTGACAATAAGGCTGAAGAAGTTCTAAAAAAGATGGAAAATAAAGCTAAATCTATGCAAACTGTTAAAGATTTTTTACAAGTGCAACCTCCACTGGCCTAAGAAGAATTGGTCCTTTCCAGCCCTATCCAGATCCTCTCAAACCAAACCCAGACACAGCAAAAAACCCAGGTTTCAGTCCCAGGGGACTCTCAGAACTAAGCAGTGGGGGGGGGGCCTCCACTTCCAAATCTGGAAATAACAAGACACCCCCTATAGTAAACAGTGTCAATGACTTCCTTTTAAAATTACCAAGCACTTATCTTTTAACCGCCCCTTTGGGGGGAAAGATTGCTCTTCATGCAAAGAACTGGGAACTCGTAACCCAGGATAAATGGGTTTTAAATATAGTGTCCCAGGGATACAGATTTCATTTCCACACGTTGCCAACACCAAATGGGTGGCCAGACCTGCCCCCAAATCAGTAGTCAGAGGCTTAAAAACAAGTACTTTCCCTGATAAGCATGGGGGCTATTAAACTGGTACCAGAAGAGGAAAAGGGACAAGGTTTCTATTCCAGGCTTTTTCTGGTACCCAGAAAAGACAAATCATGGCGTCCAATCCTGGACCTGTCTACTCTAAACACCTTTCTGGAGATTCCAAAATTCAAGATGCTGACTCTTCACCAGTTACTTCCTATGCTAGGCAAAGACGCCTGGTTGGCAACTCTAGATTTAAAAGAAGCATGCCTGCACAGCCCAATCAGGGAATCTTGCAGAAGATACCTAGGCTTCAAAGCAGGCTACTTGCATCATCAGTTCTCTGCACTGCCCTTTGGCTTGTCTACTGTGCCCAGGGTATTCACAAAGTGCCTGGCTCCAGTTATTGCATTTTGCAGATAAAGAAATATTAAAATATATCCATACCCGGACGATTGTCTAATTCAGGCAGAAAACCAGGGCATACTTCTAAATCATCTGGCATTTGTAAAAAGGGTTCTAACTTGTTTGGGGTACACCATAAACAAAAATAAATCACAACTGGTACCCTGTCAACAGATTACATTCCTGGGTGCAAGCTTGAATATAACTGCCCAGGTGGCTAGCCTCATGCCAGAGAAGCAAATTCATTTGGTAACTTACTTCAAACAAGTGGCCACAAAAACCCTGATATCTGCAAGACAAATACTGCAAGCCTTGGGGTTCATGGCCTCCTGTATTCTTCTAATTCCATATGCAAGACTGCATATGAGGAAACTACAGTGGTATCTAAAAAGTGTATGGAGTCAACATTGTTACAGCCTGGAAACAATGATTCCTATCATACCTTGCCTACACCTGGAATTCCTATGGTGGGCAGAGGCCCGCCACCAAAACATTGGACTGCCATTCACACTACCCCCTGCAACCCAAACCCTAACTACAGATGCATCAAACTATGCATGGGGGGCTCACCTAGCAGGGAAATGCATTCAGGGCAAATGGAACCCAAATCAATTGCACCTACATATCAATCAGAAAGAAATGTTAGTTGTACAGAATGCTCTGACAGCCTTCAAGGACTACATTCTTTCAGGACAACTAATGGTAAAGACGGACAACACCATGGTTATGTGGTACATAAACAAGCAGGGGGTTACACATTCCTACCCCCTATGCAGATTAGCCATGGCATTGTGGAACACAGCCTTGAGCTACCAAGTGCATCTACAAGCTCAGCTTCTGCTAGGAAAATTGAATACACTGGCAAACAGACTAAGCAGAAACCTCATGGACCCACACGAGTGAAAACTGGAACCATGGATTTTCACCATGTTGACAAGCGAATGGGGGAGCCCAGACATAGATCTATTTGCCTCCCCCCAGAACTACCAGTTGGACAAGGACTCCCCACAGACAAGCTTGGAAAGTGGATGCTCTGTCCTTCAGCTGGAAACACCTATCAGTCTATGCCTTTCCCCCTCTGCCTCTGCTCTCCAAAGTTCTACTAAAAGTCAAACAGGACAAACCAAGGATGATTTTGATTGCTCCAGACTGGCTGCGCCAACACTGGTACCCCCTCCTGCGCAGTGTGTCGGAAAATATCTCTATGGCACCTGCCTCAGACCCCTTCCCTGCTGTTTCAGCAGGAGAACCAAATTCTGCACCCTCAGCTTCCAACATTGAACCTTGCAGCCTGGTTAATCACTTAAATTCACCCTTATCCCTCGGCAAACCTGTGATGGAGGTCATCTTGGAGTCGAGGAGACCTAGTACTAGAAAATCTTATGCTGACAAATGGAAAAGATTCTGTGCCTGGAACCAATCTTTAGGGATGAGCACAGCAGTGCCCAATTTACCTCAGATTTTGCAATATTCAATTGAGATGCTTCTCATGGGCCTGTCTTTTTCCTCCATTAAAATCTACGCCTCAGCTATTTCAGGTCACTATAACACAGAACCACCCCTCTTCTCTCATTGTCTGCTCTAGCAGTGTCTCAGAGGGGCAAAAAACTTGAGACCACCCAAGAGAGCTCCTACCCCTGCCTGGGACTTTAACTTTGTTTTGGAGAAACTCACTCTACCTCCTTTCGAGCCAGCTGCTACTGCAGACTTAAAATTTCTTTCTTGGAAAACAGCGTTCCTTTTAGCAATCACTTCAGCTAGAAGGATATCTGAATTACAGGCCCTTATGGCAGTGTAGCCTTTCATCATCTTTCATGCAGACAGGGTATCTCTCAGGACCAATCCATCCTTCATGCTCAAGGTGGTTTCCAGTGTGGCTCTTAATCAGTCCATTCATTTGCCAACCTTCTTCCCCAATCCACAGAACAAAGGGGAACGAATTCTGCATTCCTTGGATGTGCACAAACAACTAAGATTCTACTTGGACAGGACTAAATCTCGAAGAAAATCTGAACAATTGCTGTTAGCATTTGCTGCAGAGGCAGAGGGGAAGGCTATTTCAAAACGAGCCATTTCTAAATGGATAAGCCATTGCATTCATTCTGCTATAAGCACCATTGAAAACCTATCCCCCAGGGGGATCAGATCTCATTCTACCAGGGCTGCATCTACTTCTGCAGCCTTTCTCAGAGGCGTTCCTACCAGGGATATCCTAGAAGCTGCTACCTGGAGTTCTGTACATACTTTCACCAAGCACTATCATTTACCAATTTTCTCTAAATCCAGAGATGGCTTTGCTACTGCTGTCTTGCAGGGCCTTATAGCTGTATAAACTCCTCCTCCCAACCATAGCTTTGGGAATCTACCCAAATGTAATGACTGCAGCAGTGAAACATGAAGAACATTGTACAGTTGTGTACACTTACCATAAATGTAGATGTTCAAGTGTATTCACTGTTGCAGTCTTGGTTACCCTTCCTCCAGCCCCCTAGTTTTTTCTGGCTATACCTCTCCTTTCCTTTATTATGCTTAAAAGCCTTTTTGGTGTATTTGCTTGTGGCTGGAGGTATACTGTTGTGTTTTTGTGTTTATTTGCTCCCCATTAGGGGGGCACCTGACATCTGGGGCAAGAAAAAACTGATGTAATTGCGTCGGCATGTTTTATACCCCTGACAACCTGACGTCATGGAAGAAGGGACAGCAACCAAAACAGGACCCTAGACTTTGTTAATCAGGCTGACTGAGGGCAACCTGCCAGCAGATTACCCAAATGTAATGACTGCAACAGTGAATTCACTCAAACATCTACATTTATGGTAAGTGTACACAACTGTACTTTCTGGCAGTAACTTATCCAATATTACCTTCTCCATTATTTTTCCACAACAAGAAAGTAGACTTAAGGCTCTGTATGACTCTGGGTTTGTCCCACTCCCCTTTCCCTTAAAGACTGATTTAAATAAGTGCATGTCTCCAATCTTGAGGACTCTCCCCGTATTTATATGATCTAGTGAGTAATAGATGTAATGGTACCATAAGTAGAGTTCTCAGATCATTGTTACTAATTCCATCTCCTCCCTGTGCTTTGGATCCAGTTTGCACAGTTCTTTTTCAATATAATCTAATTTGATTCCAGTATCTAGGGTTACTTAGATGTCACTAGGACAAGTTATCGCCACTTTGGTGGAGTCAAACTGTTTTGCATAAGATTTTGTAAATAAATCTGTACTCTGTGTCTGAGAGTGCATTTTAGAGTCTGCACACAGTTTATCAGTTTGTGTGTCGTTACTCCTTCTACATCTTCTCTATCTATAAAAAGGTTTCCTATTATGCTCAATATCTTTATATAACTTTTCTTCAAATTTTTTTTTCATCCTGTCTCACTATGCTTAATCTGTTTGTCCTGGTTGCTTGCTTCATTTTTCTAAGTTGTAGTTCGACTTCTCTTCCATTTCTTATATTTTTTGTGTCTCACCTTAATCAGCTATCTTCTTACAGAAATATATCCATCTGTTGTATGCCTACATCCTGATAAGCATTTTTATTTATTTTTTGCACTCAGTTTCTCTTTCAAAACTTTCCACATTCCATCTGTTGTTTTTCCACTGAACACCTCACTCCAATTAGTTTTACATAGTGGCTATTTTGCTTCCATATAATCTGTAATTAACCTTCTGTGCATTGGTTCATAGGTTCATACTAGGCTATCTGCCCTAGGGCATTTATAAGCCTAGCCAGAGTGTGTGTGGTTTTCGCCACCCCTTGGAATGAGAATACTATGCCCATTTAGGGTTTAGTTTACTGTACCTCTGTCTAGTAGTGACGCAGGGATGACCCCTGGGGTGAACCTACGATCTCCCATCCACTTGTCAAGATTTCTCTTGAAGAGAGTCAGTGAGGGGGCTCTGCCTAACATCGACTGGGATTCTGTTTCAGTGTGTAGGGAGCCTCTGAGTTATGAATCTGTCCCTCCAGCACGTCCTATTTATTTCTGTGTTGAGGTTCAAATCTCTCGCTCTCGTGGCTCTGGTGGATTTTTATTTTCTGAGGTGGAGCATGTCCATTAATTCCGGATTGGACATGGCCTTGTACGTCAGGCATAGATCGCCTCTGAGTAGGCATTATGCGACTGAATAGAGCTGGAGTTTCTTCAGCCGGGCAGCATATGACATATGTTTGAGACCCTTGATCCTCTTGGTGAGGTACTTTTGGGGTCTTTCTAACTGCTGCAGGTGAAGGGTAAGGTACATCCCAAATGGGGCATTGTACTCAATTATGGGCCTGATAAGGGAAGAGTATAGGGGCACAATGACCTCTCTTGATCTAGATGTGAATCCTTTCATGATAAGGTGGGCAATATAGAAGGTCTTCCTAACCACTTTGGCAATGTGAGTGTCGAATGAGAGGTTACTGTCAACTTGGGTCCCTAGGTCCCTGATTGCTACTTCCGTACTTAATGGATTACCACCTGTGTGGTAATTTGTGGGTACTTTGTTTTTCCCAAAGGGTATGACTATACATTTTTTGGCGTTCAGTTTAAGGCCATGGCTCTGGCACCAGTTATCCGTTTCTATGAGGCCTTTCTGAAGGATGCTTGTGTCCGCTGGAGTATCGATTATGGCACCCAGTTTGCAGTCATCTGCTAACTTTGTCAGCCACAATTCTCCTATGTTTGCTTGCACCTCGGAAAAATAAATGCCGAACAAGAGGGGTCGCAGGACCGAGCCCTGTGGGACACCGCTTGTGACTGGCTTAGAGTCTGACATGGCTCCAGCAATTCTGACCTTGTGGGTTCTGTCCTTGAGCCAGTTTGCAACCCATCTTATGGCATATGGGTTTACATTTAAGCTGGTGAGCTTGTCTGTGATGCCCGAGTGGGATATTGTGTCGAAGGCTTTTGCAAGGTCGGGGTAGGCTGTGTGAACTGCCTTACCCTCATCAGTGGCCTTAGTGACTGTTTCAAAAAAGTTGACCAGGTTCAAAAGGCAGGATCTGCCCTTGACAAAGCCGAAATTGGGTAGGATCCAGTGTCTGTAGGTCCCCAATGTCTGTTTGAGTTCCATAATGATCCTCTCCATAGCTTTGCAGACCAGGCTCGTCAAGCTTATGGGACGGTAATTACCAGGGTCCATAGAAGCACCTCCTTTGTGGAGTGGGACCACTGTTGCTGTACGCCATTCTTTGGGTACGTATCCTGTAGTAAGGCTAAGATTAAACAGCAGCCTTATGTGCGGGTTTAGTTCCTCTTGGAGTTCATGTAGCACGCAACCAGGGAACACCGTCTGGTCCCATTGATGCTGTGTTTTTAGCTTTGGAGAGGGCGGCTCTCACCTGGGCATCTGAGATGTCAGGGAGGCTACACTCTGCTGGGATAGATATTTCTCCTTTTGGGGGGGAGAAATTTGCACTGAACCTGTCTGCCAGTATGTTGGCAATGTCTGTGGGTTCAGTGTATTTTTTGTCATTTTGGACTAATTCTGAGCATATCTGGAAGTTTCCACCCAGGTTTCTAACATAACTAAAGAAGGCCTTGTGATTGTCTTTAGTGTCTTTTGCAATTTTTCTCTCAAAGTTGGCCTTGGATGATTTTATGAGTGATTGTAGTTTTTTGCTAGTACTGATCAGAGACGCCTTCCCTTTTAGGGATTTTGCTCTGTCATGTAGTAGCTTCCTCCTCCTGTTGTAAAGCTTGTTTATGGCTGGGGTCCACCAGGCAGGATGCCTGCCTTTGGGGGAATGGGTCTTGGTTTTATTTGGGATTGCATGATCCATGCATTCTTGAAGGTGTCCGTAGAAAGCGTTTATAAAGGATTCAGCAGTGTGGGCTGTGGTTTCCACTGGCCCGTGGGCCTTGAAGGATACCACTTCAGTCTTAAGAAGTGTGAAGTCAGCGTTTGAGAAATTTTTCACTGTGGTCTTTTGTGCTGGGGGTGGGGGCGGGATGTGGATTTCCAGTGAGATTAATTTATGGTCTGATCTCACCAATGAGGGGTATACTTCCAGTGTGGAGCATTGTGTCCCCATGTTTGTGATGATCAGGTCTAGTATATTATCTCCTCTTGTGGGAGTGGTGACTAGTTGTTCCATCGCATTTGAGTTTATGAATTCTAGGAACCTTTGGGCTAGGGTGTTGGGGCTTGAGTAATGCTCCCAGTCGATGTTTGGGTAGTTGAAGTCTCCCAATATGATGGTATTTGGAGAGACATTCATACTCTCCAGTGTCTTCAGGAAGGCTGAGTGGGGTTCCTGAGTTTGAAAGGGTGGTCTGTAGCATGCTACAAACTGTAGGGCAGTTTTGCCTATGGTTAGTTGCACATGGATGGACTCTGAAGCTTCGTGCGTTGCCGCTAACCTGGAGTTGTGGGTATCTTTGAATATGGATACTCCCCCTCCTTTTGTGGTTCAGTCCAAGTTTTGGGGCCGAAAAGCATGATATGAGGTATAGCCTGGTAGTGCTGGGGTGCTCTTAGGAGCTTTGAACCAGGTTTCAGTTACTGCACAGGCATCGATGTTCTCCATACTGAGGAGGGCTTCGAGTGCGTGCATTTTGAGGTTTAGACTTCTAGCGTTGAGCAGCATTACCCTTAGTTTTTCATTGGTGATTTAGGTTTCAGTTTGGCAGAATTATCTAGCAACAAGTTACCTTTATAATCCCATGATCACTGCACATCAGCAATGGTAAAACTTGAAGTAACAGTAATTTCTTTAGGAACACAAACAATGTCTAGTATGTTGCATCCCCTGGTAAGTTTTTTACAATCTGAAGCAGTTGTTGTTCCTGAATATATGTTGTGAATAATATGTTAAGTTGTCAATCTCGCCTTCATTCTTGCTGGATGGGTTCGGAGCCGATCCTCGGCTCCGACTCGGCACCTGCTTTAGCTTGAGAACTCCTTTTACCAGCTCGAGGCAACCCTATATCCCATGATGCAAGGCGGAACTACCCCAGATCTCGTTTGCCGCTTAGCGTAAGAGGTCTCCTTCGCCAGCTGAGGTAAGTAATTTTCTTGTCAAAAGAGAAAAAGCTTAGTTAAGGTTTTATTTCCCCCTTGTTTCCATTTTTATAGTCTGTAGTGTGTTACAGCCCACCCTATTCCCTTATATTTCAAAACTTTTTATTTCCTTTAGTATAAAAGTTTAGTTAGGCCTGAACCCCATTGGTTAATCCCTACCTGTGTGTTGTGTGTTAGGGGATTAATTGTGTGTGTTTGTTGGGGTTTGTGTGTGACTTCCTCCTAGGATAATGTCTAAGGAAGGCAAGGTCTCAGGCTTCAAGAAGTGTGACTCGTGCTGTCAGAAAATGTCTCTGACAGACGGTCACACTTCTTGTGTTTACTGCCTGGGGCCTTTGCACCTGCAGGACTCCTGTGCTTTGTGTCACTCTTTTAGCCAGAGAGTCCTGCAGGAACGGAGGAATAAGCTAATCCTCCGTGGCTTACTTAAGCCAGAAGGTTCTCCCTCTAAAACAGGGTCTGGGAAACCTTCTAAGCCACCGAGCTCAGGCTTCAGTATCCAAGCCTCCTCCGGTGGCTCCGGCTCCGTCGGGCGAGATCGGCTCCGGCTGGAACCGATCTATCTGCTTCGAAAGTAATGGGTTCGGCACCGACTGGTTCCGACACCCGGTCTACTGTGGCCTTGTCGGCTCCGGCTGGAGCCGACACCTTATCCAGCATCGGAGCCGAAACCTTCGCTCCATCTGGAATTCAGGGACTTCGGCTCCGATGACTTCGTCCCGAAGAGATCTCGGTCCCCTTTGCAGAGTATCCACTCGGCTCCGGGGTCTCCTCTTTTGTCGGAGCGGAGCCATCGGAGCCGATCTTTGAGATCTTCCAGGCTGTCTGACCACGACTTAGAGAGGGTGGTAAGCAGGCTGTTGAAGTCGCAGGCACTGGTCCAAATGCTCCATAGCCCGTCTCAACAGACTTCGGCTATTGTCTCACCCTTGAACTTCCTCCTCCGACTCCACACCAGAGTTCGGAGCCGGAGCTTCTCGGGACAGCAACTGTTTCGGCGCCGGAGGCGATACATCCTTCGGCTACGTCGTCCTCGGCTCCGATCTCCTCCTTGAGGCCTTCCTTGGAGGGATCCGGTCGTCGGGTTTCCCTTGTCGGCTCCGAGGGGGCTAGTGGCATCGGACCCTTGTCCGACCCGCTCTCCCTCTCGGGGCTTCGGCTTTGGTAAGCTCGGCACCGACATCGGCCTCGGAGCCTTCCCTCTCAGTGGAGCCAGGAATTCCTGTATCCTCGGATCGGGGATATTCCGGCCTCCCGTGGAGGGGGGCCTTTGAGGCGATGAGGAGTGTCCTGGCCTCTGAGCCAGGTCAACGGTCCATCCCTCTAGCTCGTCCCTCTTCAGTGCCTGTAGACGCCTCTTGCCAGCCTCTTGCTCTCAGGCCCAGGGATCCATCGCCCCAGGTTTCCCCATTGGGAATTTCCTCCTCTTCCGAAGTTTCTCCTGATCCAGCAGGTGAACCCCCTCGGAAGAGGACGTGTAAGAGGAAACACACAGACTCCCCCGAGTCTACTACATCGGATACCGACTTAGATGAGTCGGAGGGTTCCCCACGATCGATCCCCCTCTGAGGATGTCTCCTTTTCAGACATCCTTGAGCTCCTCAAACAGAGGGGAATTGGCCATCCATTGATCCCTCCGAGGATGAGTCGGTATACCTGGAGGCTTTGGATCCCGACCCTCCACCTCCTGGGTGTCTCCGCCTTCGACCCACTTATGCAGGTAGTGGCTCGGAAGGCGTGGCTCCAGATTCTGTGGAACCTGTCCCCAGGAGACCATCCAAATTTATCACGGCCCCTACGGACAAACAGTTTCTTTCCAAGGCGTCTCTGTGGATGCTATGGTGGTGGCGGCCACTAAGAAGGAACTGGCGGATCCTTCAGTACCTGTCCATCCTCCTAACAAGGATTCTAGGACCATGGACAGGTATGGAAAGCGGATGTTTTCTTCAGCGACCTTTGCTATGCGTTCGCTGAACTACCTTTGTCACTTCACCAGGCTTCAAAGGGATATTCTCAAGGAACTGGGTGAAGTGGTCCAGGATCCTTCTGCTGCTGGGGCTCAAGAAAAGATTGCCTCACAGCTAGCAATCCTGAATTCCCTATCCAACTCCTCCATGCGGCTCATATCCTATGCGGCCGATGGAGCGAGCAGGGCCGCAGGCACAGGAGTTGCTCTTAGACGCCAAGCCTGGATGCGGCTTTGTAATTTTGCGGACCCCTTTAAGGCGTCCTTCACCAATACCCCCTTTGATGGTTCGGCTTTGTTCGGACCTCAGGTGAAGGATACCTTGACCAGGTGTGAGCAGGACGGTAAAACTCTTTCTGCCGTTGGAGTCCATTTTTCCACTCCTTCTAGACCATATCCCAAGGGTCAGAAGGGGGGGGAGATGTGGTTCCGCAAAGCCCAAGGAGCTACACTGGACACACGTGGTCAGTTTACCCCCAGAGGCAGAGGGGGTAACAACAATAGACGCCCTAGAGGCGGGGGGTCCTCAGAACCAGGGCAACAGGGAGTCTCTTCCTGAGAAGCCCTTTCAGCATCCCTGAGGTGTTGCCCGACTGTCCACCCTTGGAGGCAGTCGGGGGAAGGATTTCGCTGTACCCAGTAGCCTGGCAATCCCTATCACAAGATATGTGGGTACAGTCGATCATATCCGAGGGTTACAAAATCCACTTCGAAAGGTATCCCGGACCTCAACAATCCCTTCCAGACATCTCACCCGGTCAAAGGGATTTGGCAGAACAGGAGGTTTCAAAGCTCCTAGAAAAAAGAGCCGTCCAGACTGTGCCGGCAGACCAGGTAGGATCCGGCGTCTACTCGAGATTCTTTTTGGTCCCCAAAAGGACGGGAGATTGGAGACCAATATTAGACCTGAGCAGTCTAAACAGATTTGTCAAGAAGGCAAGATTCCGGATGGTCACGCTTCAGTCCATTCTGCCCTTTCTGGGCAAGGACAACTGGATGTGCTCTATAGACCTTCAGGACGCGTACTATCACATAAAGATTCACAGGCTCCAGAAGGTTTGTCCGCTTCGGCTAGGGACCAGTCATTACCAATTAAGAGCCCTGCCCTTTGGCCTCACTTCAGCCCCAGAGTGTTCACCAAATGCATGGCAGTGGTCACAGCTCATCTGAGACGTCAAGGATTCCAGGTGTTTCCTTATTTGGACGACTGGCTCCTCTCCGCCACCACCAGGTGTCAGCTTCTTCAGACCAGAGACTACACTCTACAGCTTTGCAGGAGTTTGGGAATTTCAGTAAATTTCGAAAAATCTTCTCTGCTGCCTTGCCAATCTATCACCTTTATAGGCGCAGAATTAAACACCGTCAAAATGTTAGCCAGACTAACAGATCAAAGAATTCTGGACATCCAAAAATTCGTTCGGATTTTATTGCAGAGCAACAAGGTCAAAGCCAGATTTATACTGAAGGTTCTAGGCCTTATGGCTGCGGCCATTGTTCTACTACCACTGGCTCGCTTCCACATGTGTCTTCTGCAATGGATGCTATTCACGCAGTGGTCGTACCACAGTCTCCTGATGAGGCACGAAATCTTAGTCACACAGTCGTGCAGAACTCATCTGAATTGGTGGATATCTTCCCCTCTTCTTCATCAGGGCCGACCCTTTGTTTCCCTTCCTCCAGTTGCCACAGTCACTACGGATGCCTCTCTGATCGGGTGGGGGGGGCATTATCAGGGCAGGATGGTCCACGGGACGTGGCAACCCATAGAATACCATCTGCACATAAATGTCCTGGAGATGAGAGCGGTGCTTTTAACGTTGCAGGCCCTCAACGACTTTCTTCCCACGGGGACTATTGCAGTGCAAACGGACAACATGTCCGTGGTCTGGTACATCAACAAGCAGGGAAGGACCAGGTCCTATCCGTTGTGTCGAGAAGCTCTCAGACTTTGGCAATGGGCAATCTCCTCTCATTGGTTTCTGATAGCAACGCACATCCCCGGCAGGTCCAACCTCTTGGCGGACAGGCTGAGCAGATCCATTCTGATGCCTCACGAGTGGTCTCTCAATCAATCTGTAGTGGATCAGATTTTTCTGCAGTGGGGCACTCCTTGTTGCGATCTTTTTGCTACTCCTCAAAACAACAAGTGCCCCGATTATTTCACCCTCTTTCCCCTTCCAGGCCAACCCCTGAGAAACTCTCTAACCCAGGATTGGCCCCGGGGACTTCTGTACGCTTTTCCTCCTTTTCCCTTGATTCCACAAGTCATTCAGAAATCCACCGTTTTGAGAGCCAAGTTGATTCTCATTGCCCCTTATTGGCCTCGACAAATTTGGTTTCCGTCTCTGCATCATCACCTTCTGGTGCAGCCCTGGCATCTGGACCCAGTTCCGGATCTCTTGATCCACCAGTCGGGTCAGCAGCACCGGGCCATTCATTCTCTCAACCTCACTGCTTGGTTGCTCCACTTCCTGATCTCTGACTCCGTCAGAGACATCTTAGTGTCTTCCTTAAAGTCGTCCACTAGGACTGTTTATGCTAGCAAGTGGCGACGTTTTTCTATTTGGACAAATTCCAGGAATATTGATCCCTTTACTGCTCCTGTACATTCTGTTTTAGATTTCCTGGCGGAGGTTTTTCATTCAGGATCCTCGTCATCTACAGTTAAAGTACAACTGGCTGCTATTTCCAAGTATCATGTTGGCTTGCATGACAATAACATTATGTCTCATAGATTATGCAAGGCCTTTCTGAGAGGAGTTTTTCTCCTAAAGCCGCCTATAAAGCATCCTCCTCCGCAATGGGATCTAAACTTAATGTTGGCATCCTTGATACTACCTCCCTTCGAACCGTCTGCTTCATGTTCTTTGAAGTTATTGACCTGGAAAACTATATTCTTACTGGCTGTCACTTCAGCAAAAAGGGTTTCCGAGATTCAACCTCTCTGCATTCGTTCCCCTTACTTGGTTTTTCATAAGGACAGGGTATCATTAAGAACAAACCCTTCCTTTCTCCCCAAAGTTGTGTCTCAAACCAATATTAACCAATCTATAGATCTACCAGTCTTCTTCCCAAACTATTCCGACAGAGCTGAACAGAAGCTTCATTTTTTGGATGTCCATCGTCAGCTCAGGTACTGTTTGCATAGAACTAAACAATTCAGAAAATCGGACCAGTTATTTGTCTCCTATGCAGAAAACAGGATAGGTCTTCCAGTTTCTAAAGTGACCTTATCCAGATGGTTGACTTCCACCATTTCCTTTGTGTACTCTCTCAGGGGCAAGCAGCTATCTTCTAAACCAAAAGCACACTCAACCAGGAGTCTATCCACTTCTGCAGCCTTTCAGGATAGACTACCCATTGATACTATTTGTGCAGCAGCTACTTGGGCCACGCCTCATACCTTTGTCTCTCATTACAAGTTGGACTTGGCCTCCAGAGATAGGGCCAGTTTTGGTTCCACAGTTCTGAAGAGTCTGTTCCATTGAGCCACCCGGGATACAGGTGCTAGGGACGCAGTCCCATCCAGCAAGAATGAAGGCGAGATTGACAACTTAACATTTAGAAGTTATGTACCTACCCTAACGTTCCATGTTAGTTGTCTTCTCTCGCCTTCTTTCTTGCGTCCCTCCCTCCTACCCCCTGGCCTGGACAGATCTTGAAGAGTTCCTATCAGGTTGTTTCCTCTTGAGCCTTCATATCAGGATTCTTTTTATGAACTTGTTTTCCTAATTATGTTAGGTTAGTCCTTAGCAGGGTAGGTTAGCTGCCAAACGAGATCTGAGGTAGTTCCGCCTTGCATCATGGGATATAGGGTTGCCTCGAGCTGGTGAAAGGAGTTCTCAAGCTAAAGCAAGTGCTGAGTCGGAGCCGAGGATCGGCTCCGAACCCATCCAGCAAGAAAGAAGGCGAGAGAAGACAACTAACATGGAACGTTATGGTAGGTACATAACTTCTAATTCCTTACTAACGTTGTTGAATCAATATTATTCCGGTCTGTTTCTTGTAAGTTTAAGTCCCCAGCTAATATTTTTCTTCCCTCCTGTGTTTCATGCAAGAAATGTATGAATTCCTCTAGGTCATCTGCACTTTGACTTTGGTGGTCTATACACTCCAACATTTGTTATATGTTCCATGTTGTCTTTATTGTCACAGTTACACAGCCTATAATTCTGGTGTTATTATTGAACATGTAATAATCACAGGTCTCATAACTATCTTTAATCCCTATCGTAACACCTTCACCTGATTTTTTGTTAGAATGTCTGTTACAGTAAAAACGTTTATACCCTTGCAGAACTGGTTTCCCGTCATTGTCCTTTAACCATGTTTCACAAACAATAACAATCCTGTGGGAACATAGCAAATTTTCAAATTAAATAATTTTATTATTAATGCTCCTAGTATTCGCAGCCATCAGAGATGCATCAAATGTTGCTATCTGTGAACTGTTAAATGTTCGACCTGGCAAAAATCCTGCGTAGTGTTTGTCAAATATTACAAAATATCTGCTGCAAAAATTCTCTTCCCTGTCCTTGACAAATGCACAGCATCCTGTCTGAGCACGTGTGTGCCCAAAACTAGGCTTGGATGCTCTACACAATTCCATTTTTTTAAAACAGGACATTTTTCCATGTAGGTATTTACCCAAAAAATATTTTCATTCACAGTGACCTGACTATCCTTTTGTATAGGTGAATTGTGAAAAATACGTCCTAACACCAGCACAAGGTATGCGATCTAAGAGAGCTGTCATTTCCTTACTAAGTCAGAGAATCCGTGCAGATGACATAATTTGTACTGTTGTGTTAGCGTTTACCTTAAAGACAAAACAGATTTTCCTCTCTTTCAGTGGTATTTATTACACATGTGTGGGAGCCTCATGGAAAGTACCAGGGAGACTCTCAGAACTAAGGAATGCATAAGCTTATATACTAGTAATACTGTTGACAATACAAAAATATAAACTGGACCAATTAGATCAGTACAAAAGACAGTTAACCAATCAGTGGTTTACCCGTAGGTTTAAAGCAGTTCACATTACTATATCTCTAGGTAGAAAAAGAAAATCGGATGCACTTCAATATAAGGCACATTTCCTGCTTTCAAGCAGGCTCTTGTTTTTAAATCCTTTTCCCACTATTCACAGTTTACTCAGAGTTCACAGTACAAAGTCCATCTTAATGCAAGCAGATTGTCACGTACTCAGTTTCCTTTAACACATGCTTTGGACGTTCATATTCTACAATCCCCCATTTGATGCTGTGTAAGCGTCACCATTTAATCTATCATACATTTGCCCCAAGTCTAACATGACCATGTGGCTGGTTCCTTCAGCATTGTCACGCATTTTTATTTCATCATCTATATTTATAGCTGCAGGCATATAAACCTTTGGCACCTTTTTAGTAGTTTTGAAAGACATTAATTTTAAAATTAATGCTTTGATTAAAAACACAGCAAGAAAGACAATAATAGCTAATATTGCGATCAATAGAATTAACTTCAGTAGTCCACCTCCCCAACCTGAAAACAGGTTGGTTAACCATGCCCATGTTGAGTTATCGGCCTCCTTGGCCTTAGAGAGTTCAGAGACTCTCTAAGTTCAAGATGACTTTCAATTTTGTGCTGATTGTCAGGAATAAATGTTCAGCACTCCTCCTGGATTAAAGCGCAAGTTCCACCTTTCGCTGCTAGGGTGAAGTTGAGAGCCATATGGTTTTGGAGGACTACAGCTCTTATAGCAGTCAGTTCATCAGTCACTAGTTCCAAAGCAGATAATGTGGCATTGCTTAGTGTTTCAAGCGGCTTGGACAGCTTTTTCTCAGTTCCCAAATTGATTTTACTGTTCCGTATGCTGGAATTATTCCAGCCCACAATATGATGTCATCACCCAAGTTCATTATCGGATAGTCCTTTAGTGCCAGCATGAACCAAATCATGATGATAAATCCATCAAGTGTCAACTTGGCCTACCAAATTGGCAGGCTTTTTGACCTCTTGAACTTTCCAAATTTTTCCTTGAGGTAAAGCAGAGACATGTCGGATAGCTGGGACTAAATAACCTAAGAAACTGCTACCAGACCAGTTTCCCGATAGCCATTTATATAGGCCTTTCTACCACATATAAAATACAATCCTTCTTCCAAGAGCATAGTGGAAATGTTTGCAGTAACATCATTATTGAACACTACTTGGGAGAATACATCATATAAATCTAACTTAAGTCGTGAGAGTTGTGAATAATTTGTCATTGTAGGGCTATTTTCAAAGATCCATACCTCTTTTGGCCCCAGCATCGTTCCAGTCGCATTACAGGTCTGCCAGTCTGAATAATTCTTGAATGGTGCAGATACGGAGGCCCACCACACTGAATAGGAAGTAGACCTATCCCGTGCCGTAACGTTAATTGACTGTAAGGCTGTGTAGTTCGTAACGGCACATACTCTCTGAATTGTTATAGTGCAATTACTTGAGCCGACTTTCTTCATTCCCTTTTGTTTTAGGCATAAAATGCCTTGCTGTCGATATGCCAAAGTCAGAGCTACAGTTCGATTTGAATGTATCTTTTTACACAGTCCCCCAGAAATGTTAGAGAGGATGGTGGAATAGTTTTCAGTAGGTAAAGGACTAGCTGTCATTGGCAGGCCGTCATGCGAAGTGGGAAGAGCTGCACAAATCCAGCAATCAGAAACGTTGAAGGTAAAAGCGTAATCATATTTGATGGCTTGATAGGTGTTGAAGGGTGGATGCCAAATAGCTCGCTTGGTTTGATGTGTCGATGGAGCAGGAAATAGAAATGGCCGCATTAAAAATAACAGTGCAACAAGAATGACCACTAGAATGGCTGTCCAATATTTTTGTGGAAATGGTTGTTGCACCTGTGTGGTCTCAGGAGTTTGAAGTTTTCCAAAAGGGTAGAAGTTAGGCATCATCAGGTACTGGAACAGTTCTACTTCGAGTAGCAATGGGAGGAGAATCTGGAGTTGAAAAAGGTAAAGGCTGTTGGTCTTCGGATGGCACAACTTTTTTGACATGTGAAATGTGGTTCCAGTTAGGAGATCATTGTAGGCGCACAGCAGATGATGTCAGAAGAACCAGAAAGGGCCCCTTCCAGCGCTGGTGGAGCACTGTTTTTCTAGAAAAGGACTTACCATATACCCAGTCACCTGATTGTAGAGCAGATGAGAGGAAAGGGTCTGGAAGATACTGAGCAGCTGCTACTTGTCAGTGGTGAAACTGTAAAAAGGAAACAAGATTTGCAGTACAAAAGAATATCATTATCAAATGCATCATATTTAGAAAGGGGTGGTGGTGTCATGGGCATACGCAGAGGGCGACCCACGAGAATTTCATGAGGAGAAAGACCCTTAGTAGGATGCGGTTGTGCTCGCATAGAAAGTAAGGCCAGTGGTAAGGCCTGTACCCAAGTTAAGCCCATTTCTGAAGTGACTTTAGAAAGTCTAGTTTTTAAGGTCTGATTCATTCGTTCAATAATACCTGATGCCTGTGGCCTATACGGGCAATGAAATTTCAAAGTGATGCCTAACATTGTACACAATGATTCAACTAACTGAGCAGTAAAATGCGTTCCACGGTCGGAGTATATTTGACAGGGAACACCAAAACGAGGCATCAGTTCATAACAATTTTTTTGCAACTGAAATAGCATCATTTTTAGCACATGGGTAGGCTTCTAAGCACCCTGAAAAAATGTCAACAGCAGTCAAAACATATTTAAAACGAGTACAAGGTGGGAGTTCAATAAAGTCCCACTGTAAGGCGCAAAATGGTCCCATTGGTTTTGGCACTGATTGAGCGGGAGCCATAGTGCTTTTTGAAATATTATGCTGTAAACAAATGGAGCAAGTGCTCAAAAAATGTTGCACAGAAGCAGAAAGTCCTGGGGCAAACCAGTCCTTTTGGATTTGTTTGATTAATGCTTGTACCCCTACATGAGCTGGCAAGTGATATGCTTTTATAAGAGAATTTAACATAGATATAGGGCAAATTAATCTGCCATCAGGATGTTGCCAAATTGAATCAGAGCGTTTGAAACAGTTTTGAGCCATCCATGCTTTTCTATCTGATTCCGATGCTTCGTTTTGTAAAGTTTTTAAAACAGTAGTATCAAAAGTAACGGTTTGTAAAATAGGCTGCAGAAATTGTCCCTGAACAGTCTGTGAAAGAGCAGCCTGTTTGGCAGCCCAGTCAGCCAAATTATTTCTCTTAGCTACTAGGGAGTCATTGGACTGGTGAGCTGCACACTTAGCAGCAATTTCAGAAGGTAGTAACAAATCCTGTAGTTGGTGATCAATGTACAGGTAATTTTTAATAGGTGCCCCAGAGGATGTCAAAAACCCTCTTTCCTTCCAAGGTACCTTTCTATAAGGTACCAAAATCATGAACAAACACCATGGGCGTAACGTGAATCAGTATAGATAGTAACAGATCTGTCTTTGGCCTTTTTACGTGCATGTGAAAGCGCCACAAATTCCGTGACTTGTGCGGAGGTGCCAGGTGGTAATTGTCTAGTTTGTAAGACTTCAGACGGCGAGCAGACTGACCATGCAGCCTGGAATTTACCAGAATTATTCGTAAGCAGGACCCATCCACGAAAAGAACTAAGTCAGGATTAAACAAAGGAACATCTTGCAAATCTAACCTGGGAGAAAGAACAGTGTTAACTACAAGCACACAGTCATGTGGTTCGCCCTCATCACTAGTTGGAATCAATGAAGCAGGGTTTAATGGTGGGCAACATGTAATTTGCATAGCAGGACTACTTAATAAACTTAACTCATATTTAGTGAGGCGAGCATTAGAAAGATACTGGGTTTTTGTTTTTAAGAGTGGTGCTTGCTCTGCATGAGGTACTTCTAGTATAGTATCATGTCCTAAAGTCAGTGGTGCCGCTATATTGATCGACAGCAGCAGCTGCCACCGCTCGCAAACAGGGTGGATAGCCAGAAGCAACAGGCTCCAACTGAGTGCTGTAATATGCTATAGGTCGATAGCCCCCCCATGCGCGCTTGCGCAAGCAAACCCAGGGCAGTCTTGTTTCTTTCACAACAGAAGAAAACAAATGGTTTAGAATAATCTGGGAGTCCCAGGGCAGGTGGGTTTATCAGTGACATTTTAATAGCCTGAAAAGCATTTTCATGTTCAGGGGACCAAGGCAGAGGATCTGTGACTTCCTTTTTTTAGAAGCTATAACAGAGGAGCTGAAATTTCTGAAAAATTGGGCACCCACGTCTACAATAACCTGCCAGGCCGAGGCACCACCTGAGTTGTCTGAGTTACAGCGTGAGATGCAGTCTGAATGGAGGTGATCCTCCTTGGAAGTATTTGACGTGAACGCTTAGAAATTGTGTGTCCCAGGTATTGTACCTTTTCTTGACAGAACTGCAGTTTAGATTTATTTACCTTAAAGCCTCGATCAGCTAAAAACTTTAAAACTAAAAGGGAATCCTCTATACAAGACTTAGTATCTTATGAAGCTATAAGAATATCGTTTACATATTGGACCAAAACTGAACATGGTGGTAACTGTAAATCTTGTATTTGTCTGTGCATTTCTCTAGAGAATAGGGTTGGAGATTCTACATATCCCTGGGGTAGTCTGGTCCAAGTATACTGTTGGCCCTGATAAGTGAATGCAAACAAATACTGACTATCAGAATGTACCGGAATAGAGAAGTAAGCTGATGAGATATCTATAACTGTAAAACAACGTGCTGTAGGTGGGATGCAGCTTAAAATCATAGCTGGGTTTGGTACGATTGGAAAAACAGGCAAAACAGCTTTATTGACTTCTCGCAAGTCTTGCACAAATCTGTAAGCTTGTTTTCCAGGTTTCCTTACTGGTAGTATTGAAGTATTACATGGGCTTGTTGTAGGTACTATGATTCCTTGCTGTACCAAAGCAGAAATGACTGGGGCAATACCAGATATAGCCTCAGTCGTCAAAGGGTACTGTGGTACCCGAGGTAACTTTGCCCCAGGCTTTAAGGTTATTTTTGCAGGAGTGGCTGAAGTCAGAAATCCAACCTCATTATCATGAGTGGTCCATAGATGTGAGGGTAATGAATTTAAATGCTTATTTTTATTGAGGTCAGACTGCATACATATTGTTTGCAGAGTGACGGTTTTGTCTAAAGTAGCCAGAATGCTATTTTGTTTATCTGAAGGTACTTGTAAATATACACCATCAGCTGTGCAGAAAATGGTTGCTCCCATTTTACAGAGCAAATCTCTCCCCAATAAATTTAAAGGTGCTGAGGGTCCTACTAAAAATGCATGATTGTCCTGTAAAGGTCCCAGCATTACTGGGACGGTTTCAGAATATTCAGTAGGGATACAGAGACACCTAACCCTCTAGTTGTGTTATTGGAGAGGGGGACATTTATTGCTGCTTCACCAACTGACATAGATTTAGTTGCTCCAGTATCAATTAAAAATGGGTATGGTTTATTTTTGACAAGCAACATAACATGCGGTCCATCTTGATCCACAGGAATGAAAGGGCACAACTGCTGTTGTCTTTATTTAGGGATCCTTCATTGTGATGGCTGCTGATTGGATGGGGTCCGATTAGAATTTCACTGAGGTGACGTATCAGTGGGTGAGGCAGGTTGTTCAGCCAGATACGGACATTCATTTCTCCAATGGCATACTTGGCCACAATTAAAACACTCTGTCTGATTATTGTAGCCTTGGGGTGGGGCTGATTGTGTTTCCTGCCAGTTTTGTCTATTTTGGTTTCCTGCCCCTTGGCGTCCACCTCTCTCTCTTCCCCGTCCTCGTCCTCCCTTTCCACGCTGCCTGAAGGCAGTACATATCTGAATCTGCGCCTTAACCAATTTTTCCTTTAATTCTTTTTTTTCCCTTGCTAAGTGGTCGGAGAGGTATTTTATTTGTGTGACCAATTCATGCAATCCAAGACTAGGCCAGTTTAAACATACTTCCTTTAACTTATCCTGTACTTGCGGGCATATCCCATCTATGAAGGCAGCCGACAATCCACTTTGTGCTGGCCTTTCAGTGGGTTCTGAGTAACCAGAATATGCCTCGAAGGCTTCAGTGAGACTATTTAAATACTCGTCCACAGGTTCGTCTTCTTTCTGAAGAACTGACTTGATTTTGGACCAGTTGGGTGTGGGTGAAACTGTTATTGTAATAGCATCTACTGTACGTTGTCTGACTGCTTCAAATCCATTATCTCCCTGTGCATCATGTTTTGGAATTGGAGTAGGGACATTAGCATGGTCCCAAATTCGTTTCATCAGATCAGCCGGCACGGAGAACTGAAGAACTGCCCTGACTTCTTCTATTGTAGGATTTTGTAGACTAATATGTCCCGCCAGCACACACTGGAACTTAGCTGGATTAGTACGGATGGACGGTAGTGATTTGGTAATGGCTTGAAAATCAACCGCCGGCCACACCCTTGGTACTACAACGGTCGTGGTTCCTGTGCATTTCTAGCATGAGCTGGGTTAGGTACCTCCCTCAGCGGTAACAATCTGTCGTCTGACGACTCCGACTCTGTGTTAAATTTATCTGGCCCAAAATATCCATCCCCACTGTCAATTATAGCAGGGAACTGGCCAAAATGTGTTTGTCGATGTAACCTCCCTTTTCCCTTATGATAGGGTTTAGATTTAAAGTACATTACAGCTTTTGTTTCCTTATGAGTCTTACTAAGAGTTCTTGGTCCCTCTTTTTTTATCGCTTGTTTCTGGATCAGATTCACTAGACTGACAGTCTGCAGCTTGTTCTCCATCCCTAGTGGTGGAATCTGACTGCTGTATTTCAGCTCTTTGTTGAGCGAGGGAGAGGCTGATACTGCGGTGGCGCAGTCGTTGGTGGGGAAACCAGACATTATCATCCTCTGACGATTCAGTTATTTGCAATTTAGCTAATTCCTTTATAGGATAAAGCCCCTTAAAGGGTGGGTCCTTCAAACATTTGCATTTGCTACATCTAAATTACTGGCAGTGTGTTGTAATTCCCTCAATTGCTCTTTTAGTTTTTGCTTATTATCCTTTAAACTACTGATAACCAAATATTTTTTCTCTTTCTTTCGCCTCTGTCATCCAATCATTAAATGCTGCCCAGCACAACCCTGGTATTCTTCTCCCTTTTTTCTTTAACTTTCCCTGGAGATTAAGCAAAATATTTTTTATTAAAACTGCCATTTTCTGGGAAGGCGAGTTTACCATAACCCTTAGTGAGGGCGATCCACTGACTTATAAACATTCAACTGTCCCGGGCCACACGAAAATTCATATAAGCAGCTGGTGTACCTCTTTCTGGCTCCTTTATGGTTCCCACAGTCGCTCCCATTTTCACACAATAAGCTATACTGTATTTTACAGATTTAGCTGTGACGTTTTGTAAGCGTCGTTTTCCCCACTCTCGTGTCTCCTTTCACTCATGTCGCCAGTTTTTCGTTTTATCCCACACTCATACTGCACAATCAATAGCAGAAAGAAAATACATGCCACTTACCTCAAAACGACTGAATAAGAGGAATTATTTTATTCCTGCAAAGTTATCAATACCAAATTGTAAAGCAGGCAAGTACAGGAAATGAAAGAAACACCGCAGAAACAGAAAATTCTGTCATGGGCCCTTTCACTAGCAGTATTTCTTTCAATCCCCAACTGCTGCAGCTGTTGTCAATTCAGATCCGAGTCACAGCACCAATTGTTGTGTTAGCTTTTACCTTAAAGAAAGACAAAACAGATTTTCCTCTCTTTCAGTGGTATTTATTACACACGTGTGGGAGCCTCATGGAAAGTACCAGGGAGACTCCCAGAACTAAGGAATGTATAAGCTTATATACTGGTAATACTGTTGACAGTACATAAGTATAAGCTGTACCAATTAGATCAGTACAAAAGACAATTAACCAATCAGTGGTTTACCCGTAGGCTTAAAGCAGTTCACATTACTATATCTCTAGGCAGAAAAAGAAAATCGGATGCACTTCCATATAAGGCACATTTCCTGCTTTCAAGCAGGCTCTTGTTTTTAAGTCCTTTTCCACTATTCACAGTTTACTTAGAGTTCACAGTACAAAGTCCATCTTAATGCAAGCAGATTGTCATGTACTCAGTTTGCTACAGTACCAACACGAATAAAAACATTTCCTTACTTTCTTACATTAAGGCATTCCAGAACTTGCCTCACATCTTTTATTTTTGCTCCTGTTAAGCATGACACTATTAGAAGTTAACTATTTTGTCTGCAAATATAAGTATCAGTTCCTCTAATAATTGAATCTCTAATTACAAGAATATATTTGCTGTCCATCTCTGAAGAATCTTCAGCTTCTAACACAGTAACATCTGCTCTATCAGTTGTTACGAAGGATAGATCCTCATCACCATTAGTCTTATTAATCCCATTGTTTTCATTGTGTATTAAATTCTCATCCAGCTGGCATTATACGTCCACAGCTTAAGCCATGTAGTCAACATCTGTCTTTCTCTTCTTTCTTCTTGCAGTAATGTTCTTTAATCCTTCCACGAACAGTTTTGATTTCTTCGTATTCACCTGCCCCTTCCCTCTTTTTTTCTACCTTCTCTTTTGGAAAAATTATGCATTTTTCCATAGACTGAAGGTTTACTGATAGAAAACTATTATCATTCCCTGTAACTTGTGTGTTACATAACGAGGTAGTGTCTTTTAGTACATATTCTCTTTCCTTTACAGTTATTAATCAGTTTTTTCTTCCGTGTTATTTCAGGTGAACTTTCTTTTTTGTTTCCTTCTAAACAAACCGGATCCTAAGATTGCTGAATACTTGCATCCAGAATTCCAGCTTTGTCAAGGGCATCTTCTTGTTTCATAGGGGTTGGAATCATCTTTGCAGAAAATAGTTGAGTCATTTACTAAATTTGTTCTATTTATTCTTTGCCTGACATTATTTATCTCACTAGACCAGTCATTAATATGTGAAACAGTTCTCCAAGCCATGCCAATTGCACAAGTGCAGTCATCATCATTAAGTCTAGATTTATTTCTAACAATGGTAAGCAAATCATCCAACTTTTTACACGAGGAACACAGATCTCATGTTATCAGCTGTTACCTTTAAATATGCATAGAATTTATTACACTGTACAAGATTTTTGTGGATTAGCAAATCATTAATTACATACTCATTTAAGAAATCCATACTCAGCTTCAAACAAATAAAATATTTAAAAGAAAAGAATAATGAGATGTACATAGTTTTGTGTGTTAAGTTAGTGGGTTTTAGGGAGTATTGGATGTGTGTGTATTATTGAGAGTTTTCAGTAAAACAAAAAGTCCTACAAGATGTGACATAGGCTCAAATGGAGATGACAAACAGTTGTATAAAAGATTAACCTGCCAGACAGTGCATGCATGTGACACAGAAGTTGGAGCTAGACACTTAACAGGAAAAGTTGTTATACATAAACTGTGGGAATAATAGTCTCCCAAGAATGATTTTCTATAATGTCTTTAAGCGTTACTGTGTCACAGATAAATCCAAAAAAAGAGTAGTGAAATATTGTGATGAAAGATGCTACCAGCCCTGCTAGCTGGAAGTTTTTAAATACTTGTGTCATTGGTGAATATCAAAATGATTTGTGCAAGATGCTTGCGTTACAAATGTATTAGAACTGTATGTTATGTATATCAAACTGCTTGTACAGACTTGTGTTTAAAAAGGCATTTGCAAAAGGCTTGTGTTTAAAATGGATCGACAGTGTGACCTGGAAAGGAACGTAAATGTACATGCACTGTTGTAACTGTTTAAATGTATATATATTTAACAGTGGAAACTGGGATACAGGAAGCTAATCTCAGTCTAGTAAATTTTAGAAAAATACCCAAAATTAAATTACTTTGACTAGGCCATAAAAGATGGTATCCTACAATTTTCAGTACAGCAACAGACACAGTGTCTGTACTAGGAAATTTTCTGTATTGTCTTTAGGGTGAATTAATTACTGGTCTTGAAAACATGAAGGAATTCAATTGTTTTATGACTTCCAGCATCTGCCAGAGATTTGAGGAGAAGATCTTGTCTGTGTATTTTTACAGGTAGATGCTAAATATTACCAGCTGCCATCAATGGTTGTTTTGGGCCTGGGAACTAAAAGTCAGATGGCAAGAAATATTCTGCAGGCTATTCAGGAGTAATATTTTAGATATTAATTTGAGAAGTCTGTTAGTGAGACATAGCAATTCTGCATTCCATCTTGGACCTAACAACAGCTAGAAGATCCACTCACCACATCTGCCTTGCTCTATTAGTAAGTTCTTAGATTATAGTATAATTTTCTTGGATATAGGCAGGAACGTATATAGTATATAGTAAAGCTTAATTTGCATGTTTTTTTTTTATTTGAACTGTCATGTAATGTTTTAAATATTTCATGTGGTTTTGAACTGTCACTGTGAATATATTTAGTGTTGTCTTGTCCTTTTATTATTATTAAATATATTTAAACCTTTCAGTGTGGTTGATCTGTGTAGAGATATTAAGGTTTTGAGAATAATTGCATATTTATTTGGTGACACTATGTGGGCTACTCCTAATAGCATTGTTTGCGGTCAAACTATAATTTGTGTTATTATTACACAGTAACATTGGACACCCTTTGTTAAGGGCCTTAAAGTAACTGATAAGGAGTGACTGGTGGCAGTAGTAACTGCCTTATAGTCTGGGCAGAAGGGGGCATAGCTAGTAAACCTGTGCCAGCCTTTCCCAGGTGTGTGTGTGTGTGTGTGTGCACACGTGTGTTTGTAAATCAAAGCTCAATGTGTGCGTGTGTCAGCTACTTGGGCAGAGACATGAAGCACTGGTTGGGTAGAGAGGGTGTTGGGGGTCTTGGCTTGGTCACTCAGCTGAGATCTCAACTGTCTAGCTCTGCCAGTGGGGAGTCTTTATTGGGGATCTGGAGAAAGAGTGAGAAACCAGCCCTGGACTGACTGTGGTCTCTGTGTGCTCTTAAGGGAAGTTGCACTGGATGCAAAGAGCTGCATCTGGAAATACTCTATGTACTTGTCATCCTCCCAGTGTACATCCCCCACTAGTGCCAGTGGTGAGGATCCTTGATTATGGTCCAGTGGTGGGTCTTCACATGTTGGTTGGCAGTGGTTGGATATCCACATCTCATATTGGCTGGCAGTGGTGGGATCACCACATCACATATTGGGATTCAGTGGTGTGGATATTGAACTCCTGTAGCCTGTAAACAATGGTCACTAAAGAAGGTGTTTGTACTCAAACAGCCACACGTTGAACATTCATACTTTCATATTACAATAGTTTTTTTATTTTTTGTTAGCTTAGTCAGGAAGAGGAGGCAAAGATGTCCACAGAGGATTATGGCAAGCCGAGATGTGCCAAGCCAAAGAACTGGGGCATGCCAACCTGACTAAAGGAGAAATGATTGCAGCCTTAACCACAGCTGCTTCACAGACAGGCACCCAAGAGGACAACCAGATTGGCATTGGCAATGTGTACAACTCTGAGAAAATGAACAGTTCAACTTTATCTCAGAGGACTTAAAAATCCATCTGGAGTTAGAGACTTGAACTGGAGGCAAAATGGTTAGAACTAGAATCAGCAAAGAGACTGTGGCATTTGGAGGCTGAAGAAAAGGAGAAACAGATGGCATTAGAATCAACAGAGAGACTGAGACGTTTGGAGGCTGGAGAAAATGAGAGGCAGAGGCAACATGAAAAGTAGATGCTGACTCTTTGCCAGGGTCATGGAGGTAATGGGTAAGGGAGTAACCAAACCCCAAAATCAATAAAGATCAGTAAATTGCTTACACAATTTACACAGGGTGGTAATTTGGATAGTTTTATTCATATGTTTGAAAGGGTGTCTTAACAGTATAATGTTGACCAAGGACTTTGGGTACAGTTCCTTACCCACTTACTCCATGGTAAAGCTGCAACTGCTTTTTCTAAATTGTCTGATGCTGATTGCTTAAATTATAATACTGTTAAAATTGTTTCAGTATTTTAAGTTAATACCTGAAGCTTATAGAAAAAAGTTTTGTGACCATAAACCCAAGACAGATGAAAGTATATGTGAATATATTGCTGAGTTAAGCACTTATTTTCATAGATGCACAAACCAAAAGACAGCTGGTTCACCCAAGCTAACACAGTGCTGAAAAGAAAATAAACTGTCTGTACAATCCAGCAATAAAAATTCTGTTAAAATCCAGAATTTAATGAAAAGAATGATAAAACAAAATAAGAACAAAAAAAAAAATAAAGTCCCTTGTCCAACGATAAGCGCTTTCGAATAGTTCTTCTTCAGATCGTATAATCAAATGGGACATTCATCTGTATATATAAGCCAGTCAAAATTATTCACCCAACGAGAATATCAGCACCAAGGTTCCAGCCAATCCATGTTTGGATTTCTCCGTCTGATTTGCATAAACCGGGTTAACAATCCCATTTTCTAAATGGATGCCTCACATAGCTTGCTAATGTTCAGTACTAATGAAATATGCAAAGTAGGTGATGTTAGTAACCAATAGCACTTCCAGAAGTAACGGATGAAGCAGCTAGCTTTCGTCCATACTTAGAAGCATGCCTCACACAAATGTATTGAAGTCGGAATATGCAAAATAGGTGAACTAAACAGCCAATAGTGGCTTCCAAATAACAGCAAAAGACAAATCTGCTAGCCTTCATGTATTCTTGTTGAAAAACTTGTCAAATAATCCGAAAAGCAGTTCTTTACATATTTCTATTATTCAATAAAGAAAAAATGGCACGAACAATAAATGGATGATCTAAATAACCAATAGTGGCTTCCAAGGAGCAGCAAAAAACAAATCTGCTGACTTTCATAAATTCCTATTATGAAACTTCTTTTCTTTGATGTAATTATCCCAAAAGAAGTTTTTCACATATATGATGTCCAATGATGGGGATGACAAAAAAATAATATATATAATAGTATGCATCGCTATCAATAAAAAATAGGCGATGTCATTACCAAAATTTCATTTCTCAAGACAGGAATAAAGCAGGACAATTACTAAGTGACAATAAATGTCAGGGCTCCATGTCTTGCATGGCCCCATTTGTACCTCGATAAATTCACATGGTGACTGCCTATAAGTTTTTCCTGAGAAGAGTATAGGTACGTTATTTCACTCTGCAAATTGCAGACTTCATTTCATCCATCCAAAGTCAGTATATATAAGATGTTATGTGATCCTATCTCGCCTACATTCAGTACTGATGGGCTCGGAGCCGATCCCTCGGCTCCGACTCGGCACGCTATGCTATAGAGCGAGGCCTCTTATTGGCTGAGCTATTTCTTATCCCAGGATGCACCACCACTAATCCCCCAGATCTCGTTTGCCGCTTACAAGCTAGGACGTGGTCTCAAACTTGGCTGGGCTAAGTACTGTTTTATTCAAAGTTTCCTGTCAGAAATTTTGCTATTTTGAACCCAAAAGCTGTTTTAACAGCTATTGTTGTACGAGTGTGTTTGGAAAATTTTGTTGAGAAAAATTGTGTTCTTGGTTAAGGGAAGGTTTCCCGTTTAAGTTAGAGGGGCCTTCCCCTATTCTTATCTAGCGTTTTTTTTTGTTTTTCCAGGAGGTCAAGTACCTGCTTAAGTTAGAGGGTCTTGACCCTCATTTTCAGTGATTGTTGTAGTGATTTGTGTATTTTTTTCTGACATTGTGTTTTGTCTTTAAAAAAAAAAAAGAGACTTAAACTTAGTTTCACTTTCTTTGTGGTAAAATCTTGTTTCTTAGTGTTAGTCAGCATGTCTAAGGAACATAGACCCTCTGGGTTTAAAAAGTGTGCGAGGTGTGGTTACAAAATGTCCATAACGGACGACCACTCCTCGTGCGTTTATTGTTTAGGCGCCAGGCACCTACAGGAGTCCTGTAGCGTGTGTCACGCCTTTTCTTCTAGAGTCCTCCAGGAGAGGAAGAATAAATTAATATTAAAAGGACTGATTAAGCCCTCCTTCGAGGAGGCCTTATCTTCCTTTTCCTCTCCTACGAAGAAGAAAAAAAGTGTCGGCTCCGACCAGTCTGTCGGAACCGACTGCCAAAAAACCTAGGCAGGCTTCTCCATCGGCTCCACGGACTTCGGAGCCGAGGGCGGAACGGTCTGCCTCGATGCCTCCAGTCTCGACCCCTCTGGTTTCGGAGCCGAGGACTGGGGCATCGAGAGGCGGGTCACCTTCATCGGCTCCACTGATTTTGGAGCCGATGAGGGTTGCCGGCTCAGACTCTTCCCCTTCGGCGCCGAAGTCCTCCTCGGCACCGAGGGAAATTGTTTTGAGGTCTCCCTCGGAACCGATAGTAGTCGAATCCATTCGGAGCCGGTCCCCTAGTCCTATGGAGCTGATGGAGAAGTCGGTTCGGACCCGATCGGTGTCATCTAGATCCTCCAAGATGTCTGATTCAGACATCGACAGGGTGCTCCTAAGACTTTTCCAGTCTCCGGTGTTTCAAAAGTTAGTTTCGGCTCCAGCCCATTCGGCTTCGGAGCCGATGGTCCACCCTACTATTATGGTTCCTCCTCCAACAGCCTTGGCACCGTTGGAGCCGGTACTGGTGGAGCCGATGTAGGTTTTTGGGTCGGGCCTGACCCTTACTCCAACTCCGGCTCTTGAGTCGGAGTTCGGTACACGGACTTCTTCTGTCGGCCCCGGGGGGGAAGCTTCGGGACTGATGTTTTCAGTCCCAAGCCTTCCTCTCGGTGCGTCGGCTACGGGGGTGCCGTCTACCATTGTGACCACGGAGGTGGGACCTTCCCAGGATTCTGGTGGTCCCGCCTTCAGGGCCATGAGGAGTGCATTAGCCAAATCTTCTTTGACTACCTCCACGGTCTCCCCAGCTCCTTCCCTGCATACTGAGACTGGGTCTTTGGCAGTCCCCCTGTCCTTAGACAGCGGAGCCCCGGGGCCTGAGGTTACCCCCACTGGGGGTTCCCCCCCTCCTGGAGGTCCCTCTGAAGCTTCTTCGGAGGAACCCCCCAGGAAAAGATCGTGCAAGAGGAAGCACGTTGACTCCCCTGATGAGTCTCTCACATCAGACACTGATCTTGATTATGCAGAGGGGTCCCCTAAGTCGTCCTCAGATGATGTCTCCTTTGCAGAAATCCTGGAAGCCCTTAAACAATGAGGCGGCTGGCAATCCAAACCCCCTTCTGCTGATGAGTCGGTGTTCCTTAAGGCCTTCGGGGCTCAGCCCTCCGCCTCCTGGGTGTCTCCGCCCTTCGACGAGCTCCTAGATTTGATCTATCGAAGGGCGTGGGAACACCCAGACTCTGTGGAACCGGTGCCTGCTCGTCCTAATAAGTTCCTGTCAGCACCCCCGGAAAAGGAATTTCTGACGAAAGGTGTGGCTGTAGATGCCTTGGTGGGGCATCTGCTACCCAGCAAGATGTAGCAGAGGCTTCGACGTCTGTCCATCCTCCTAATAAGGAGTCTAGGAGCATGGATCGGTACGGTAAGCGCACCCTAAGTTCAGCGGCCTTTACTTTAAGGTCCCTGAACTATCTCACGCACTTTACCAGATTTCAGAGGGATCTGATTAAAGAACTTTCAGATACCCTCTTGGGTAACCTGCCTGAGCAGCTGGCCCAGACGGTTGGCTCTCAGCTGGCTACGCTGTCGCCCATATCAAACTCGTCCATGAGGCTCATTTCTTATGTGGCCGAAGGGGCGAGTAGAGCTGCGGGTACAGGCATTGCTCTACGGAGACAAGCCTGGCTCCGCCTGTGTCATTTTGCGGACGCCTTTAAGTCTTCCTTTGCCGACGCCCCCTTTGATGGGTCCTCTTTGTTTGGACCCAAGGTAAAGGACACACTGACCCGCTGCGAGCAAGAAGGTAAGACTTTGACTGCCGTAGGGGCACGATTTTCCACTCCCTTTCGGCCTTACCCCAAGGCTAAAAGAGGTGGGAAAATGTGGTTCCGTAGATCTCAGAAGTCTTACCCCTCACAGCAGGACGATCCCCCTTCTAGAGGCAGGGGAGGGGGAAATTCTTCTGGAAGATGCCGTCCCAGAGGCGGCAGAGGCCCTCGCAACACTGGAGAGACCGCGAGTCCTTTCGTGGCTCTTCAGCCTTTCACAGTCCCTGAGGAATTGCCCGACTGTGCAGCTCCGGAGCCAGTCGGGGGTCGTTTTTCGAGGCACCTAAAAGCCTGGGAAGGTATCACTCAGGACCGATGGGTGCTTCGAATTATCGCCGGAGGTTACGCCATCCCTTTTTCTCACTCTCCACCTCAGTCCAAAAAAATCCCGGACCTGCCACCCAGTCAACGGGAAACTGCAGCCTCAGAAGTTTCAAAGCTGCTGCAAAAAGGAGTCATCCAACCGGCCCCCGCAGACCAGATCGGATTAGGGACTTACTCAAGATTCTTTTGGTGCCAAAAGACCGGGACTTGAGGCCCATTTTGGATCTCAGCATTCTAAACCGTTCAGTCAAAAAGTCCAAGTTCCGAATGGTCACCCTACAATCCATTCTCCCACTGCTGGAGAAAGGTGTTTGGATGTGCTCCATAGATCTCAAGGACGCTTATTACCATATCATGGTACATCAAGCGTCCAGGAGACATCTGCGCTTCAGCCTAGGAGGCAGTCATTTTCAGTTCACGCTGCCCTTTGGTCTCACCACAGCCCCCAGGGTGTTCACCAAATGTTTGGCGGTCGTGACTGCTCACCTGAGAAGTCTAGGATTCCAGGTGTTTCCGTATCTAGACGACTGGCTCCTAACTGCCACCTCTAAGCATCTACTATTGCGGAGCCTACAAGCCACGATATCACTGGGCAATTCCCTTGAAATCACCTTCAATTGGCCAAAGTCTGTGTTGCTGCCATCTCAACGCATAAGATTCATCGGAGTAGAGATAGACTCAAACCGAATGCGGGTCTATCTACCTACAGACAGGATACAAACCATACAGGCTCAAGTTTGAGCCTTACTTCCCAGATCCAAAGCCCCGGCCAGAATGGTCTTGCAGCTATTGGGATCCATGTCCGCCACGGTTCTTCTAGTTCCCCTAGCAAGGTTGCACATGAGAATTCTCCAGTGGCTTCTTTCAACTCAGTGGTCCTTTCAGGATCTCCCTCTGTCACCTCATATGGATCACGGAAACCTGCAAACGGGACCTTCGCTGGTGACTGGTGCCCTCCAATATGGATCAGGGACGACCCTTTGTTACACCTCCTCCTGTGGCCACTTTGACTACGGACGCCTCCCAGATGGGGTGGGGGGGGGCATTCCCTGGGCATGTCAGTCCAAGGCAAATGGCATTCGGAAGAGACCCTACTTCATATCAACATCCTAGAAATGAGGGCGGTACTTCTGTCCCTTCAAGCCCTTCACGATTACCTCCCTCAGGGCGTAATTGCTGTTCACTCCGACAACATGTCAGTTGTCTGGTACCTGAACAAACAGGGAGGGACCAGATCCTACCCCCTTTGCAGAGAGGCCATGAGAGTTTGGGAATGGGCAGTGTCGACCAAACGCTTTCTAGTGGCAACTCGTATCCCGGGCAAGTCCAATGTGATAGCCGACAGACTGAGCAGAACTATCCTGTCTCCACACGAGTGGTCTCTGAACATTACAGTTGCAAATCAGATTTTCAGCAAATGGGGAGTTCCGTGTTGCGACCTCTTCGCGACTCCGCTGAATGCGAAGTGCAAAAAGTTCTTCTCCCTCACCCCGGCTCTGGGGAAGAGCCCTATAGACGCACTAGCCCGTCCGTGGTCCACCGGCTTGCTATATACTTTTCCTCCAGTTCCTCTCCTTCCCAGGGTGATCCAAAAGGCGTCTCTCTTGGGGAGCAAAATGATCTTAGTTGCTCCTTACTGGCCTCGTCAGGTATGGTTCCCCTATCTTCGGAAATATGCACTGGAAGGTCCATGGTTCCTGGATCAGATCCCAGACCTATTGGTTCATCAGTCGGGACTATTCCACCAGTCCCTACACACCTTAAAATTGACGGCTTGGCTCCTCCTCTTCCGACTATAGTCAGGAATCATACCTTGGATCCGTAAGTTGTACACATTTTATCCTCGGCCCACAAGTCTGCTACAAAGAAATTGTATTCTAGCAAATGGAAAAGATTTGCTATTTGGGCTCAACTCCGGGGTCTGGATCCCATCACTATTCCCGTATCAGAAGTACTGAAATTTCTGACTTCCCTTTTCAATCAAGGTTCTTCAGTCTCAACCATCAAGGTTCAATTGGCAGCTATTTCCAATTTTCACGAATCTATAAACCCACCTTTAATGAGCAACAGATTGTGTAAGACCTTCTTGAAAGGTGCTGCGCTTTTAAGACCTCCGATTTCTCATCCTGCTCCTCCATGGGATCTCGATGTGGTGTTACGCGCCTTAACTTCCTCCCCCTTCGAACCGGCAGCAACATGTGATTTAAAATTTCTATCGTGGAAAACTGCCTTTCTGGTGGTGATTACTTCTGCCAGAAGGGTTTCAGAGCTTCAAGCTTTGTCTGTAAAACCTCCGTACTTGGTTTTTCACAAAGATAGAGTATCTCTCAGGCCAAATCCATCATTTGTCCCTAAAGTTTGTTCCAGTTTCTGCCTACAACAGTCATTAGAACTTCCAGTCTTCTTTCCGAAGTTTTCTAACAAAGCGGAATACATATTCCACACATTAGATGTCCACAGGCAATTGCGTTTTTATTTAGATAGGACCAAACAAACAAGGAAAACAGATCAGTTGTTTGTATCCTTTTCGGACAATAAATTGGGCAAAGCCGTCACAAAGGTCACTATTGCCAAATGGATCAGGGACTGTATTACTCAAGTTTATTCTTCTTCTAATATAGAGCTTACCACCTCTGTCAAAGCTCATTCTACAAGAGCTATGGCTACTTCAATAGCATTCCATTCTAAGCTTGCCATTAGTGACATTTGTGCTGCGGCTACGTGGTCCTCCCCGCACACTTTCATTTCTCACTACAAATTGGATGTGGCATCTAGAGGACGAGCTTCATTTGGTTCCACAGTGCTCAGGAGTGTTTTCCAGTGAGCCACCCAGGATTTAGGTGCTAGGGACGCTGTCCCATCAGTACTGAAAGTAGGCGAGATAGGATCACATAACATCTTTTAGTTATGTACTTACCATAACTTTAGATGTTTGGGATCCATCTCGCCTACATTCCCAATAACCCACCCTCCTTCCCCCTTCCTTGGTGATCAGAGGATATCAGAAGATCCGAATCCTGTTGTTTCATCTTGAAACATCTGGCAATGTTATATAAACAAGTTGTGCATGTGTGCATGAATGCGGACAAACAAGATCTGGGGTATTAGTGGTGGTGCATCCTGGGATAAGAAATAGCTCAGCCAATAAGAGGCCTCGCTCTATAGCATAGCATGCCGAGTCGGAGCCGAGGGATCGGCTCCGAGCCCATCAGTACTGAATGTAGGCGAGATGGATCCCAAACATCTAAAGTTATGGTAAGTACATAACTAAAAGTTTCTGACTTCATCCTATCCATTCAAGATCAATAGGGAACATTTACTAGAATTCCACCATCTCTGTTCAGATGTTTATCATATTGTCCAGTTTTGTATTGATGAAACCAGAGCAAGATAGATATGGGCATATTAAACTACAAATAGCATATGTCGGCAGCATCAAATCTTCTAATCTTGACACTAACATAATTGAACCTAATCAAACTTCCATTATGATATAGATACTCTTGTAGAACAAAATAATAAGTATGTTATTTCACTATAGCAATGTATACAAATTTCAGACTTCATTCCATCCATCCAAGATCAATATGTATAAACTTCTGACTTCATCCCATCCATTCAAGATCAATAGGAAATTTTACTAAGAATCCACCATGTCTTTTCAGATATTTATCATTCATCACTTATGATCTCGTTAGCTCATGGTCGATCTGCGTCTCTTCAAGACAGGTTTCAACGATATAACACTATTCAACCCCGGAAGTTGATCAACTCTAAGGTTTATTATCCATTTGGTTTCCCTAAGTTCATTTATGTTCTCAATATCCCCTTTTTTTTGGGGCCAATATGTATGGTCTCTATAGCTTTATATGAAAACAAGTGATCTTTATGCTGACTGACATGATTAGCTAGGGCATTATGAACATCTTGGTTCACAATACCCCTTTGATGCCTCTGTATGCGTTTCTTAATCATTTGGTTAGTTTTGCCTACATAAAATGACTGGGATGATCTACATGTAGCCAGATAAACAACATTGCTCGTGGTACAGGTTGCTTTGACATCAAATGTTTTCATAGATGGGTGTCAGGTCACCACTTTTGAAGGGCTGGCAGACCTTTTGATGAAAGAACAAGCCCTTAGCACTTTGTCTGAGGACATGAGAATCCAGTTGGCAGATGGAGAATGTAACACTGCAGATGAGTTGGGGGAAAAAGGGAGACGTATACCTAGCAAGCAGGTCATCAATGCACAGGAAAGGGATACCCAGTGCTGCACATGGGTCTAAGGGGAACCCATGGTGGGCGACCTAAACCGCCCCAACAGAGTCTGCCAGTAACAGGTGAAGCCACTAGTTCAGGTACATGGCCAGAATCAAGGGTGAAATGTTTTAAATGTAACCACTGGAGCCATGTAACATATAGATGTCCATGCAGACAAGGTGGGGAACAAAAGGTAAGGGAGCCAGCAAGTGGGAATGACAGAATGCCTGCAGTAAGTTGTCTGGAGACAAGAGTACCAAGCTACCACAAGAGGTTATATCTTAGTAAATGGGAAACAGGCCATTGCTAAGGGGGGGGGGGGGGGGGGGCAGCCTCTGACCTAACCATTATGAAGCGTGCAATGGGTAGAGGAACGCTGCTTGCTTGGGCAGTCTGCTCCAGTCAGAGCTTTAGGAGGGACCCCATTCCAAATACCTTTGGCTAAGGTTCACCTTGACTGGGAGGGTGGAAAAGTAAGCAAGCAAGTAGGTGTGTTTGAGGATATCCCTTCAGATGTCCTGATAGGGAATGATTTTGATAATGCAGTACCTTGTGTGCATGCAGTTACTCTCAGTCAGGCTTGGAGGGACCCAGACAAGACTGCACACGTGAAGCCAGGACTGGGGAGGTGGCTACTTCAAGGAGGGAGCTACCCTGTAGCATTGAGACAAAAGGTGAGCCACAGCTAATTGTGCGTACTGATCTTCCTTGGACAGAGTTCATAGGTTCTTAAGTGTTTACTAGGCTGATGACCGCAGGGGCCTTTTTAAGCCTAGCCATGCATCCCAGATCTCTGATAAGTTATGACACCCTTGAGAAATGTAAGCATGGGCCTGGGAGATTAACCATTTACAGGTAACCTGTTTGCATTAGAGTCATAGGTGCCAAACCAGGGATGAATTTCCAGTTTCCTATCCAGTTGTCCAAGTTGCACTTAAATTGGGTTAAGGAGAAACTCTGCTTCATATGGATGGGGAGCCAGTTCCATAGACTGGGTAGTATCTGGAATACATACCTCTCTCTCCAGCAGGGCCTATTTATATCACAGGCAAGAGTGACTGCAAGGGCAGAGGTGAGTAGTAGTACCCAGGCTGACAGGCACCGCTGTCAGACGATACCAGACTTCCTGTGAAAGGGGAGCTGGGAAGGGTTACTAAGAGAGAGTTGAGACGGGCTCAGCTCTCAGACCCTACAGTACAAGGTTTAAGGGAGGTAGCCAGGGCAGTGCCTGATTTTCAGGGGAAAGGGGAGTCTGTATACCAGGACAAAAGGTTATTGTGCAATGATTGGATCCCTGAGGGGAGGGTTAGAGGGTGAGGCCATACAGCAGTTAGTGCCCAGAGCCTACCATCTAGCACTTCTAGCTATAGCCCATGACATTCCCTTTGCAGGTCATAAGGGCATAAAGCGTACCAAGAGACATGTTATGCAGAACTTTTATTTGCCTGGGATTTCCAGAGATGTACAGGGTTACTGCAGGACCTGTGAGCAGTGCCAAAAAGTAGGCAAGGCAGAAGACAAGGTCAAAGCTCTTTTGATGCCTTTGCCTGTGATTGAGGAACCATTTCAAAGGGTAGCTGTTTATATTGTGGGCCTCTTGAGTACCCCAAGTTCCTCAGGGAAGACTTATATCCTAGTGGTGGTAGGTTATGCTTCTGTTCTCCTTCAAGGCAGAAAAGGTGGCAAATGCTTTGTTAGAGAATTTCAGCAGGGTAAGTTTCTCAAAAATACTGACTGACAGAGGTGCCAATTTCACATCAGACTTGCTGACTTGTCTGTGGGAGCGCTGTGGGGTGAAGCATTTAAAGACCACCCCCAGACTAACGGTTTGGTGGGGAGGTTAAGCTTTGCACTAAAGACCATGCTATGGGCATTTGCAAACCAGTTTGAGAGGGAGTGGGACAAGTATTTGCACCATCTGTTTGCACACAGAGAGGTGCCCCAGTAATCCACAAGTTTCTCACCTTTTGAGGTGCTGTATGGGCATAGGGTGAGGGGACATCTAGATGTGATTTGTGATGAGTGGGAGGATGAGTGTGAATTCTACAAGGAGTCTTTTGTGGCATATGTCCTAAACATTAGGACAAGGCTCAGGGAGTTCATGGGCTTGGCCCAGGAGAGACTGGCAGAAGCTCAGCAGCAGAGAAAGGTCTGGGATGACAGGAAGGCTCGAGCTAGAGAGTATGCTGTGGGGGCAGTAGGTTATGGTGCTCATTCCTGTCAGACACAACAAGCTGCAGGCAGCTTGGGAGGGACTGTTTAAAGTGATAAGGAAGGACAGTGATAACTACATGGTAGAACTGGCAGGCAGGAGGCAGCAGCACAAACAGTATCGTGTTAACGTGATGAAACCTTAGCATGATAGGGAGGTCCTGGTGCTAAGTATTTGCAGTAGGAGGCATCAGGAGTCTGAGGGGGGATCTATGCTGGGTGAGCAAGTTGGAGTGACTAGTGAAATGATTTTTTTGAGCTATGATATAAACTCGGAATTGCCTAGATATAATAAAGCCTTGCTGAGTCTAATTATGATGGCTGCCAAAAAGCAATTACTAGAAAATGAAAATCAATGCTTAACCAACTTTATTGGAGGTAGTGAAGATAGTAACAAAGTTAAATTAGCTGGAACTGGGATCTTTAGAAAAGATTAAGAGCAAATTACATAGGAAAAAATGGGAACTGTGGGATCAATATGTGCAGAGGAGAAACAATGGGGGTTAAAAGAAGGCAGGATTTGAATGAGCTATGTAATGGTTGACAAACAATGACTGGCTATGTTAAAAGTGATGTATAATGCCACAACAGTTGTATGTTTGCAGCTGAGATTGTGTCGCTATTGGTCATTTATGTAAGTGTAACATGGCCTGTGTCATACATGATGGTTTAATAAAAATGTTTCTTGTTAAAAAAAAAAAAAAATGTATGCAGTCTGTCAAAATGGTAAGACTTACTACTTTGCTCACTTGCCTGTGAAAGCAGGAGTGCCACGGGGTCAGTACTAGGGCTCCTCTTATTTAATATATTCATGCACAAGGCATGCAAACGTGACAATCATCGAACACATTGACAATTGTTTTGTTTGGCTCCAAGCTACTCCCGTGCCCCCCCCCCCCCCAAAAAAAAGGCAAAATTAATCAAACGTACCTCCAGTAACCTGACACGAACAAGCAGTGTACTAAATAGTGACACCCTTAAATGTAACCAAAAAATCAGTAGTATTAAAAAAATTTAAAACAAAAAGTGCAAATTAGGGTACTTAATAAACCCAGGCTGCATCTCACAGATCACAGCAGGGATGTAACTGCGCTATCTGTTGTTGTCAAGCTTGCTGTATGCATCTGCAATTTTCAGCCGTCGGTACTATAATAAATTAGTACAAGTCCAAGGGGGACCTTTGATCAGAGGATCAACACCTAGTAGAATCCAAAACATACAACTGAAATAGAGAGTCCTTGTACTCAGTAAGCATAGCTGAACAATAGAGCAGCATTCTCTTCACTGTCAGGTAAAAATAAATTCTTTAATTTTAAAATTAACCTTAAACTACATCTAAGTTGCACTAAAGTCTGCAGCTGTTCTCAATCTCTAGAACAAAAATACCCAAATACTTAGGATTTTCTTTTCTCACTTGCTAAACCATTTCTGGGTACTTTTCAGTTAAACCCCTACCACTTTGTGCTGATGTGTTGTGGCAGTATTTCAGTAGCTGTATTTCGGCCACACAAATTGACCTGGACAAGATTTTCTGCAGCACAGGTACTCCACTACCTAGATGTGATTTCCTGCAGAAAGCAACAGTGTGTGCGGAAGGAGTAAGTATACTATGCCTTTTGACAAACCATCCCCCTTCCTTTCTTGCCTTCGTTCCGATGTGAATACAACAGTACATTGTGTACTGCACTTACTCAGCTTTTCGACGCGCAAGTCACATCTCCTTTACAGTCGCTTGACAGACAGAAAAACTTTCTCATATAGCTCTACTCTTTTAACAACTGCAGTAGTCGCAAAACACTACAGATTTTATTTCCACTTGTTTCAGCACTGCTGCAATTCACCACTGACACTTAAAGGAGGCTGCGGTGCGTTAGTCCCTTCACCTAATATACGTCTCGTACAACAACCAGCTTCTTGGGATTAATCACACTTTTATCACGATTCATACATACCAAAGTCAAACAAATGACTTGCAAAACATTACACTTTGTTCAGTTCTCTCCAGTCCCTGCTCAACTGACTGCTCCTTTAGGGGGAAAGATCGCCCTGCATGCAAAAAAACTGGGAACTCATTACCTAAGACAAATGGGTTTTAAATGTAGTTTCCCAATGATACACATTCCACTTCCACACCTTACCAACCCCAAATGGTTGACCAGACCTACCCCCCAAATCAGTGGCCAGAGGCTCAACAGCAGGTTCTCCCTCTTCGAAGTATCAGGGCTATTCATCCTGTCCCAGAAGAAGAATGGGGACAAGGTTTTTACTCGAGACTTTTCCTGGTACCCAGAAAAGGCAACTCCTGGCGTCTCATCCTGGACCTGTCTATCCTAAACACATTTTTGGTAATCCCAAAATTCGGAATGCTAACTCTTCATCAGCTGCTTCCCATGCTAGGCAAAAATGCCTGGTTGGCAACATTGGACTTAAAGGAGGCTTACCTGCACATCCCTTTGGCTTATCTACTGCGCCCAAGGTATTCGCAAAGTGCCTAGCTCCAGTCATTGCATTCTGCAGGCAAAAAAAATTCAGATATACCCATACATGGACAGTTGTATAATTCAGGCAGAAAGCCAGGACATACTATTAAATCATCTGGCATTTGTAAAGAAACTGCTAACCTCACTGGGGTACACCATAAATGAAAAGAAATCCCACCTAGTACCCTGCCAACAAATTGTATTTTTGGGAGCAAGCTTGAATACAACTTCCCAGATGGCCTACCTCACACCAGCGAAACAAGTGTGACAGCCTACTTCAAGCTACTGGCCACAAAGACCCAGCTATCTGCAAGGAAAATACTGCAATCCCTGGGGTTCATGGCCTCTTGCATTCTACTAATTCCATATGCAAGACTGCATATGGGGAAACTACAATGGTATCTAAAATCCCTATGTTGTCAACATTCTCAGGACCAGGAATCAATGATTCCTATCATTCCTTGTATAAAGACAGAGTTCTGTTGGTGGGTAGAGGCTTGCCAACTCAACAAGGGACTGCCATTCACTCTACCCCCTGCCGCCCAAACCCTAACAGACGCATCAGACTATGCATGGAGGGGCTCACTTGGCAGGGCAGTGCATGCAGGGCAAATGGAACCAGAGTCAAATGCACCTGCATATCAGTCAAAAAGAAATGTTAGCTGTACAGAATTCTCTGACAGCCTTCAAGGACCACATTTTCCAGGACAATTATTGGTAAACACTGACAACACAGTTATGTGGTACATAAACAAGCAGGGGGAAACCCACTCATACCCTCTCTGCAGACTTTGTGGAACATAGCCTTGAGATACCAAGTGAACCTACAAGCTCAATTCCTGCCAGGCAAACTAAATTCACTGGCAGATGACTTGAGCAGAAATCTCATGGACCCACACGAGTGAAAACTGGAACCCAAAATATTCAAGCTCTTGAGGTAGAAAGGGGGGATACCAGAGGTAGACCTGTTTGCCTCCACTCAGAACTACCAATTGAACAAATTCTGCACCAGAACTCCCCACAGTCAAGCTTGGAAAGTGGATGACCTGTCCTTTTCCTGGGAAAGCCTCTCAGTTTGCCTTTCCCCCTCTGCCTCTCCTCTCAAAGGTTCTACTAAAGATCAAACAAGACAAGCCAAGGACAATACTGATTGCACCAGACTGGCCATGTCAGCACTGGTACTCCCTTTTGCACAGTCTGACAGTGCTACAACCTTGGCACCTGCCTCAGACCCCTTCCCTGCTGTCCCAGCAGGCGGGCCAGATTCTGCACCCTCGGCTTCAAACCCTGAACCTTGCAGCCTGGCTAATTCCCTGAGCTCACCTCCACCAACCCTCAGTAAGCAGTTGCTGGATGTCATTCTTGAGGTAAGGAGACCTAGTACTAGAAAATCCTATTCAGAAAAGTGGAAAAGATACTTTTCCTGGAGCCAGGCTCAGGGGATGGGCACAATGGTGCCCAGTTTACTTCATATTCTAGATTATTTAACAGAAATGCTCCACAAGGGCCCATCTTTCTCTTCAATTAAGATTCATGCCTCTGCCGTATCAGCACATTATAATACTGAGCCACCCCTCTTCTCTCATCCCCTGCTAAAACCACTTCTTAGAGGGGCCAAAAATTTAAGACCCCCCCCCCAGCAGGGCTCCCACTCCAGCCTGGGACCTTAACTTTGTATTGGAAAAACTCACTCTTCCCCTCTTTGAACCAGCTGCTACAGCAGAGTTGAAATTCCTTTCTTGGAAAACAGCCTTACTTCTAGTGTCTGAACTGTAGGCCCTCATGGCAGTGGAACCCTTCATTATCTTCCATGCGGACAGGGTTTCCTCAGGACTAATCCATCCTTTATGTCTAAGGTGGTGTCTAGTGTGGCTCTAAACCAGTCCATTCATTTGCCTACTTTTTTCCCTAATCCTCGGAATAAAGGGGACGTACACAGACAGCTTAGATTCTTTTTGGACAGGACTAAGCCTCTCAGAAAATCTGACCAGCTGCTAGTTAGCTTTGCTGCATGGGCAGAGGGGAAGGCCATTTCAAAGCAAACCATTTTCAAATAGGTAGCATATTGCATCCATTTCTGCTGCAAACACCATGGAAAACCTACCTCACAGGGGATAAGAACACATTCCACCAGGCCCGCATCTACCTCTACTGCATTTCTCAGAGCAGTCCCTACCAGGAACATCCTGGAGCTCTGTACATACTTTCACCAAGGATTACCACCTGCCTATCTTTTCTAAATCCAGAGCTGGATTTGCCACAACAGTCTTACAAGGCCTGCTAGCCTTAATGCTCTTTAACTACCTCCACCCTTCCTTAGCTTTGAGAATCAACCCAAATGTGATGACTGCAACAGTGAAACATGAAGAACGTACCACAGTTGTGTACACTTACCATAAATGTAGATGTTTGAGTGTATTCACTGTTGCAGTCGTGGTTAACCTCCCTCCAGCCCCCTGACTTCTCTTGACTTTTACCTTTCCTCCTTGTTTGGAATATATTATATCATGTGTATTTCCTTTTTGCTGGGGGTGTTCCATACCATATAATTGCTTCCTGTTGTTGGGGCACCTGACATCTGGGGCAAGAAAAACTGATGTAATGGCGTCGGGCTGCATGTTTTTTACCCCTGACGGCTTGATGTCATGGAAGAAGTGACAGCATCAGACGCAGAAATCCGAAAACTCTGGTATTCAGGCCAGCTGAGGGCTACCTACAGGCAGATAACCCAAATGTGATGACTGCAACAGTGAATACACTCGGACATCTACATTTATGGTAAGTGTACACAACTGTACTTTTAGTTGAGGCACTCAAGAGTGAGTGCAGAAGTCAGGTCAGATATGCAGCATTCCAGAAAATTAATTATATTGTTCAGGAGGAAAGGAATACAAGTGCAAAAGCTACGGACATAATTCAGTCTATTTCAGTTTATCAGCACTGTTAATGAATACAGTAAGATTTGACATTCTGAGTACAGAATTTACGAGACAGTATGAGTGCAGAAGCTGCAGACATTATAATTCAGTCTGTTTATCTCCACTGTTGTTAGAGAAGGTAACAGTTGATTTTTCCACTGTACATAAAACATTCTTAAATGAACTGCAATGTATGCAGACTTTTATTCGGAAAGATACAAGAAGATTTGGCACATAAAGGAGATATTGGCACCTGTTCATCACAGTTCTAGGTAATGAAAAGATTCTTTCCAGTTTCCTCCGGTTATTTCCTGTTCATTTCAGTATTCTACAGTCCTGTTAGTTCTTACACTGTATTAAGCCAGTCAAGTTAGATCTACCCCCCTCCCCCAAGCTGTTCAACTGAAAAACAAAATGCAGAAAGAAGTTCTTTCTACTGCCATACAAACCAGGTGGCCAGATGCACAACGCCCCCACACCAACTCCCTTCTGCCCCAGCCATTCTGGTTCTGTGCCCTGCCCCCCCCCCCCAACCCTCCATGTCTGGCAGGCTGACTGTTTTAAGTCCAGCTTTCTCTCAACAGAGCTATCCCAGGTAACCCAAGCTGAGCAACTGGGCACAGGCTGGCTAGTAGTTTATTGACCCAGGACTGCTTTATAGCAGACAGTCACTTGCCAATAGGGGCCACACATGTACAAAAGATAATAAAGTAGGTCCCTGGCATAGGACTGGGTAGGCCGGCTCCTCAACCAACTTATCACCAGCAAATACCCATGCCCATTTGGTAACATTAATCAACACAACTGAATCACCTAGGGCCAATTTTAACAACGTTGATTGGCTAGCCACACCACAGTTGATGCCCAAAGTGGTTGGTCTGTGCGACTCTTTTCCATGTAGGCATCATCTAGAGTCTATGCAGCTGCCAACAATGCCATTCCTGGGTGGGTTTGAGGCCAAAATGCTCAGCGTGTTTTGGGGGAGGTTGGAGTAACCCCACAGAGATCCAAGAAGAACATGGAGATTCCATATCGACATTGGCTAGGTGTCCGATTTGAATTTTGTACCTTGTGCATGTGAGGTGAAGATCTTAACTATTATACCAGTTGACCACCCCACCATTGCAGTTGTCTTGTCCTCATCAGTCTGTCTTTGTAACCAAGTTCCCGCTTTCCACGCCAGTATTTCTTCCTCTTGTTAGTACTTTGACCTGTTTATCTTATTCATACTCCTGTATTACTAAACTCATTGCCTCTGTCTTATTCCTACTGTCCTTTCAAGTTGCTTTGCAACTTCTCCTCAGTTTTGTTGTTTCATCAACTCCCACTACCTTTGCAGTCTCTCTATTTTGCCTCAATGTGGTGTATGTAGTTTACATACTGTTGATACATGACCAATGTGTGTTCTGGGATGTGTTATTGCCTAGCAAGTGTTTGTGTCTTACCAGTCTAAACCAGTGACCAAATCTTGCATCATAGAATGTTTCCCTTTGCCCTATCAAGCTTGTGTCACACTACCTGTGTACCGTGCAATTTTGCCTTCAAAATAATCCTAACTTTACAGTTTTTGTTCAACGGCCTCCACTAACATATCCCCAGTCTACCCCATTCCAGTCTTCTGCTAGGATTGTCAATCCCTGCTGGAATGAACTCAATTTATTTATTTATTTTTCTTTTTTATGTCTTCTTTTCATGTTTTTTTGTGATATGCATATATTTCCCCAGTGCTATTCTGTTATTGCACCAGTTAACTTTAAGGAGCACATAACCTTTTTTGCTTGTCAATTCTACTTTCTTCGGTCCCTGTTTGACTACCCCTTTGTAAGGATGACCACTCTCCTTTTCCTTCCGTCAATATGCCTCTACATCTTAAACTTTGATTCTCCTGCTTGTCTAGGTGTGTTTCTTGAAGCATTATTGTGTTGTTCCTGTCTCTACTACCATATTCTAATTTTACAACTAAAAAAATGTAAACTGGTAAGAATACAAAACCCACACAGTGAACTGCATCAACCTGCTTTATTACTGAACCACACAAAAAATAAAATAATAAGTACTTAGCGCTTTCACCCAAACATCAGGGCATCATCAGAGTACAAGGAATTAACAACAGGGCCATTCATATATATACATACATAATTTCCTAATCGCTTAATTAACCAGTTAACATCATAAAATTAATTAAACAGTGTCACAGTAGAAATGTATATAAAATCACTTGACATCAATAAAAAACATATTTAAAATACATATTTAAAATACATATATAATAAATAAATATATATATATAATAGATGGCAACAATACAAAATTAAAATATTAAATACTTATTTTATACAATATATATAACAAATTAATGACAAATTTAAAATTATTAAATGTATAAAAATTACTATAACAATATATAAATATATATATAAATATGTAAATAAATATGTATTCAATGAACTATAAACTATATATAATAAAATACATTATAAAATTGAAATATGATCATATAAAGTGTGACCTGTATTTTAAGATACTTGAAATAGATATGTTTTCATTGATGCCAGGTAACATACAGGCATTTAATCTTAATTGCCATAAACATTCCATAGCCTCAAGCATAATCTTGTCATCACCACCTTTGTGTGTATTGTGTGGAATTCTACCTATAACAAAAAATATAAATCTTTTAAAACTAGAACATCTAGTGCTATGCATATATAGTGAACTAGTGGTCTTGTGTTTCTTAATGTTCATGTTCAACTATGCGTTCCCTTAACTTCCTAATAGTCTTACCAACATAAAATGCTGGGCAAGTGGAGCAAGTAGCCAGGTACGTCACCATCTTAGTGTTGCAGTTACAGTAACCAGGACACCGAATAGTCTTGTTAAAACCCTGTATTGCTACATAAGGGCCATCATTAATGTATTTACAGGTGTGACAGGTACCACATTTACTCATTTTTGATGTTTTATACAAATTAATGTAAATGTTAGACTCCTAAATGTCCTTTAGATTTCTGCCTCTACTAAAGGTTATTTTTGGCTGACTTCCCAACAATTTAGATAGCTCAGCGTTGTTAAAAAAACACTTGTCCATGTATCTTTTATAATATCAGCTAGAAAATATGATGCATCATTATAGGGCAAAATAAAGGAATCATATCTAACCAAACTAGCACTATTATTGGACAGGTTATTACATCCATATCTAATTATAGGTTTGTACAGTATAGCCCTGTTGGTGTAAATATCCTTTTTAATAGTATCAATAAGGTTCTTAGGGTATCCTCGATCCATAAACATTTTAGACAAAATCTCAATTTCAAGTTTAAAGATACTATCATCACTAATAATTCTTGATAATCTAACCATTTGTCCTTTTATCAGATTTCTTTTTTGATACATAGGATGACAACTATCAAAATTTAAAAACGAATTAGAGTAGGTTTTCTTCCTGAAAATGTTTGAATGAAAACCATCACCATCAATGGACAAAGTAAGATCAAGAAATTCACATTGCTTCTCTTGAATATTACTTGTGAATTTAAGAAAGTCAGATGTCGTCCCCAGATATTCAATAAACTCAGTCAATACGGCTTTTTCACCTTTCCAAAATACAATAATGTCATCAAGGTAATGCAGATAAAGAGAAACATTCTGCCAGTATATAGATGTAAACACTGAATCATTTTCCCATTTTGCTAACACCAAATTTGCATATATAGGGGCACATCTGGCACCCATTGCAACACCAGTACTTTGTCTGTAAAACTCACCATCAGTGTAAATAAAATTATTATCTAACACAATTTCCATTAAATCAGTTAAAAGCCGACATTTACTAGCATCCATATCACTATAGCTTAGTAAACTAGCTTCAAGCATTTCCAGACCCTGCTTATGAGGAATAACTGGAAATAAATTGACCACATCGATTGTAGCCATATTTAAATCAGAAGTATTCGTGACATTGTTTTGTCTGATAAGATCCAGACATTTCCAAGAATCTTTTAGAATATGTGGTAATACCTTCTGGAAAAACAAGGTAACCCCAAGCTACCATATAGGTGGCAATCCACTAAGCATAGAAGAGGTTATCAGGGACCTGGGGACCCAGGTTGACAGTGGCCTTTCTTTTGACACTCACGTTGCTAAAGTGGTTAGAAAGACCTTCTACATTGCCCACCTGATCATGAAGGGATTCACATCCAGATCTAGTGAGGTCATTGTTCCCCTGTACTCTTCACTTATCAGACCAATGATCGAGTACAATGCCCCATTCGGGATGTATCTCACCTGACATCTGCAGCAATTGGAGAGAACCCAAAAGTTCCTCACCAAAAAGATAAAGGGACTCCAAAATCTGTCATATGCTGCCAGATTGAAGAAACTCCAGCTCTATTCAGTCGCATACCGTCTGCTCAGAGGTGACATGTGCCTGACATACAAGGCCATGTCCAACCCGGAATTAATGGACATGCTCCACCTCAAAAAATCCAAATCCACCAAAACCACTAGAGCAAGCGACTTGAACCTTAGCACGGATATAAATAGGACGTGCTGGAGGGATAGATTTATCACTCAGAGACTCCCTATGCTGTGGAATAAAATCCCGGTCCATGTGAGGCAGAGCACCTCGCTGGCTCTGTTCAAGAGAAATCTTGACCTGTGGATGGGAGATCGTAGGTTTATCCCGGGAATCATCTCTGTGTCACTGCTGGACAGAGGCACAACAAACTAATGGGCACAGTATTTTTTCATATAAGGGGTGGCGTAAGCCACAAAAATTTGGGCTAGGCTTATAAATGCCTTAGGGCAGATAGCCTAGTATAAACCTATGAACCTATAAGAATATTTTTACAATTGAGACATCAATAAAGGATGCTAGGGCCTCGGTTTTAGACCCTTTTGCAGACACAATAGGCCTAAAAGGTGGATTTTGTATATTTTTGTGTATCTTGGGGATATCAAAAATAGTTGGTGTGATGGGGAATTCAACATTCAGTTAGCAATGTTCATCTTTTGTTATAGTACCTTCCATCAAATATTCATATATTAACCAATCTACTTTCATATAGGCCCTTGTCATCTCATATTTTGTCACTTTTTCATACGTAGTAGTATCATTCAGCATTATTGTCATTTTATTATAGTAATCTGTGTTAGTCATAATATCCACTCCACCTCCCTTGTCTGGCTTCATAATTCTGTAATTATCAGAGGTAGCAATTTCTTTAAGACAAAATTTTTCAGCAGATGTAAGATTCTCAGTCATAACATTTTCTTTCTTTAAAGCCTTCCTAAATTGAATCTCACAAAGTTTTTCAAAAATAAGAATCATGGGATTACTTGGTGGAATAAATGTGCTGCTGCGTTTTAATGTCAGATGTGCTGTACCACTATGACCAATCAAATGATTGTTTGCAAAAAATACTTTTAGGTTTAATAATCTAGTGTACATTTTTAAATTAATTAAAATTTTACCAATGTCAAGTTTAAAACGAATAAATCTAAAACCTCTTTTAAAAAGAGCTAAAAAATCATTTCCAATCTGTATGTCGGTGTAGTTGTAAACACTAAAACCACCTTTGGTAATAATAAGAACATCATTAATGTCAGAACAGTTCTCAACAGTCAAATTGTGTACTCTATCATCAGATATATCAAAATTAGACATGTTAGTAACATTGTTGAACAAATAGGTAACAGAAACATCACTATTAAAATCATAGCCATAACCAAGAGAGTCATGTAAATTGTTAACCCCTCTAAGATCTACTGCTCCTATTTGTACCATACATTGTTCTTGTGTGTTGTGTTCCTGTAATAACTGTTCTGTTGTACTGGGCCATACCTGTTGCGTAATCTCTCCGACCTTCTCAGAGTCGGTTCTTCTAAAAAATCAAGTTGCCCTTCAACATAGTTAGAATCACAATAATCAGGATTGTTTCCATTTCTGTAAGTGTCTGGTAGTTCATTATTATTACCCGTGACCACCTGACCTCTATCATAAACAGCTCTATCTCCTATATTACCATTGTGTTTCATACTTTTATACTGTTTAAAATGAGAGAACACTTTTTTATTCTTGTAATCAAGAGAATCACGTTGTAATTTGTCATTTTTAATATCTAAGCCCCTACTAGTAAACTTGTCCAAATCCTTAAAAATCTGTTCTAAACGGAACTACTTGTGCTCAAAAAGCAAATCCTGTTTAATATTTTTATCTAGTAACACAAGTTGTTCTGACAAAACTGTTAGCTTAGAATTATTATTACGAATAATAAGCTTAATCAAGTCCAACCCTGTTTTGTCGAATAATTCTAGTAACTGATCAAAAAACACAGTACCTTCTGTAAAGCCAAATGGCAATTTAAATATACCAAGTCCTTTGGGAACTTGCCCCAATTCCAGCAACCTCTCCAGAAATACGTTGTCCATCTGTAATGATTTGAAGGTTCTTAGAATCCTTTCGAAATCCTTAAATTGTTTATTTAAACTGCCCATGTCTCTAACATTGAAGTGTAGTCCGTTTGAAAAGGTAGGTGCAGTCAAAAAAGCCTTTAAGTCTGTGTAGTTATGTTCAAAATTAACAGCAGGACCAACAGTAATCTCGCCTCTCTCACCACGACCATCCCTAGCGTTCTGAGCCATTCTGGGAGATGCAACGATAACCCTTGCACTTCCTGTATTGGTGTCACCTTCTCTCAGGCTCCCCGAACCATTACTAGCTGGCGGCTTGTGTACGCTGGTGTTAGGGGTAGAATGTAGCGTAAGTAGACGCTCCTGCGAGTCTGTAACCAGAACGTCTGCATCACCAAAATTTTTCTCTCCCCTTTCTTGTAATACTTTCAAGAGGTGCTGTGTCAGCTCGAGGTGCTGTACTAGTAACTGCTCCATATCTCCAAGGTTATAGTAGTAGTCACGTATACAGGAAATAACTCCAAGGTTGTAGTAGTAGTCACATATACAGGAAATAACTTCGCAAAACAAAAAATAAAAAAACAACGAACTATATAAAAACAAAAATAAACTTGAATGGCCGAGAAATAGAAGTACACAATTTGTAATAGAACCCAAATCAAGAAAATAAAATAATATAATATAGCTCAAAACAAAGCTAGTAGAAGCAGTCACTGAGTGGATAGGAACCCAACAACTAAAAAAATTTAAACTGGTAAGAATACAAAACCCACACAGTGAACTGCATCAACCTGCTTTATTACTGAACCACGCGAAAAAATAAAATAATAAGAAGTACTTAGCGCTTTCACCCAAACATCAGGACATCATCAGAGTACAAGGAATTAACAACAGGGCCATTTTATATATACATACATAATTTCCTAATCACTTAACATCATAAAATTAATTAATTAAACAATGTCACAGTAGAAATGTATATAAAATCACTTGACATCAATAAAAAACATATTTAAAATACATATTTAAAATACATATGTATATATTTATATATTGTTATAATAATTTTTATACATTTAATAATTTTAAATTCATCATTAATTTGTTATATATATTGTATAAAATAAGTATTTAATATTTTAATTTTGTATTGTTGCCATCTATTATATATATATTTATTATATATGTATTTTAAATATGTTTTTTATTGATGTCAAGTGATTTTATATACATTTCTACTGTGACATTGTTTAATTAATTTTATGATGTTAATTGGTTAATTAAGTGATTAGGAAATTATGTATGTATATATATAAATGGCCCTGTTGTTAATTCATTGTACTCTGATGATGCCCTGATGTTTGGGTGAAAGCGCTAAGTACTTCTTATTATTTTATTTTTTCGTGTGGTTCAGTAATAAAGCAGGTTGATGCAGTTCACTGTGTGGGTTTTATATTCTAATTTTATTCTCTGTGTGGCCATATACATTCTTTGTTAATGTGAGGCATTCTGCCCTTGGAGTCCCCTTGACAGAAAATTCTGTTTCCTTAACTCCAGTGAGTAGCTTTTCATTTTGCCCTTCACTTTTAAAATATTTGTTCCCTCATCTTTATTTCCTTGTTCTATCTAGGCTCCCATTTGTCATCCTTAGAGTAATACTATTGTTAACTGTTCTAATAAATTCAAAACTTTATATATAAACCCCCCCTCTGTCTTTCTGTGATTTCTTCCTTTGTGTGCATTTTGAGCATCTGCTCATCTTTGGTGCTTCATTTTCCATTTTGCTTAAAATGTCTTGCTTCTTCCCCTTTCCCTTCTATTGTATAGTCTGTCACTGTAATATCTTTTAGTTTCATATCTGTTTCACCTTCTAGTTTTTCTCTCTCTTCCCTTCTCTGTGTTCCTGTACTTTTTCTTGTTCCTTGCTTGTTAGACTTTTGGTTTCATTTGTCCCATTTTCATCATTTATACTGTTATGATTTCTTTCTGTAGTCACTACGTCCTTCCCCACCAGTTGGTTATATTCTTATTGATCATTGTTTCTTTTTCTTTCTTTCTCTAGTCTTTCCTGCTCATTGCAAATTATTACAGATCATTGACTCTCCCTGGCCTTGTACCACTTTCGTTCTTGCCTGTATGTGCAAACTAAGTAAGATATGTACCGACTACTTTCCCACTGTTCCTGCCCATGTCTCTTTAGTGATTTCACACTTCTTATTCTTTTGTGCAAGCCTCACGTCCATCTGCTTTCTCCCTGTATGGTTCCTGACACAAGGCCTGTGATATTTAGTCTTGTCAGCAGTTAACTTTATTGCTAACTTTACTGTGGATCCTCTCCTTTAATTATGATGTCCGATCACATTAAAAAGCCAGATAGTTGAAATGCAATAGTGTAGAGTTACCTCTAATTTACATGTACTGTTTTTGCATTTAATAAATACAGCAGTCAAACATCACAAGTTTTCTGTCACCGGGGCAGTTCATATTGTCTTTTTAACCATTTTATAAAATGTAACTTATTTTTTCAGTCACCTGTGTTTACATTTTCTATATCTCCAAAGTGGGGATCTGGTGGGTAGCAGTTATCTGCTGTCATAATTTTTTCAGTTGTTCCCTGATCCTTATGCAAGTACGTTATTTTTTCTAAAGTTTCTTAGTTTAGGATAACTGCCTTATTTGTCTTGCTGACGTTTTTCTTATTCTTCCTGCTTCTCATCTCCTTCTACTGTGTCATTTCCCATTTTGTTCCCCCCTCCCCCTTTAAATTATCTCTTACTCACCTGAAGTCCTGCATTATCTCCTGTCTAGCATTTTTTTTCTTGAACATCTGAAAGGGTTTTGCTGGCCACTCTTCCCCTGTATGTTTGGACCAATCAGTTTTACCTCCCTCTTCTCGATTTACTGTCCTCTCCTCCTATTTGTGGCAACTTAACCTAGCTTTGTACCCTCCTCATATGGTTCCATGAATGACTTCACTCCATATAGAAAAAAATCCACAGTATTGCTGAATAATTTTTGAAGCGTCAATTTTAATTGTGTACACTATTTAAAATACAGAGTGAATCTGTTACTTTTCATTCTGGCACCCTATGGAAATTTTGTCTTGCCAGCATTTAGGACTTTACCTTTTTTTCCATAACAGGCTTAGTAGTTGCCCTTTAAGCTGATAAGTTTGTAATTTTATTACATTTGAATGTGTGGGAATCTGTGCTGCAGTCTGGCTGCAGTATCTCTGAGCTATTTCAGTAAATGATTATTCTCTTTAAGTAGCCCTGACCATTTGCTAAGTTGCTTAGTGACTAATAATTGTGATCTTTTCTGTCCACTCCTCTACTTCATAGGTTCATAGGTTCATACTAGGCTATCTGCCCAAGGGCATTTATAAGCCTAGCCCAGAGTTTTGTGGCTTTCGCCACCCCTTTAGTTTGAAGGATACTATGCCCATTATTTTGTTGTGCCTCTGTCAAGCAGTGACACCGAGGTAATCCCTGGGGTATATCTGCGATCTCCCATCCATTGGTCAAGATTTCTCTTGAACAAGGCCAGCGAGGTGCTCTGCCTCACATGTACCGGGATTTTGTTCCACAGCATGGGGAGTCTCTGGGTGATGAATCTGTCCCTCCAACACGTCCTATTAATAACCGTGTCAAGGTTTAAGTCTCCCGCCCTTGTAGTTCTGAGGGATCTAGACTTTTTGAGGTGAAGCATGTTCATCAGTTCTGGGTTGGACATGGCCTTGTATGTCAGGCACAGGTCACCTCTGAGCAGACGGTAAGCGACTGAATAGCGCTTGAGTTCCTTCAGTCGGGCAGCATAAGACATATTTTTGAGACCCTTTATCCTTTTGGTGAGGAGCTTTTGGGGCCTTTCCACTTGCAGGTGTCGGGTCAGATACATTCCGAATGGGGCGTTGTACGCAATCATTGGTCTGATGAGTGATGAGTACAGGGGGACGATGACCTCCCTTGATCTAGATGTGAATCCCTTCATGATCAGGTGGGCAATGTAAAAGGTCTTCCCAACTACTTTGGCGACGTGAGTGTCAAACGAAAGGTTACTGTCAACCTGGGTCCCCAGATCCCTGATGAACTCTTCTGTGCTCAGTGGATTGCCACCTATATGGTAGCTGGGGGTAACCTTGTTTTTCCCGAAGGGTATGACTATGCATTTTTTGGCGTTTAACTTTAGTCCATGGCTCTGGCACCAGTTATCCGTTTCTATGAGACCCTTCTGAAGGATATCTGTGTCAGATGTGTTCTCGACTATGGCACCCAGTTTGCACTCATCTGCAAATTTTGTCAGCCATAACCCTCCTGTGTTTGCTTGCACTTCTGAAAAGTAGATGCCGAACAGGAGTGGGCCCAGGACTGAGCCCTGTGGGACACCACTTGTGACAGGCTTTGAGTCTGACATGGCGCCAGCAACTCTCACCCTGTGGGTTCTGTCACTTAGCCAGTTTGCTTACCCATCTTGTGACGTATGGGTTAACATTTAAGCTGATGAGTTTTTCAATGATACCTGAGTGGGGTATTGTGTCGAAAGCCTTGGCCAGGTCGAGGTAGGCTATGTGGACTGCCTTTCCCTCATCAATGGCCTTGGTGACTGTCTCGAAAAAGTCAACCAAGTCTAAAAGGCTTGATCTGCCTTTGACAAAGCCAAACTGGATTGGATCCAAAGTCTGCAAGTCCCCTATGTCTTTATTTATGAGTTCATTTATGATCCTCTCCATAGCTTTGCAGATCAGGCTTGTCAAGCTGATGGGACGGTAATTTCCAGGGTCGGTGGAGGCACCACCTTTGTGAAGTGGGACCACAGTTGCCGTACGCCACTCCTTGGGTACGTATCCTGAGGTGAGGCTAAGATTAAACAGCTGTCCTAAGCACACAACTGGGGACACCATCTGGTCCCATGGATGCTGTGTTTTTCGCCTTGGAGAGAGCAGTTCTCACCTGAGCGTTAGAGATGTTTGGGGGGCTACAATCCTCTGGTATGGATATCTCTCCTTTTGGGGGGGGGGAGTTTGCACTGAACCTGTCAGCCAGTATGTTGGCAATGTCTGTAGGTTCAGTGATTTTTACATCATTTTGAACTAATTCTGAGCATATCTGGGAGTTTCCTCCCAGGTTTCTGACATAGCTAAAGAAGGCCTTATGATTGTCTTTTGAGTCCTTAGCGATTTTTCTCTCAAAATTTGCCTTGGATGATTTTATGAGAGATCGTAGTTTTTTACTTCTAATGATCAAAGGTGTCTTACCTTTTAGGGATTTTGCTCTATCTTGGAGTAGCTTCCTCCTTTTGTTGTAGAGCTTGTTTATGGCTGGGGTCCACCAGACTGGACGCTTGCCTTTGGTTCAAAGAGTCTTTGTTTTGTTTGGGATTGCCTGATCCATGCAGTCCTGTAGGTGCTGGTAGAAGGCATTTGTAAGTGATTCAGCGGCTTGAGTATTGGTTTCCGCAGGCTCAGGGGCCTTAAAAGAGACCACACTAGTCTTCAGAAGTGTGAAGTCGACTTTTCTGAGATTCTCCATTCTCCCCCTGTCCTCCATCTTCTGTATATTTTCTTCAGATTTTTTTCCTTTGCTGCTTCTAACTCCATTAGTTTCATGCTTGTTCCTCACTCCATGTTGACGCTCCTCACTTGTTCTGCTTGTTCCTCACTCCATGACAACACTCCTGAAACCACAAATGTACCTTATAGTCACATCAGCCCACAACTATTCCAACTCTCATCTTTACCACCTCAAACATATAAAAATCTCATACCCTCAGCTGCCCACTTTCAGGTTCCATCGGGTAATAAAACTAAAAAAAACTGCTGCTGCATTCCCTAATACATTAAATTACAAGCTGATATCCATCCCAACCCAGGCCCAAGCTATGACTTACCTACAACTCAACACCTTCCCCAGTCTTATTTTAATACTACAAACCAAAATGTCTTTGAATCAAAGGTACATACCTTCCTACCAATGATTTCCAAAGCTGATTTGCTAATAACCAACTTTAATCTCAGAAGTCTCATAAATAAAATTACTGAATTTTATGCTATCTTGGCCACCTACACTCCTGATTATAGCCATATTAACAGAAACCTGGTTAAAACCCCCCATATCAAAGACCCAGAAATTACTCTGAATAGTTGTAAGACGTGGTAGACTAAGCAAAAGAGGTGGTGGTGTAGCTGTTATGTTTAAAGACTCTAAAATTGGAAAAACTAAACTGTATTTCACCAGACATCACACACCTACATATTAAATCCTCATAAATCCATGATTGTCATAGCTGTTTACACGTACCCTGGAAACAATCTTCCCAGCATTGAACAGCTTTCTTAGTCTGCCTCCACTTTCAGTGAAGAAACTGTCATCTTAAGTGACTTTAATTTTGACTGGCTCTCCTGCCAGCTTTGTCAGTCTGTACAACTTTATCCAAATTAACAACTATCCCACTCGCACTGACAAACACTCAGAAAAAAAAAATAATTGCTTGATTGGATATTAACCAAAAAACAAACCTTGGTTACCATGCCAGCTGCCTTCCAGTCAACCTGTGTGACCATACCCCTACTTTTCTTCTTGGAAAAAGATTTTAAACCCAATCTTACACCCCCTTCAAATACACCCGCTGTAAGAAAAACTTCTTCCCTGATACCTTCAATCCCTTACTACAACATTGTTCTTGGTCACCATTAAAAAGCCTAAAACTGGACCTTGCACTAGAATTCTTTAACAACAAATATCTTGACATCCTAAACAGTTTGGCCCGCACCAGAAAAATACACATGCTGCATATCTTCTTCACTTTTCTTCAAAAGATAAAGGAAAGGATTTTGCACCCATTTGATGACAATAGTCTGCTCAAATATTACATTGCCAGCACCAAGGATGCCAGGTAAAATCAGTAGGCCGGAATTCAAATTTCCATATGGTTGGCAAACTGCTATATTCTGTTATGACTGGAGACGAGGCACACTCCTTTAAGGCAGCAGCTCAGCTGCCTTGTTACAGATTTTGTTTGCTCTGGTTATTTGTGAAGCAGCAATTTGGTTGTGCCTGCTTACCTTTTCCAGACAGTGCAAACTGGACATTGTCAAAGAGCAGGGTGGGTTTTGCCTTTACAACTCTGCCAGGCATGATGTAGCCTCCTTCCAGGGGAATTCCATAGTACTGTTTTAGTATTGTTCCCATTTAGAAGGCATAAAATTGAAGCAGTAGTCGTTATGATGAGCATGGTACATTTGTGTAACTCGCTGTAACAGTAGATATTAGGAAATCACTGCTGCAGTATAGTTTCCTGCCCTTCCACCCCCACCCCACCCTAAGCTGTTATGCTTGCTTCGTGTACATGTCACAGGAACAAGAGGTTAACAGGTTTGCATTCTTCTATAACCTCTTCCTTCTTTCACATTTTTGGTGTTATGGTGGCCATTTTAATACTGCCATAGTGCTGCTTAAATTAAGCAAAGATATTAAAGCTAAGGTCCATGTTGGCTTTGCAGACTAAGGGACAGAGACATCACTAATTGTGGTGCACTTTCTGCCCTAAAAGAAGTGAATAATGGTTGGCGTGGCTCCTCCACTTAGCTGCTATAGAAATAAGTTCTATAGTAATCTACTCAAACATCTGTTGTAATGATGATTTACTTGCACACACTTGCTGTCCTCTGTCGTTGTCGCGCCCAGATCTACACTCATCCTGTCCTTGGTCCCTGAGTAGCCAGAACTGGGCCCCAAACCTATTTCTGGATTTGTGAGTTCATCCTTCACGTCAGTTGTGAAAATGTTTTTTCATAGTTATTGCTTAAGTCCCGATACCACTTCCACCAGAAGACGTTTGGGTGTTAACTATTGCAAGTGACTGATGTTCTTCGTGTTTCACTGTTGCAGTCGTTACATTTGAGTTATTTACCTGCAGGTAGCCCTCAGCCGGCCTAAGTATCAAAGTCTTGGATCCCTGCGTCGGATGCTCTCTCTTCTTCCATGACGTCAGGTCATCAGGGGTATAAAGCATGCAGCCAATGCCATTACATCAGTCTTTCTTGCCGCATGGTGCCCGAAGCAGAAGCAGTTTGCAAGTGCCGGTCGGCCGACTACTGAAATTTTCATTTTCGTGTTTCAGAACTGAAGTCTTCAAAAAAGCTAAGTACCCCGTTGGGGATCCTTTTTCTTGCTCTAAACCAATATCAGTAAAAGTTAACAATTGTATCACCTGTGGAAAGCAAATACCTCGTAAAGATTTTCATTCTTACTGCATTCCTTGCCTAGGGCCAGACCACGACGTCCCTCGCTGTCTGTTTTGTGCCTTATTCAATTCTCGCAGTATTCATTGTCTGTTCATTTTTGCATCAAACTATTTCAGTACTCAGTTTAATTATCCAGAAATGGTTTTGGTAAGCCATCCTACTATCGACATTCCAAAAAACCATAAAGATAAAGACAGAGACAGACCGCATAGGTCCAAAGCTGCCGACGACTCTTTCGTTAAGCTAGTCGCCAGTTTGCCGGTGCTCAGCCCCTGATATACCCGCTACTTCAGATTCGCAGGCCTCTACTGAGACCCATTCGAAGTCTGGTATGCCGCGAGATGCTTCTTCAACCATGGAACCTGCGGATGTCTCTACCTTGGATGGGTCCGGAGCCACTGTGTAGGCACCGGCTTCTGAGGCTGTATTCAGGCCTATTGACCTGCATTTCAAACCGACACTATCTTCTTCTTCAAGGCCTAAAGCTCGACCCATGCCTAGAAAACCGACGTCCAAAGCGCATGGTCAGGCCCATATGCCTAAAATACAGATGATTAGAATGGCTGAAGACCTTATTACTTTAATTAGGGGAAGCCAGCCTTCTCCCTCTAAAAGACCTAGAACTGATTTTCCTTCTGATTTTTCTGATCAGGATTCTGAAATTTCTGTTTCTTCTGATTACCAGGATTTGGCCTTATCTACCTATGAGGATTCTGATGTAGAGGGCTCCATTCCCCCTGCTTCCCCTCCAGAAGATTTTTCTTTTGGTGAAACCTTGCACACTCTTAGGGAGCATTTCCGCTGGGAAAGCCAGGATTACTCTGACTCCAAAAAGAGGCTTAGGGAATTCTTACTCCTCCCTCAACACAGGCCTTTAGCTATCCCTCCTGTTCTGGACATTGTAGAGGATGCCTTTTTGGAATCTAGCATGGCCCCAGACACTTTACCTCCGGCTCCCAGGAAACCTGACCGGTATTACAGAGTATGTGACTCTCTCAAGTTCCTCTTCACAATCCTACTGTGGACCCAAAGACCATTTCCCAGGTACCTAAAGGCATTAAAGCTACTACTGCCAAAATCCCTACCCCCTCTGATAGAGATTCCAGGGCCTTGGACAGATGGGGTAAGAAGGTATACACTTCTGCTACGTTGGCCATTAGGGCCTTAAACTGCCAGTTTCATATGTTAAAGTATCAGCAGCATATTATGGGACTACTTAAACAGAAATTGATTTTGATTCCTGACTGTGCTGAAAATAAAGAATTACAGGATTTAATGCATTCTGCTGAACAAGTTAGTAAACTTACTTTGCAATGTGGTTTTTGACTCTTTAGAAGCATCTTGCAGGGCTGCTGTCACTGGGTCTGTTCTTAGAAGGCATGCTTGGCTTAAGGAGCAAAATTTGCCAGATCATGTTAAAGCTAAATAACTGGATGCTCCCTTAAACCAAGACTGCCTGTTTGGCAACAAAGCAGAAGTCGTCCTCAAAAAGATGGAGGAAAAAGCTAAATCTATGCAAACTGTTAAAGATTTTCTGCAAGTACAGCCTCCCAGATTTAGTAGGCATTGGCCCTTTCCTGTCTCTTCCAGGCCTTCACAGTCCAAACCCAGTCTCAAGGTACTCACAGGCCTAAGCAGTGGGGGGCTCCCACTTCCAAAGCTGGAAGTAGTAAGACACCCCCCTATGGAAAACTGTCACAATGACTTAACCTTAAACCTTCCAAGCCCTGCTCAACTGCCTGCTCCCTTAGGGGGGAAAGATCGCCTTGCATGCAAAAAACTGGGAACTCATTACCCAGGACAAATGGGTTTTAGATATAGTTTCCCAAGGATACAAATTCCACTTCCACACCTTACCAACCTCAAACAGTTGGCCAGATCTACCCTCAAATCAGTGGGCAGAGGCTCAAAAGCAGGTTCTCTCTCTAAGTATCAAGGCTATTCAACCTGTCCCAGCAGAAGAAAGGGGACAAGGTTTTTACTCAAGACTTTTCCTGGTACCCAGAAAAGACAGCTCCTGGCGTCTTATCCTGGACCTCTCTGTGCTAAACACCTTTTTGGTAATCCCAAAATTCAAAATGCTAACACTTAATCAGCTGCTTCCTATGCTAGGCAAAGATGCCTGGTTGGCAACCTTAGACTTAAAAGAAGCTTGCCTGCACATTCCAATAAGGGAATCTTGCAGGAAATGCTTACACACTTCAGAGCAGGCTGCATGCACTATCGGTTCTCTTCACTTCCCTTTGGCTTATCTACTGTACCCAGGGTATTCACAAAGTGCCTAGCTCCAGGCATTGCATTTTGCAGGCAAAGAAATATTCAAATATACCCATACCTGGACGATTGTCTAATTCAGGTAGAAAGCCTGGACATGCTTCTAACTTATCTGGCATTTATAAAGAAACGTCTAACCTCACTGGGGTACACCATAAACAAAATCTCATCTAGTAACCCTGCCAGCAAATTTTATTCCTGGGAGCAAGCTTGAACACAACTTCCAAGATGGCTTACCTCGCGCCAGAGAAACAAGTTTATTTGGCAGATTACTTCAAACTACTGGCCACAAAGACCCAGCTATCTGTAAGGAAAATCCTGCAAGCCCTGGGGTTCATGGCTAATTGCATTCTGCTAATTCCATATGCAAGACAGCATATGAGGAAACTACAATGGTATCTGAAAAGCCTATGGTGTCAACATTCTCAGGACCTGGAATCAATGATTCCTATCATTCCTTATATAAGGACAGAGTTCCTTTGGTGAGCAGAGGCCTACTACCAGAACAAGGGACTGCCATTTACTCTACCCCCTGCCACCCAAACCCTAACAACAGACGCATCAGACTATGCAAGGGGGGGCTCACTTGGCAGGGCATTGCATTCAAGGCAAATGGAACCCAAGTCAGATGCACCTGCATATCAGTGAAAATGAAATGTTAGCTGTGCAGAATTCCCTAACAGCCTTCAAGGACCACATTCTTCTAGGACAGTTATTGGTAAAGACAGATAACACCACTGTTATGTGGTACATAAACAAGCAGGGGGGAGGGAACCAATCGTACCCTCTCTGCAGACTAGCAATGGCTCTGTGGAACACAGCCTTGAGCTACCAAGTGCACCTACAAGCTCGGTTCCTGCCAGGTAAGCTAAGTTCACTGGCAGACGACCTAAGCAGAAATCTCTTGGCCCTGCATGAGTAGAAATTGGAACCAAAGATATTCAACCTTTTGAGAAACCAATGAGGGAACCTGGAGATAGACTTGTTTGCCTCCCCTCAGAACTACCAATTGGACAAATTCTGCACAAGGACTTCCCACAGTCAAGCTTGGAAAGTGGATGCCCTGTCTATTACCTGGGAAAGCCTCTCAGTTTATGCCTTTCCCCCTCTGCCTCTCCTCTCGAAAGTTCTACTGAAGGTCAAACAGGACAAACCAAGGGCAATACTGATTGCACCAGACTGGCTACGCCAACACTGGTACCCACTGTTGTGCAGTACGTCACTGCTGGAACCATGGCACCTGCCTCAGATCCATTCCCTGCTGTCCCAGCAGGAGGGCCAGATTCTGCCCCCCCCCCCCCCCCAGCTTCAAACCCTGAACCTTGCAGCCTAACTAATTCCCTGAGCTCTCCAATAGCATCCCTCGGTAAGCAGGATGTTCTTCGTCTCACATTGCTGCAGTCATAACCTGTGGGTAGTCCGCTGTCCTCGGTCGGCCCGAATACCAAAGAGTTAGGCTGGCGTCGGTCATGGTCGCCCGGAGCTGACGCCAGTACGTAGTAGTACTTAAGTGCATGACCGACGTCATATCCTCCGTCTTTCTTGCCGCGTGGTCCGAAGCAGAAGCAGCGTTTGCAAGTGCCATTCGGCGTTCTGAAATTTTCAATTTTCGAGTTTCAGACCGAAGACCAAGTTGGGCTAAGTACCCCGTTGGGGAAAATTTTTGTCTTTTCTTGCTTCAGTTAATCCGGATGTCAGAAAAAGTTAATAATTGTATTTCTTGTGGGAAACAGATACCTCATAGGGACTATCATTCTCTCTGTATTCCTTGCTTGGGGCCTGAGCACGACGTAGTCGGGTGTCGCTTTTGCGCTAGATTTAATAAGCGCACCATTAAACGTAGATTAGACTGTGCTAGGCTTGTTTTCGGTAAGCGGTGTAACTACAACATGCCGTCGGATCCTCTGACGCCCGCTACCGCAAAAAAGCGAAAAGATAAATCTTTAAGGTCTAAACCGGATGAGTCCGTTGCGGACGCCGGTTCTATGGAATCTACGGTTGAATCTGTGGATCCAGCCGAGGTCTCGACTGAATCCCAGGGGGAACCTTTACTTTTGCAGGAGTTGGCCTCTCAGGAGTTAGGCCAGGCCGAGGGTGCTTCTCAAGTATCTGTAGTTCCATCCTTACAAAAGGTTATTAGGCCTTCCACCTCAGTGACTAAAGGCCCTGCTAAGGCTAAACCTGGTCTTTCTGGTACGGGCCATAGCCCTAGTTCTTCAGGTTCTGTTCCTAAAAAACATATGTTGAAAATGGCAGAGGATTTGATTACTTTGATTAGGGGTTCTATGCCCCCTCCAGAGAAGAGGCCTAGGGTGGAGACAGATTTAGAGGGAATGGAGCATTCTTCAGATTACTCTGAGTCCTCAGCTGAGGATATTCAGGATTTTCCTCCCTATTCAGATTCGGATGCAGAGGATTCCTGTCCTTCTGCTTCACCTCCAGAGGATTTTTCCTTTTCTGAAACCTTGCATTCCATGAGGGAGCATTTCAAGTGGGAAGGTCAGGATTTTTCAGATTCTCGTAAAAGGCTTAGGGAATTTTTGTTTTTGCCACAACATAGGCCTTTGGCTATTCCCCCTGTTTTAGATGTTGTTCAGGATGTTTTTTCTGAAGCTTCACTTAACCCTGATTCTTTACCCCCTGCCCCTGTCAAGCCAGACAGGTATTACAGAGTTCCAGAGGCACATAAATATTTGTATAAGAGTCCTAGAGCTGACCCGGAAACTATTATTCAAGGGCAGAAGGGTGTCAGGGCTTCTGTGGTTAAGAATCCAGTTCCTTTGGATAAAGATTCTAGAGCGTTGGATAGGTGGGGAAAAAAAGTGTACACCTCTTCTACTTTAGCTATGAGGGCTTTAAATTGCCAATTTCATATGCTGAAGTATCAGAACTTTCTGTTAGGTCAATTGAAATCTAAGGTAGATGCTTTATCTGAGGGTATGGAGTGTAAAGAATTGCAGGACTTGGTTCATGCTTCAGATCAAGTTGGTAAACATTCCTTGCAGTGTGGCTTCGATGCTCTTCAGGCTTCATCCAGGGTGGCTGCTACTGGTTCAGTTATTCGTAGACATGCCTGGCTTAAGGATCAAAATTTGACAGAGCATGTTAAAGCTCGGATTTTGGATGCTCCTCTTCAATCTGAAGTTCTTTTTGGTTCCCCTGTGGAGTCAGTTTTGAAAAAGATGGAAGATAAAGCTAAGTCTATGCAGACGGTTAAGGATTTTTTGCAAGTGCAGCCCCCTAAGTTTAGCAGGAATTGGCCTGCAAGAGGATGGTCCTACCCTTCTTCAGATTTTCAGTCTAAGGGCAGGTCTAGACGTGGTAGGGGCAGGACTCACGCTCAGGGTTCTTTCAGACCTAGGACTTGGAGTTCTCCTGCACAATCTTCTGGTGAGGGCAGGGGTCAGCCTTTTCGTAAACAGACCCAATGACCTGTATTTTCAGCTGCCAGATCCTTCTTTTCTGGCAGCTCCTCTAGGAGGAAAGTTGGCGCTTTTCAAACAAAATTGGCATTTGGTCACCCAGGACAAATGGGTGTTGGACATAATAAATCAAGGCTACAAGTTTTATTTCCACACTTTTCCTCCTTTCAAAGACATGCCAGATGTACCTCCTCAACAAAGGCTGGAGGCTCAGGAACAGATTTCTTTGCTTTTACAGATGGGAGCAATCCAGGTGGTACCTCCGTCAGAAGTAGGCCTAGGGTTTTATTCTCGTCTATTCCTAGTACCAAAGAAAGGAAACACTTGGAGGCCAATTCTGGATTTGTCCCTTCTCAATACATACCTAGACATTCCAAGGTTCAAGATGTTAACATTACAGCAACTTCTGCCTATGCTAGGCAAAAATCACTGGATGGTAACTCTGGATCTCAAAGAGGCCTATCTTCACATTCCTATCAGGCCCAGCTGCAGGAGATTCCTGCGATTTCGGGCTGGTACTTCTCATTATCAGTTCTCTGCATTGCCCTTTGGTTTATCTACTGCGCCCAGGGTGTTCACAAAGGTTCTGGCTCCTGTAATAGCTTTCTTCAGACTGAGGGGAATACAAATGTATCCTTATCTGGACGATTGCCTGATTCTCGCTCAAGACAAAGACAAGTTACTTCAACATCTACAGTATGTAATGGCAGTTTTAAGGTGCCTAGGGTATTCTGCGAACGAAATAAAGTCCAGTCTAGTACCCTCTCAGGACTTGTGCTTTCTGGGTGTGAGACTGAATACAGCCTCTCAGATGGCTTTTCTGACCCCGGACAAACAAAGAACTCTTCACCTATACTTCCCGCAATTATCAGTACTGTCCAGGCTGACTGCAAGGACAGTCCTTCAAGCCTTGGGGTTCATGGCATCTTGCATTCTAGTACTTCCCAATGCCAAACTGCATATGAGGAAGCTACAATGGTATCTCAAAAGTGTATGGACTCAACACTGCCACGATTTGGACACTGTCATTCAGATAATACCTTGCATCCAGAAGGAATTCTTGTGGTGGGCACAGGAATGTCACCTAAACAAGGGACTCTCTGTGACCCGACCAGAGGCGAGTCAGATCATAACGACGGATGCCTCAGACCTGGCTTGGGAGCACACTTCAATGGGAAATGGATTCAAGACACGTGGCCTCCCAGACTACAGCATTTGCATATCAACATGAAGGAGATGTTAGCAGTCCAGTTTGCCCTGATGGCTTTCAAGGGCCAACTTCAACCAGGACAGGTGTTGATTCGAACAGACAACACTACAGTCATGTGGTACATCAACAAGCAGGGGGGAACCCATTCTTACCCTCTTTGCAGACAAGCAATGATATTGTGGGAGACTGCTCTGAGTTTGCACATCACTCTTCAAGCACGGTTTCTGCCAGGAGCACAGAACTCCCTAGCAGATGTATTGAGCAGACAAATTGTGGACCCCCACGAGTGGAAATTGGATCCTCAGGTATTCCAACAGTTGACAGTGGCTTGGGGAACTCCAGACATAGATCTGTTCGCTTCTCCTCTAAATTTCCAACTACCAAAATTTTGCACAAAGATGTTTCACCCAAAAGCTTGGAAAGTGGATGCTCTATCTTTCAGTTGGAACAACCTACACGTCTATGCTTTTCCTCCTCTGCCTCTCCTTCCCAAGGTACTCTTGAAAGTCAGGCGGGACAAGCCTTGCATGATTCTAATAGCACCAGATTGGCCACGTCAGCACTGGTATCCTCTGCTGAGGAGTTTAATTCAGGAGCCTCCTTGGCCTTTGCCACAGCTTCGTCACTTGTTGTCCCAGTCAAGCAGTCATTTGCTCAATGTCAGGGTGCAGTCCCTGCATCTAACGGCCTGGCGTATTCTGTTTTAGAGCCTGTGGGATCTCAGCTTCCTCAACAGGTTTTAGATGTCATTTTGGAAGCCAGGCGGCCCAGCACTAGAAAAGTTTATGCTGATAAATGGAAGAGATTTTTTCTTTGGAGCACAACAAAGGGCTTTGATGTCTCGGTACCTAATTTGAGTTTTACACTACAGTACCTTACTGAATTACTAGACAAGGGTTTGTCATTTTCCTCTGTGAAGGTTCATGCTGCAGCCATTTCTGCTCACTATGATTGTGACCCTCCTTTATTTTCTCACCCTTTGTTTAAGCAATTTCTTAGAGGGGCAAAAAATATAAGACCCCCACGTAGAGCTCCTACACCTTCCTGGGATCTCAATTTTGTGTTGGAGAAGCTTACTTTGCCTCCTATTGAACCTGCAGCTACGTCTGAATTGAAGTTTTTGTCTTGGAAGACTGCTTTTTTGTTGGCCATTACTTCTGCTAGGAGGGTATCTGAATTGCAGGCTCTCATGGCAGTTGAACCCTTCCTGATATTCCATAAGGATAGAGTTTCTTTGCGTACTAACCCTACTTTTATGCCAAAAGTGATTTCTAATGTGGCCTTGAACCAGTCTATCCATTTGCCTACTTTTTATGCTGATCCCCAAAATAAGGGGGAAAAAGTCTTGCATTCTTTGGATATCCACAGGCAGTTACGTTACTATTTGAGCAGAACTAAGGAGTTCAGACAGACTCAACAGTTATTTGTTTCTTTTGCTTTGAGTTCACAAGGGAAAGCTGTTTCAAAGCAGACTATTTCAAAGTGGATTGGTCATTGTATTGCTTTTTGTTATTCTCATCATGGGAAGAATGTTCCTGCTGGGATCAGACCTCATTCCACTAGGGCTACTGCCACATCTACTGCTTTTTTGAGGGGTGTAGCTACTAAAGATATTTTGGAAGCAGATACTTGGAGTTCAGTTCACACTTTTACTAAGCATTACCATCTCCCTCTTTATTCCAAGTCCAGGGCTGGGTTTGCCACTGCAGTCTTACAGGGCATGTTAGCAGCCCCTAATGCTTTTTAGTTTGCCAGCCCCCCTTTTCCTTTGCTTTGGGATTCTACCCACAGGTTATGACTGCAGCAATGTGAGACGAAGAACATAGTACAGTTTTGTACCTACCATAAATGTAGATGTTCGAGGATCCACATTGCTGCAGTCCTATTTTCCCTCCCTCCTTCCCCTCTATTGTTTGGGGTTGTTGTTGTTGTTGTTCCTTTGGGATAATTGTTATTTTCTCCTTTGTGGTTGTTGGGCATTTTCTTTTTTGGCTCTGGCTTTTCCTTTTTAAGGCATTCTGACATCTGGGGCAAGAAAGACTGAGGATATGACGTCGGTCATGCGCTTAAGTACTACTACGTACTGACGTCAGCTCCGGGCGACCATGACCGACGCCAGCCTAACTCTTTGGTATTCGGGCCGACCGAGGACAGCGGACTACCCACAGGTTATGACTGCAGCAATGTGGATCCTCGAACATCTACATTTATGGTAGGTACAAAACTGTACTTTTTAGATGTCATTCAGGAGGCAAGGAGACCTAGTACCAGAAAATCCTATGCTGAAAAGTGGAAAAGATACTGTTCCTGGAGCCATACTCTGGGATTGGGCACAACAGTGTCCAGCTTACCACATATTCTTTAATACTTAACAGAGATGCTACACAAGGGCCTTTCCTTTTCATCAATTAAAATTCATGCCTCAGCCATTTCATCTCATTATAATACTGAGCCACCCCTCTTCTCTCACCCCCTGCTGAAACAATTCCTCAGAGGGGTCAAAAATTTAGGACCACCCAGGAGAGCCCCTAACCCAGCCTGGGACCTTAACTTTGTATTGGAAAAGATCACTCTACCTCCTTTTGAGCCAGCAGCAACTGCAGAGTTAAAATTCCTTCTAGCAGTCACTTCAGCAAGAAGAGTGTCTGAATTACAGGCCCTCATGGCAGTGGAGCCCTTCATCATCTTCCATGCAGACAGTGTCCCTAAGGACCAGTCCTTCCTTTATGCCCAAGGTGGTATCCAGTGTGGCCCTTAATCAGTCCATTCATTTGCCAACCTTTTTTCCTAATCCACAGAACAAAGGAGAACGAATACTGCACTTTTTAGATGTGCACAGACCACTTAGATTTTATTTGGACAGGACTAAGCCTCTCAGAAGAACTGAACAGCTGCTAGTTGCCTTTGCTGCAGGGGCAGAGGGGAAGGCCATTTCAAAGCAGACCATTTGTAAGTGGATAGGCCATCGCATTAATTTCTTCTACAAGCACCATGGAAAACCTACCCCACAGGGGATAAGATCACATTCCAACAGGGCTGCATCTACCTCTACAGCCTTTCTCAGAGGTGTCCCTACCAGGGACATCCTAGAAGCTGCTACCTGGAGCTCTGTACATACCTTCACCAAGCATTACCACTTGCCTATTTTCTCTAAATCCAGTGCTGGTTTTGCCACTGCGGTCTTGCAGGGCTTAATAGCTGGTCCTAATGCTCTCTAACGTCCTCCCTTCCCTAGCTTTGGGAATCTACCCAAATGTAATGACTGCAACAGTGAAACATGAAGAACATAGTACAGTTGTGTACACTTACCATAAATGTAGATGTTCGAGTGTATTCACTGTTGCAGTCCTGTTTACCCTTCCTCCAGCCACCTGACCTCTCTTGGCTATACCTTTCTTCTTGTTTAGTGTATTTCACCTTTCTGGTTTATTTGCTTTTTGTTGGAGGTGTAATCTTATATATAATTGCTTCCCATTATGGGGGCACCTGACATCTGGGGCAAGAAAAACTGATGGAATGGCGTCGGCTGCATGCTTTATACCCCTGACAACCTGACGTCATGGAAGAAGAGACAGCATCCGATGCAGGGATTCAAGACTTTGATACTCAGGCTGGCTGAGGGCTACCTGCAGGCAGATAACCCATATGTAATGACTGCAACAGTGAATGCACTCAAACGTCTACATTTATGGTAAGTGTAAACAACTGTACTTTTGGCACACCATTATTTGTGAACCACACAAGGCATTTTCTGTACTGATGTTCTTCATCTCACATTGCTGCAGTCCTTACACTTGGGTAGTCCGCTGTCCTCGGTCGGCCCGAATATCAAAGTATAAGGCTGACATCGGTCAAGGCGCATTTGACTGACATCAGGACGTCAGGGTACAAATGCGCATGACCGACGTCATATCCTCAGTCTTTTTTGCCGCATGGTCCGATGCAGAAGCAGCGTTGCAAGTGCCGGTTGGCGTTCTGAAATTGTTCGATTTCGGAGTTTCAGACCGAGTCAAAGTTGGCTAAGTACCCCGTTGGGGAATATTTTAGTTTTTTCTTGCCTCAGTGGTTTACCGGATGTCAGAAAAAGTGAATAATTGTATTTCTTGTGGGAAACAGATACCATAGAGACTACCATACTTTGTGTATTCCTTGTTTAGGGCCTGAGCACGACGTTGTTGGGTGTCGCTCTTGTGCTAGATTCAATAAGCGCACTATTAAGAGAAGATTAGATTGTGCCAGCTTAGTCTTCGGGAAGCGGTGCAATTATAAAATGCCGTCGGATGCTCCGCCCGCTTCTTCAAAGAAGCGCAAGGACAAAGCAGTTAAACCTAGGCTAGAGGAACCGTCAGTACCGGACGCCGGTTCTTTAGAGGTGTCGGTGGAGCCGGTGGTTCCATCGGAGGTTTCTTTGGGATCCCAGGGAGAGACTTTGTTATTGCAGGATGTGGCCTCTCAGGAGGCAGGCCAGGCTGATGGGGCTTCTCAGGTTACTATACTCCCCTCCCTGCCTAGGGTGGTTAGGCCCTCTCCTTCTGTTTCCAAGGCTTCTCCCAGGGGCAGGCCAGGTTTAGCTTCAGTTGGTGTTACCCCTAGCTCTTCAGGAACTGTGCCCAAGAAGCATATGCTTAAAATGGCAGAAGATTTGATTACTTTGATTAGGGTTCTATGCCCCCTCCTGATAAGAGACCTAGGGTGGAGCCTGAGCTAGGGAGTTTTGAGCAGGCTTCAGATGTTTCAGAGTCTTCGGCTGAAGACTTGCAGGAGTACTCTCCTTATTCTGATTCTGATGTGGATGATTCTACTCCTTCTGCTTCTCCTCCTGAGGATTTTTCTTTTTCAGAAACTCTTCATTCCATGAGGGAGCATTTTAAGTGGGAAGGTCAGGACTTCTCTGATTCCAGGAAAAGGCTTAGGGAATTTTTGTTTTTACCCCAGCATAGGCCTTTGGCTATACCTCCTGTTTTGGATGTAGTGGAAGATGTTTTTACAGAGGCTTCTCTTAATCCTGATTCTTTGCCTCCTGCTCCTGTTAAACCGGATAGGTATTACAGGGTGCCTGAAGCTCATAAGTATCTTTTTTAAGAGTCCTAGGGCGGACCCAGAAACTGTTAGTCAGGGGCCTAAAGGTGTTAAGGCTTCTGTTGTTAAGAATCCGGTTCCTGCAGACAAAGAGGCCAGGGCCTTGGATAGATGGGGAAAGAAAGTTTATACTTCTTCCACTCTTGCTATGAGGGCTTTGAATTGCCAGTTTCACATGTTGAAATACCAAAACTATCTCCTTTCACAATTGAAGTCTAAGGTTGATGCTCTGGCAGAAGGTATTGATTGTAAAGAGTTGCAAGATTTAGTACATGTTTCTGAACAGGTGGGTAAGCATTCTTTGCAATGTGGTTTTGATGCTGTACAGGCCTCGTCTAGGGTGGCTGCCACTGGGTCAGTTCTTCGCAGGCACGCCTGGCTGAGGGATCAAAATTTATCTGAACATGTTAAAACAAGGATTTTAGATGCTCCTTTACAATCTGACGTGTTGTTTGGTCCTCCTGTTGAGGCAGTTTTAAAGAAAATGGAAGACAAGGCTAAGTCTATGCAGACTGTTAAGGATTTTTGCAGGTCCAGCCTCCAAAGTTTAGTAGAAATTGGCCTACTAAGGGGTGGACGTATCCTTCTTATGATTCCCAGTCTAGGGGTAGATCTAGGCGTGGTAGGGGCAGAGCTCAGGGGTCTTTCAGGCCTAGAACAGGGAGTTCTCCTGCACAGTCTTCGGTGAGGGCAGGGGTCAGTCCTTTCGTAAACAGACCCAATGACCTACCTTTTCAGCTGCCAGAGCCTTCTCGTCTGGCAGCACCTTTGGGAGGAAGGTTGGCACTTTTCAAAGAAAATTGGAGTTTAATTACCCAAGACAGATGGGTATTGGATATCATACACCACGGTTACAGGTTTTATTTCCATACCTTGCCTCCTTTCAAAGGCATGCCAGACGTTCCTCCTCAACAAAGAATAGAGGCTCACAAGCAAGTTTCTCTGTTACTCCAAATAGGGGCCATACAGCCGGTCCCTATGCCAGAAGTGGGCCTAGGATTTTATTCTCGCCTGTTCCTAGTACCAAAGAAGGGGAACACGTGGAGACCAATTTTGGATTTATCTACCCTCAACACTTATCTGGACATTCTCAAGTTCAAAATGTTGACGTTAAAGCAGCTTTTACCTCTGCTGGGCAAAGATCATTGGATGGTAACTTTGGATCTCAAGGAGGCTTACCTTCATGTTCCTATCAGACTAAGTTGCAGGAAGTATCTGCGTTTTCGAGCTGGGACTTCTCACTATCAGTTCTCTGCATTGCCCTTTGGCTTATCTACTGCGCCCAGAGTGTTCACGAAAGTTCTGGCTCCAGTGATAGCTTTCTTCAGGCTAAAAGGAATACAGATCTATCCTTATTTGGACGACTGCCTGATTCTGGCTTAAGGAAGGGAAGAGCTTCTTCATCATTTGGAATATGTGATAGCAGTGCTAAGATGCCTGGGGTATTCTGTGAACGAAATAAAGTCCAGTCTAGTACCCTCTCAGGACATGTGCTTTCTGGGTGTGAGACTGAATACAGCATCCCAGATGGCCTTTTAACCCCGGACAAACAAAAGAGTCTATCCCTTTACTTCCATCAACTATCTCATCAGTCCGGGCTGACTGCAAGGACAGTCCTTCAAGCCTTAGGGTTCATGGCATCTTGTATTCTGGTGCTTCCCAATGCCAAACTGCATATGAGGAAGCTGCAATGGTATCTCAAAATGTATGGACACAGCACTGCCAGGATCTGGACACTGTCATTCAAATAATACCTTGCATTCAAAAGGAATTTTTGTGGTGGGCTCAGGAATGTCACCTAAACAAGGGACTCTCTGTGACCCGGCCAGAGGCGAGTCAGATTTTAACGACAGATGCCTCAGACAAAGCTTGGGGAGCTCATCTAAATGGAAAGTGGATACAAGACAAGTGGCCTGCCAGACTACAACATCTACATATCAACCTGAAGGAGATGTTAGCAGTCCAGTTTGCATTAATAGCTTTCAAGGATTTACTTCTTCCAGGGCAGGTGTTGATTCTAACAGACAACACAACTGTCATGTGGTGCATCAACAAGCAAGGGGGAACGCATTCTTATCCTCTATGCAGGCAAGCAATGATTTTGTGGGAGTCTGCTCTCAGTTTACAGCTCAATCTTCAGGCAAGGTTTCTGCCAGGAGCACAGAACTCCTTAGCAGATGTGTTGAGCAGGCAATTATGGATCCCCACGAGTGGAAATTGGATCCTCATGTATTTCAGAAATTGACAGTGTCATGGGGAACTCCAGACATAGATCTGTTCGCTTCTCCACTAAACCATCAGCTGCCAAAGTTTTGCACAAAAAGGTTTCATCCCACAGCTTGGAGAGTGGATGCTCTTTCTTTCAATTGGAGCAATCTTCATGTGTATGCCTTTCCACCTCTGCCTCTCCTCCCGAAGGTACTTCTAAAGGTCAGACAGGACAAGCCAAGGATGATTTTAATAGCTCCAGATTGGCCTCGACAGCACTGGTACCCATTACTGAGAAGTCTAGTACGGAAGCCTCCCTGGCCTTTGCCTTGATTCCACACCTGTTGTCACAGGAGGACAGCCATTTGCTCAATGTCAAGCTTCACTCTCTGCACCTAACAGCCTGGCATATTCTGTTTTGAACCATAGTGGGCCTCCACTTCCTCAGCAAGTTTTGAATGTTATTTTGGAAGCTAGAAGGCCTAGTACAAGGAAAGTGTACGCAGATAAATGGAAGAGATTTTTATTTTGGAGTGCAGCAAAAGATTTTGATGTTTCTGGGCCTAATTTGAGTGTGGCTCTTCAATATCTTACTGAGTTACTGGACAAAGGTTTGTCTTTCTCTTCTATTAAGGTTCATGCTGCAGCAATTTCGGCTCACTATGATTGTGACCCACCATTGTTTTCTCATCCTTTGTTCAAGCAATTTCTTAGAGGGGCAAAGAATATAAGACCCCCACGAAAAGCTCCTGCTCCTGCTTGGGATCTCAATTTTGTGTTGGAGAAACTCACTCTACAACCTTTTGAGCCTGCAGCTACTTCTGAGTTGAAATATTTATCATGGAAGACTGCTTTTTTGTTGGCCATTACCTCTGCAAGAAGGGTTTCTGAATTGCAGGCCCTTATGGCGGTTGAGCCTTTCTTGATTTTCCATAAGGATAGGGTATCTTTACGTACTAATCCTTCCTTTATGCCTAAAGTGGTTTCTAGTGTGGCTTTAAACCAAACTATTCATTTGCCTACTTTTTATGCAAATCCCCAAAATAAGGGGGAAAAGATTTTGCACACTTTAGATGTACACAGGCAGTTGCGATATTATTTGGACAGAACTAAAGGGTTCAGGCAGTCTCAGCAGTTGTTTGTTTCTTTTGCTTTGGGTTCTCAGGGCAAGCCTGTGTCAAAACAAACTATTTCTAAGTGGATTGGGTTTTGCATTGCTTTCTGTTATTCCCATCATGGCAAGGAGATTCCAGCTGGGATTAGGCCTCATTCCACTAGGGCTACTGCCACTTCGACAGCCTTTTTGAGGGGAGTGGCAACCAAGGATATTTTGGAGGCAGCTACCTGGAGTTCAGTGCATACTTTCTCTAGGCATTATCACCTACCACTTTACTCTAAATCCAGGGCTGGTTTTGCCACTGCTGTTTTGCAGGGCATTTTGGCAGCTCCTGCTTCCTTGTAGTTTGGCCATCCTCCCTTACCTCTGCTTTGGGATTCTACCCAAGTGTAAGGACTGCAGCAATGTGAGATGAAGAACATAGTACAGTTTTGTACCTACCATAAATGTAGATGTTCAAGATCCACATTGCTGCAGTCCAATCCTCCCTCCTTCCCCTCTGTAGTTAGAGGTGGTTGTGTGGGTTGGGTTGTAAATTTTGTGTATATTGTATATATTGTACATATAACTAGTGCAGGGGTGGTTGGTTGTTTGTTTGCTGTCTTTTGGTTTTGACCTTTATGTTTAGGGTCTTCTGACATCTGGGGCAAGAAAAGACTGAGGATATGACGTCGGTCATGCGCATTTGTTCCCTGACGTCCTGATGTCAGTCAAATGCGCCTTGACCGACGTCAGCCTTATACTTTGATATTCGGGCCGACCGAGGACAGCGGACTACCCAAGTGTAAGGACTGCAGCAATGTGGATCTTCGAACATCTACATTTATGGTAGGTACAAAACTGTACTTTTTAGGTGGGCATTACTTTCAGTTGAGGGCACTGCCATTTGGCCTTTCTTCTTTTGCCAGGCACCTGTACCAGTGTGCTAGCCATTGTGTAGGAGATTCTGCAGCAGTGCATTCTTGTCTTTCCTTACATAGATGGCTGGTTGCTACTCGCATCTGTCAAGGAAGTCTCTGCAAGGAAGGGTTTCTTACAGTACAGTGCATTGACCTTGGATTTAGCTGATTAGTTGCAAGTGTTTGAGGGGTTGGGCAGACAGATACATGTGATGAAGGGGTATGAGGCTGTAAATTTCTATGAGTAAATGTACTTCACATTTATTAAGCTTTTCAGCAGGGTCCTTGAAGATGGTACCTGGAGCTCAAAGTTAAACCCAGTATACCGATGGCATAAGGCACAGATCTTACCAGTGAACTGCCATGCTGTTCAAACAGATTTGTAGCAGCTTCTTATGTTAATGCACCTTTGGAGGAGCAAGGGATCCAGTTTTATATCTCCCTAACCAGTGAAGTCCACTGGAGAAATATTTTCATCTCAGCCTCCTTGAGCTGAGGGTGGTGTTTCTTGTCCTCGCAGTCCTGAAGCCTGTCTGAGGTCAGCTGAGCAGTAGTTGGGTACATTAAAATTTGGGTTGGCGAAGGTTGATCTCTTTTTGAGAATTGACTGCTAATTTCTCATGTACTGAAAAATACCTCTGGTTATAGCTGGAGCCTATTTTTGGAACTTCAGCTTCATCAACACAGTACTCCGGTTTTCCTCAGCAGTGAGATGTTCTAGAGATCGTGTATGCTGTTCTTAGAATGCATTCCTGCCGACACTCACATTTTCATGTCATTGTAGGTGTTCATAGTTCATAGTTTAGTACTAAGCTAACTGCCCTTGCGAGCCATTTTAAGCCTAGCCAATTATCCCTTGTGAGACTCAAACCCTGCACCTTGTGTTTGTAAGGCAAACACCTTAGCCATTAAGCCAGGTGTGAATTCTGAGGCTTGTTCTTGGGAACATGGAGAGTGGCCATTGTTCCTTTGTCCATACCACCCCTTTTCCATGTGTTCTTGAGTTTTGTATGAAAAAAAAGTCTTGTCACCCAGTATTAACACAGCAATGTGTTTCTTCTAGGGCCTCGTAATCTTGTCTTATACAAAGTCCATTCAGAGCCAAGTTTATGGTTCTCTGGAACCTTTTCACATTGACCAGTCCCTTAATGCTTGTCATAGTGGTGCTTTTTCAGGTACAATGCCCCCCCCCCCCCCCCCCCAGGAGGTATTGGTTTACCAGGAAGCCCTTAATTCAGGCGGTCTCCAAGTCTATGTGATAACTGTTCAACATTTTGGCTAAGTGCTGTCTTCCTTTTTAGTGTTCCAGCTCTGAGTTTGCTTAGATGGTCTTGAGTACCTTTGTGATCTTGGCCTAAGTTACTGTACTGTTACATTACTGCTTTCAGCTGTCCCTTTGTATCTGAATCTGGTGAATTACAGAACTGTTTCCTGACAAAAACTGAGGGCCACAGCATTGGTAGTTAACTGAGCTATACCAATCTGAAAAGAAAGCCGAAGTGTATTAAAATTGTGCTAAGTTGAGGTAGTGAAGCAGTGATTTGCTTTCACTTTAACACATTTCAGTAGTGTTTGTACACACAGTAGTGCAGTCACATTTCACTGTGATCAAAGTCATTATTCATAGAAGTAATGTGTATTGAAGGGTAGTTGCACAAGTACTACTGTTAGCATGGTGCTGCTATCACTTCAGTTAGTGTTATAGGAGTGAACCAGTTAAACAGCATTAAAGATATCCTCTTCTGACCTGTAATGAAGGTTCTATTTTCACCTTGGTGACTAAACGTGTGCCTTTTATCTGCCTTTTGGAATAGCTGTTTCAGTAGATCTTATGTTTTGCCTTCTTCATAGCCCAGGTGTCTGGAACCGACTGATTCTTGTGTCCTTTCTAGTTTTGTTTTTTTGTTTGTTTGTTTGTTTTGTTTTTTCTAAGCTATTTTTCTGTCTGTCTGTTCACCACCCAGTTTCTCCCTTGTGACGAAAGTCAGCACCCTGAGTGTTCAGTTAAGGGTTTATTTACTACTGGGTGATACATGACGATTGGAAGATGTGCTAGTTGTCTTAATTTTCTTTGCCGGGCTTTTCAAAGTTACAAATGCTCCCTTTCTAAATGAACTGCCAGATTTGTTGCTTTTATTTGTTTGTATGTAAAATTTACATATGGACCCTTTCTAAACAAACTGACATCTGTTGCTTTTATTTGTTATATGTACACTGAAGGTTAACAGGCTTGTGCAAACAATGTAACCGTGCACTACCAGAGGGTGCCTGCTTCCGTTGTGTTTCAGGAATATGTCTTCAACAGATATGTTTTATGCACCACTAGGGTTTCTTTATCTGCCTTTACTGACCCCTGCAGTTTGGAACTTCACTTGAGGAGTAGTAATTTGGAAGGCAGCCTACCTTAGTCATTATTTTTTTCGGGTTCTTTCCATTCCCATTTAGGTATATTTTTGTGGGCATGATCTATTCCATCAGGTGTTCCTGCAAATGTGGACTGCCTGTCAATGAACTGTAAATGTCTTAATACTTGTGGTGTTTGATGCAATAAGTGTCATCTGTAGGAAGTGCCCGTATTCTCTTGGATGCTGCAGCTACCTTTGTAAGCAAGAGGACTAGCCTTGTATTTGTTTTGCAGGTGTTTTCCCATGTTTGTGTGGGAGAATTACTATGGCATTCTGGAAGCACATACAGGGAATTCTGTAAATGGACAAAACTTTCATTGTCTCATCATTTCTTTTTTGAAGAGCCGTGTGATGGTACAGATTATGTACCCAAGTATACGCCTGTTGTTCGTGGCCTTTTCAAAGATCAGACTGATAATACTAGTAATTTACTAACAAGTGAAGTGGTTTTGAAGTAGATTTGTATTTTTTTCTGAAATTGTTTTGTAAATTAAATATTTTAAGCTGTGTTTTGTATCTTGTGGCTATTTTATTTTGAAGTGCACTGTTTCAGACACTAAAACTTAAATTTGTTTTTACTTGGATGAATGTTCTAATTAGCTGAGTATACAGTTGATGCTGGTGCTACGTGTTACACCTGAGCTAACACTGAAACATACCTGTTTTATTCTGTCTGTTCAATTTGTTTAGGAGGCAGTAGCAGGTGCAGCAGTACTGGGTGGCCTCACAGCACCAGGGTTGGTTACACCAGCGTTGACTCTTGCACAGCCACTTGGAGCACTGCCACAAGCTGTCATGGCAGCACAAGCCCCAGGAGTCATCACAGGTCAGTCAGTTCATTTCTTATGTGACTATTCACCTGGGCTGTGCCTGAAAGTGGTCCGTAGAGATCAATGCACTGCCCTGGTAAACAAATATAAGTAAATCACTAAAGCCAGCTTAAATGTGTATCTGATTGTGAAACTTTAAAAATACCTCTTCCAAAGGTTTTGCATTTGTTTATGAGGACACCAATTTTTGACACTGAGAATGTTTTAATATCCATTCAAATAAGAATCTTTGTCGTACAGTTGGAGCTTGCAGATGCTGACATCTTTCTGCACTTTTATCTTGAGTTCAGCTAATGTTCCTTTCATTTCAGTGCCAGCCTGGGTAGAATTATGTGGAAAGGGTTCACACAGGAAATTCAGCTCATCTTAATTTTCCTTCTGTATCCACAGCTAGGCTGGGGCAAGAGTAAAATCTTTCTTGTACCATTAGCAAGTGTGAGAGAGGGGGCAGGAGGGAAGGAGCAAATACTGCAGCAGTGAATAGAAGGTCATCTACTGTTACACTAACATTTTACACAAATGTGCTGTGTCCTTCCATGTCACTATTGCAGTTTTCCAAATGTAAGGGAGAGTGGAAAAGCTCTAGAGGAAACCTGGGAGGAGGAAGGAACTGAAGAAACCCAAGCCGAATAGCCCTGGCAGTAACATCCAACTTAAATTGCTTAGTGAAGATATGGCAAGTAGCTGCCTCAAGGATGAAATTAGTATCCAGCACCTTAAAGAAAGCACCAGAGGAAGCAATAGCTCTGATAGTGAGCTTTTACTGAAGAGGAAAGACATCTGCCATGAAAGGAATAACAAAAAGAAATTGCTCTAGATATCCAAGAAGAAATATGTAGAAACCGTTAAATCCAAACACATTGGATGAAAAGAAACAAAAACTTGTTCAAATTTGCAAATAACTTTAGTTTTAGCCAAATAATCTGAGTTGTCTATGCAAGTTCATTGTCTGAAGAACCTTCTCACTGGCAGACTGCGGAGAATGAAAAACGGAAGGCAAAGGAGTAGATTAAGGGGCAACTCGGGGACTCCCCTTGGGCATAAAAGGATTAGTACGAAGAAGACAAATTGCCCTTATGTAAAAGTAAGAAAGGAGTAACAGCCACGAGAGTCTGAAGTTCAGAAACCCTGTTGCTGAAGTAAGAGTCAAAAAAACAGTCTTCCAAGTGCAATGTTGTAAAGAAGCTGAAGCAGCAGGCCTAAAAAGAGCCCAAGTCAATTTTCAAAACAAACTTGAGGTCCCAGAAAAGCGGAATATGCTTCCTGGGAAGCCTAATTTGAAGGACACATTTAAGAAACTGTTTAACCTCAAATTTAGAGACCAGAGGAGGGTTCAGGGTCAGACTATCAGAAATTCCTGACAGGTGAACTTTAACTGAAGAATGTCAACCAAGCCTGGAGCAGATCACACAAATAGGAGAACCAGAGAAACCTCCGCTGATGGCAATTGAGTCATCAGATGGAAAATCTCTCCCATTTGGACAAGTATGATTTCCTGGTAGTGGGCTTCCTGGCCTCCTCCAGGACCCAAAATCATGTCCTCAGGAAAAATGTGCCAAAATGGGAGACCCTATCGCACACAGTCTCAGTTGAAGAGTGGACAAAATGGGACAAGAGACCCCCTTGTCTTGTGTGAGGGGGTCCACCTGATGAGGTTATCTTGTGGTGATTGTCCCTGGCCACGTGAGAAAGAAGGGCAGACCAAGGCTGTTTGAGCCAAAAGGGAATCGCCAGCAAGATTTTGAGAGAGTCCTGTCTGATCTTGTGCAAGAATCAGACGCAGAGGAAGGGGAGGGAAGGTGTACAGAAACATCCACTTTCAAGGAAAAGACAGGACATCTACTTTCCAAGCCAGAGGTTTTGGGACTCTGGAGCAGAAAAGAGGTTGTTTAAGGGAGAAGGCAAAAAGATCTACCTGAGGTATACCCCACTGCTAAACAATGTCCAGGAAAACATCTGTGTGAAGCATCTATGCATGAGGTTGTGTGCTGGACCAGCTCAGTGCGTGCCACAAGATTGAGTTCTGAGGGAATGTAGAAGCAGAGGCCTCATCTCTGTTATTGATGTGATCTAACTTTTGATGAAGAGGCCTGAGAGAATGAACCTTGAGAGAGCAGAAGAAAGCTCCTCTCCCCCTGTGCAAAGCATCTGTAAAGAGCTTTTGAGTCGGGACGGGAGTCTGGAAAGGAAACCACAAGTTGAGGGAAAGCTGATGAATCCACCACTGAAGCTGGAGCTTGAGACATGGATGGGAACTAAGAATTCTAGGGGGTGACAATGTTGAAGCCACACTGACTTTTGAGGTACTGCTGAAGCTTTCCGATGTGGAGCCTGACCAGAGGCAGCATGGGAATGGTGGAAACCATAAACCAAGGACACAGAGTCCCTTGGCATGACTGAATCCAGAGGACGAAGAGACTAAAAACAAGGCAATCAAAGACAAAGGCCTTAGAGGCAGGCAGAGAGGCCAGAATGGGGTTGGTCTGAATCCTGCAACCAATGAAAACATGATCCTGAGAAGTAGTCAAGACTCATTTTAAGTTTATGGTGAATCCCAAACTGCAGTAAGGAAATAGTAAACTGGAGATACTGAAGCATGCAGATCGTCCAGATAAGGTAGGATCTAAACTCCTCTCATCCTGCACAGAGCATGGACAGGAGAGAGGCATTTGGTGAATACCCCTGGGGCACTGGAGTGGCCAAAGGGTAAAGCAGAGAACTGAACATACAAAGAAACAGAGAAACACAATTTTCTAAAACGAGGTGGATAAGGATATAAAAGTAGGCATCCCTGAGATTGAGAGGGACCCAAAAGGCCTGGGGAAGAAGAAAAGGAAATAGTTTGAAGATCCAACATCCGAAAGGAGGGGACCTTGAGAAAAGTGTTGAGTCCAAAATTGGTCTTTAGGTGCCCTCTTTCCTGGGAACCAGAAACATTCTGGAATAAAAATACCTCTCCTCCTGGGCAGGGTGTATAGCCTCGGTCAAAAGAGTATGAAGCACCTGTGGAAAGAAGAAGTTGAGTGATGCCCAGAAAGGGAGGAAAAGATTTCCAAACCTTGAAATACTCCTGGCAGGTGATGGACAGAACCCATGAGTCTGTTGTGATCCTTAACCAGTTGGGAAGGGGTAGGGAAAAATTAAGGGACAAGGGGAAAAATCAGTTGTTAAATGGAACCTGAAAAGGAGGGTTCTGAGAAAATAGGGATGTCTGTAGATTTAGCAGGGGGTACCCATCTACAACCCTTTTTACCCTTGGGTGGAAGGCAAGACGGTCAGTGAACAAAAGCAGATTTAGAAGGGTAATTTTTCTGAAACTGTGGAACAGGAGAAACAGAAATGTTTCAACTCCTGCAAGGCTTTGCCTTATCCTTGAGAGATGTAAAACGTTCACAGCAGCAGTAACAAAAAGATAGGGTACATCCAGTAATTTGGCCTTAATGTCATGAGGTAATGCCTGAAAATGAAGCAGAGTAATGCCTCCTAATAGAACCATATGCAGCAGCCCTGGAAGAAGCATCAGTTGCATCATAACTGCACTTAAGAGTGACAGGCAACTTGAGAGGTAGAACCCAACAAGGAAAGGGCTGAAGCCTTCCCCTCAGAATCAGGAAGGTCAGAAATAATTTGAAAAACTTGAGAAAGGAGGGCTAAAACATACCTGGTCATATGAGTGTGGTAATTAATAGCTCTAAAAGGCAGGGTGGCAGCAATATAGACCTTTTTGTCCAGTCTGTCCAGGCCTTACTATCCGCCTCTGAAGGAAGCAGTTTGGTAGAGGGCAACAGTTTGGAAGGTTTCAGAGGAGACGGGCACCACAAAAGGATCATCAACAGTGCATTTATATAGATATTTACAATCTTCAGGCACTTTGTAAACTCTGTCAAGTTTCTTAGGAGCTGGAGGCTGAGAATTAGAGGCTACAGAAGCTGCTGAAAAGGTATCCAGGAAGGCATCCAGAACTAGAGGAACAGCAGAGAGCTTAGGAGAAGCCATTTGGAGGGAGCTCATAATACTTGATCTGGATATCAGGAACTTAAGAACAAGTCCCACTTGAATTGTATCAGACACAAAATAGTGTGGGACTAATAGAATTATTTTTCTTTGAACCATAGTCCAACAGGGAAGGGATCTGGGAAGGGTAGGCTAATGGCTCTTCACCAGAATCCAGATCCTTTTCAGAGGAATCCTGCTCCCTAGGTTTCTTAAGAAGTGTGGAAGACCAGGGAGGGGCAGGCACAGAGACCCCTTCAGGAGACTTTAAAGTTATTGAAGTGTTAGACCACCCTTGAGTAAAATCCTGACATTCCATTCTCATTGGAGATCCTCAACTGCCGGGGAAATACCCCCCCCCCCCTTCCCCGTGAGAGGTTTGAATGAAAAACCATGCAAGGGTCGGAACCTTATTGACGCTTTGTAAGCGTAGTAGGGATTTCCTCCCCCACTAAGATCTTCAGAATCCCCCTTGGCTACTCGGATATAATCAGCTGAGGTTCCCTGTAACTGTCTGGAGCAGATGTTTGGAAAGTTTTTCTGAGGATGTGTTAAAAATTGGATCCATGCTGGCCTCCAGTGTCACAGCAGAGGAATCTGAGGCAATGACCAGACAGTCCTTCAGGCTTTCACTATCCTCAAGATGAACGATCAGAGGAGGCTGGACAGCAGCCATATTGTGCCTGAGTTGTTTGGCCTTTTTTCTGGCCGATGGCTGACGCTCAGGACACAGGAATACTGTGCCTTAGCTCCCTGAGCTAACAGCTTAAGATGCTGTTTTTCAAGGTAAATAGATGACGAGAGGCAGCTATGTAGGATCGTAGGGACAAACACTTGGCAGATAGAACACTGCTTATGGTTGTGGGATGCACCTAGACAGAAGAGTCTGGTTGTGGTGATCTTTTTTGGGGAATCTGCCTCCCACATTTGACAGTTTCCCTTTCTGGATGACAAAAGCCAACAACACTAAAAATGAGAGAAAGATAGGGAAGAACCTTAACAGGGCACTTATCTGAAAAATAGCATGGTAACCAGCACATAAGAAAGGCATTCAGACCGCTGTTCAGTGATGGTATTTGGACTACTGGCAAAAAGTTCTGAAGTGTGTGCATCTGTACATCACCTTTATGTTCTATGCCGTACATGGGGAGCATACATATGACATTTGGTGCCTGTAGATAATGGCTGAACGTTGGTCTATCCTTGGTAGGAGTTCCCTTAAGTTAGGAATACTGCAACAATGATATGAAAGGACATCTGCTCCTATTGGTTCAGTTATGAGAAGCTTTGCTCAGTTATTCTCAGAAACTACCAAAAAATGTTAAAGCTGAGGTTGTTGAATTCTCTCTTGGACAAAGATGAGTTATTTGAGACCTCTTCTGCTGAGATCCTTGAAACATTGATGAGATGGAAATTAATTCAAGGGGTCGCTCAGATTTTTCAAACCTCCCTTTCAGTTTTTAGTATAAACTTTCCTTTTTCATGATCCTTTTCCAAGAAGCAAAGTAACCATCTCAAGAAAGTTCTAACAAGCAAAGTTTCAAAAAGCATGACAGGGCGGCTCGAAGAAAGAGGGAGCCTTCCAAAACCAAGAACAGTCCGAAAGTTGGGATGAATTTGTCTTTTCTATCCCAGCTACCCTCTGCCACAGTGGCATTAGATTACATAAGTTAAGTGGGTTCTGAGACTTACCCAAAGGTGTACAGATGGCAATTAGAATCCTTTCCCCCTTTTCAGGGGAGTCCTCCCCATCCTTCCAACCAGGCATCCCTGTTTACTTCTAGTTTAGAGCAGATGTTGGCTTGGGGTGATCTAACGTGGGCCTTTAGCTCAGATGGGCAAGGGTTTCTGTTCAACGATTTTTCTGGCATCAAAGAGGAAACTTTGGAGCTCAGTCCTAGAATCGCCTTTCTCAATGTTCTTGTTAAAATACCAACATTTACAATTTAACCCTTCAGATCATGTTACTTCTTATATTCTCCTGCATCATCATGGTAACATTGTACCTAAAAGATGTTTATCACATTCCAGTTTGCAAGAAATTCAAGTGTTTAAATTATTTTGTGTCTGGCTTACATTGTCAATTTTGTCTTGCCCTTTTTTTCTGTCCACTGAACCAAGAGTATTTGTTCCTGGTTCCAGTGATTGCTCACTGCAGGCGTCTTTCCATAATTGGACAATTGTCAAGCTTCCCTGACATGGGTCATGAAATTCTTGTATGGTCTGGGGTTGCAGAAAGTCTCATCCTTTCCCAATCACTTTTTTTTCAGGGATATCTTCTAATTAGATTCATCCCTGGGAATAACTTGTCTTCCACTGGACAGAGAAAAACAGTGCAAGGAAATCTTCCTACACTTCTCCGAACTGTTAGACTTTTACCAAGGAATATGTCATGATTTTTGATGTCTGTGATTGTGATGATACCCTTAGCTAGACTGCATATGAAAAGAGTTCAGTAATACTTAAGATCAGCCTGGACTCTGCAGCATCACCCCCTTATCTTTTCATATTCCAATTCTGGGATTTGTCAGAAGGGAGTCATTTGGTAAGTTTACTAGTTATCTACCAGTCCAGATCTTCTGATCTCCTTTCATTCTCCCTCCCATTCTATCACAACAGATGTTTCAGGCTTTACAAAGGGGCAATATATAAAGGGGTGAAAATCATGATCTGTGGAACTCCAAGGACTGACAAGCATATAAATGTCAAACTTTGGCAGTTATCAGTACTTCAATAGCTTTAAATCATCTCTGGTCCCCACAACCTTTGCAAGTTTTCACAGACAATATCACAGTGATGTGGTAAATAAACAAGGGAATACCAAATTGTATCCCCTTTACAGACATTTCTGTGATACCTTGGGAAGGTAGCTTCTCCATGATTGTGATCTGACTCTTCAGGCTTCATACATTTAATCATAACATGGTGTTGTAGCAGACTAGCTGAACAGGACCGGGACACCCCCTGTGACTGGAAATTGCACCTGGAGCTTTTCCAGGAAGTCATCCAACTTGCCTCCTTTCAAAACAGGCCGATAAAAGAAATTCTGTTCCAGGATTCCTTGTAGACAGGCCTGGAAGACCAATGCCTTCTTATTTGCATGGACAGGAATGTTTCCATATGACTTTCAGCTGTTATCCAGGGTTATTCAAAAGCTCCAGAGGGCCACTCCAAAGATTGTGGTGGTGATTCCCTTTTTGGTCCAGGCAGCAGTGGATGTTACTGTTTCAGTAATAACTTAGTTGGGATTTCTTGCTGTGGAAGGCCTTGGTCACCCTGAATACCAGAGACTTTAATCCTCTCATTTTAGCCTGGTAGACACCCCATCCTCCATCAGAATGTCAAGGTATAAGGGTCATTGGCTGGTGCCATGTTTTCAGTTTTCTTGCCATCTGAGTTGATTTATATCTTTGCAGTGTTTGTTGATCCAAATCCAGAACATAGATCAGCAAAGATAAGTACCCTGTTAGGAAACTATTGTCTTTTCCTCAGTTTAAATAGTATTAGATGCCATTAGTCAAGTGAAATGTTTTCCTAGAGTGTGGGAAACAAATCCCTCATTGGTACTTGCACACACCTTTTTGCTTGGGCCTGGAGCACAATGTGCCCAACTGTACCTAGTGTGCCCTTTTGAATTGCACAGCTGTAGAATGCAGGGCTGAATCCTTAAAAAAATTCTTAAGAATAGAAAAGGGAGTATTCATGGTCTTCACTCACTGTGGCATCCATTGGTCAGACTGCTTCAGGTTTTCCTCACAGGAAGAAGCATCAGAAGAGAGAAGGTGCCAGCCAGTGTGTTGCAGTCTAATAGTTGACCCAGGTTCATGATCATCAAAGGAGGAGAGAGACTTTCACAGTCTTTGCCAATGACAGAGTGTGTGTCTGTGTGGAATCTGCTATGATGTTCATTGTGCATACAGCTGCAGTAATCACATATGGGTTCTCTGCCGTCAGGCGGTCCCTCGGTCGGCCGAATTCCAAAGTCTAGGTCCGGCGTCGGTTGTTGTCGCTCTCCTTCCTGACGTCAGTGCGGCAGGGGTATATAAGACACAGCCGACGCCATTTTCTTCAGTCTTTTTTGCCGCGCGGTGCCCGAAGCAGAAACAGTTCGCAAGTGCCGGTCGGCCAGCTCCTGAATTTACAAAAAATTGGAAACCAAAGTCTTGATTAAAGCTAAGTACCCCGTTGGGGAAACTTTTCTTGCCTCAGACCGATGTCAGAAAAAGTTAACAATTGTATTTCTTGTGGGAAGCAAATGGATTTCCATTCCCTCTGCATACCTTGTTTAGGCCCAGACCACGACGTCTCGGGCTGTCGCTTTTGCACGACTTTCAATAAGCGCACTATTAAGCGTCGGGCGGAGTTCGCCCAACACTTTTTTGGTATAGCCTTTGATTATAAAATGTCGTTGGAGACTCCGACTACCATTTTGTCCAAAAAATGCAAGGACAAGGACCGACACGCGAGGCCCGCGGTCCCCACGCCAAAACCGGCTCCACGTGGTCCGGTTCTCAGCGAGACGCCTATGCAGTCCCTGACTACCGACGACCCTTCTTTGGCGGTGTCTCCTGTAACCGAGACCGCAGGAACCTCGGCCCATACCCAGACTACAACCACCGAAGCCACTGTGAGCGTTGAGCCTCCAAATGTGGACAGGTCCACTTCCACCCATGGTGTCTTTAGACTCTCATCTTCCTTTTCCATTAAGGCCTTTACTAAGTCCAAATCAGCCAGGCATCCCAAGAGGTCTGTTGCACAGGGTCCATCTCCAGGCCCCATGCCTAAAAAGCAGATGCTTAAAATGGCTGAGGATTTAATTACTCTTATCAGGGGTTCCCAACCCCCTCCAGACAAGAGACCCAGAGTGGAGGAAGATTCTCCCTCTTCTGATCAGGGCTCCATTTTTTTCAGAACATTCTGATGTAGAGGAACACTCTTACTCCCCTTTTGAAGATTCTGATGCAGAGCAGTCAATTCCTTCTGTATCTCCTCCTGAGGATTTTTCTTTTGGAGAAACCTTGCACACCTTGAGGGAACACTTCCATTGGGAAGGCCAAGACTTTTCTGATTCCGAGAAAAGACTTGGGGAATTTCTTTTGTTACCTCAACACAGACCTCTGGCGATACCTCCTGTCTTGGACATTCTTGATGATGTTTATTCGGAGGCTTGCCTTAATCCGGATTCCCTGCCTCCTGCCCCAGTCAAGCCTGATAGGTACTACAGAGTCCCTAGCTCTCGCCAATTTCTTTACAAAGGCCATGATGCTGACCCTGAAACCATTTCTCAAGGCCCCAAGGGAATGAAGGCCTCTACTGCTAAGAATCCACTACCTTCCGAAAGAGAGTCAAGATCCTTAGAAAGGTGGGGAAAAAAGGTATATACCTCAGTCACCCTAGCCATGAGGGCCTTAAATTGCCAGTTTCATATGCTTAAATATCAGCAGTTTCTGTTATCACAACTAAGAAATAAAATGTCTCAAACCTGAACAACCAGATTTGAAGGAGTTGCAGGATATGGTGCATGGTGCAGAACAAGTGGGTAAACACACCTTACAATGTGGCTGTGATGCCCTAGAGGCCTCAAGTAGAGCTGCTGCTACAGGTTCAGTCATTCGTAGACATGCATGGCTTAGGGAACAAATCTTGCCTGATCATGTAAAAGCTAAACTACTAGATGCTCCTTTACAAAAGGATGTGCTATTTGGTACTAATGCTGAGGAGATACTACGAAAAATGGAAGAAAAAGCCAAATCTATGCAAACTGTCAAAGCTTTTCTGCAGGTTCAACCACCACGTTTTAGCAGAAATTGGCCTTCTAAAAACTGGTCCTTTCCAGCCACGGACAAGCCCCAAAGAGGTAGATACAGACACACAAGGGGCAGAGGACAATCACAAGGATCATATAGAGGCAGGCAATGGCAAACTCCAGCACCAAGAGGTGGCGCAGACAATGCACAACAACACAGGAAACAAACCCAATGACTTCCTCCTCTCCATGCCAAGCAAATCTCAGCTGGCAGCACCCTTGGGAGGAAAGCTGGCATTATTTACAAGAAATTGGCATATTGTCACAACAGACAAATGGATCCTGGACGTTATAAACAGAGGCTACAGATTTCATTTTCACACTTCCAAAAATGAGAGGCATGCCAAACCTGCCACACAATCAAAGGGCAGAGGCACAACTACAAATTTCGAAGCTCGTAGATATGAAAGCTATTCAAGAGGTACCTACTCACGAACAAGGCCAAGGTTTTTATTCCAGGCTGTTTCTGGTACCAAGGAAAGGAACCGACTGGAGACCCATTTTGGACTTATCCATCCTAAACACATTCTTATTTGTACCAAAATTCAAGATGCTAACATTACAGCAGCTTCTTCCCATGCTGGGCAAGGAGATTTGGCTGGTAACATTGGACCTCAAGGAGGCATACATGCATGTCCCAATCAGACAAAGTTGCAGAAGGTACCTCAGATTTCTTGCAGGTTCAATCCACTATCAATTCTCTGCATTGCCCTTTGGCTTATCTACTGCGCCCAGAGTATTCACGAAATGCCTGGCATCAGTAATTGCCTACTGCAGACTTCAAGGGATACAAATTTACCCTTATTTGGACGACTGCCTGATCCAGGCGGACAGCAAGCGCATACTTCTGGAGCATCTGGCTTGTGCAACACGGTTACTGAATTCTCTGGGATACACAATCAACAAAGCGAAATCCAGGCTAACACCATCTCGGAAAATAACTTTCTTGGGTGCCAACTTGGACACAAACACCCAGATGGCCTATCTTACGCCAGAAAAACAGGGGCAACTAACTCAGTACTTCAAAATACTAGCAAATTGCACCAGGCTTACTGCAAGGAAAATCCTGCAGGCTCTGGGCTTCATGGCATCTTGCATTCTTTTAATCCCATGTGCAAAGTTGCATATGAGGAAACTTCAATGGTACCTAAAAAACCTATGGTCTCAACACAGCCACAGTTTGGAAACAATAATACCAATAATTCCATGTTTGCAAAAGGAATTTCTATGGTGGGCCCAAGCATGTCAAACAAACACAGATCTCCCATTCTGCAAGCCTCAAGCAAATCAAGTCATCACAACAGACGCCTCAGATTACGCCTGGGGCACATGACAGACAGGTGCATTCAGGGCAAATGGTCCCAAAAGGAAAAGCACCTTCACATCAATCAAAAAGAAATGCTAGCAGTGATAAATGCAATTACAGCTTTCAAAGACCTCCTGCATCCAGGACAATTATTGATAAGAACAGACAACACCACAGTAATGTGGTACATAAACAAACAAGGAGGAACACATTCATATCCCCTGTGCAGACTAGCCATGACACTTTGGAACTTGGCTCGGGAATGGCAAATCGAACTTCAAGCACAGTACTTGCCAGGTTTGGAAAACACGCTGGCAGACAATCTAAGCAGAAATATGACAGATCCTCACGAATGGAAGTTGCATCCTCAAGTGTTTACAAAGATAATCCAAGCGTGGGGGAGGCCAGACATAGATTTCTTCGCCTCCCACAGGAATCATCAATTGGAAAAGTTTTGTTCAAGGATCTTTCATCCAAAGGTCTGGAGAGTGGACGCCCTTTCATTCAGTTGGACAGCATGGACAGTTTACGCTTTCCCACCTCTACCTCTTCTGCCCAAGGTGCTCTTGAAAGCAAGAGCAGACAGACCGAAGATGATACTGATTGCTCCAGACTGGCCAAGACAACACTGGTACCCAATCCTGAGGAGCCTAACACATACTCCTCCCTGGCACCTACCTCTAATGCCTCTTCTGCTCACTCAGCACAACTACAAAATTCTTCACAGTCAGCTGAAAACACTCAACCTCGCTGCATGGAAAATTGCATAACACCACAACAGACTCTACTGCCCAAGGAGGTGCAGGATGTCATTTTGGAGGCCAGAAGGCCATCTACTAGAAAGGCTTACTCCGCAAAATGGAAACGGTTTTGCTCTTGGAATGAGAAAAAAGGCCAGGACCCTAGAAAACTGAATTTGCCTCTGGTATTACAGTATCTAGCTGAGCTGCTGAACAGTGGACTTTCTTTTTCCTCCATAAAAATCCATGCCTCAGCCATTTCTGCAGAATTCAACACGGATCCACCCTTATTCTCTCACCCACTCCTTAAGACAGTTCCTCAGAGGGGCTAAGAATATAAGACCTCCAAGGAAACAACCAGTGCCAGCCTGGGATCTTAATTACATTCTAGAAAAATTAACATTGCCTCCTTTGAACCAGCTGCCTCAGCAGATTTGCAATATTTATCCTGGAAAACAGCTTTCCTTCTGGCCATTACCTCAGCTCGTAGGGTTTCGGAACTACAAGCCCTCATGGCTGTGCAGCCCTTTCTCATCTTCCATCAGGACAGGGTTTCCCTTCGAACCAACCCGTCATTTATGCCTAAAGTGGTATCCAGGGTAGCTTTAAACCAAGCCATACACTTACCTACCTTTTACCCCAATCCTCAAAACAAAGGGGAAAGGCTGTTACACTCCTTAGACATCCATAGACAGCTGCATTATTATTTGGACAGAACAAAGCCTTTCAGGAAATCAGAACAACTTTTTGTGTTCTATGCTGTAGGGGCTCAAGGGAAGCCAGTTACCAAACAGACAATTTCTAAATGGATAGGTCACTGCATTCGGTTTTGTTACTCCTATCATGGAAAACCTGTCCCTACAGGCATCAGATCACACTCCACCAGGGCCACAGCTACCTCTACAGCCTTCCTCAGAGGAGTTCCTACCAAAGATATTTTGGAGTCAGCCACTTGGAGTTCTGTGCATACCTTCACAAAACACTACCATCTGCCTTTATACTCCAAAACTAGAGCAGGCTTTGCCACTGCTGTGTTGCAGGGCATTCTGGCTCAACCCAGTTCCACCTAGTGCCTACCACCCTGTGCGTAGCTTTGGGATTCTACCCATATGTGATTACTGCAGCTGTATGCACGATGAACATAGTACAGTTTTGTACCTACCATAAATGTAGATGTTCGAGTGCTAATACAGCTGCAGTACAGGTTTCCCTCCCTCCTTCCCCTCTAGGTAAAGGCATGGTGCCTAACCCCTCTTCATACAACCTGATTGGGTTATCCTTCTATGGTATATTTGCTGGCAACTACTGATTTTTGATTATATTGCATTGCATGTATACAAATCTAATTTATGTATTGCCTTCCTTCTGGGGGCACCTGACATCTGGGGCAAGAAAGACTGAAGAAAATGGCGTCGGCTGTGTCTTGTATACCCCTGCCGCACTGACGTCAGGAAGGAGAGCGACAACAACCGACGCCGGACCTAGACTTTGGAATTCGGCCGACCGAGGGACCGCCTGACGGCAGAGAACCCATATGTGATTACTGCAGCTGTATTAGCACTCGAACATCTACATTTATGGTAGGTACAAAACTGTACTTTTTCAGCCCCCTTGATGTCTGTGCTGGCTGAAGGACTCTGGGTATTGGACGGGTTTATGGTTGCTTTGCAGATCCTGGCTTCCGACTCCTGGTCCATTCCAACATTAAGGGAGGATGGTGTCCCTAGAGCTTCAGAGGAATCCTCACCTGACTGACTGCAGCCTGCTGCCGCCTGGGCTGACATCTTGATGGCACGCCCAAGTCCGGATGCAAAGCCAAGTGAATGAAGGCTGTTTCCAGCTTGCCTATGCCTTCTGGGTCTCAGTCACACCAAACCTATGTTAGGCTGGATGAGGGATCTCATGAATTTCTTGAGATCTAGGCAGCAAAGTCCTGATAAGACTCAGCATCATCTCCTGGAAAAAGCAAGAGGGGCCCCACCTCCCTCCAGAGTCTTCTGATTTTTATGACTTTTGAGGGTGAGCTTGCATATATTGACTATATTTTTGCAGGGTAGTATGCCGACTCTGAGTCTGATGAAAATCTTGAATCAGCTTCCACCACCTGACGATTCTTCCTTCGGAGAGATCCTCCCAAAGATGAGAGAGTTCTTCATTTGGGGACCCAAGATTGTCTACAGTCTAAGAGTTGGAGAATTAGACTTCCTAAGCACAAATCTCTAACCATTCCTCCAGTATTAGAATATGTTCTTCGTGTTTCTTTGTTGCAGCCATCACATTTGGATTATCCTTGCCAGGGTAGCCCTCGGCTGGCCCGAATACCAGAGACTTAGTATTTCTGCGTTGGTTGGTGTCGCTTGAGGACTGACGGCAGGTCATCAGTGGTATAAAGGAAGGCAGCCGACACCATTACATCAGTCTTTCTTGCCATGGAGCCTGAAGCAGTTCGCATGAGTGCTGGTCGGCCGCTACCTGAGTTTTCGTTTCTGAATTGAAGTAGACGTCTTCTAAAGCTAAGTACCCCATTGAGGATCCTTTTTTCTTGCACTAACTGATGTCAGAAAGTTAATAATTATCTCGCATGTGGAAAGCAAATACCACACCGAGATTTCCACTCTTACTGCGTCACTTGTCTAGGCCCAGACCCCGACATCCCCCTTTGTCGCTTCTGTGCTTTAACGCCAGAACTGTCAGTCCTCGGGCCCTTATTGTAGCCAGATATTTTAGTTTACAGTCCTCTGATTCCGATATGGCTTCGGTAAGCCATCCAACAGCAGATCTTCCGAAAAAGCGTAAAGATAAAGACAGACAGACCGCACAGGTCAAAACCTTCCGACGACGCTATCGTTAAGCTAGTAGTCAGTCCTCCGGTACTCAGTAAGGCATTTTTGCAGCCCCTGATGCCTGCTTCATTTGATTCGCAGGCCACTACCGAGACCCTTTCGGAGTCTGGTATGCCACAGAACTCTTCTTCGTTTAAGGATCCTGCAGTCGTCTGTACCTTGAATGGGTCTGGAGCCGCTGAGCAGGCACCGGCTTCCGAGGAAGTCCTTTGCACCACCGAATCTCAACACAAACCTACGCCTTCTTTTGTGACTACCGTTCTTTTGAAAACAACCGAGTTCCTTAGGCCTAGCGTTCGAACCACACCCAAGAAACCTACTACCCACTCTCAGGTGCCTGCTACCTTGCCTCAGTCTCAAATGCTTAAAATGGCAGAAGACCTTATCATGCTGATTAGGAGAAGCCAAGCCACTCCCTCAAAAAGGAAGAGCGATCTGTCTCCAATAGTTTTGTCTGAACAAGAGTCAGATGAATCTGATGCAACTGACTATGAAGGCATGCAGCCCCTTTCCACTTATGAGGATTCTGATGCAGAGGAATCCATTCCTTCAGCCTCTCCCCCAGAGGATTTTTCCTTTGGGGAAACCCTGCATATCTTAAGGGAGCATTTTCAATGGGAGAGTCAGGGCTACCCTCAGTCTAAAAAGAGAGAGAGGGAATTCCTAGATCTTCCACAACACAGACCCTTAGCCATCCCCCCAGTCCTGGTTGTGGTGGATGATGTTTTCCTTGAATCCAGCTTGACTCCAAACACCCTCCCTCCTGCTCCCAGAAAACCAGAGGGGTATTACCGAGTCCCTGACGTACACAAATATCTTTTTAAAAATCCTACAGCTGATCCTGAGGTCTTTTCTCAAGGGCCAAAAGGGATTAAAGCAACCTCTGCTAAGAGTCCCACCCCCTCAGACAGGGATTCCCGAGCATTAGACAGATGGGGTAAAAAAGTATATACCTCAGCTACTCTTGTTATCAGGGCACTAAATTGTCAGTTCCATATGCTTATGTCAGCAACATACCTTGGAACTCCTCAAACAAAAAATGTCCTCCTTTTCTGCATGGGCAGAATCTAAAGATTTACAAGACTTAATGCATTCTGCAAGTCAAGTAACTAAACACCCTTTGCACTGCAGTTTTGATGCCCTAGAAATGTCTTGCAGGACAGCAGTCACTGGATCTGTCATTAGAAGACATGCATGGCTTAAGGAACAACCCCTGCCAGACTATGTCAAATCTAAATTGTTGGATGCACCCTTGCACAAAAATAACTTATTTGGCACTAAGGCAGAAGAGGTCTTAAAGATGGAAGAAAAAGCAAAATCTATGCAAACAACTAAAGATTACTTACAGGTCCAGCCCCCTAGGTTCAGCAGGCATTTTCCTTCCAAGCACTGGTCCTTTCCTGCTCCAAGTAAACAGGTCCAGCTTGGGCCCCGTGGAAACAGACCTCCAGACAGCAGCCCCTGGGAATGCAAAGAACTAAGCAGTGGAATACCTCCACTTCAAAACCAGGGAGGTCTAAGCCACCTCCTTATGGTAAGAACTCACAATGACTCGCCTCCTCCCTACCTTTCTTCTGCCCACCTTCACATACCCCTAGGAGGAAACCTTGCCTTTCACTCAAGCACCTGGGCCACCATTACCAAGGACCAGTGGATTCTGAACATTGTGTCTCAGGGATACAAATTCTCCTTCCACACCCAAAAGGGTTCCCAGATCTATCACCAAATCAGTGGGCAGAGGCTCACCCCAGGGTACTGCTGAAAATAAGGGAGGAAAAACCCAGGACCATTCTCGTAGCTCTAGACTGGCCCCGACAGCACTGGTACCCCTTGCTGCAGAGCCTGTCCCAGCTGCCTCCATGGCATCTTCCTCTCATTCCAAACCTCCTAACCCAGAGGGAAGGGGAATTCATGCACCCCCAAATGCAGACACTCAGTTTGGCAGCTTGGCTTATTCCATAACCCTGGACCAATCTGCCATCCTCAGTAAACAGGTTCTGGATGTTATCCATGAGGCCAGACGCCCTAGCACCAGAAAGTCTTATGCAGATAAATGGCAAATGTTCTGCACCTGGATCCAGGCTAAGGGGGCCAATACGGCACAGCCCTCCATCCCTCTCATCCTGGATTACTTAGCTGACCTACTACACAGTGGTCTCTCTTTCTCCTCTGTAGAAAATTCATGCCTCTGCTATTTCCACTCATTTTCCTACTGAGCAGCCTCTCTTCTCTATTCCTTGACTGCCTCCACCCATTTCCTCAGCTTTGAGAATCTACCCAACTGTGATGACTGCAACACTGAAACACGAAGAACATAGTACAGTTGTGTACAGTTACCATAAATGTAGATGTTCGAGTGTATTCACTGTTGCAGTCCTGGTTTCCCTCCCTCCATCCCCCTTTTTTCTCTTTTTCCTTTTGTTACCCTTCTTCCTTGATGTTCTTCATCTCACATTGCTGCAGTCCTTACACCTGGGGTAGTCCGCTGTCCTCGGTCGGCCCGAATATCAAAGTATAAGGCTGACGTCGGTCAAGGCGCATTTGACTGACATCAGGACGTCAGGGTACAAATGCGCATGACCGACGTCATATCCTCAGTCTTTTTTGCCGCATGGTCCGATGCAGAAGCAGTATTGCAAGTGCCGGTTGGCGTTCTGAAATTTTTCGATTTCGGAGTTTCAGACCGAGTCAAAGTTGGCTAAGTACCCCGTTGGGGAATATTTTGTTTTTTCTTGCCTCAGTGGTTTACCGGATGTCAGAAAAAGTGAATAATTGTATTTCTTGTGGGAAACAGATACCGCATAGAGACTATCATACTTTGTGTATTCCTTGTTTAGGGCCTGAGCACGACGTTGTTGGGTGTCGCTCTTGTGCTAGATTCAATAAGCGCACTATAAAGAGGAGATTAGATTGTGCCAGGTTAGTCTTCGAAGCGGTGCAATTATAAAATGCCGTCGGATGCTCCGCCCGCTTCTTCAAGAAGCGCAAGGACAAAGCAGTGAAGCCTAGGCTAGAAGAACCGTCCGTGCGGACGCCGGTTCTTTAGAGGTGTCGGTGGAGCCGGTGGTTCCACCGGAGGTTTCTTTGGGATCCCAGGGAGAGACTTTGTTATTGCAGGATGTGGCCTCTCAGGAGGCAGGTCAGGGTGATGGGGCTTCTCAGGTTACTATACTCCCCTCCCTGCCTAGGGTGGTTAGGCCCTCTCCTTCTGTTTCCAAGGCTTCTCCTAGAGGCAGGCCAGGTTTAGCTTCAGTTGGTGTCACCCCTAGTTCTTCTGGAACTGTGCCCAAGAAGCATATGCTTAAAATAGCAGAAGATTTGATTACTTTGATTAGGGGTTCTTTGTCCCCTCCTGATAAGAGACCTAGGGTGGAGCCTGAGCTAGGGAGTTTTGAGCAGGCTTCGATGTTTCAGAGTCTTCGGCTGAAGACTTGCAGGAGTACTCTCCTTATTCTGATTCTGATGTGGATGATTCTACTCCTTCTGCTTCTCCTCCTGAGGATTTTTCTTTTTCAGAAACTCTTCATTCCATGAGGGAGCATTTTAAGTGGGAAGGTCAGGACTTCTCTGATTCCAGGAAAAGGCTTAGGGAATTTTTGTTTTTACCCCAGCATAGGCCTTTGGCTATACCTCCTGTTTTGGATGTAGTGGAAGATGTTTTACAGAGGCTTCTCTTAATCCTGATTCTTTGCCTCCTGCTCCTGTTAAACCGGATAGGTATTACAGGGTGCCTGAAGCTCATAAGTATCTTAAGAGTCCTAGGGCAGACCCAGAAACTGTTAGCCAGGGGCCTAAAGGTGTTAAGGCTTCTGTTGTCAAGAATCCGGTTCCTGCAGATAAAGAGGCCAGGGCCTTGGATAGATGGGGAAAGAAAGTTTATACTTCTTCCACTCTAGCTATGAGGGCTTTGAATTGCCAGTTTCACATGTTGAAATACCAAAACTATCTCCTTTCACAATTGAAGTCTAAGGTTGATGCTCTGGCGGAAGGTATTGATTGTAAAGAGTTACAAGATTTAGTACATGTTTCTGAACAGGTGGGTAAGCATTCTTTGCAATGTGGTTTTGATGCTGTACAGGCCTCGTCTAGGGTGGATAGATGGGGAAAGAAAGTTTATACTCAGGTTGATGCTCTGGCGGAAGGTATTGATTGTAAAGTTACAAGATTTAGTACATGTTTCTGAACAGTTGGGTAAGCATTCTTTGCAATGTGGTTTTGATGCTGTACAGCCCTGCTAGGGTGGCTGCCACTGGGTCAGTTCTTCGCAGGCACGCCTGGCTGAGGGATCAAAATTTATCTGACCATGTTAAAACAAGGATTTTAGATGCTCCTTTACAATCTGATGTGTTGCTTGGTTCTCCTGTTGAGGCAGTTTTAAAGAAAATGGAAGACAAGGCTAAGTCTATGCAGACTGTTAAAGATTTTTTGCAGGTTCAGCCTCCAAAGTTTAGTAGAAATTGGCCTACTAAAGGGTGGACGTATCCTTCTTATGATTCCCAGTCTAGGGGTAGATCTAGACGTGGAAGGGGCAGAGCTCAGGGCTCTTTCAGGCCTAGAACAGGGAGTTCTCCTGCACAGTCTTCAGGTGAGGGCAGGGGTCAGTCCTTTCGTAAACAGACCCAATGACCTACCTTTTCAGCTGCCAGAGCCTTCTCGTCTGGCAGCACCTTTGGGAGGAAGGTTGGCACTTTTCAAAGAAAATTGGAGTTTAATTACCCAAGACAGATGGGTATTGGATATCATACACCACGGTTACAGGTTTTATTTCCATACCTTGCCTCCTTTCAGAGGCATGCCAGACGTTCCTCCTCAACAAAGAATAGAGGCTCACAAGCAAATTTCTCTGTTACTTCAACTAGGGGCCATACAGCCGGTCCCTATGCCAGAAGTGGGCCTAGGATTTTATTCTCGCCTGTTCCTCGTACCAAAGAAGGGGAACACGTGGAGACCAATTTTGGATTTATCTATCCTCAACACTTATCTGGACATTCCCAAGTTCAAAATGTTGACGTTACAACAGCTTTTACCTCTGCTGGGCAAAGATCATTGGATGGTAACTTTGGATCTCAAGGAGGCTTACCTTCATGTTCCTATCAGACTAAGTTGCAGGAAGTATCTGCGTTTTCGAGCTGGGATTTCTCACTATCAGTTCTCTGCATTGCCCTTTGGCTTATCTACTGCGCCCAGAGTGTTCACGAAAGTTCTGGCTCCAGTGATAGCTTTCTTCAGGCTAAAAGGAATACAGATCTATCCTTATTTGGACGATTGCCTGATTCTGGCTCAAGGAAGGGAAGAGCTTCTTCATCATTTGGAATATGTGATAGCAGTGCTAAGATGCCTGGGGTATTCTGTGAACGAAATAAAGTCCAGTCTAGTACCCTCTCAGGACATGTGCTTTCTGGGTGTAAGACTGAATACAGCATCCCAGATGGCCTTTTAGACCCCGGACAAACAAAAGAATCTTTCCCTTTACTTCCATCAACTATCTCATCAGTCCGGGCTGACTGCAAGGACAGTCCTTCAAGCCTTAGGGTTCATGGCATCTTGTATTCTGGTGCTTCCCAATGCCAAACTGCATATGAGGAAGCTGCAATGGTATCTTAAGAATGTATGGACACAGCACTGCCAGGATCTGGACACTGTCATTCAAATAATACCTTGCATTCAAAAGGAATTTTTGTGGTGGGCTCAGGAATGTCACCTAAACAAGGGACTCTCTGTGACCCGGCCAGAGGCGAGTCAGATTCTAACGACAGATGCCTCAGACAAAGCTTGGGGAGCTCATCTAAATGGAAAGTGGATACAAGACAAGTGGCCTGCCAGACTACAACATCTACATATCAACCTGAAGGAGATGTTAGCAGTCCAGTTTGCATTAATAGCTTTCAAGGATTTACTTCTTCCAGGGCAGGTGTTGATTCTAACAGACAACACAACTGTCATGTGGTACATCAACAAGCAAGGGGGAACACATTCTTATCCTCTATGCAGGCAAGCAATGATTTTGTGGGAGACTGCTCTCAGTTTACAGCTCAATCTTCAGGCAAGGTTTCTGCCGGAGCACAGAACTCCTTAGCAGATGTGTTGAGCAGGCGAATTATGGATCCCCACGAGTGGAAATTGGATCCTCATGTATTTCAGAAATTGACAGTGTCATGGGGAACTCCAGACATAGATCTGTTCGCTTCTCCACTAAACCATCAGCTGCCAAAGTTTTGCACGAAAAGGTTTCATCCCACAGCTTGGAAAGCGGATGCTCTTTCTTTCAATTGGAGCAATCTTCATGTGTATGCCTTTCCACCTCTGCCTCTCCTCCCAAAGGTACTTCTAAAGGTCAGACAGGACAAGCCAAGGATGATTTTAATAGCTCCAGATTGGCCTCGACAGCACTGGTACCCATTACTGAGAAGTCTGATGCGGAAGCCTCCATGGCCTTTGCCTTGATTCCACACCTGTTGTCCCAGGAGGACAGTCATTTGCTCAATGTCAAACTTCACTCTCTTCACCTAACAGCCTGGCATATTCTGTTTTGAACCATAGAGGGTCTCAACTTCCACAACAAGTTTTGAATGTGATTTTGGAAGCTAGAAGGCCTAGTACAAGGAAAGTGTACGCAGATAAATGGAAGAGATTTTTATTTTGGAGTGCGGCAAAGGATTTTGATGTTTCTGAGCCTAATTTAAGTGTGGCTCTTCAATATCTTACTGAGTTACTGGACAAAGGTTTGTCCTTCTCTTCTATTAAGGTTCATGCTGCAGCAATTTCAGCTCACTATGACTGTGACCCACCATTGTTTTCTCATCCTTTGTTCAAGCAATTTCTTAGAGGGGCAAAGAATATAAGACCCCCGTGAGCTCCTACTCCTGCTTGGGATCTCAATTTTGTGTTGGAGAAACTCACTCTACAACCTTTTGAGCCTGCAGCTACTACTGAGTTGAAATATTTATCATGGAAGACTGGCTTTTTGTTGGCCATTACCTCTGCAAGAAGGGTTTCTGAATTACAGGCCCTTATGGCGGTTGAGCCTTTCTTGATTTTTCATAAGGATAGGGTATCTTTACGTACTAATCCTTCCTTTATGCCTAAAGTGGTTTCTAGTGTGGCTTTAAACCAAACTATTCATTTGCCTACTTTTTATGCAAATCCCCAAAATAAAGGAGAAAAGATTTTGCACACTTTAGATGTACACAGGCAGTTGCGATATTATTTGGACAGAACTAAAGGGTTCAGACAGTCTCAGCAGTTATTTGTTTCTTTTTCTTTGAGTTCTCAGGGCAAGCCTGTGTCAAAACAAACTATTTCTAAGTGGATTGGGTTTTGCATTGCTTTCTGTTATTCCCATCATGGCAAGGAGATTCCAGCTGGGATTAGGCCTCATTCCACTAGGGCTACTGCCACTTCGACAGCTTTTTTGAGGGGGGTGGCAACCAAGGATATTTTGGAGGCAGCTACTTGGAGTTCAGTGCATACTTTGTCTAGGCATTATCACCTACCACTTTACTCTAAATCCAGGGCTGGTTTTGCCACTGCTGTTTTGCAGGGCATTTTGGCAGCTCCTGCTTCCTTATAGTTTGGCCATCCTCCCCTACCTTTGCTTTGGGATTCTACCCAAGTGTAAGGACTGCAGCAATGTGAGATGAAGAACATAGTACAGTTTTGTACCTACCATAAATGTAGATGTTCGAAGATCCACATTGCTGCAGTCCAATTTACCCTCCCTCCTTCCCCTCTGTAGTTAGAGGTGGTTGTGTGGGTTGGGTTGTAAATATTGTGTATATTGTATATATTGTACATATAATTAGTGCAAGGGTGGTTGGTTGTTTGTTTGCTGTCTTTTGGTTTTGACCTTTATTTTTAGGGTCTTCTGACATCTGGGGCAAGAAAAGACTGAGGATATGACGTCGGTCATGCGCATTTGTACCCTGACGTCCTAATGTCAGTCAAATGCGCCTTGACCGACGTCAGCCTTATACTTTGATATTCGGGCCGACCGAGGACAGCGGACTACCCCAGGTGTAAGGACTGCAGCAATGTGGATCTTCGAACATCTACATTTATGGTAGGTACAAAACTGTACTTTCTCCTTTCCGTACAAGGGAAATATTGGTATTTATTTTCCACTGGTGGGGTTCTTCCACCAGAACCTGGCCTTCTACTTTGAGGGCTCCTGACAGGATAGGGCAAGAAAAACTGATGTAATGGCGTCGGCTGCCTTCCTTTATACCACTGACGACCTGATATCAATCCCCAAGTTGACGGTAACCGACACAGAAATAGTAACTCTCTGGTATTCGGGCCGGCCGAGTGTTACCCTGGCAGGGATAACCCAAATGTGGTGACTGTAACAGTGAATACACTCGAACATCTACATTTATGGTAAGTGTACACAGCTGTACTTTGTGGATGATATTTCTGACTCTTCTGTACAGCTTAACTGCAAGCCACTTGCCCTCAAAAACCGTGAAACTATTTTATAAGTCTCTCTATTCCTAAAAGTATCTCTTCAAGACTGATAGCAGACCATTACGTTCTTTCATGAGGTCCCAAGGGAGCTAAAGGTTGTGCCTCAAAAAAAAAAAAAAAAAATACCCTACATAATGAGAAAGAGGATAGAGCCCTAGATATATTTGTCAAAAAGGAATACACTTCTGTTGCCCAGGCCATGACAGCTCCAAATTGTCAGTTTTGTATGGTCAGATTGCAGAATATCTTAACGGGCCAAATTAAATTAAAACTAGAGGGGGTGAAAGAGCGTTAGAACTCGAGTCATCACCTGGGAATAGTAGTTAAACATTCCTTGAATTGTGGCATTGGTTTTGCCGAGGTGTCTAGCAGGACAGAAATACAATATTTAAAAAAATGGAGGATAAGGCTAAGGCCCTTCAGGCTGTCAAGGACTTTAGGTAGGTGCAGTCTTAGTCCTTTCCTGCCTCACAAGCTAGACAGAGGGAGGAGGAGAAGATGCAGACCACACAGACAACAAAAAAGATGGGATGCTCACAAGAGACAAAGGCCTAGCTGATCCCAACCACAGGAGCCAACAGAGGAGCAGGAATGACTCAGACAGATCCCCCTCCCTTAAGTCCCACCCCAAACCCAGTCCCTTTAAAGCTAGGAGGAAGACTTCATTTTCTTGGGCAATTGAATAGATATTATTGAGGTCCAGTGGGTCATTCATATCATACTATAATGCCACAAGCTGCAGTTTACTTTCCTTCATTTCCAGATTATATACCATCAATCCTAGAAAGACAGCTTAGAGATAAAGACCAAAGTCTAAATTCTTCTCCAGCAGGGCTCCATAGCACATGTCCTCCTATGGGAAAACAGAAAATTACACTACTCAGTGCACTTTTTGGTGCCAAGAAAAGATTAATCTTGAAATCCTATCCTAGACTTATCATAGCTAAATAAGTTTCGAGTAGTTCCCAAATTCATAATGTTTATCTTACAGAAAGGTCTGCCAGTGCTTTCCCCACAGGCTTTTGTGGTCATCCTATATCTAAAAGGTACCTACCTCCACATTTCTGTTGCAAAGTTACAGAGAGGATACCTCCTTTTCAGTGCAGGTGGGAATCTCTTCCCATTTCTGAGCAATGTCTTTTGTCTTATGTACTGCTCTCAGTGTATTCACAGAAGGTCTGGCTCCAGTACTTGCACATTGTAGAATAAGGGCTGTGTAACTCTACCCCTTAGTGTCATTCATAGAGGAGCTGCAAGCTTCTCTCAATCTGACCATAACCACCTTTTCAAACTTGGGTTTCTCCTTGGATGTAAAAAAAAAAAGTCCAATCCACCCTCATATCTGGGAATGGTATTCTTAGGGGAATTGCTAAACACAGAAGAACAAGTGGCCTTCCTCCCCTAAGACAAGATCATCTTCCATATCAGTGACAATCGGAGAAATCCTGAAGTCTCTGGGATTCGAGACGTTTTGCATCCTGATGATTCCCCTTGCCTAGCTGCACATGAGAAAGGTACGGTGATACCTAAAGAATGCTTGGCGCCAGCATATGCACACACTTAAGCTTCAAAATAGTTTCTACCATGCCTAAACAAAGAGCCATCATGGTGCAACTTAAAAAAAACACACATTGTCACCTCAGATTGTTCACATCTGGCCCTGGGGTATGCACTTGGGTGGTCTTCAAATGCAGGGACAGTGGGACATAGCACTACTCCGAAAAAAAAAATATCGGTGTAAAAGAAATGCAGTTTACACGGGCATAATTGCATTCTAACAGCAGTGGGGATGCTTTCGATAAGGACAGATAACATCACGGCCACGTGGTACTTAACCAGGGAAGTACCAATTTTCAGCATATCTGTACTGCTGTGAGAAGCGTCACAAACTATGGGATTTCACCTGATAGCACAGTATCTCCCAGGCCAGGAGAACAATCTGGTAGACCATTTGCAATAAGTCTGCTGTAGACCCTCATGGAGACGTGCTTAAAAAAAACAAAAAAAAAAACAAAAGTCAATTTTTTCAAAGATCCCAAGGATGTTCTTCATGTTTCACTGTTGCAGCCATTACACTTGGGTTCTCCTGCTGGCAGGCTACCCTCAGTCGGCCTGAATTCCAAAGTCTAGGTCCAGCGTCGGTTGCTGTCGCCTCTTCCCTGACGTCAGTGCGCCAGGGGTATAAAAGATGCAGCCGACGCCATTTTCTTCGGTCTTTCTTGCCGTGAGGTGCCCGAAGCAGAAGCAGTTCGCAAGTGCCGGTTGGCCGACAACTGAGATTTTCGTTTTCGAATTTCAGATCTGAAGTCTTCATTAAAAGCTAAGTACCCCGTTGGGGAAAACTTTTTTTTCTTGCTCCAGACCGATGTCAGAAAAAGTTAATAATTGTATTTCTTGTGGAAATCAAATACCTCTTAAGGACTTTCATTCTTACTGTATTCCTTGCCTAGGCCCTGACCACGACGTTGCTAGTTGTCGGTTTTGTGCTAGATTTAACCAGCGCACTATTAAGCGTTGGAACGATTTTGTATTTCACTATTTTGGCAGAAGATTTAATTACACGATGCCATCGGATAGCCATCCAACTACCGGAATTCACAAGAAACGCAAAGAAAAAGAAAAGGACAGGCATCCGAGGTCTAAAACCGAAGACGAGGCTTCCTCTAAGCCAGTCGCCAGTTCGCTGGTTCTCAGTGAGGCACTTTCGCAGTCCCTGACGCCCGCTACTTTGGACCCATAGGCCGCTACAGACTCCCACGTGGAGTCGCCTAGGCCGCTGGAAGCTCAATGTATTAGACCTTTGGAGAATATTCCCTCAGATGAGTCCGGAGCCGCTGAGCAGGCATCGGCTTCTGAGGGTGTTTTCAGACCTACTCAATTGTACATTAAAGCGACTCCAGCTACAAAGGCAAAGACTAAAGCACCTTTAAAGACAAAGAAACCAGTACAACAGCCTCATGGTCAGGCCTCCATGCCCAAAAAACAGATGTTCAAAATGGCCAAAGACTTAATTACTTTGATCAGGGGTTCCCATCCCCCTCCTGATAAGAGGCCTAGGCAAGAGACAGAATATGAATCTTCAGATCGGGTTTCCATTTCATGTGATTCCTCTTCTGATCAGGAATACTCTCTTCCTCCCTATGAGGATTCTGTTGCTTGAAGAATTTATCCCTTCAGCCTCTCCTCCTGAGGATTACTCTTTTGGGGAAACCTTGTATACCATGAGGGAACATTTCCACTGGGAGAGCCAAGATTATTCAGAATCTAAGAAAAGGCTCAGAGACTTCCTTTTACTCCCACAACACAGGCCCCTAACTATTCCACCTGTGTTGGACATTGTAGATGATGTATTGTCAGAGTCCAGTCTGACCCCTGACTCCTTACCTCCAGCTCCTGTTAAGCCGGACAATTACTACAATGTGCCTGACTCTCATAAATTCCTTTTAAAAACCCTGCTGCTGACCCAGAAACTCTCTCAGGGTCCCAAAGGGGTCAAGGCATCCACTGCAAAAAACTCTACCCCCTATGAGAGGGATTCTAGGGCATTGGACAGATGGGGGAAGAAGATTTACACCTCTGCTACCTTGGCTATAAGGGCTTTAAATTGTCAGTTTCATATGCTCAAATATCAGCAATATATTATGTCACTGCTTAAACAGAAAATGTTGATAAATTCTGAATGTGCAGAAAACAAAGAAATGCAGGATGTTATGTGATCCTATCTCGCCTACATTCTGTACTGATGGGTTCGGAGCCGATCCTCGGCTCCGACTCGGCACGCTATACTATAGAGCGAAGTCTCTTATTGGCTGAGCTATTCTACATCCCAGGATGCACCACCACTGCTTCCCCAGATCTCGTTTGCCGCTTTACAGCAAAGACTTGGTCTCGGACTTGGCTGAGCTAAGTGTCTATTTTCTTCACAAATTTCTGTTAGAAATTTTTGATTAACCCCCAAAAGCTGTTTTAACAGCTATCGTTGTTGTGTGCCTGATTTTTTGATTAGGTTTTTGTGGTAAATTTGTCTTTCATTTGAGGGAAGGATCCCGTTTAAGTTAGAGGGGCCTTGCCCTCGCGCGTGAGTGATATATTTAGTGTTAGTCTGGCTGTAGTGTTATATTTGGTCAAGTATCCCGTTTTCAGTTAGAGGGGTCTTGACATTGTTTGCTTTTCTGGACAAGTTTTTGGAAAAAGTTTCTTTTTGTACTGTTGAGAGTCAAAATGTCGAAAGAGCACAGACCATCTGGTTTCAAGAAGTGCTCTAAATGCAGCTACAAGATGTCCATAACGGGCGATCACTCTTTGTGTATATTGTTTAGGCCCTAAACATCTTCAGGAGTCTTGTAGCATTTGTCACGCTTTTTCCTCCCGGGTCCTCCAAGAGAGGAAAAACAAATTGATTTTAAAAGGGCTTATTAAACCTACTTTTGAGGAGGCTTTATCTTCTTCCTCTTCTCCCTCGAAGAAAAAGAAATCGTCGGCTCCGACCAGCCCGTCGGAACCGGCCACAAAGAAATCTCGGCAGGCTTCTCCATCGGCTCCACGGACTTCGGAGCCGAGGGCGGAACGGTCTGCCTCGATGCCTCCAGCCTCGACTCCTCTGGCTTCGGAGCCGACGGCTAGAGCTTCGAGAGGTGGGTCACCTTCATCGGCTCCACTGTCTTCGGAGATAATGAGAGTTGCCCGCTGAGACTCTTCCCCCTCGGCGCTGAAGTCCACTTCGGCACCGAGGGAAATTGCAGTGGTTGTGGAGTCTCCCTAGGCACCGATATTTATCGAGACTATTCGGAGCCGGTCCCCCAGTCCTTCGGAACAGGTGGAGAAGTCGACTCGAACCCGTTCGATCTCTTCCCGGTCTTCGAGGATGTCGGATTCGGACATTGACAGGGTACTTCAAAGGCTGTTTCAGTCTCCAGTCTTCCAAAAGTTAGTGTCGGCTCCAGCCCAGTCTGCTCCGGAGCCGATTGCCCAACCTGTTGTTTTGATTCCTCCTCCAACTGCCTCGGCACCGTTGGAGTCGGTGCTGGTGGAGCCGATGGAGGTTGTCGGGTCGGCTCCGACCCTTACTCCAACCCCGTCCTTCGGGTTGGAGTTCGGTACACGGACCTCCTCGGTCGGCCCTGGGGGTGATGCTTCGGGACCGATGTTTTCGGTTCCGAGCCTCCCTCTCGGTGCGTCTGCTGCGGGAGTGCCGTCTACCGTTGTGGCCTCGGGGATCGGACCTTCCCAGGACTCTGGGGGTCCGGCCTTCAGGGCCATGAGGAGTGCTTTGGCCAAATCTTCTTTGGCCACCTCCACCGTTTCATCGTCACCTTCCCTTGGCACGGAGACTGGTTCCTTTGTAGTCCCTTTGTCTCAAGACAGCGGAGCCCTGGGGCCTGAGGTCATCCCCATTGGGGTTTCCCCCCTTCCTGAGGGTCCCTCCGAAGCGTCTTCGGAGGAACCTCCAAGGAAGAGACAGTGCAAGAGGAAACACGTCGACTCGCCTGATGAGTCTCTCACCTCAGACACCGACCTCGATGCGGAGGGGTCCCCCAAGTCGTCCTCGGATGTCTCCTTTGTGGACATCTTGGAAATCCTGAAGCAACGAGGCGACTGGCAGTCCAAACCCCCTTCCGCTGAGGAGTCTGTATTCCTCAAGGCCTTCGGGGCTCAGCCCTCCGCCTCCTGGGTGTCTCCGCCCTTCGATGAGCTCCTGGATTTGATCTCTCGAAGGGCGTGGGAGCACCCGGATTCTGTGGAACCGGTGCCAGCTCGCCCGAATAAATTTCTGTCAGCCCCCCCCCCCCCCCCCCCCCCGAAAAGAACTTCCTCTCCAAAGGTGTGGCCGTAGATGCCCTGGTGATGGCATCTGCTACCCAGCAAGATGTGGCAGAGGCTTCGACGTCCATCCATCCTCCTAATAAAGAGTCCAGGAGCATGGATCGGTACGGGAAGCGCACCCTTACTTCAGCAGCCTTTACTTTAAGGTCTCTGAATTATCTGATGCACTTCACCAGACTTCAGAGGGATCTGGTCAAGGAACTTTCAGATACCCTCTCTGGTAACCTACCTGAGCAGTTGGCCCAGACGGTTAGCTATCAGTTGGCTACTCTATCATCGATATCGAACTCGTCCATGAGGCTCATTTCATATGCAGCCGAGGGGGCGAGTAGAGCGGCGGGTACAGGTGTTGCTCTACGGAGACAAGCCTGGCTCCGCCTGTGTCATTTTGCGGAGGCCTTCAAGTCTTCCTTTGCCGACGCTCCCTTTGATGGGTCCTCCTTGTTTGGACCCAAGGGTAAAGGACACCTTGACCCGCTGAGAACAAGAGGGTAAGACTTTGACTGCCGTAGGGGCACGGTTTTCCACTCCCTTCCGGCCTTATCCCAAGGCTAGAAGAGGGGGGAAAATGTGGTTCCGCAAATCTCAGAAGACTTACCCCTCACAGCAGGACGATTCCCCTTCTAGAGACAGAGGAGGGGGAAATTTTTCAGGAAGACGCCGTCCCAGAGGCGGCAGAGGCCCCGCAACACTGGAGACCGCGAGTCCTTTCGTGGCTCCTCAACCTTCCAGCATCCCTGAAGGATTGCCCGACTGCGCAGCTCCGGAGCCAGTCGGGGGTCGTTTTTCGAGGCACCTAAAGGCCTGGGAGAATATCTCTTAGGATCGATGGGTGCTCCGAATCATCGCCGGAGGTTACGTCATTCCCTTTTCACATCCCCCCCACCATCCAGGAAAATCCCGGACCCACCACCCAGTCAACGGGATCTTGCAGCCATCGAAATCTCAAAGCTGCTTCAAAAAGGAGTCATCCAACCGGTCCCCGTAGACCAGACCGGATTAGGGACTTACTCAAAATTCTTTTTGGTGCCAAAAAAGACCGGGGACTTGAGGCCCATTTTGGATCTCAGCAACCTAAATCGATCAGTCAAGAAGTCCAAGTTCCGGATGGTCACCTTGCAATCCATTCTCCCGCTGCTGGAGAAAGGTGTTTGGATGTGCTCCATAGATCTCAAGGACGCCTATTATCACATCCTGATAGATCAGGCGTCCAGGAGACATTTGCGCTTCTGCCTGGGAGACTGTCATTTCCAGTTCCGTGCACTGCCCTTTGGTCTCACCACAGCCCCCAGGGTGTTCACCAAATGTTTGGCGGTGGTGACTGCTCACCTGAGAAGTCTAGGATTCCAGGTGTTTCCATATCTAGACGACTGGCTCCTAACTGCCACCTCCAGGCGTCTACTCTTACAGAACCTAGCAGCCACTATATCTCTAGGCAACTCCCTAGGAATCACCTTCAATTGGGCAAAGTCTGTGTTGCTGCCATCTCAGCGCATACGGTTTATCGGAGTAGAGATAGATTCAAGGCAAATGCGGGTCTATCTTCCTACAGAGAGGATAGAAATATTACAGTCTCAAGTTCGAGCCTTGATCCTCAAGCGCCGAGCCCCAGCCAGGATGGTCCTACAACTGTTAGGTTCCATGTCGGCCACCGTCCTCCTAGTCCCCTTGGCAAGATTACATATGAGGATTCTCCAGTGGCTCCTGTCAGTCCAGTGGTCTTATCGGGATCTCCCCCTCAGTCACCTCATTCTGATCACGGAGACGTGCAAACAGGACCTTCGTTGGTGGCTTCTTTCCTCCAACCTGGATCAGGGGCGACCCTTCGTTCCACCTCCTCCAGTGGCCACATTGACTACGGACGCCTCCCAGACAGGGTGGGGGGGACATTACCTGGGCAGGTCAGTCCAAGGCAAGTGGCACTCCGACAAGAGTCTCCTCCACATCAACATACTGTAAATGAGGGCGGTGCTTCTATCGTTACAAGCACTACACAGTTACCTCCCCCAAGGCATGATTGCCGTTCAGTCCGACAACATGTCAGTAGTCTGGTACCTGAACAAGCAGGGAGGGACCAGATCCTACCCCCTTTGCAGAGAGGCCATGAAAGTATGGGATTGGGCGATTGCAACCAAACGTTTTCTGGTAGCAACACACATTCTGGGGAGATCCAGTGTGATAGCCGACAGACTGAGCAGAACTATTCTGTCCCCTCACGAGTGGTCTCTGAACGACAGAGTGGCAACTCAGATTTTCAGAAGATGGGGTACTCCTTGTTGCGATCTCTTTGCAACTCCCCTCAACACGAAATGCCAACAGTTCTTCTCTCTCTCACCCCAGTTCTGGGGGAGAGTCCCAAGGACGCCCTAGTCCAAGCTTGGCCCACCGGCCTGCTTGTACGCCTTTCTACTGGTTCCCCTTCTTCCCAGGGTGATCCAGAAGGCGATTCACTTGCAGAGCAAGATGATTTTAGTTGCCCCATACTGGCCTCGTCAAGTCTGGTTGCCCTTTCTTCGGAAATATGCACTGGACGGTCCATGGTTCCTGGACCAGGTTCCAGACCTCTTGATCCACCAGTCGGGACAACATCATCAGTCCCTTCACTCATTGAGGTTAGCAGCTTGGATCCTCCTCTTCCGACCATAGTCAGGAACCATGCTTTGGACCCGGAAGTCATACATATCTTGTCCTCGGCCCATAAGACTTCTACTAAAAAAATGTATAACAGCAAATGGAAGAGATTCGCTATTTGGGCCCAACTCCGGGGATTAGATCCCATTACTGCCCTGGTGTCAGAGGTTCTGAAGTTTTTAGCTTCTCTATTCAATCAAGGTTCTTCGGTCTCTACCATCAAGGTTCAATTGGCAGCTATTTCCAATTTTCATGAAACTATAGACCCACCTTTGATGAGCAACAAGTTATGTAAAGCCTTCATGAAAGGTGCTGGGCTGCTACGACCTCCGATTTCTCATCCCGCTCCACCGTGGTATCTTAATTTGGTATTAGGTGCTTTGACCTCTTCCCCCTTCGAACCGGCAGCAACTTGTGACTTGAAATTTCTTTCTTGGAAAACTGCTTTTTTGGTGGCAATTACATCAGCCAGAAGGGTTTCGGAACTTCAAGCCCTATGTGTCAAACCGCCGTACCTGGTTTTTCACAAGGATAGAGTATCCCTCAGGCCTAATCCATCCTTTGTTCCTAAGGTTTGTTCTAGTTTTTGTTTGCAACAGTCATTGGAACTTCCAGTTTTCTTCCCAAAGTACTCAGAGCGGAATACATCTTCCATACGTTGGATGTTCACAGGCAATTGCGTTTCTATTTAGATAGGACGCATCAAACACGAAAAACAGATCAGTTGTTTGTGTCCTTTTTGGACAATAAATTGGGCAAAGCCTTCACGAAGGTCACTATTGCCAAGTGGATCAGAGACTGTATCAGTCATACTTACTTCCTTTCTAATAAAGAGCTTACAACCACAGTGAAAGCTCATTCTACAAGGGCTATGGCTACTTCGACAGCCTTTCATTCTAAGCTTGCCATTAGTGACATTTGTGCTGCGGCTACCTGGTCTTCTCCTCACACCTTCATTTCTCATTACAAATTGGACGTGGCATCTCGGGGGCGAGCTTCCTTCGGTTCCACAGTTCTCAGGAGTGTTTTCCAGTGAGCCACCCAGGAATCAGGTGCTAGGGACGCTGTCCCATCAGTACAGAATGTAGGCGAGATAGGATCACATAACATCTTTTAGTTATGTACTTACCATAACTTTAGATGTTTGGGATCCATCTCGCCTACATTCCTAATAACCCACCCTCCTTCCCCCTGCCTTGGAGATCAAAAGAGACCGGACGGTTCAAGTTTAGCCGTTTCATCTTGAAACACCTGGCAATATTATATCAACAGTCTATGTGTGTGTGCATGTGTGCGGACAAACAAGATCTGGGGAAGCAGTGGTGATGCATCCTGGGATGTAGAATAGCTCAGCCAATAAGAGACTTCGCTCTATAGTATAGTGTGCCGAGTCGGAGCCGATGGCTCCGAACCCATCAGTACAGAATGTAGGCAAGATGGATCCCAAACATCTAAAGTTATGGTAAGTACATAACTAAAAGATTTATTGCATGCAGCTGAGCAAGTTGGAAAAGGCATACTTTGCAATGTGGTTTTGATTTTTTGGAGGCCTCCTGCAGGGCCACTGTTACGGGTTCTGTCATCAGGAGGCATGCTTGGTTAAAGGAACAAAATCTGCCTGACCATGTCACAGCAAAATTATTAGATGCTCCATTACAGCATGATACCTTGTTTGGTGTTAAAGCAGAGGGGGTCTTAAAGAAAATGGTGGACAAAGCTAAATCTATGCAAATGGTTAAGGATTTTTTACAGCTACAGCCTACAAGATTTAGCAGACACTGGCCTACAAAGAATTGGTCCTTTCCAGTGTCAGACAGACCACATAGGGGCAGATACAGATGCCGAAGAGGCAGATCCCAGCCCTAAGGTTCGTACAGATCTAAACAATGCGGTGCTTCTACCTCCAAAAGTGTAGAAGACAAATCACAGCCATACAGGAAACAAGTCCCAATGACTTCCCCTGCCTGCACCAAGCACTTATCTTCTGGCAGCACCTTTACGGGGAAAACTAGCACTTTTTTCTCAAAATTGGCACATAACTCAGGACAAATGGGTCCTAGACATAGTGTCACAAGGCTACAAGTTTCACTTCCATACCCTGCCAAGGACAAACAGTTGGCCAGACCTGCCAGAACATTAATGGGCAGAGGCACAGAAACAAGTCTCATCCCTCATGGACATGAGGGCCATTCAACTAGTACCAGAGCAAGAGCAGGGACAAGGATTTTATTCAAGACTGTTCTTGGTACCAAGAAAGGACAAGACCTGGAGACCAATACTGGACCTATCTATTCTAAACACATATCTGGATATACCAAAATTCAAATTTTTGACTCTACAGCAGCTTCTGCCCATGCTGGGCAAGAAGGCTTGGCTTGTGACTTTAGACCTAAAAGAGGCATACCTGCATGTCCCAATCAGACGAACATGCAGAAGATACCTCAGATTCAAAGCTGGCTCAATGCACTACCAATTCTCTGCACTGCCTTTTGGCTTATCTACTGCGCCCAGGGTCTTCACAAAGTGCCTGGCACCAGTAATTGCATTCTGCAGACAAAGAGGTATACAAATATATCCTTACTTGGACGACTGCCTCATTCAAGCAGAGAACAAGGGCATTCTACTACAGCATCCGGCGTTTGTAAAGAGATTTCTAACAGGCCTATGGTACACAGTCAACGAAAAGAAATCAAAACTAGTACCCTCTCAGGAGATAATATTCCTGGGTGCAAGCTTAAATACAACTGCCCAGATGGCTTATCTCATGCCAGACAAAGGCAGCTGACTGCATATTTCAAACTATTGGCAACAAAGGCCCAGTTATCTGCAAGAAAAATTCTGCAGGCTTTGGGCTTCATGGCATCCTGCATTCTACTGATTCCATATGCGAGACTGCATATGAGGAAACTTCAGTGGTACCTAAAAAGTGTTTGGGCTCAACATTGCCACAGCCTGGAAACAGTTATTACCCTCATTCCTTGCCTGCAACAGGAGTTTCGATGGTGGGCGAAGGCTTGTCACCAGAACAAGGGACAGCTATTCACTTAACCCCCAGCCAGGCAGACATTAACAACTGATGCATCAGATTATGCCTGGGGGGGGGGGGGGGGGGGGCACATGACAGGAAGATGTATTCAAGGCACATGGTCCACAAACCAAATACATATACATATCAATCAAAATGAGATACTGGCTGTTCAGAATGCCCTGACAGCCTTCAAGGACCTACTTCATCCGGGACAACTACTGATAAAAAAACGACACCACGGTCATGTGGTATATAAACAAGCAGGGAGGCTCTCATTTTTACTCCCTTTGCAGAATAGCCATGACTTTGTGGGACACAGCATTGACTTATCAAGTACATCTGCAGGCACAATTCCTGCCAGGAAAGATGAATACTCTGGTAGACGAATTAAGCAGAAACCTCATGGATCCCCACAAGTGGAAATTGGACCCACAAGTCTTCAACATGATAACAAGGAAATGGGGGTGCCCGGATATTGATCTATTTGCCTCTCCTCACAATTACCCACTAAAAAGATTCTGCACAAGGACGTATCATAGACAAGCATGGAAAGTGGATGCCCTATCTTTCATCTGGAAAAGCTAAGCAGTGTATGCCTTTCCTCCACTGCCTCTCCTCCCCAAGGTACTCCTAAAGGTAAGACAAGAGAAGCCAAAGGTGATACTGATTGCCCCAGACTGGCCCCGCCAGTACTAGTATCCAATCCTAAGGAACTTGTCTCAATGCCCGGCTTGAACTTTGCCTCAAATACCTCATCTACTGTCCCAACAAAACAATCAGATCCTGCACAGCCAACTCAAGACCTTAAATCTGGCAGCATGGCGGATAATGTAGTCATACAAAACACACCTCTCACTAAAGCTGTGATAAATGTCATTTTGGAGGCCAGAAGGACTAGTACCAGAAAATCTTATGCTAGAAAATGGATGAGATTCCGTGCCTGGAACCAGGCCCAAGGAATTGACACAGCTGTACCAAATATTCCTCAGATTTTGCAATACTTAACTGAGATGCTGGACAAAGGCCTATCCTTTTCATCAGTTAAAATTCATGCCTCTGCCATTTCGGCTCATTACAATACAGAGCCACCAATCTTTTCACATCCTTTGTTAAGGCAGTACCTCAGAGGAGCCAAAAACTTAAGGCCTCCAAGGATATCGCCAATACCTGAATGGGACCTCAGTTATGTCTTGGAAAAACTCTCCCTGCCTCCTTTTGAGCCAGCCGCTACAGCTGATATAAAGTTTTTATCTTGGAAAACAGCTCTGCTCCTAGCAATAACCTCTGCACGACGAGTCTCAGAGCTACAGGCACTCATGGCTGTGGAACCTTTTATCATTTTTTTATCCAGACAGGGTTTCTCTGTGGACAAACCTGACATTTATGCCTAAGGTAGTGTCCAGTGTGGCCCTATCTGCCTACTTTTTATCCAGACCCACAGAATAAGGGAGTGAGAATTCTGCATTCTTTGGAGATACACAGACAGCTACGCTTCTACTTGAACAGAACCAAAGCTTTCAGAAAGACAGAGCAACTACTAGTGGCATATGCTGCAGGATCACAAGGAAAGGCTATCTCAAAGCAGACTATTTCAAAGTGGATAGGCCACTGCATTCGTCTCTGCTATTCACAACATGGCAAGCCAGTGCCTAAGGGCATTAGGCCCCATTCAACTAGAGCAGCAGCCACTTCAGCAGCCTTCCTCAGGGGAGTACCAACCAATGACATTTTAGAGGCTGCTACCTGGAGTTCAGTGCACACCTTTACAAAGCACTATCATTTACCACTCTACTCTAAATCCAGGGCAGGCTTTGCCACTGCCGTTCTGCAGGGCCTCATAGCCCCTCCTAATGCTGTTTAGCTCCAGCCTGCCAACCATAGCTTTGGGATTCAACCCAAGTGTAATGACTGCAACAGTGAAACACGAAGAACATAATACAGTTGTGTACACTTACCATAAATGTAGATGTTAGAGTGTATTCACTGTTGCAGTCCAGGTTGCCCACCCACCATCCCCCATATCTTTGCTGGAACTTATCTGCACTTCTCTAATCTATACAACCTATGTGGTGTATTTGCTTGTAGATGAAGGTATAATATATTTTGGTGCATGCATGTTTTATTGGCATATTTTTAGCCTACCCTTTTGGGGGCACCTGACATCTGGGGCAAGAAAAACTGAAGAAAATGGCATCGGCTGCATCTTTTATACCCCTGGCGCACTGACGTCAGGGAAGAGGCGACAGCAACTGATGTCGGACCTAGACTTTGGAATTCAGGCCGACTGAGGGTAGCATGCCAGCAGGATAACTCAAGTGTAATGACTGCAACAGTGAATACACTCGAACATCTACATTTATGGTAAGTGTACACAACTGTACTTTGTGGGGTGTGCCAGAAAAATCACTTTACCTCATAGCAAAGTAGGCAGCTACCACAGTACTGCACAAAGACCAAAGACAACCAGGCCTGGAGGACTGATGCCTTCTCTTTCCCATGGACAGTCTATTTCTATATGCATTTCCTCCCATACTTCTCATTCTTAGGTTACTTATCAAACATTAGGAAAGAAGGGCAAAGGATGATTTTGATAGCACCATCTTGTCCAAGGCAGCAATAGTTTCCACTGTTGCACAACATGAGAACCATGGCAGCTTCCGCAGGAGGTAGACCGCTTGACCCAAAACAAGAGAAACGCTGTATGCCCCCAACATGACCACCCTAAACCTATGATTTTTCTTCCTCGGGTTTAGTTACTCAATGAGGACATCTTATTTATTTCAAAAGAGGCAAGAAAACTCAACACTGGAAAGTCTTGCATATCAAAACGGAAGAAATCTATTTTTTGATGCTAGAACAAGGCCATCAGCCTTTACTTGCAAGTCTGTCTTTGAATACTGGCCTACCTAGCAGAACGTTTCCCGACTGTCTTATTTCTCCATCAAAGTCCGTACCTTGACCACCTCTATTTGCCTGCCTGTACAACCCCCTCAGTTTTCACAATCAGTGATAAAGCTGTTCCTTAAATGCATTGTATACATTAGACCACCCAGGAGATCTGCTGCTCTCTCCTAGGACCTCAGTTTTGTTCTGTAATAGCTCACTGTACCTTCCCCTGAGTCGTCAACTTTGACAAATATCAAACTCATAACTTTGAAAACTGCATTTTTAGTGACCATCAACTCGGCTTGAAGAATCTCAAAATGGCAAGTCTCTATGTGTAAAGGCCTTTATAAAATTTCATCTATATAAACATATCCAATGTTGTCTTTTTGGTCTTATTCAACCAGTGGGTTATCATATCCAGCTTGGATCCAAGACTGGCTGTGTGCAATGGACTTCAGCCCATCGAGCTCTACCTCCTATACCCATTATCCCTCACTCCTAAAGACTATCTCAGATCTCATTTGCCTCCATTCATGGACAGCAGACTGGTATTGCTCTGACAAGGTGCATCTTTTTTGTAATGTAACTTTTTTGAGTGTAGCATTCTGTAGTTAGACTAGGCTAGGATAGGTCTTAGGGTTAGGTTTTCATAAAGTAGAGTTTTCCAGTCCAGTGTGTTTAACTTTAGAGTTAGTGTTTTAAGCTTGTGTAGTGTTTTCCTTACTTTTTTCCTTTTGTTGTGTGTGTTTAGCTGGTAGTAGGGGGTTAGATTTTTCTGTTAGATTTGGATAAGGAATTTTAAAATTTTGTTGGCACAAGCCCCCCTCAAAGGATGCACAAGACCAGTGTGTATTGTTTAGTGGCTATCTATCTGGATTCCCCTTGTTCCATTCCCTGCTTTTAATGAGGAAGACCAAGCTGGTCCTGTAGGGACTTCTACCAACTTCCTCTAGAAAGGGGGGAGAAGTCTGATAGGGGGTCACAAGAGCTGTAAGGACCCCAAAGCAGCTAAGGGAGACTGAAAGCGTTCAGTTGCCTCTTCATCTGGTCCATCGGATCCAAGGTTCCCAAGACAGTCTGCTTCCTCAGCGATTTCGGCTCTATCCTGTGTGCCGTCTCCTCTGAGCTGATCACCTTTGGTGCCAATTGCAGGGAAGACAGTGTCTCCCAGTAAGTGTCCCCCAACCCTTTCTTGTCCAAGGGTGTGCCTTCAGATGGGACTTTTTCTTCCTTCTCCTAGTCAGCCCCGCGGTGTTTCCTCAACTGAGGCTTCCCAGTGTCTGCCCCAGATCCGAGCTGCACTGGTTCAGATCCAGTCGGTGAAGCCCCCCATCCAGTAGATGAGCCTCCAAGCCGCCTCTAGTTGCTTCGTCAACTTGGTTGTCCCAGTTGGGAGATTACGACATGCAGAGTTGGAGCAGCTGAGGCTGTCCTTTTTACAGGTGCAGATGCAGTTACAACTTATCCCATTGGCTTCAGACCCTTGGCCCAAAGCTTTGGATCCTTTACATTAGCTTAATCCCTTGGGCCCGATGGTTCCAAGTTCATCGAAGCCAGTTTTCTTTCCTCCCTTAGGGCCAGATCTGAAGGCTTGGCCAATTTCAGCTCCAACGTCTACATTGGTTTCCTTGACTTGAGCTGAGTCAAGTCATGTGGGCCCTAGAGTCAAAACATTGAGGCAGGGGTGTCCAGGTCATGTTTGATTCCTGGTTTTGAGTCATTGCTTCCACTTGGGACTTCTGCTGTGGATAGTTCTGCTCTGGTCAAGCTTGAGTGGCCACAAGGTCTGGTGCATCTTTGGGGTCTTTAGATCCTAGATCCACTGGCTGCCTGCTTTGGTTTCCTCCTTTAATGTTGTGAAAAGGATGCTGTCACGCCAGGAGTAGTAGTAGTCAGTTACAGCCAGTGTCCCCTCTCTTCGACAACTGTGCCTGTAGATACGTTTTAATCTCTCCCTGGACAGCTCATCTTGGGTGGGCTCCAGTCTGCCCTTCCTTTAGGGACCCAGCCTCTTCCACCCCACCCCACCCCCAATTCTCCGGGGTGGGAAGTTTCAGGCGAAAGGAATTACCTGGACTTTTCCCGAAGAGTCCATCATGAGAAAGGAGAGGGGTTCCAAACCTCCACCCTCTCCCTCATGAGGATGCCTCCTTTGATCTTTTGGAGCTAGCTCGACAGAGCAGTGGATGGATTGCTGAAGCCCCATCTAAGGAAGAATTAATAATCTGATTATCTTTTTTTTCCATTCATCACTGATTGGTTCGGTTCTGAGACCACGGAACTGAGTCAGCCTTTTTACCAAGCTCACGCCAGCCAAAAAACTCTCGTGCTAAGTCTCTACCCAGAATGCCCTTTTCCGTTACCCCAAATCTCGTTTGTCGCATAGCCATAAAGCCTCGTTTCAGTTGAGCTCTCAGCTAAGTGGAACGTTTTTGATATTTGTGTGAAAAATTTTGGGTAGCTTCAAATTTTAAGCGATTAGTATTTCCAGTGTCTTCTGTCTAACCTTGTTTTTCTTCTCTACCCGTTGTTACCATTGGTAAACTTTCAAGTACCGTTGTTGGTACGGCCTATCCTCCCTTACCCTTTTGTTATTTTTTCAATACCATAGTTGGTATTTTCTCTCCTGTTTAACCTATTAGCTTTGACTTTTATTCAGATGTTTCTCTTCTTTTCTCTACATACCAGTGTATTGTTGTTTTTGTCACTTTTTTGAAAGGAGTTGGCTTTATTCGAGTTGGATTATACAGTTGGCTTGTGCTGTCTTTTCTATCAAGATGTCTGATAAGAAGGGATACTTCAGGTTTTAAGCATTGTACTTCATGTAAGGGCAAGTTACCTAATAGTGGTTCTCATGATGACTGTGTATACTGTTTGGGAGTGGCCCACCTTTCAGTGCAGCCTCCGTGTGACATTTGTCAGCATTTCAGTCAATGCACTCTTAATGAGCGCAAAAGTAAACTCCTTCTGAAAGGGTTACTCTAGCCTCAATTCTCAGAGGCCATTTCTGTGATGGAGGTCTCAACCCCTCCTACTAAGGACAAAAAGAGATCCCACTCTGTTCCTCCTTCAACATTGGGTAATCAGAGCAAGCCTGGGAAATCAAAGGTCCCAAAGTTATCTTCGGAACATAAGTCTGACTCTGCGTCTCTGTCTTCCTCGGCTCCGACCATCTCGAAACCTTCGATACCGGCACCAGTTTTGGCACTGGTCCTGCCTCCTGCACCGATCATAGACCTTTACTGCACCTATTTCGACTTCGGCACCTGTAGCCACTTAGGCACAGGGCACACCTTCGACTACTCCCATTTGCTTCCATTTTGGAACAGACCATTTCAGCTCAGAGTGCCACTTCGGCACCAAACGTTGTACCGGCCTCTCTGGATTTGACCCCTTTACTTCCGGTCTCGAAACTAGAGACTTCACTGTTGGCAGACCTTGCACCACAGACCCGATACTCCCCTTCCATAGATCCATTTCTGGGCCAAGCGTATAGTCCCTTGATCGAATGTCCTGACTCCCAATCCGGAGTATCCACTAGATCCACCAGGAGCCTGTCGGAACACAGTGGTGTGTCTTGTAGACCAGCTGTTGTTAGCCAGGGACATCCCCTCACTTTCCAAGACCCATCCACCTGCAGGACTTGAGTTGTCTTATCCACAGACTCGATCTTACACTCCTCCTTCGACCATCTCTGTTTTGAAGCCTTCTGCTCCGACATCCTTCTTGGAACCCTTCTCCTCGGTGCCTACGGTGCATCTCACTCTGGCTCCAAGTTTGTCCCTTTGGTCTTCGGTTCCTGCTGAATCAGTCCTTCCTCAATCTGGGGATTGGAGTACGGGCACATCGGCCCGGGTATACGGAGCTATCTCTCTCCTCGGTTCCATCTAAGTTGCCGATAACCACGTCCGCTCCAATCCTTTTTGAGGCTCCATTCGTGTGGGGGGGGGGTTCGTCGAAGCGGGGTGTGACGCTGGTCCCGAGGTTGTCTTTCTCTCTTCCGGGCTCCCATCCCTCTTCGGGTGGTCCTGCCTTCCACATGATGGAGAGGGCTCTTGCTTCTGGCAGCACTCCTTTGATGTCGGAACCCCAGTTTTCACCCCCCTGAGCTACAACTGTCTCAGACCACTCCCCTGGGGCACTGGACAGAGAAGCTGCAGGACACCCCTGTTCAGGGTACCTGCTCTTCCGAGTCCTCCTCAGACACCCCCCACTGAGGAGCCCCCTCGAAAGAAGACATGCAAGAGGAAGCACATGGAATCGCCCGAGGAGTCCTTAACAGAAGACATGGATTATGATGATGGTGAAGGGTCCCCACGGTCACCTCCTGATGTCTCCTTTGGAGACATCCCTGAAATGTTAAAGCAGAGAAGTGACCGGAAGCCCTCCAACCCTTCATCTGAGGAGTCTGTGTTCCTGCAGGCTTTTCTTGCCCGGTCTTTTACCTCTTGGGTGACCCCCACCTGCCGATGTGTTTGTCCAGCTCATCTTGCAGCATGCATGGAAGAACCCTGATTCCATTGGGGTGATCCCTCAGAGACCAGACAAAATTCTTTCCCCTCCTGAGGAGAACCCGCATTGGTCGAAAGGGTTACCAGTTTATGCTATGGTGGTGGCAGTGGCCACAAAATAGGACTTGGCTGAGGAAAAGTCCCACTGTCCACCCACCCAACAGGGAGTCCTGGGTGGTGGACAGACTTGGGAAACGTGTTTTTGCATCAGGGACCTTTGCTATACGGTCCCTGAATTATTTGGCACATTTTACGGGGCTTTCTCTCCAAACTCTCTGGGACGCTTGCAGGACAGGTGTCTGACGAGGTCAGGGACAAAGTTGCCTTGCAGCTCGCAACCCTGGAATCAGTATCCAACTCGTTCATGAGGTTGCTATCACATGTGACCGAAGGGACGGCTAGAGCACCGGGTTCGTGCATTGAAGCATCATGCCTGGATGCCCATTTGTGACCTCGCGGATCCCTTTATGTCTTCCTTTCTGAATGTTCCCATCGAGGCTTTATCCCTTTTTGGCTCCAAAGTGTAAGACACGTTAGCCAGATGTGAGCAAGATGGAAAGACCCTGTCTGCTGTAGGCCTACCTTCTCCAAAAGTCGTAGGATTGGAAAAATCTGGCATAAGGAATCTCAAGGTCCTTTCCTTGCCACACGTGGTGATACCCCCAGAGGCAAAAGGGGTAAAAATTCTAGAAGACGCCCCATAGAGGCAGAGGGGGTCCTTATAACCAAGGCTCCAGGGACACACTCTCTGGACAGCCTTATCAGGGCTCCTGAGGAGTAGCCCAATTGCTTACCTCTGGAAGCAGTCAGGGGTCGTTTCTCTCTGCACCAAGCTGCATGGCAATCTGTCACCACTGATCATTGGGTGCAGAGTATCATCACCAGAGGTTACACCATTCCCCTTTCTTGTCAGCCAAATTTTCCAAGAAAACTTCCTGACGTGCCACCTAGTCAAAGGGAAGAAGCAGCTTCAGAGGTTATAAAGCTGTCTCAAAAAAAGTCATCCAACCAATCCCACCAGACCAGCGTGGATCCGGATTTTACTCTAGATTCTTTTTGGTGCCTAAAAAGACAGGCGACTGGAGACCCATTTTTGGATCTCAGCAGCTTAAACAAGTCTGTTACCCAAACCAAATTCTGGATGTTCACGGTTAAGTCCATTCTCCCCTTTTTAAAAGAAGGTGATTGGATGTGCTCTATAGATCTCTGGGATGCATATTACCACAGCAAGATGGACAAATGCTCCAGGAGTCTGCTGCGCTTCCGACTAGGAGACGGTCATCAGTTCTGTGCCCAGCCATTCGGTCTCTGTACAGCCCCCAGAGTGTTCACGAAATGTGTGGCAGTGGTAACAGCTCACTTGAGACTAAAAGGATTCCGGGTGTTTCCATATCTGAACGACTGGCTCCTTACCACCCCCACCAAGCATCTTCTGGTAACAGCACTGCATTATACTCTCTCTGGCAAAATTGTTGGGAGTAACGATACATTGGGAGAAATCAAACCTTACTCTTACACAACAAATAGAGTTCATTGGAGCAGTATTCAATACTCAGTCCTGTCTGGTATCACTCCCAATTCACAGACTCCATCGATTGAGGCTTCAACTCTGGATGATACTCTCAAACAAGAGTCTGTGCAAGGGAAGTTCTTCAGGCCCTAGGTTCTATGGCAGTTTCAATCCCAATAGTGCCTTTAGCAAAGCTACATATGCGGGTTCTGTAATGGCTCCTTCTGTGTCAATAGTTCCCAAACTATCACTCCCTCTGTTACCAGATTCAAGTAACCAACTCCTGCAAACAGGACCTACTTTGGTGGATAAGGCCAGACGGAGAACTTTGGAGTCATCCATTTCAGTCTCCTCAGCCCACAGCCATTGTGACCATGGATGCTTCCCTGATCAGGTGGGGGGGGGCATTTCCAGGGAGACACTGTCCAAGACACATGGTCCACCTGCATATCAGTGTTCTGGAAATGAGAGCTTTGCTGTTAGTGTTGCAGGCCTTCCATTCGTCTCTCCCTTCCGGGACAGTTGCAGTTCATTCAGACAATGTGTCCGTGGTCTAGTATATCAACAAGCAAGGAGGAACCAAGTCCTACCCCCTATGTCGAGAAGCCTTGAAAATTTGGCAGTGGGCAATAGCTTCCAATCGCTTTCTGATAGTGCATATCCCGGGGAGCTCCAACGTGATTGCGGACAAACTGAGCAGGTGCATCCTCATGCCTCACGAGTGGTCCTTCAACCCCGAGGTGGCATCAGTAATCTTCAGCCACTTGAGCCAGCCTTTCTTCGATCTTTTCGCTTCCCCATCAAACAAGTGCAGCAACTATTTTGCCCTACTTCCCCTGGAGGGGGATTCTCCAAGGGACACTCTGATCCACGATTGGACCAAGGGACTTCTTTACGCTTACTCTCATCCCTGTGATCCCACAATTTCTAAAGAGAGCTCTTCAGTTGAGATGCAAGGTGATCCTCATAGCCCCATTCTGGCCTCAGCAAGTTTGGTTCCCCTTCCTTCAGACTCACCTAGTGTACCCGCCATGGATTCTAGACCCTCTACCCGATCGGATTACTCACCCAAATCTGTCCAGTCTCAAGATGACAGCTTGGTTTCACCACTTCCACTAGTCGCCAGGCAAGCTAATCTCTCCTCGTCTATTTGAGACATCATTCTGGCCTCTAACAAACCATCCACCAGAAGACTATATCAGGATAAGGGGAAAAGGTTCTCCATCTGGTCCAAGGATAACATGCTAGACCAGTATTCGGCTCCAGTTACTGCAGTGCTTCAATACTTGGCTAAGTTCTTTGATAATGGAACCTCTGCCTCTACTGTACGAGTACATCTAGTGGCAATTTACAATTTCCACAATGGTATAGCTGGTACCCCTCTTATCTCTTTAAGCCTTTGCAAGGCTTTCCTCAAGGGGACCTCTCATATCAGGCCTCCTGTCAGACAGCTCGTGGAACCATGCAACCTCACTCTAGTCCTTCAGTCTTTGACTCAAAATCCTTTTGAACCTGCTGCAAAGTGTGACCTAAAGTTTTTGTCTTGGAAATCCTTGTTCTAGGTAGCCATTACCTCTGCCAGAAGAGTCTTGGAACTGCAGGTGGAACTGCAGGATTTGTGTATCAAGAGGCCCTGTCTGGTCTTTCATGAAGGCAGGGTATCACTTCGGACAAATCCATCTTTTCTTCCCAAAGTTGTTTCTGAATTCTCCATTAACCAGACCATTGATCTGCCAGTGTTTTTTCCAAATTTTGCCAATAGAGGAGAGTATTCCCTTCACTCTTTAGACATACGTAGACAATTGAGATTTTACGTAGACAGGACCGGTTTGGAGTTGAAGGGTCCCCACGGTCACACTTTGCAGCAGACAATGCAGACAGTTAAGGATTTCCTACAGGTACAGCCACCCAGATTTTGCAGGAACTGGCCTAAGAATTGGTCCTTTCCAGTGTCAGACAGGTCACAAAGAGACAGATACAGACGCCCTAGAGGCAGACCCCAGCCCCAAGGCTCATACAGGTCTAAACAAGGGGGTGCTCCTACCTCCAAAAGCAGAGAAGACAAATCACAGCCATACAGGAAACAGTCCCAATGACTTCCCTCTGCCAATGCCAAACACTTATCTTTTGGCAGCACCCTTAGGGGGAAAACTAGCACTTTTTTTACAAAATTGGCACATGATCACCCAGGACAAATGGGTCTTGAATATAGTGTCTCAGGGCTACAGGTTCCACTTTCACACCCTTCCAAAGACAAAAGGTATGCTAGACCTGCAACACAATCACTGGGCAGAGGCACAAAAGTAAGTTTCACCTCTCATGGACATGAGGGGTATTCAGCGAGTACCACAGCAAGAACAGGGACAAGGATTTTACTCAAGACTTTTCTTGGTACCCAGAAAAGACAAAGCCCGGAGACCAATACTGGACCTGTCTATTCTAAACACTTTTTCTGTATGTTCCAAAGTTCAAAATGTTGACTGTGCAGCAGCTTCTGCCCATGCTGGGCAAGAAGGCTTGGCTTGTAACTTTGGACCTCAAAGAGGCATACCTGCATGTCCCAATCAGACATTCTTGCAGAAGATGCCTCAGATTCATAGCTGTCTCAATGCACTACCAATTCTCTGAACTGCCTTTTGGCTTATCTACTGCGCCCTGAGTCTTCACAAAATGCCTGGCACCAGTAATTGCATTTTGCAGGCAAAGAGGAATACAAATATATCCTTACTTGGGCGACTTCCTTATTCAAGCAGAGAACAAGGACATTCTACTGAAGTATCTGGCGTTTGTAAAAAAAAATTGCTAATTTGCCTAGGGTACACAGTGAACGAAAAGAAATCAAAACTGGTACCCTCTCAAGAGAAAATATTCCTGGATGCAAGCTTAAATACAGCTGCCCAGATGGCTTATCTCACGTCAGACAAACAAAGGCAACTGACTTCTTACTTCAAAATGATGGCAACAAAGACCAGTTATCTGCAAGAAAAATTCTGCAGGTTTTGGGCTTCATGGCATCCTGCATTCTGCTAATTCCATATGCAAGACTGCATATGAGGAAACTACAATGGTATTTAAAAAGTGTTTGGACTCTAAATTGTCACAGCCTGGAAACATTAGTTACCCTCATTCCCTGCCTGCAACAAGAGTTTGGATGGTGGGCACAGGCCTGTCACCACAACAAGGGACAGCCATTCACCTTCCCCACAGCTAGGCAGACACTAACAACAGATGCATCAGATTATGCCTGGGGGGCCCACATGGCAGGAAAATGTATTCAGGGCACATGGCCCGCAAGCCAAATGCATCTTCATATCAATCAAAAAGAGATGCTAGCTGTACAGAATGCCCCGACAGCCTTCAAGGATCTACTTCATCCAGGACAACTGCTGATAAAGACTGACAATACTACAGTCATATGGTACATAAACAAGCGAAGAGGCATGCATTCCTACCCCCTCTGCAGACAAGCCATGACTCTGTGTAATACAGCATTGACTTATCAAGTACACCTGCAAGCACAATTCCTGCCAGGAAAGACAAGTACTCTGGCAGACAAACTAAGTAGAAGCCTCATGGATCCTCACGAGTGGAAACTAGGTCCACAAATCTTCAGCATGATAGCAGGGAAATGGGGATGCCCAGACATAGATCTATTTGCCTCCTCTCACAACTGCCAGCTACAGAGATTCTGCACAAGGACTTATCACAAACAAGCATGGAAAGTGGACGCCCTATCATTCAGCTGGAAAACCCTTACAGTATATGCTTTTCCTCCACTGCCTCTCCTCCCCAAGGTACTCCTAAAGGTCAGACAAGAGAAGCCAAAAATGATGCTGATTGCCCCAGACTGGCCACGCCAGCACTGGTACCCAATCCTAAAGAGCTTGTCTCAAGGCCCAGCCTGGACATTACCTCAAATTCCTCATTTACTGACCCAACAAGACAGTCAGATCCTGCACAGCCAACTCAGAACCCTCTAAATCTGGCTGCTTGGTGGATAATGTAACTATTCAGAACACACCTCTCTCTAAAGCAGTTATGGATGTTATTTTGGAGGCTAGGAGGCCCAGCACCAGAAAATCTTATGCAGAAAAATGGAAGAGATTCTGTGCTTGGAACCAGGCACAAGGAATGGACACACTTGTACCAGATATTCCTCAGATTTTACAATACCTAACTGAGATGCTGGACAAAGGCCTATCCTTCTCGTCAATTAAGATCCAGGCCTCTGCCATTTCATCTCATTACAATACGGACCCACCTATTTTTTCACATCCACTGCTAAGGCAGTATCTGAGGGGCCAAAAACATAAGACCTCCAAGGAGAGCTCCAATACCTGCATGGGACCTCAATTTTGTCTTGGAAAAGCTCGCACTGCCTCCTTTTGAGCCAGCCAATACAGCTGAGATAAAATACTTATGGAAAACAGCTCTGCTCCTAGCAATAACTTCAACAAGAAGAGTCTCAGAGTTACAGGCACTAATGGCTGTGGAACCTTTTATTATTTTCCATCCGAACAGGGTTTCTCTAAGGACAAACCCAACATTTATGCCTAAGGTAGTGTCCAGTGTGGCTGTTAACCAAACCATTCATTTGCCTACCTTTTATCCAAACCCACAGAATAAGGGGGAGAGACTTCTGCATTCTTTGGACATACACAGACAGCTACGCTTTTACTTGGACAAAACTAAAGCTTTCAGAAAGACTGAGCAACTTTTAGTGGCATATGCTGCAGGATCGCAAGGAAAAGCTATTTCCAAGCAGACTATTTCAAAATGGATAGGCCACTGCATTCGTTTCTGCTATTCACAACATGGCAAATCAGTGCCTAAGGGCATTAGGCCACATTTAACCAGAGCAGCAGCCTTCCTCCGAGGAGTACCAACCAAGGACATTTTTGAGGCTGCAACCTGGACTTCAGTGCACACTTTTACAAAGCACTACCACTTACCTCTTTACTCTAAATCCAGAGCAGGCTTTGCCACTGCAGTTCTGCAGGGCCTCATAGCCACTCCTAATTCTATTTAGGCCCAGCCACCCAACCTCAGCTTTAGGATTCAACCCAAGTGTAATGACTACAACAGTGAAACACGATGAACATAGTACAGTTGTGTACCTACCATAAATGTAGCTGTTCGAGTGTATTCACTGTTGCAGTCCAGGTTACCCTCCCACCATCCCCCTTTCTTTGCTGGGACTTATCTGTACTTCTTTATTCTGTACAACCTATGTGGTGTATTTGCTTGTAGATGAAGGTAATGTTTATGTTAGTGCATGCTTTTTTATGAGCAGAATTTTTAGCCTACCCTTTTTGGGGGCACCTGACATCTGGGGCAAGAAAAACTGAAGAAAATGGCGTCTGCTGCATCTTTTATACCCCTGACGCACTGACGTCTGGGAAGAGGTGACAGCAAACGACGCCGGACCAAGCCTTTGGAATTCAGGCCGACTGTGGGTAGCCTGCCAGCAGGATAATCCAAGTGTAATGACTGCAACAGTGAATACACTCTAGCATCTACATTTATGGTAGGTACACAAGTGTACTTTATTGACGGACTGTAATCATCAGCGATTTTACAAGAAATCAAAAATGTTGCTAGATGCAGGATGAAATTGGAAGGCTAAACAGTTGAGAGAAATGGGTATTTGCGATATTTCAACATATTTCAATAATACATCAGTGCAGCAAAGTGGTAAATTTCCCTTGAGAAATTGAATAAATTGTTGCAAAAACTGTTCATCTCTCAAGCCTGAAAAAGAAAATATTACAGTAAAGCTTGGTTCACAAAATATGACTTTAACATCAGATACACTTCAGTCAGACAGTTTGCAGCTATTTCTCCTTGTTACTTTTGGGGAATTTGCTGCACTGATGATGGACTGAACAGTACTGGAAAATCCTCTCTCTCACTTTGTTTCCTTCTAGGATCTGTGAGACTATGAATCGCTTCAACAGTCAGATTCATACAAGTTTTACTTAAGGTGCGGGTAGCATGTCAGTGGAGCCTGACAAATGCCAACTTGTCTTGGACTTCAGCTTCTTAGCTCACAACTTATCTCCAGGATGACAGGAGTAAAAATCATTGGAGGCAGTAGGCAAACCTTTTCAGTATTAGTACAATTAATGTGAGGTACTGGGAGGAAAAAAAATAGAATGTGAATCAATCTACAGGTCAAGTGAAATGCATCTATAATTATGCATTTGCATTATTTAGTGAGTGTAAATACCGTCTTTTTTCTGGTTTACTTATTGCTATACCAGCTGTAAGGGTGCAGTGCATACCTCTCAGCTGTCCAGATTTTTGCCCCATATTTTTGGACTGTTCCTCATAAAATGTTGGCTTTTTTTCAAATCTTTGAGCATTGAAGTCAAAAATTAAAGGAAAACTAGAACTAAAACATCTGCTTTTTTCCTCTCTATCTTGGCTTTCTGACCTATTTTAACACCTCAAAATCACTCTAAGTGCTTTATTTGTAAGGTTAGCCTGTTTTCTACAACATGACTACCAATGGAGCTTGATGTATGAATGTGATCTTGTTCTTTCTCATTTCTTTGTTTCCCATAATGCTTTATATGACTCATGCCAGACATAAGGAGATAACTGTGAATTCCCATGACATTGACATATGAGATTTGTGTGAGTCACTGTCATCTTCTATACCTTCTGTAAAAGGACTGCTTCTTTTCTGTCTCTAATCACCCTCATTTGTGTTTGGCGCAGAACTTGTTTTACACTTTACTTAGAAGTTATCCAGCTGCAGCCAGAAAAGAAGCTAAATTGCAGGCTTTTGTTCAGGGTTTTCTTTTGTAGTCCAAGAGAAATTGACAGTCCCCTCCCACATTACTGTGGAAGTGTTAAAACTGTCACTGCACTGAGAGATCCTTGCAGAATCAAGTGCAGTTGACAGCTCATAATGGAAAGGAAGGGACTTCCAATATAAATCTATTCCAATCTGCCTGCAGTAGGAAGATCTATTTATTTATTTAAATAGTTCATTATTTATTTCTGAGTGCAAGTAGCAGAAACTGTTTTATTATTTTGGTTTATCTTATTACTAGTAACAATTGATTTACCCCTTACTCTGTCTACAACACAATATTACTGTAACTTAAGAATGTACTAAACATTATCGTTATTCTACAGTCCATGCAGTGGATCTTCGCTTGCATGTGTCGGGGTGAAGTTGCTGCAGTAAATTCATCATTCCAGTAATGTGCAGTGGGTAGTGAAGGTTAACCATTAATGAAGATGGTAGAAGTTATTCATTTATAAACAGGTTCAGATCATAGCTTTCAACTTCACCTCAAGATTCGGGGACAAAGGCCCATAATCAAGTACACTTATTGGCACTGCAAACTTAATTTGGTTACTCGTATTTTATTAAAGTTTTAACATGCATTTTGTGATGTAAAATAAATTTGTAAGGTTAACAATAGTCATTTTTTTATTCCATTCCAGCATTTTTTCTCAAAAAGACAAAAAAAAAATCACAAGTTTTAAGACTGGACCAAATATTGAACCATAATCAAAGATGTCCCTGAAAATCAGTGACAGTTGAGAGGTATAGTTTGGACAGACTAGTACCCAGAGCTGGTTCACTGTGGCAGTGCCTTCATGTCGTAGATACCCCAATGTGCCATATACAGCGCTACAGTCATTTAACAGAACAGACTGAAACATCAGGCATATAACATAGAATATATGCTGCTGTTGTAGACTGTTTAAGATTATAATCACTTTTTTATCTTTGCTGATTGGTAGGTTATAAAAAATAGGAGATGGGGTATTATTAATAAGAGAACTCTTGTCTGTGTGTTTCAACCTTTTTGTTTGAAAAGCAGTACATTAACTTTGTTTCAGCTGGAAGACACTTGGTTTATCACTGGTGCTACTAAAGAAAAACGTACTTTGCAACATACTGTCCATACTGTTCATTTTTTTACTGTTCCGCAACTTCAACCATTCCCAAGCCTTTTTATTAAAATAAATTTCATTTGTATGCCTTGTGTGTGTGTGTGTGTGTGTGTGTGTGTGTGTGTGTGTGTGTGTGTGTGTGTGTGTATAGTTTTTTATTGGCTCTTTATAAATCTCTGAAGTTGTGTAGCATGTAGCAGTCAAGTTTATTCTTTCAGAAATGTTATTTGTGGATGTTCATTGTGCATACAGCTGCAGTCATAATAGATGGGTTATCCTGCCGTCAGGCGGGTCCTCGGTCGGCCGAATTCCAAAGTCTAGGTCCGGAGTCGGTTGTCGTCGCTTCTTCCCTGACGTCAGTGCGGCAGGGGGTATAAAAGAGCCAGCCGACGCCATCTTCTGCAGTCTTTCTTGCCGCGCGGTGCCCGAAGCAGAAGCAGTTCGCAAGTGCCGGTCGGCCAGCTCCTGAGATTTACGAAAATATTTCAGCCGAAGTCTTCTTGAAAGCTAAGTACCCCATTGGGGAAACTTTTCTTGCCTCAGACCGATGTCAGACAAAGTTAATAATTGCATTTCATGTGGGAAGCAAATACCGCATAAGGATTTCCACACTTTCTGTATTCCTTGCTTAGGCCCAGACCATGACGTCTCGGCCTGACGTTTTTTGTGCTAGATTCAACAAACGCACTATTAAGCGTCGGGCGGAGTTCACCCATCACTATTTTGGTAAAAAATTTAATTACATTATGTCGTCGGATACTCCGACTCCAGTTTTGGGTAAAAGACGCAAGGATAAGGACCGACATACGAGGTCTGCGACTTCTACTGATACCACGCTAAGGCCGACTACCGGTTCTCCGGTTCTCAGCGAGGCGCCTACACAGCCCCTGACTACCGATGACGCTTCATTACTGGTGTCTTCTGTGCCCGAGGTCGCAGGCTCCTCAGCCACCACTCCGACTACAGATGCCGACGCCACTTTTGTCGGGGAAACCCAGAGTTTAGACAGGCCTGCCATTTCTCAAGGTGTCATCAGGCCTTCCTCCTTCTCCATTAAGGCTTTCACAAAATCTAAAGCAGGCATGAAAACTGAAAAACAAGGACCACAGACCCCCCTCTCAAGGCCCCATGCCTAAAAAACAGATGCTCAAAATGGCTGAGGATTTGATTACTCTTATCAGGGGTTCTCAACCCCCCTTGGACAAAAGGCCCAGATTAGAGGAAGACTACCCTTCCTCAGATCAAGCCTCTATTACCTCTGAACATTCTGAGGAACAGGAATATACATATTCTCCTTTTGAAGACTCTGATGCAGAGGAGTCTATTCCCTCGGTCTCCCCCCCTGAGGATTACTCTTTTGGGGAAATCCTACATACTTTGAGGGAACACTTTCACTGGGAAGGCCAAGATTACTCAGATTCCAAGAAAAGGCTCAGGGATTTTCTCTTGCTCCCCCAGCATAGGCCTCTGGCTATTCCCTCCTGCCTTAGATATATTAGATGATGTGTACACAGAAGCCAGCCTCAACCCAGATTCTTTACCTCCGGCTCCTGTTAAACCTGACAGGTATTACCGGGTTCCAGATTCACACCAGTTCCTATACAAAAGCCATACTGCTGACCCAGAAACTATTTCACAGGGTCCCAAGGGAATTAAGGCCTCTACTGCTAAAAACCCATTACCTTCAGAGAGAGATTCCAAAGCTTTAGAAAGGTGGGGGGAAAAGGTGTATACCTCGGCCACTTTAACCATGAGGGCATTAAACTGTCAGTTCCATATGTTAAAGTATCAACAGTTTTTATTATCCGAGTTGAAAAGCAAAATGACACAACCCAAGCAACCCGATTTAAAAGAGTTGCAGGATTTGTTGCATAGTGCAGAGCAAGTGCGTAAACATACCTTACAATGTGGTTTTGATGCTTTAGAGGCCTCATGTAGAGCTGCTGTTACAGGGTCTGTCATACGTAGACATGCATGGCTCAAAGAACAAGCCTTACCAGATCATGTCAAAGCTAAATTACTGGATGCACCTCTTCAAAAAGATGTATTGTTTGGTGTTAAAGCTGAGGCGGTACTAAAGAAAATGGAGGAAAAGGCGAGTTCAATGCAAACAGTGAAAGATTTCCTACAGGTACAACCTCCACGTTTCAGCAGAAACTGGCCTTCAAAAAATTGGTCCTTTCCAGCCACGGACAGACCTCAAAGAGGCAGATACAGGCGCCCGAGAGGTAGAGGGCAATCTCAAGGATCATTCAGAGGCAAGCAATGGCAAGCACCAATCCCAAGAGGTGGAGAAGATAGATGACAGTCATTCAGAAAGCAGACACAATGACTTTCCCCTTTACCTGCCAAGCAAAGTTTTAATGGCAGCACCTTTAGGCGGAAAACTGGCATTATTCTCAAAAAATTGGCATATTGTCACAAAAGACAAATGGATCCTGGACATTATAGACAGAGGCTACAAATTCCACTTTCACACCCTTCCAAAAATGAGAGGCATGCCAAACCTGCCACAAAATCAAAGGGCAGAGGCACAAAAACAAATTTCAGCTCTCATGGACATGAGAGCTATTCAAGAGGTGCCTGCAAAAGAACAAGGTCAAGGTTTTTATTCCAGATTATTCCTGGTACCAAGGAAGGACAAAGATTGGAGACCTATTTTAGATCTATCCATCCTAAACACATATTTACAGGTACCAAAATTCAAGATGCTCACATTACAGCAACTTCTTCCCATGCTGGGCAAGGAGTCTTGGCTGGTAACATTGGACCTCAAGGAGGCATACCTGCATGTCCCTATCAGACAAGATTGCAGAAGATACCTCAGATTTCTTGCAGGTTCAACCCACTATCAATTCTCTGCATTGCCCTTTGGCTTATCTACTGCGCCCAGAGTGTTTACGAAATGCCTGGCATCAGTAATTGCCTTCTGCAGACTTCAAGGAATACAAATATACCCATATCTGGACGACTGCCTGATCCAAGCAGACAGCAAGGACATACTTCTGAAACACCTGGCGTTTGTAATAAGACTGTTGAACTTTCTGGGATACACAGTCAACAAAAAGAAATCAAAACTAATACCTTCTCAAACAATAATTTTCCTGGGTGCCAGCTTAAATACAAACACCCAGATGGCCTACCTCACGCCAGACAAACAAGGGCAACTATTTCAATACTTCAGCAAAATGGCAACCTTCACCAGGCTGACTGCAAGGAAAGTCCTGCAGGCTCTGGGATTCATGGCATCTTGCATTCTGCTGATCCAATGTGCAAAGCTGCATATGAGGAAACTTCAATGGTACCTAAAAAACTTATGGTCTCAACACAGCCACAGTTTGGAAACAATTATATACCACTCATTCCATGTCTTCAAAAGGAATTTCTGTGGTGGGCTCAAGCATGCCAAAGAAACAAAGGTCTCCCTTTCTGCATACCCCAAGCAAATCAAATCATCACAACAGACGCCTCGGACTACGCCTTGGGGGCACACATGAAAGATCAATGCATTCAGGGGAAAATGGTCCCAAAAAGAGAAACACCTACACATCAACCAAAAGGAAATGCTAGCAGTGCAAAATGCTATTATGGCCTTCAAAGACCTACTGTATCCAGGCCAGCTATTGATAAGGACAGACAACACCACAGTGATGTGGTACATAAACAAACAGGGGGGAACTCATTCATACCCCCTGTGCAGACTAGCTATGACCCTTTGGAACACAGATCTGGAATTGCAAATCCAACTTCAGGCACAATTCCTGCCAGGGAAGGAAAGCACACCGGCAGACAGCCTAAGCAGAAATATGACAGATCCACACGAATGGAAGTTACATCCTTAAGTTTTCGCAAAGATAACTCAGGCATGGGGACAGCCAGACATAGATCTCTTTGCTACCCACAGAAATTACCAACTGAAAAAATTTTGCTCAAGGACCTATCATCCGCAGGCCTGGAAAGTGGACGCACTTTCCTTCAATTGGACAACATTGACAGTCTATGCCTTTCTGCCTCTCCCTCTGCTGCCCAAAGTTCTACTAAAACCCAGAGCAGAGAGGCCGAAAATGATTCTCATTGCTCCAGACTGGCCAAGACAACACTGGTATCCACTCCTGAAGAGCCTGACGCATTCCCCACCATGGATCCTACCTCTAGTGCCTCTTCTGTTGTCCCAGCAAAACTTCAAAACTATTCACAGCCAGCTCAAAACCCTAAATCTAGCCGCATGGAGAATCCCTTGATTTCACAACAGACCCTCCTCTCCAAGGAGAGGTGCAGGATGTCATCTTGGAGGCCAGAAGACCTTCTACTAGAAAAGCCTACTCCGCCAAATGGAAGCGGTTTTGTGCCTGGAATCAGAAAAAGGGCCAGAATCCCTGGGTAATAAACATACCTCAAATATTACAGTACCTAGTTGAGATGTTAAACAGTGGACTTTCCTTCTCCTCCATCAAAATCCATGCTTCAGCCATTTCTGCACAATACAACACAGATCCTCCTTTATGCTCTCATCCTCTCTTAAGACAGTTCCTCAGAGGGGAGTGCATGGCTTGCAGTGACTTGGATTTCTGTAGGTGGAGCATGTCCATAAATTCTGAGTTGGACATGGCTTTGTAAGTCGGGCAGAGATCACCTCTGAATAAGCGATATGTCACTGAGTACAGCCGGAGTTTTTTCAGTTGGGCTGCATAGGACATACGTTTGAGGCCAGTAATCCTCTTGGTGAGGTGCTTTTGTGGTCTTTCCAGCTGTTGGAAGTGTCTTGTGAGGTACATCCCAAATGGGGCATTGTACTCTATGATGGGTCTGATGAGTGACAAGTAGAGGGGGCACTGTAACCTCTTTATTTCTAGATGCGAACCCCTTAGTAATTATATGGGCCACATAGAAGGATTTCCTAACTACTTTGGCAATATGATTGTCAAAGGAGAGATTACTATCTACCTGGGTCCCCAGATCTCTTTATTACCTTTTCTGTATTAAGGGGGCTGCCGCCTATGTGATAATTCGTGGGTGTTTTGTTTTTCCCAAACGGGATGACTATACATTGTTTGGCATTTAGCTTGAGGGCCATGACTTTGACACCAGGTGTCTATCTTAGTAAGTCCTTTTTGAAGGATGTCAGTGTCAGCCGGAGAGTCAGTTATGGCTCCCAGTTTGCAGTCATCGGCGAACTTGGTTAGCCATAGTCCTCCTGTGTTTGCCTGTACTTCTGAGAAATATATGCCGAACAGTAGAGGTCCCAGAACCGAGCCTTGCGGGACACCACTTGTGACTGGTTTAGAGTCTGACCTGCAGCCCGCTATTTTTACCGTGCGAGTTCCGTCTGTAAGCCAGTTGGCAACCCATTTTGTGACGTAGTGGTTTATATTCAGGCTGGTGAGTTTTTCTATAATACCCGAGTGAGGAATGGTGTCGAACGCCTTGGCGAGATCAAGGTAGGCTGTGTGAACCACCTTTCCCTCGTCTATGGCCTTGGTGACTGTCTCGAAGAAGTCAACCAGGTGTAGTAGGCATGATCTGCCCTTAACAAAGCCGAACTGGGTCAGGTCAAGTGTTTGGAGGTTCCCAATGTCTTTGTTAATGAGTTCCATGATGATACGCTCCATAGCCTTGCAGACCAGGCTAGTCAGTTTTATGGGGCGATAGTTACCAGGTCAGTTGTGGCCCCTCCTTTGTGGAGCGGAATAACTGTTGCTGTGCGCCATTCTCTGGGCACATAGCCTGTGGAGTGGCTGAGGTTGAACAGCGTGTTTAGTTCGTTCTGTAGTTCGTGCAAGACGCAGCCTGGGACACCATCTGGCCCCATTGATGCTGTGTTTTTAGCTTTTGAAAGGGCTGTTTTCACCTGTGCTTCTGTGATTTCCAGGACACTACACTTTTCCGGTATTATTGTGGGCCCTTTTGAAGGTGAGAGGGAGGTGAAGTTTGCACTGAGTCTATCTGCCAGGAAGTTGGTAATATCAGTAGGTTCAGTATATTGTGCTATTTTGCACTAGCTCAGAGCATATCTGTGAGTTGCCACTTAGATTCTTGACATAGCTAAAGAAGGCTTTCTGGTTATCTTTCGAATCCTTGGCTATTTTTCTTTCGAAGTTAGCCTTGGATGATTTTATGAGGGACCTTAGTTTCTTACTGATACTGATCAAGGATGTCTTTCCTTCTTGGGATTTGCCTTTTTCCTAAACTAGTTTCCTTCTTTTGTTGTATTAGCTGTTTATGGCAGGGGTCCACCAGACTGGTTTCCTTGTCTTAGGGGAGTGAGTCTTGGTTTTTCTAGGGATGACATGATCCATGCATCCTTGTAGGTGCGCATAGAGTGCAATTGTAAAGGATTTTGCATCTTGGGCAGTGTTATCCTTTAGCGTGGGGGCTGTGAAACATACCCACCTCTGCCTTAAGTAAGGTGAAGTTTGCTTTAGAAAAGTTTTTCACTGTGGTTTCCTTGGTTGGAGGTGGTGGTGGGTGGGGTGTGGACATCCAGGGTGATTAGTTTACGGTCTGATCTAACCAGTGACGGGTTGACCTCCGGTACGGAACACCTGTCGCCCTTGTTGGTGATGACCAGCTCCAATATGTTGTGGCCTCTGATAGGGGAGTTTACCAGCTGATCCCAGGACATTTGAGTTGATGAATTCCAGGAAGCGCTGAGCCTGGGAGTTTGTACTCAAAGTAGTTTTCCCAGTTAATGTTAGGGTAATTGAAATCACCCAATATCAGGGTGTTCGGTAGGACCTTCATGTTTTCCAGTGTCTCCAGATAGGCGGAGTGGTGGTCCTGGGTTATGGAGGGTGATCTGTAGCAGGCCACAATTTGCATAGCAGATTTGCCCAATGTTAACTGCACATGGATGATCTCAGAGGTATCATGCTGTGCCACTAACCTGGAGGTGTGGATATCCTTGATGAATATGGATAACACCCCCTCCTTTTGTGTTTCGGTCCGTGATCTGTGGCCGAAATGTGTTGTATGAGTTATAGCCCAGTAGTGCTGGAGTGCTCTCTGGAGCCTTGAGCCAGGTTTCAGTTACTGCGCAGATGTCGACGTTCTCCATACTTAGGAGTGGTTTGAGCGCATGCATTTTGAGATTTAAACTCCTGGCATTGAGTAGCATAACCCTCACTTTTTTACTTGTGCTGTTTACAGAGGTGGGTTTGAATTTTAAGCCTTGCCTAAAAAAGGTAGTATGGGGGCAACAAGATCCTTGGCCAGTATTCAAAAGCCAAGAGGTGACAGGTGCAAGCCGTCTCTTGCAAAGCAATCCGGCTTGTCGAGCATGTTATCCCAGGCTGACAGACACTGGATCCCCTTTGAATGACACCAGAAGCTTAGCCAATTGTTGAAATTGATCATTTGTTTTATTATACTGATATATCATTCTTGCTGAGGGCAGGATGCTACTCGGGGTCATACCTGCCTGGGCTACATGATCGGAGAGCTCTTCCATGTCTCTCTTCATGTAGTCCAGGGACGCACGGCTCAGGTCATTCACACCAACATGAACAGTGTCAGAGTCATATTTTTACTTGTTCTGGAGTGACCGGAGTGCTTGTGTTATGTGGTGAATTCTGGCTCCCGACAGGCAGCTAACAGTAACCTTCTCCTTGTCCAGCCTAGTGAGTGGGGTGTCAGTGTGCCTGACTATTGAGTCACCTATTACTAGTGTGTTAGGTAGTTTCGCCTTAAGGGCTGTGATTGTGCGGCACATTGATTTTGTGCTTTATGTGTTGTCTGGTTTGTGATGGGAGGTGCAGGTTTTGTGGGTGTCTGCTTTGGAGCTCTGATGCTTTTGCAGGTTTTTATTTAGTGCCTCCGAGTATGATTTTGTGTATTTGTGTATTTTTTGCCACTGCTGGTATAGTAGGTCTGCGTGAGGCTGGAGGTGTGGTGCAAGTGTTAACCTTCTCCTCATGACTGACTGTTCCAGTCTTGGGTGGAGAGACCTTAGCCTCCAGTTTGGTTGTATAATTGCATCTCTCGCATATGTTAGTGTTTTGTGGTAGGAGGAGAGGGCTGTCTGTGTACATGAGGCAGTTGTAACATTGCTTCAGGATACCCAGATTCACCAGCTAGACTGGAGAGTACACCTGAAGTTGCCCTTTGGTCATGCTTGAATAGTAGGGTGAGCTGCTTAGTTGCTTGGTTGGTGAGGGGTGGATAAAAGAGCCTTGCCCTGCTTGGGCAATGAAGTGTCTGTGTATATTAGTGCTTGCTATTAGGTCTGAGCAAGTGCTGGACTGTAGGATGCTTTTTGAGTGCTTAGGTTGAGAGTTAGACTAGTTTCAAGTGAAAAACTGAAGAGGAGACTTAGTGGAGCCGGGAATAATTTAACCCTAGCTAACTGGTGCTGTCTGGCGCACAAACGCGTGCAAAAACAGTTTTTAAATACTAACTTCTGTGCTGGAACCACTCCTCCAGGAACAGATGGCTGCTCAAAGTTCCAATCTCTCACAGGTGAACAGAGAAACTTCCCTCTATCCAAGCAAGGTATGGGCAACTCAGAAACTTGTAACACAGCCCTGAATTCAGCACTAGCCTGAAAACTGGACTATACTAGCTTAGAAAGGCGAGAAACAAGAATTTTTTTATTTTATTTTTTTTTTTTGAAAAGATAAGGCAAAAACAGTAAAAATTACACTTAAAACAGCTTTAAACGACTACAAGCGATCAGAAAAGGCTATCGCACTGTAGTGTGTTTAGCCTACAACAGTTTATTTAAATAAAAAACTTTTTAAAAGTGCAGGCAGTCAAATAAGTACAATATGTGAAACAAAAACAAGCTTTTAAATCACAATAAGTGCTGGAAAATCAGCGGTTAGGCGGAAAACAGTTAAGTACAGCAAGAAAATAAGAAAACTGGTACTCAATCACTCCAAAGTCTCTCTTTTAAGCTAGAAGGCTTGTATCAGTTTAAGGCTTTCTAGTGCTTTCCAGTAGGTTAATTACAGCAAAGATGGGAAACAAGCGCAGATGTGGTCTTTTAAACCAGAAAGTTGAAAGAGATGGACAACTTCCCAAAAATAAACTACAATTCCTGGACCAAGAACCACTCTTCTTGTGGTAGACAGGCTACCTAGTACTTACCACTCCCACTGATAAGCTAGAAGGCTTCCCTCCAACACAGAAAGGCTTGGGGGGCTCAGAAGCTTACAAAGAGTCCTGGATACAGCAGATCTGTACCTGGACTAGACTAGTTACAGGAAAGGTGGGGAATAAGTGCAAATGCAGGCTTTTAAGCCAGCAAGTTGAAAGAGGTGGAAAACTGCCTAAATGGCCAATAAACCACAATTTATGGACCAAAACCCACTCTTCCCGTGGTAGATAGGGATAGGCTATCTGATGCTTACCACTCCCACCGATAAGCTAGAAGGCTTCCCTCCAACACAGAAAGGCTTGGGGGGGGGGGGCTCAGAAGCTTACAAAGAGTCCTGGTTACAGCAAATCTGTACCTGGACTAGACTAGTAACAGGAAAGGCAGGAAACAAGCACAAACACAGGCTTTTGAATCAGAAGGTTGAAAGAGATGGAAGAGCTTCCCAAACGGCCAATAAACTATAATTTCTGGGCCAGAAACCTCTCCTGTGGTAGATAGGCTACCTAGTGCCTACCACTCCCACTGATAAGCTAGAAGGCTTTCCTCCAACACCGAAAGGCTTGGGGGGGCTCAGGAGCTTACAAATAGTCCTGGAATACACCAAGTCTGTATCTGGACTAGATAAGTTACAGGAAAGGCAGGAAACAAGCTAGGAATCTTTTTTTTTTTTTTTTTTTTTTTTTTACAGAAGAGCAGCTAAAACAGCAGCAAATACAATTCAAATGCAGTGCTGGTTAGTACACGTGTATCAGTATTACGGTAAATACAGTTTAAATGCAATTAAATAAACAAATGACTAAAAAACAAGTGCAGAAGGCATTAAATTAGAAGGCTACTAACAAGCAGTAATAAGTGCAGAGTAAGAACAAATGGACAGATAGCTTGCAGAACAGCAACTAAGACAGTTACAGTAAGAGCAGCTGAATATATATATATATATTTATATATATATATACATATATATATATGTATATATATATATATATATATATATATATAATTTTTTTTTTTTTTGTTGAGGGAGGGAACACAGCAGGGTTAAGAGGCTACCGGGGTTGTCATTCTCAAATGTTCTCTTTGTTACACGTAGGAGTGCCTGAAATCAGAATATGATCTCACTGCACTCAGTTGAGTGAGAAAATGAGATAGGCCCAAGAGGAGTATCCAAATACAAACTTAGAAGAGGGGCGGGTAGTTTCAAAGCCACCAAGATTAACACCAAAACCCCTGACAAGCAGTCAAGACTGATTCCATCAGCATCTCTTCTGCCTACTGACAAAGATAGCAAAAACATGGACAGGATAGGAAAGGTTTATACCTCTTCCACCCTAGCCTTCAGAGCTGTTAACTGTCAAACCCATATGATAAAATATGCCTTGGACCTAGTATCACAAGCCTCTACTCTCCTGTCATCCACCCCTGACTGCCCTACCAAAACTGAGATAACATCAAAACTGTCCCTGGCTTCTCAGGTAGACAGACATTCTATGAGATGCAGTTATGATGCAGTAGAGGCCTCAGCACAGTCCGCAGCTTCTGCATCAGTACTTCAGATACTTTTTGTTATGCCTTCAACCCCTACCAGAAGATATCAAGTCAAAAATCCTAGATGCCCCGCTAGACCACAACCTCCTATTTGGTAAACAATCTGCAAAACTCTTCAAAAACCTGCAGGAGGAAAGTAAAGTAAAGAGCTTCAAGACATCAAGCACCTAGTAGTATCCCCCATTCCTAAATATTACAGAAATTACCCTGCTAAGACCACCTTTGTCAGGAGGACCCTGGAACCAGGAGGTAGGCCACCTCCAGACCAGTTGCCTCACAACCTACTCAGACAGCCTTTTCATGGTAGAAGTGGACCAAACAATGCGTGACTGCCTTGCCCACCTCCCCTTGTCAACCTGTCTCTCTTACTGCCTCCCCCCATTTGGAAATCCATCACTTCAGACCATTAGGTGCTGGCAATGATACAAAATTAATATTTCCTTTCTTGGAAGGAAAAGCCCCCCCCCCTCCAAGGGGCATTCCTTTCCCCCCAAAAAATCAACTGCATCTCATTCCTCAGATACTGCAACACCTTCTGAACTTAGGAATTGCAGAACCTGTCCCTCGAGGACAGGAAGGAAAAGGCTTCTACTCAAGACTATTTCTGGTACCCAAAAAAGATGGGCCTTGGAGGCCAATACTAGATCTGGCCTTTCCAAACCTATTCCTAAAAGTTACATCATTCAGAATGCTATCCCTTCAAACTCTATCCCCACTATTGCCAGCCCAGGCCTTTATGGCCACACTAGATTTAAAGAAAGCATACCTCCATATCCCCGTAAAACCCTCCCAAAGAAAATTCTTGCATTTCACTGGGCCCTGCTCTCACTTTCAGTTTACAGCCTTGCCTTGTGGTTTATCTACTGCACCCAGGGTATTTACAAAATGCCTAGCCCCAGCTATAGCCTTTTGCAGAACCATAGGTGTCCAAATCTGTTCTTACCTAGACGATCCTCATTCTAGCAGAAACAGAGGACACCCTTCAAAACCATCTGAGGTTCACCACTTCCATGCTTCAAAGCCTGGGGTTCACCCTCAACATCCAAAAATCATCCTTAACCCCCCAGCAGGACAACATCTTTCTGGGCTGCAGGATCACTGATGCGGGCTTTCCTCCCTCAGGACAAAGTTCTTTCCTTCACTACCCACTTCCAAAGCCTATTGCAGGTTCAACAGATATCTGCAAGACGGTTCTTGCAAATCCTGGGGCTAATGGCAGCCACCATCCCTATGCTGCCTTTAACCAGAATGCACATGTGAAAACTGCAGTGGTACTTGAAAAATGTGTGGTCACGACATCAACATCCTCGAGTGCCAAATTACACTCCTGCCCTGCATCAAAGCAGAACTAAGGTGGTAGATTCAACAAATACTACTGAACCTGGGCCTTCCACTCCAACCACCCACCCCAACCCAGCACATGCATACAGATGCATCAGACCTAGGGTGGGGGGTACCATGAAAGGCTTCATGGTACAGGAGAGCTGGCACCCTACCCTCTGAAAGAAGCATATCAATGCGAGGAAAATGACCGCAGTTCTTCTGGCCGTGAAAGCCTTTCTCCCTATCCTGCAACCAGGCCCCCCTCAAATCGTCACAGACAGCACAGTCATGTGGTATCTCAACAAACAGGGAGGGACCAAGGCCTACCTCCTCTGCCGTATAACATTACAAATTTGGGACCTTGCCTCTAGAAACACCTTACCCCTGCAAGCAACATGCATCCCTTCCCAGGACAATAAACAAGCGGATATTCTCAGCAGAACATCCTGTCTACAACACGAGTGGATGCTGAACAGGGACATTTTTCCCAGTGGGGTACACCTCAGGTAGATTTGTTTGCCCTCCCCCCCAGAACAGATAGTTGAAGAAATTCTGCACCAAGGATCACTCTCCACTTGCCTGGAGGGTAGTTGCCTTCAGCATTCCATGGAAGGGGCAGTTTCTCTGTGCATTTCCACCCTTCCCTCTCATTCAAAGTCGTCCTGAAAATTGGGAGGGACAAATCAAAAATCTTGCTGGTGACTCCCTGTTGGCCAAGGCAGCACTGGTTCCCCCAACTTCTCTCTTAGCCAAGGGCAATCGCCACAAGTTACCTCACAAGGTTGATCTACTCACACAACAGAAGGGTACCCTCACCAGCAGATGTTAGGTCTAACACTCTGGGTGATATACTTTTAATTCCTTTCAGACACCACTGCTCAGAGGATGTGCTTTTAGTCCTGAGGGAGGCCAGGAAACCTGCTATAAGGAGATCCTAGTTATCAAAATGGGAAAGATTCTCCAACTGTTATCTCCATAAGGACAGGGAACCCTGTCAAGCAGATCCCCCCCCCCAGTCCTCACATGTGTGTGTGAACTCATTAAGGCTGGTCTTTTGTACTCTTCAGTGAAAGTCCACCTATCAGCAATTTCTACCTCTCTACCATTGGAACCCCCTTTACTAGTCAGGCTAGATGTCATATTATTCCTAAAAGGTGTCTTACACATCAGACCACCAAGAAAACCCATCTTACCCCCCTGGGACCTATACTTCATCCTGGAAAAACTAACACTGGCCCATTCAAACCAGCTAGTGCTTCAATGCTCCAAATGTGCACACGGAAGACTGTATTGCTAGTAGCGCTTACCTTGAAGGGTGTCAGAGTTACAAACTTTAATGGTCTGCTGTCCCTACAACACTACCTTCCACAAGGATATGGTGACTCTACGTGCTAGCCCTTCCTTTATGCCTAAAGTGGTTAACAAACTGTTCCTACACCAGTCAATTCACATGCCCACTTTCTTCCCCTCTCCAGCCAATGACAGTGAGAGAAGACTGCATTCCCTGGATATGCACAGACCGCTAAGGTTTTGTTTAGACAAAAGTAAGTCCATTAGAAAATCAAACCAACTCTTTGTATCCTTCCACCCTAGGGCCCTGGGCAAGGCAGTCTCCAAACAAACCATTTCCTGTTGGATTAGTTAAACTATTTGCTTCTGCTACTCCCACCATTGCAATAACCTACCCCAGTGAATAAGAGCTCATTCTACCAGGGCCGTGGCAACCTCCAAAGCCTTCCTCAAAGCCTCCACCCTGGAAGCAGCCACCTGGTCCACCATACACACTTTTACAGACACTACAAATTGGACCACATCTCCAGAGCCCGGGCAGGGTTTGCTAGAGCAGTCCTGCAGAGCTTTGCGGAATCAGCCACCTCTACCCTCCACCCTTCCCTCTGACTAAGCTGTGGTACTCTCCCACACTAAGAATACTGCAGTATAAGAATAGAAGGACATTTAATAGTTGTGTAAAATCTTACCATAACCAGAGATGTCCTTCTCTTCCATGTTGCAGTATTCCTTCCAACCCAGCTATTCCCCTTTTTTATTATTGGCCTGTCTAAAGGGTACTCTGAGGCACTCCCCTAGACTAGGGTCAGACTAGCCAGTATATGGCACTTTGCACCTCTTGTTGATATCACTTGTTACTCTATTGGACTGCCCAACTGGGCATTTAAATTTTGAGGTTTTGCGTGCAGACTGTATATTTAAGGTCCCTGGTTTATGGCCCTACGTGTGATGTCTTATGCACCTACAGCAGCCAGGCTTAAGCTTTTGACGTTCGGGTCGCCTGAGGCGGGGAATCCCACACTAAGAATACTGCAACATGGAAGAGAAGGACATACATGATTATGGTAAGATTTTACACAACTATTCTGTATTGCATACAGATGCATTTTCTAAACAATGTCTGGCACTGCTCACTGGCTGTAATAATACTGTATTAGGAAATCCCATATTTTACAAGAGACACTGCAGTAACTTAGTGGCAACATCGGTACTGTAATGCATTGTATGAAAATGAAATTGGGATTTAAAAAGGCCAATTGGGATTTCGTGGCACCCTATTAGTTTGAGCCCAAAACCTGGAAATACTGAGGAATTCGGTATAGTTGAGTGAGATGTGCATTGCGGATGTTGAGGGGGAACCTTGGCTGATCATATCTGAGGGACCCAGGGGGGTGTTATGCAGATTCTTTGTCTTATAGGTTCATGGTTGGTACTAGGCTATCAGCCTTGGGGCCTATGCAAGCCTAGCCATAACAATTCCCTGGATATTTCTTCCCACAATATTTACTTCTCTGGGCCCCTGTCTAGCAGGGCGACTGACATGATCCCCGGGGTGAATTTCTGGAGGATATTCCCACTACACTGAGGGTTGACAGGGGGTCTGAACCTCCTAAGGTCTTTAGGGCTGATGTTCCTCTAAAGAAGAAACAAAACTAAACACATCTCCCCTGTTTCCAGAGATCTCCAACTTGAATGGCAGAATTTTACACAGGGGTTATTTAATGCATTCGTGACCTTGACATCTCCCCTGGGAGTTCGTCTTTGACCCTTCTTGGGCCTTTACTCCACTTAAGAGGCCTAAGGAGCAGGGCTCTTCTGATGAAGAATTGGACTCTAGGAAAGAGTCCTTCACATACTTCTCTCAGATTCCTTCTCCGTTGAACTTTGGTTCTGAGGAGCAAGATTCCATTAACCCAGGTTCTCCTTCTCAAGAAGTCTATTTTGGGGATACTACCTCATGTGTGATGGAATTTTTTTTTAAATGGGACTGTTCAGGTTTCTGATATCCAGAAAAGGTATTAAGTCCTCCAGATGGAGTCCCCTAAGTCTCTGTTGTTCCTCCAGTCTTGGCTGCCCTGTTGGACACTTTTTCAGTAGCTTGTCAAGATCCTGATTCCCAACCTCCAGGCCCTAAAAAGGATGACCGTTTTTATAAGATGCATGGTGAATTTAAGTTTCTTTATACATGTCCCCCTGCTGACCCCCTCTGTTGTGTCTCTCTCTTCCGGTAAGCCTTCTAAGCTCTTGCCTTTTACTAAATTGCTTCCTTCTGACAAGGATAGTAGGGCCATGGAATGGCTGGGTAAGAAAAGGTGTATACTGCTGCTACCCTGGCCTTTCGGGCTATTAATCATCAGACCCATATGATCAGGTATGTCTTGACTTCTTTCTCAGGCCTTTCAGGTTGTCTCTGACCTTCCTGATTCTGAGTGGAAGGTTTCAGCCCTCTCTTTGTTGAGCTGCTGTTCCCAAGTTTCTCGCCATTCTGTTAAATGTAGTTATGATACAGTTGATGTGTCTTCTAGAGCTGCTGCTTTTGGTTCTTTGAGGTGGTACTCTTGGCTTCACCTCCAGCCTTTGCCTGATGATATCAAGGCTAAATTGGATGCGTCCCTTGATAATAAAAATCTCTTTGGTTCTACAGTTGCTTACCTTTTCAAGTCTTTGCAAGATGAGGGTAAGGCCTTATATGAATTGACTTACATTTTTGTTTCTCGTGAATTTCAGAGTAATTATCCCTTGAAGCATGCTTTTGTTCATAGGAGTCTCCCCCTCCTCCCAAAGTTGAAGTGCATTGTAGAAGGGCTCCTACTGGTAAGTCTACTCGGACTACTACTATTCAGAAACCACCTTTTCCAAACAAGCCAGGTTCTGTCTGTCTGCTTCCCTCTATTCTGAGTCAAGTCCCTTTATCTCCATCCCAGTTGGGTAAGGATCACTCCGGATTCTTGGGTTCTGTCCATCGTCCATCAGGGAAACTTCATGAAGTGAAAATCCATTCCTCCTTTCCTGGGCATTCCCCAACCTCCTCAGTAACAGCAGTCTTTCTTTTATGATGTACATCAGGGCCTTTTGTCCAAACACTTCCCACTCTTGAGGAGGGGAAGGTGTTTTCATTCCAGAATGTTTTTAGTTCCCAAGAAAGAAGCACCTGGAGGCCCATTCTGGACCTTTCTCAGTTGCAACCAAGGAATTTGAGGGCTCTGGGATTCATGGCTTTCACCATTCCTATGGTAACTCAAGCCAGACTCCATTTGTGAAAGTTACAGTGGTTCCTAAAGTCTGTCTAGCTCCAGCACTATCATCCTCTAGATGTTTCTAGTCCTTCTTCCGTGCCTCCAGCTAGAGCTTCAGTGATGGGTTCATTAGCTGTCTCTCGACCCAGGTCTTCTTTTCTAGCCCCCAGTATCTTCTCGGGAACCTTTTTCAGATGCCTCAGACAAGTGGTTTGGGTACTTCTTTTGGCCCTTTCAAGGTGCAAGATCTCTGGGACATTCACCAGAGGTCAGACCATGTCAACATCAAGGAGATGAGAGCTCTCCTCCTGGCCCTTCAAGCCTTTCATACCATTTTTCTTCCAGGTGCCATCAAAAATATCTTTACAGACAATACCACAGTGAATGTGGTGCATCAACAAACGGGGGGGGGGGGGCACAGTGCTAACTTCTGTGTAGACTAGCTTTTCAATATTGAGTTGTAGTTGTATGAGATTAGGTGAAGTGACACTTAGGTTGTTTATATTCCTTCAGATCAAAACATTGTGATTGAGCAGGTCCATAACACAGGCTTACAGATGGATGCTTCACATAGATGTGTTTTTGGACATTGTCCAGCAGTGGTGTATTTTTTGTGTAGACCTTTTTGCCTCCCCTCAGGACAGACAGCTTCCTCTTTTTTGTACCAGAGTCCCAAGTCCTCTGCCCTGTAAAATGGATGCTCTCATCTTCTTCTTGGAAGAGGATGTTTTTTTCTACTCTTTCCCTCCCCTTCCAGTAATACAGATGGTCCTGCTCAAGACGGAGCTAGACTCCCCCAAAATGTTATTGGTGACTCCCTTTTGGCCCAGACAGCATTGGTTCCCTCCTCTTCTGCACCTAGCCCGGGGCAATTACCACAAGTTACATTGCAGGGTGGACCTGCTCACACAAGGCAGTGGGTCTCTCATCCGTTTTCGCGTGTCTTCTCTTCAACTGACACTGTGGGTGATGAGGTTTTATCCCTTTTAGGCACCCTTTTTCTGAGGCTTTGTTTTGGATTCTGCAGGAGACCAGGAAATCCTGTATGTCCAAAATGAAACCTATTTTCTGTCTGGTGCCTTGTTCATAACCAGGCACCTCTCTCTGTGGAGACACTACTGGTTCTCTCTTATTTATGTGAATTGTTCTATGCATGTGAATTGTTCTATGCTGAGTTGGCATATTCTTCAGTTAAGGCTCACATTTCAGTTATTTCTGCTTGCCTGTATTTGACTCCTCCTTTGTCCTCTAGGTTTGAGATCAAACAGTTTCTTAAAGGCAGGGACTTCCAAGATTGTTGCACATCAACAGCTTAATTTCATCTGTCCCAGTGTGAAAACAGAAACTCTGGAGAGAGAGCCAGTAAACTTGTATTTTGGGGTAAATTTCAGTAACTGGCTAGTAAGTGCTCTGCTTGGATGCCAGCAAAAAAAGAAATTCAGAGAACCTGAAAGAAAATCAATCACAAAAGGTGAGGAAAAAATACTGAATGGGAAGAACTCTGCAGCTGTTCAGCAAAAAGCAGTGCAAACTACAGCTTTTGGTGCAATATACAACTTCCAGTAACATAGAGGAAAAAATAAGTCAAATGTACTCAGAGCTGATTTAAATAAATAAAACACTGAAGGAGTATATCAACTCAAACAACAAAAGGTTGGAATAAATAGAGGAATCTTTAAAAGATATTCAGGTGAGGTGACAAAACTGCAAAAATCAGACGTCGAAATGAAGAAAAGGCTGGCTGAATGATGAAAGACTGCTCAAAAAGAAATGTTTCAAAAAATAGAATTAGAGGACAGCGTACGTAGGGGAAACCTGGGATTTTCTGCTATACCAGAGAAGGGGGAAGGAACAGACTGTGTTAATTTTATGAAAGCACAAATATGCATTTGGATTGGTATTCCACAGCAGGAGTTAATTGAAAGGGCATATTGTGTGTGTATGCTCCAAACCTGGCCATGAGAAAATCAATGTAGGCCTTTAATAGTAAAGATGTAATCCTACCAGCAGGAGTTAATTCTGACAAAACTGTGACAAGACAAAGTGCTAAAAGTGGGAGACAGTAGTGTGTTTATGGAAAATGATTAGTCACTGTACACCAGGCAGAAGAATCAATTTATTGTACTAATCAGGGAGTGTTGACAAGCGGGCATGTAATTCAAGCTGCTGTACACAGCTATTTTCAGAATATTCTTTCTTGGAGGAACAAAATAATTTTTTAATGCAGAACGTACTGAGGAGGAAATACTGAAGTTTGTCCTACAAAAAGTGAGTTACGAAACAGAAGGAGATTCTGCTTCTTGTTCCTCTGGTGATAAAGATCAGAGGTGTGCCAGTGAAAACTTTTCCAGTGTTTCAACGGAAAATGCTTACGAGAGAGAAAAAAGCACAAGAATTCAGTAGAAGAGCTGGGTGTACATTGGAAATGAAGTAGAGACTGGATTTGGGAGATGGAGATCAATTGGAATAAAACTAGCAACTCAAAAATTGACAAATGTGGGATTACAAAACTTTTAACTGTATTTGTGAAGCATGACAGAACAAGAAAACGTGGAAGTATTGGACTTTTTTGACGTTGTTAAACTTGTAGGGGACACTAAAGCATATGCCCCACTTCATGCCATTAATGTTTGGAAGAATATTTAGGAGGCGGAAGAGGAAGGAAAGAGTCCATTGTAAGTAAAACAAAATGTTGTTCTTAATAGTGTTTTTATAATGTATTTTTCTGTTATTTTTGTGTGTAATTTTATTTTATTTTTCATTTGTTAACCGGGCTAGTCTAACTGGATATATTTCCATTTTCAGTAGAGGCCCGGGGAGAAAAGCTCCGGCAATTATAGAATTACAACATTAAAAATTAAAATTTAAAGAATTAAAAGTAGAAATTAACAGAAAAGATTTTAATAAAAATACAACAAGGACTTGTGCTTAGAGATGGGGATTCCAAAGTAAACAGATGCCCCTGTTTTGTTTTTCCTTCATTTCTTTCTTCTTGTTCAGGTTTAAGAAATTTAGGCACTGCGACATAAACAAAAAGAAAAATCTGGCCAAAAGCACAGGATGCAAGAAAAATTTATGTGCTTTCTTCACTTTTGAACAGGGGAATGACTGGATTAAGACCCTTGGCTTGATCTAGTAACAAGTTTTAAGAGAGAAAATAAATAATTTCTTAAAGGCGTCCTTCATATTGGGCCTTCCAGGAAACCTATTCCTCCTTCCTAGAACCTTAATTGTGTTCTTGAAAAATTTACTCTGGCTCCCTTTGTGCCTGCAACTTAAACTTCCTTGCAGCATTGTACATAGAAGACTGTTCTTCCTTTGGCCTTTACTTCAGCTAAGAGGGTGTCTGAACTTCAGACCCTTATGGCTGTTCCTTTTTTTAGTTTTTCATAGGTATAGTCATAGGTACAGGGTGTCTCTTTGTACTAATTTTTCTTTCATGTCCAATGTGATTAATGAATTGTGCCTTAATCAGTCTCTTAATTTGCCCACATTTTTTCCTTCTCAGCAGTCTGCTAATGCAAAGGTTCTTCACACCTTGGTTTTGCTCAGGTATTGTCTGGATAAGACCAAGGCCACTCACAAGTCCAATTATCTTTTTATTTCTGGTCATCCTAGATCTCTGGGTTTGGCTGTTTCTAAACAGACCATTTCTTCATGGGTTTCTAAGGCCATTTCTTTTTGTTACTCTTTTCATGAGAAAAGCCTTTTTGTTCTGTAAAGGCTTATTCTGCCAGGACAGTGGCTTCCTCTGGTGTTTCTTTTTCCAAAGGCTTGGATACCAGTTCTGTCCTGGAGGCTGCTACTTGGTGTTCTGTCCATACCTTTACTAAGCATTACAAATTGGATGTTGTTTCCAGAGCATGAGCCGGCTTTGCCAAAGTTATCCTGCATGATTTTCTGGAGGGTTCTTCTGGGCCTTCCTCCTCCCAAGTTTCCTCTTGAGCTTGTGTACTCTTTACACACACTCTTACGCACTTTAGTGAAGAATACTACAACAGTGATATGGAAGGACATAGTATAGCTGTGTAAAATCTTATCAGAATAGTAGATGTCCTTTTCACTGTTGCAATATTCGCTCCTTCACTCCCTCCTCCCCATTTTCACATCTCCTCCCCTTATTTTCCTTCTGGATGCACATGTCCCTCCTCCTTTCCTTGGACTGTTGTTCCTCCTTGGACTCTTCATTTCTAAGATATGATGTATATTTCATCTTTATCCCCTATGCCGTGAGCGGGGAGCATACATGTGACTTATGACATCTGTAAAATCCTAAGGCTTTAGTATACTGGCTGGACGTTGGGTTATCCTTGGCAGGGAATCTCTTTAGTGAAGAGAAGGACATCCACTTTTAAGTTAAGATTTTACGCAACTGAACTTTATAGTAAGTATATAATGTTCATTTTTCTTGAAGTAATCATATTTTTCTTGAGAAGTAATCTCATTTTTATGCCCGAAGTGGTTGTTGAAGTCTCCTTAAATCAAGCCATTTTTACCCCTGTGCCTTCTTTCCAAACCCTTAGAATTGGGGGGAGAGAGATTTACACTTCCTAGATGTTCACAGGCAGCATGGAAATTATCTGAATAGATTAATTTCAGAAAGTCAGGTCAACTTTTTGGCCTTTGCTCCTAGTAAGTTAGGTAAGCATGTTAGTAATTAGACCATTTCTTAATGGATCTCCAACTGCATCACCTTCTGTTACAGGCAGTGTAATAAGGAGGTGTTACTCCATGTAAGCACTCTGTCTCTCTCTCTCTCTCTCTCTACCAGAGCTACTGCAACCATGGCAGCTTTCTTCAGAGGAGTGCCTGCCAGAGAAATGCTGACCGCAGCCACCTGACCATCTGTCCACACCTCCACTAAACACTACATTCTGCCATCTTCCACCAGAACTAGTGCAGTTTTCACCTCTGCAATTCTACAGTGCCTCCTTTCTTCCTCCCAGCGTTAACTTACCTTCCATACATCTCGCCAGCTTTGAGAATCAACCCGAGTTTTTACTTCAATAATGAAATACTAAGAACATAATACAGTTGCATCTGCCTACCAAAAATGTAGATGTTCGGGTGTCTTTACTTAGTGCAGTAGTCTTTCACCTCACTATTTCCCTTCTGTTTAGGCTGTGAGTTGGGGATGAGCATCCCTGCATTCTTTACCATTCTGCTTATAGGTAAGCAAGTACTAGGCTAGCTAACCTTGTAGGCCATTTTAAGCCTAGCCAGTTTCATTTCAAAGGTGAGAATCAAGCCATGTGCTTTGTCTCTGTGAGGTAAACACCTTAACCATTATGACAGCCCCTACTACTTTCCCCCTTTTTGTTCTTTAATTTCAGGGCCCCGTAACCATTCCTTGCTGGGGACAGTGAGATCATTTGGTGCTTCAGGCCTAGAGCTCAGAGTGTGGGCTCCAGTCCTGAGGTGGCAGGAAAGACCTAAAAATATGGTGCCAGCTGACGGCCGTTATACCCTAACATTGGAGGGAAGGGTGTCCATTGGGCCAAGAGGAGGGGGTTAAAGTGTCTGGCATCTGGGCCGCCCAAGGGCTTTCACAGTAGGAAATCCAAGGAAATTATCACTGCAACAGTGAAGACACTCTAACATCTACATCAGTAAATGGGCACACTGTATTTTCTTCCTTCTGAAAATGGCAAAGGCAATTAGCACGTTTCCCCACACACTGAATTTACTCACATGAGACGGGTTGTCTGCCTGGATGAAGTTTTCAAACCTTTTAGGCACCATTTTTCTGAGGATGTGCAGCAGATATTGAAGGTTAGGAAAAAAAATGCTACTAGAAAATCGTGTGTGCGCACGCGCAAATGGAGAAAAGATTTTCTACTTGCTGCCACTCTGAGCATGGGTTCTTTCAAGGCGTGGTTACGTCTGGTTCTTAGTTATTTGTATGCGTTATTATAGTCTGGTTTCTCTTACTGTTCTGTCATGATTCATCTTTTGACTATTTCTGCTTGTCTGCCCATATATCCACCCATTTATACCTGTAATCAAGTCAAACATTTTTGAAAGGGGTTTTATATATTTGCCTCCCTAGAACACAGATGGATCCTCTTTGGGTCTTAATTTTGTGCTTGAAAGGTTGACACCATTTCTTTTTGAACCCAGCACATCAGGATAATTTGAGTTGCTAAACATGGAAAACTACTACTCATTGTACCGACATCTGCAAAAACAGTATCTTGAGTTATAATCTCTAACTTTGCCTCATTTTCCATAAGGGCAAGATTTCTCTGAAAACAAATTCTTCTTTTAAACCTAAAATTGTTTCAGTGTTTACTTTAAGCTGGACTGTTAATTTCACAGTTTTCTTTCTGGAGCCTAAAAACAAGGGAAAAAGAATCCTCATGTGTTTTGGTTGTCCACAGGGCAGTTCATATACTAATTATACATAACTAAACTTTTCTGGAAAGTCAGTCAGCAGACACATGGACACCAGTTCAAAGAACAGATGAATACTTTATTAAAAGGTTTAGGGCTTTCTTCCCCTAATGACTTCCTCAGAACAACTTGCAATGAATTACCCAGCCCTTAAATACACATAACCCTGTAGTTAATAGAATAATCACACAATTGCCTCAAGTTAAATAAAACCATCATTACAAACATTAAATATTTAAAACACATAATTTGCACACAATACATAAATGCAAAAATATTACATTACTATAGAATTCTCAATAAAATCTTATGTTAAAAAAACAATACATTTACACAACCCTAACCCAGTAAACGTTTTAACTTTAAAATGCATGGTATATTAGTGGCTTCATTAATACCTGGATACTGAGTTGCATCCAGCCTTAATTGCCACTTCATCTCAATCATATCCAGGTGCAAATCAACAACTTTCCCCTGGGGGTTCTTTAACTGTTCAATAACCAGAAACGTAAAACAATGGTCACCATGTTCCCTGATGTGCCTATACAGGGCATTAGTTGTTTTTACTTTTCTAACATCATTAACATGTTCATTAATGCGACTCTTAAAAACCTGCAGGTCTTCCCCACATAAAAAAACAGGACACTTTTGGCACTTGGCCATATAAACAACATTAGAACTACAACAATTGTAGTGTCCCTTAATGGTAATATTTTTACCATTAAATTTAAACTTTTCACTAGTTTCCAAAATGTAATTACACCAATTAAATCTCCCACACTTAAAATTCCCTTTGGTTCTATTAGAACTTCCACTACTAATACATTTAACTCGAAAAGGTTTTTGAAAGACCTATCTTTTCTAAATACTATTTTAGGAGGGACTTTCCCCACTCTGCTCAGTATTCCTATCATAACTCAAGATATCCCAAATTATGTGATTATGCTATTAACTACAGGGTGATGTGTATTTAAGGGCTGGGTAATTCATTGTAAGTTGTTCTGAGGAAGTCCCTATCAGGGGAAGAAAGTGGTAAACCTTTTAGTAAAGTATTCATCTGTTCTTGGAGCTGGTGTCCGTGTGTTGGTCGACGAAGTTCTTAAGTTGGTTTTGCTGTTCTTTTTAAGTCAGTCAGCAGGTTGTCTCCTATGAGGGATGGACAAAAAGGAAAACTAGTGTCAAAGCAGACAGGTTACAGAAACTTGTCTCAAGCTATTTCTTTCTGTTATCTACACTATAACAGGCCTCTTCTGGGCAAAGTTAGGGCCAGTTCTTCTAGGGCTTTGCCTTCATCTGTGACTTTTTTTGAAGGGGTGGACGTGAAGTATTCTAAAGGCTCCAGCTTGATCCACTCTACATGCCTTCACAAAGTATTACCAACTGGATTATTTTTCCATGTCCAGAACGAGCGTTGCAAGGACCATTGTCCAGGAGGTCCTGGATGCCTGAATTCCTCCCTAAGCTATAGTAATGTACCCATATAGAATTTCACAGAAAACCAGCACAGGAGTAGTAAGTTGCAAGAAATGTCCATTTAATCCAAAATTAAGTGGCCAGACAACTGTCGGCATAGACCAGTTTTGCTAACCAACTGCTATTGTCTTCGGTAAAGCAAACTAAAGATTTCTACATCTTTGTTTAAGTGAAAAAAAAGTTGCATACTGAAACGTGCTCTCATATCGACATCAAGTAAAAATAAATTGTACAATTCAACGCAAAATATAAGTTTGTGTATCGCACATCTATAACCAACACAGAATATAATTGATTTGATGTCTCTTCTCAATATTCCTCAGCGGATGGGTCTTCGGATCTGATCTCCAATCCAGCTTCAGCCACTCAACTTATGATCTAAAGCTCAGGCTCCTCCCTTTACCCATAATTCTTTTCTGTCCCTGAAACTATCTCAGATTTCATTTGCCACTTGTTCAAGCAGATGTGGTTGCCATTGCACAGGCTTATCTGGCTAAATATTTAATTTTTGAAAATACCTTTAGATTTATTTGTTATCGTAGTACAGTTAGAATTTAGCTAATTCTTTCCTTTTTTCTTCCCCTTACCTTGTTACACAGGTAGTGAGTAGAGTTACCACCTATCTTTCCTTGCAAGGGACAGTCCCACTTTGGGCAGTTGTGTCCTGTGAAAAAAAACTAAAAAATGGTAACTGTCCTGAGATTTTAAGACAAAATATATATTTCTTAAGTTTTCTTTAATAGTTGCATAATATAGTTTTGTATCTGGAACATGTAAATATTATATGGAATAGCATAAGCAACTCCAGTGCTACAAAAAGTAAGCTTTTATTTTGGTATAAAGTGAAGCTCTCCTTTGCACTGGCCGTGGATATGTTTTGTCCTGCAAATTGTCACATTTCTACAAAAAATGTCCCACTTTGGGCATTTGAAAAGTTGGCAACTGTAGTAGCAAGCGGAAAAAAAAAACGTGTGTGATTGTTCTCTCTCGCACCATCGGGGCCATGTTCACATTATTCAGTTAGTATAGTGTTATCTTAGTTATAGGTCAACAGGGTTAGATTGCTAGATAATTTTGCTGTTAGACTGCTAGATAATTTTGCTGTTGTACCTCTGTTATTCCTTACTAATTGGCTTTGTTTTTTACCTATTCAATTTAACACCTATGCTAAGTCTGTTATTTTGTTCTTCTTTCCCCCTAGAAGTTAATAGCACAATCCCTACTGAATCTTGTCCTGCTTTAAGCCCTACTGCTGTTGGATGATCCTGGCCCTGCCTACAGTGACTAAAAGTCTGCCTGCCTCCCATATTAATCTACAGTCAAGGAACTGAAAGTAGGTCTTGGGCTTTGCTTTCTTGCCTCATTAGCCTCTGTACAGGTCCACCTTCAGAGTCCAATACTTTGCCTGCGCTTGTGTGCCTAGCAGCCAGTACCTCTCCTCTCTTATCCCCCAAAACCCCCCTCACTTTCACCTTTTCCTGCCCTCATTTTCTTTCTTTTTTTCCTTCCCTTGTCCTATTTGTATTTTCCCCGTTCTCCCTCTCATTTACCTACACCAGCCACTAGGTGGCGCTCTACTCACTCTTTCTTCTTTGCTTCTTCCTATTCCCCTGATTAGCCCTCCTTAGTCTGCTCTGCTAAATTGGTTTTCCATCCCTCTACCTCTATTTTCTTCCTTACTGTCTGCCTATTCTCCTTGCCAACTGTGCTGATATCTCTCCAGTAACCTGCCCTACTCTCCTCTATTACACCTCACCCATTTCCTCCTCAACTCCTTCAGTATTTTTTTTCTGTCCTAATCCTCCTTACCTTTCTCCTATCCCCTCTGGTATCTGGTTCCTATCTTACCCCTTCCTTATTGACACTCGCTGCTCCTATATACTCACCTGCTTTTCTGATTGTCTCCTGGCTACACCTTCAGTTGTTTCTACCCGCTCTGTTCGCCCTGCGGGCTCACTCCGCTCCCCTCCCTACCCCCAATTCCCACCCACCCCCAGGGGTCCTACACTTATAGTTCTATAGCCACACCCCTAGCCCTCCTATCCTATTACTCTTCTTCCCGCCAAATTGTTCCCCAGCCTTAGTACACCCCTTCCTTCTCTATCTCTGCCCTAAGACCATACATCTTCTATTACCTTTCACTATTACCTAGACTTCTCTCCTTACACTTTCTCTTTCCTCTCCAGCCTTTCTTTCTCTTTTCCCTTTAAAATCCTTTCTTATCTACCAACTGCTTTAAACAACGGACTACCCCCTCTATTGCTTACTACATTCTTTTCTCTCCTCTTTACACTTTCCCCTCTACTTCCTCACCTCTCTGATTACTAAATGATGCCTCCCTACATACTAACTATGCCTTTACTCTCTATCATAATCATAACCACCCTTCTTTCAACATACCATCTCACCTTTCTTGAAATTTCACTGGATAACTCTCTTATCTCCATACATAAACACACCTCTACTAGACTCACATTCACAACCTACCCTAATGTTAATTCCACCCCTAGCTATCATCTATCTAAATTCCATAGGCAACATCACCTTACATACCCCCTACTATCTTGCAAAAAAACAAAATCCCTAACAATTCTAAATAAGAACTACTTAACAAAACTAATTAATCCTACCCTACTAGATGGAGACATCCACCCCAACCCTGGCCCTACCTCACCACCTCCCCAAAACTGCTTACCTAACCCCAACAATAACTTCCTTATAGGACACCTCAACATCCAAAGCATAAATAACAAAATACCCTTCATCCATGCCCTCTTAGATATCCACTCATTTGACATCCTTTGCCTCTCTGAAACCTGGCTTACCCCAGGCACAAAAGACTCAGAGATTGTACCCCAGGGTTATAACATAATAAGACATGACCGCTTAAAACGCAAGGGTGGAGGAGTAGCAATACTCTTCAAAAATCAACTTAACATATCTATTCAACCAGAATGCCCAAACCTAAATAGCAAAACAGAAACCATCATAATTAAACTCCAACTTAACACCAAAAAATCTATTTACATTATTTGTTTGTATCTTCCCCCAGGTAATAACATTCCAATACTAGAAGACTTTTTAAGCTGGGTTTCTACCAACTACCCCCAAGAAACCATAATTCTTGGCGACGTTAACATAGACTGGAACACTATAAATACAGTCAATCCCACCTCCCATATTAACCTACACGGGTTCTCACAAACTATTACCTCAACTACAAGAGTCAATAAGCCCAGTAAGAAAGAGAGTATATTAGACTGGATACTAACTAATAAAGTTAAGACACATTATAAGGTAGGTATTATGCCTGATGACATCAGCGACCACTGCCTAACCTACATTACTAGACAAAAATCAGAATTTGTTAACCTCCCAAATACAAGGCTAATTTGATCGGTCAAGCACTTTAACATAGACCTTTTTAAAGCCGAACTGAGAGCATGTAAATGGAATTGCTTAAAATCCCTCCCCCTGGAGGAAGCAGTATTATTCTTTAATTCTACATTCCTATCTATACTTGATTCTCACGCACCAGAACGCTCTATTAGAGTAAAGACCAAATCTGCCCCATGGCTGACCACCAACACAAAAAAACTCATGCTTGCTAGAAACAAAGCATGGACAATTTGGAGATGCAATAAACAAAACCCTGACTTAGTTAATTTCCGCCAGCTTCGTAATTTAGCAAAAACATCAATAATCTCTGACAAGAAAAACTTCTACTGTAACCTCCAGGAAACTCATATTAACAACCCTAAACAGTTCTGGTCATCAGTAAATAGACTTCTTTCCCCAGGAACTGCTAAAACTCCTTCCCCACTAAATGCTGACCCAGAAACCCCTCTCCAGACTGCTAATGCTTTCAACTCTTTTTTCTCTGAAACTATTCAAACCCTAGCCAAACAAATGAACACTAACAACTCTCATATACCACCTAACATAACTACCTCTTCCTTCAATTTCTGTCTAAAACCTATATCTACCTCATTCATCTTCAAACTCATTCACAAACTGAAACCCTGTACCCCTTCTGCTGACAAGCTCCCTTCTCTTTTCCTTCAGAAAGCTGCTAAAGAAATTGCTTATCCTATATCCTTACTTATCAACAGAACTATCCAAGAAGGAACCATCCCTGATATATGGAAAGTCTCCTATATTATACCACTACATAAAGGTGGAAACTCCTTGACCTTTCCAACTTTAGACCAATTGCCCTTCTTTCACCCCTTGCAAAAATAATGGAAAAATGTATTCACCAGCAACTGGTACACCACCTCTCTCTCCACAACATAATAGCAAACTGCCAGCATGGTTTCAGACCCCATCATAGTACCACCACTGCCCTTCTTTCCTTTGTAGATACTATCAACAAAAATCGAAACAACCATTCTCTCTCCTCCGCTCTTTTCATTGATCTCTCAAAAGCTTTCAACATGGTTAACCACTCTCTCTTAATCAATATTCTTGAATCTCTTCCTTGTGATAAACTAGCCACTAATTGGTTTAAATCTTATCTTAACAACAGACAACAAGCAGTAATTTGGGAAAACCATATCTCATCTTTCTTGCCCATTTCCATCGGAGTTCCCCAGGGCTCCATTCTAGGTCCACTTCTGTTCTCCCTCTTTATAAACGATCTTCAGACTGCTATCCCACAAGCTACCTGCATACAATATGCAGATGATTCTACCCTTATCTGCTCCGCACCTTCTTCTACTGAACTGACCTCCTTGACGCAAAATACCTTTAACAAGGTAGAAACTTGGTTTTCTAAACGGTTTCTCCTACTAAATGCAAAAAAAACTAAACTCCTCCTCTTCTCCCCCACCACTCGGTCCCCCCCTTTAAACTTTACCATTTCTTCTAATAATGGCACTATCATCTCACCTGATCCAACTACTAAACTTCTAGGAATAACCATTGACAATCATCTTTCCTTCGATCAGCACATTAACAACACCATCAAGGTTGTTAACAGAAAAATTGGATCCCTATATCGTATCAAACCTTTTCTAACCCCAGCAACAAGAACCAAATTTGCACAATCCCATCTCCTATCTACTCTCCTATATGCTTCCCCCATTTATACTAACCTCAAGAAAAACAGTCTTAACAAACTTGCAACTTGCTATAATAACATAGCTCGTTTCGCCACTAGTAACCCCTTTAGGACCCACCACTGTATAAATTTAAAACAACTTGGCTGGCTCGAATTTCAAAACTACCTAAAAATTCCTCAACTCACTATAGCCCACAACATATTACACCTACCTGACAACACCCCTATACTCTTTCAACTTCTAATCCCGTATAACAATTTGAACTCGCTTCGCTCCTCTAGTAAACTCATGACTAAATCAATAAAGGCAAACAACACAGCAGGTTGTTCTCTTTTCACTAACACTATAGGTAGAAGCTGGAATCTCTTACTTGTGACATAACTTTGACCACATCCCTACCACAATTCAAACAGAAAATTAAACTGTACTACCTCAATCATTGGCTTTGTTCCTGCAGTACACCAGACTAACCTTTTTCTTTCTTATACTATATCTCTCCTTCACTCTTCCCATCACTACCTGTCTGATTTCTTCTCCTTTTACTGTACTAATCGAACTATGTACATTTTATGTAAAATTGCTAATATGGCATGAACTGCTTATTGGAAACGTGCTTCTCTTTGAAAGTATCTTGCATTCTGTGTGTTATTATGATTTCTAATTTTTTATTTCTAAACACTTGTGATTTTTTTTGTAATGTACTTAGTATTTAGTGGAGCTTTTCTCCTCGGGCCTCTGCTGAAAATGGACATGTATCCAGCCAGACTAGCCCGGTCAACAAATGTAAAATAAATAAATAGGTTTTTTTTTAGGTATATGTGTGCTTTTACTTTTAAATGAGTAGCTTTGAAGTGTGTTTCTTTGCTGTGTTATATATATATTTTTTCCCTTCCTAGCATTGTGGTGTTTGGGAGTTTTTTTGGTTTTTTTTTTTGTTTTTTTTTGTTTTTCCTTGATTGCTGACCATCAGGGTTTAAGAAATTTGTTGGCTGTGGCCACAAGATACTGAACTCCGACTCTCATACAAAGTGTGTGTGTGTATTGCCTCGGTGTTGCCCACCTAGACAAGGAATGCACCATCTGCACTGTTTTCAGTTTGAGGGCAATTACTGAAAGTAACCCGATTTTGAAAGAACCTTTCCCTGCTTGTATTGGGAAACTCTTCCCGCTGCATCGGGGGCTTTCCTCTGTCAAGAAACGTGACAGGAGCAAAAGGGAGAAAGGTACTGAAAGACCCATGGAAAAAAACAAAAGAATCCAGAAAATGTTCTCCAGGCTGTTCTGTGGTAGTCATTTTGGTCCCAGCTCTAAAAATTCTGAAGTCCAGTAATCACACTCCAGTGTCAAAGCCAGTGCTTGTCAGATCAAAGAGCACCACCTTTACCGGAGCCTAGGTTTTCTCCAGAACCCATTTCCCTGATGCTCCGTTCACCCTTGTTACAAGATAAGTCCTTTCATAGGTACTCCAGGCCTCTGTCCACTGCATCCTCTTTACAGTCTGTTTATTCTACCAGACGTCATTTCTGAAGCAGACATGGACCAGAGGATGAAGAAATACCCAAGACCCAAATTCATTGGGGGGGGGGGTTCTCTTGCTTCCAGCCACTGCCAGACCAGTGAGCCCTGGTCCTTCCTCTCACTCCATTACTTCTACCCCAATTCATGTGCCAGATTTGGGGTCTGTGGCTCAGTGATTTTTAGGGCATGTCCACATCTGCTCTGAAGACTTGGTTGTCTTCTACTTCAGAACCATCTTTGATCCGACTAGTTCTGAATGGCTCTGATCAGGATGTTCTCAGGACCAAAGCATCGGATCGATGGGGGAGGGGGGAGTGATGTTGACTCCATTGATTTCAGAGCCTTTTTTGTTCCAAGGGGCTAGTTAGCTTGGCTTCGGCATCAACGTCTGAGCCAGTTTGGGTCAGACTCTTGAACCTGACTGGTCAGGTGGCCTGTACTCTATCCAGATGGCTTCTAATTCCCCCTTAGCATTAATGTTCAAGGCCATCGAGAAAAGGCTCTCCATGGGTCATGAGTGGACTGCTCTTCCTTTCCTGGATCAGTCCATCACTCCATTGAATTCCCTTGGGTTCTGATCCTTTTCATTCTGTCCTATAGGGACAGCCAGCCCCCATCAAACCTCAAGATGGTCCATTTTCCAGATTCCCATTCATCTTATGAGTCCTTGCCGAAGCATCCCACTGTAGAGACTCCTCGTAACAACTTAAGAATCCTCCCACTTTAATAGTTGCCTCAAATCCCTCGTGTATCATCCTTATTGACCTTATTGACACTATCATTTCTTGACCCCCCCCCCGCTTCATCATTATCATCGTCCCTTTCCACTTTGAATTACTTTTTGCTTGTGTCATGTATATGAGCCTTAACTGAGTAACTGTAAAATATGCCTTCAAATCAGGCAATCCTAAACCACTTTGTTTTACTGGGAGGATCAGCTTGTCTCACTTAACTCTTGCCCTCTTTCCCTCCCAGGTAAATACATTCACTTCTTTATTATTGTCCACAGCTTCTCTGGTTGACTAAAATATGACTCACTTGTATATAAGAAGAGGATAAGAACAATTTTACTGCTTGTAACATACTATCCATAAATGAGAGCTTCCAGTTTCCCAGTTTTTGTATTACCTTTTGTTTAGTTTATTCCCACATATCTTTAGCTGCCATAACTGAAGCCTTTTTTCATAGAAGCCTTTTTAATCATATTCCTAAATGTTTCTTTTTAATTTTTTTTTATTTACACACAGCATACATTTCTTGTGTTTTCTTTCTGTCTTAGTTTTTATTGGTGAGTGATCTGAAATAGTTATTGTATGTCAAAGCTTTTAGTTAAAGGCACATACTCCTATGAGATAGTTTGTCTAGTTCAGTCCAGTTGTATTTTGGGAATTATCTGTAAATTGTGAGTTCACATCTAATGTAACAAATATGCTCATGTGTGTTCTTCAGAATTTTACCTTTTGTTATGTTTTCCCTTCTAGGTCCCCTGATACATTCTCACTAGTGCGCATCGGGATTCAGACCCAACAAATCATTCCTGTTGAAAGCTTTTCTCCCCAAATTCTCTTAAGCTTCCTAATGGTAGTTTTAAGTAGCATATAAATACATGACAGTGTAGCCCTCCTCCCCTGTCAGTAACACCATACTTCCACAAGTATACTATTATCATATATGCATGACAGTGTAGCCCTCCTCCCCTGTCAGTAACACCATACTTCCACAAGTATACTATTATCATATTTTTTTCTCCTCTTCTGTCACTGCTGGAGCCCCTTAGCTGTCAGCATTATTATCCCCCCCCTTTTTTTGTCCTTAAACTTGCTGAATGTCCATCCTGAAATCCTACTTTGCCAAATTCACACGGTCATTTCTATACACGAGTCTCCTGTAACATAATTTGCACCCTTCACATTTACTTATGATTGAGTATTCTTTGCATTTTGTTTGTACCTGCAAGGCCAGTTACATTCTGTGTTTATATTGACTAAATAACCCTTTTGGTAAAAAGCTGTCATTTTCACATATAGTTAATGGTTCTTTTGTTTGTCTCTAGCTTGCAACTGCAGTAGTGTTTGGCAGGTTGATGTATGTGTTGCTGCTTCTCATCTCTGTTTGAATCCAAGTCACATTTTCCCAGACTTCACTTCACTAAAAACACTCTAACAAAAAAAAAATAATAATTCTTAACCCCGACCGACCCCTTTTAATTCAAGCAAATGAACAAAACTATATAAACAATCTAAAAAGGTAGTTTACTCCTCCATATAGTTGCAGTAGCCCCAAATGCACAGATGCACCTGCAGGCATTACCTGTTCTAATGTTAGGTGTAGTCATACTGAAAGTGTGTGTTACAGCGTGTGTTCCTACTTATTCGTATGCTATGTTATCCTATCTTTTCCCCTCCCAGGTGTGAAGGACAACTCGCATGCTGTCTGTAAAATTAACTTTTAGCACAAAGAAATTCACTTACTACCTTGAAATAAGTAAATTAAATTGTGCACTGTTATAAATGTATTAAAGTACTAAGGCTGCTGGAGATTCATCTACTTGTACAAGTTATTCACTACCCATACATTTAGACTTATTTTTTCACTAAATTACTTGCCAGTTTGTCTTCAAATGTTAATTACATTGCACCATGTACTGTTCAGACTTCTAATGGTTAATTGTTGGCACCTCAGAGTTGCCTCCAAGTTGGTAATAGGCAAACACAGCTATTTACCTTGCAGATGCATGAAAGAATCTTTGTACATTTTACCCAGAATGCACTGTTCAGCTGTCTTGTGATTAATTGCATGTACTTGTGAACTTCTCGTTTGCCAGTGAAAGCATTTGCTAATGGGGGAAAAAGAGGAAAAAATAGCTGTTAACTTTGCAAAGGTAAGAAACTTGTAATTTTCTATGACATTCATCATTCTGTTTTTCAACCTTGTTTGCTTAAGAAACCCTTGTCTGTAGCTTAAACCAAGGGCATTTATCTAGATGTCCACCCCTCTAAAAATAAGGTAAATTATTTTAAATTTGTATATATGATCAAAACACCTGTGTACCCTACTTCCACCCCAGTAGCCAATAATCCCATTATATTAACCTGCCTCTGTCCAGCTTTTCTGATCTTGTTGCACTGTAAAGCCTGTATATCTTGCATCTGAGAATTGCTTTGATATCTTTTGTCAGTGACTGATGTATATGTTGCACTTCATACTTAACACCCCCTCCCCCAAACACTGTATAAAATTGCTTTATAATATACCATGCAGTTACATAAGTAATATTTGTAATATACAAATGCTAATAGCACAAACGGTTTCACTTGGTCATTTTTTTTTCATTCCATTCATTGTCCTCCTAAACATTAATGACAAAGTGAGGTGTATGCCTTACAGATTATTTACCCCAGGTATCACTCCAGTGGTTCTACTCGACAGAGGCGCTGGGAGCTAAGGTCAGGTGGCACGATGCCAGGTTAGTCCAATGGGCTAGGCTTGTAAAGGCTCCAGGGCCATTAGCCTAGTACACACCTGTCAGTTTAACAGTCAGTAGAATTTCACATTTCATGTATTTAACTCTTATATCCAGTAGAATTGATGCTTTGCAGTCTCTCATTTATTATTGTATTAATTTCAGTGTTGCTGGTTGCCGTCTTGATCATCTCAGTCTCCCGTCACCAGTTTCCGGTTCAAGTCCAAGGTACTTCTAAAGCTTGTAGTCTGCTCCTTTGCTTTATTCTCTCTTGGGCATTTTCCATTGGAACAGAGAAAAAAAATCACTGTCAAAGTTACTCTTTGGCCTTCGTTATTCTCAGAGGAATGACAAGCAGTGTCCCTTTCTGCTTGTTGGTTCTTTGTGTTGGGTAAACATTGTTTCCTCCTTAGCTTATTCTGTATCATAAGATGTTCTTCGTGCTTCACTGTTGCAGTCATCACATTTGGGTTATCCCTGCCAGGGTAGCCGTCGGCCAGCCCGAATACCAGAGGCTTAGTATTTCTGCGTCGGTTGCTGTCGCTTCAGGACTGGCGTCAGGTCGTCAGTAGTATAAATTAAGGGAGCAGACACCATTACATCAGTCTTTCTTGCCGCGGAAGCAGAAGCTGTTCGCACGAGTGCCGGTGAGTGGCTACCTGAGCTTCGTCTTCCGAATTGAAACTGAAGTCTTCTATAGCTAAGTACCCCGTTGGGGATCCTATTTTCTTGCACTAACCAATGTCAGAAAAAGTTAACAATTGTCTCACCTGTGGAAAGCAAGTACCACACTGAGACTTTCGTTCTTACTGTGTCTCTTGCTTAGGCCCAGACAATGACGTCCCCCTCTGTCGCTTTTGTGCTTTGTTCAGTGCCAGAACTATAAGTCATCGGGCCCTCATTGTAGCTAGATATTTTCACTTACAGTCCTTGAATTCCGATATGGCTTCGGTAAGCCATCCGACAGCAGATCTTCTGAAAAAACATAAGGATAAAGACAGAGACCACACAGGTCCAAACCTACCGACAATGTTTCCGTTAAACTAGTAGTCAGTCCTCCGGTCCTCAGTGAGGAGGATGTTCGTGTTACCCTGCTGCAGTCATCACACTTGGGTTATCCTGCCGTCAGGCGGTCCCGCAGTCGGCCGGAATTCCAAAGTCTTGGTCCGGCGTCGGTTGCTGTTGCCTCTTCCCTGACGTCAGTGCGCCAGGGGTATATATAATGCAACCAACGCCATTTTCCCCAGTCTTTCTTGCCGCGTGGTGCCCGAAGCAGAAGCAGTTCGCAAGTGCTGGTCGGCCGACTCCTGAGATTTTCGAATTCGAATTTCAGACCGAAGTCTTCTATAAAGCTAAGTACCCGTTAGAAACTTTTCTTGCCTCAGACCGATGTCAGAAAAAGTTAACAATTGTATTTCTTGTGGGAAGCAAATACCTCATAAGGATGTTCATTCTTATTGCATACCTTGCCTAGGCCCAGACCACGACATCACTTCTTGTCGGTTTTGTGCTAGGTTTAATAAGCGTACTATTAAAAGACGCTTTGATTTTGCACGACACTACTTCAGTAGGAAATTTAACTACACCATGCCGTCGGAGCAACAGACTACCGGCGTGCACAAAAAACCGCAGGGATAAGGACAGACAACCCAGGCCTAAGCCAGATTCCGAGGCCTCGGCCGATCCGGTCTCCGGTTCTCCTGCCCTCAGTGAGGCTCCGACGCAGCCCCTGACTACCGCAGATCATCTGGAACCCGAGACCGCTACGGAAATTTTGACGGAATGTACCAGGCCGATGCAGCCTTTTACTTCAGGCCCTTCCGACGACTTTGCTACTAAAGACGTCGGTACTACAGAAACGCCATCGGTTTCTGAAGGCGTTTTCAGACCGACCCTCACCATTAAAACGTTTTCTAAGTCGAAGATTCCTTCTAAATCTAAAAGGACTGCACTTCAGTCTCCTGTTCAAGGCCCCATGCCTAAGAAACAGATGCTCAAAATGGCTGAAGATTTGATTTCTTTAATCAGGGGTTCCCAGCCCCCTCCTGACAAAAGGCCTAGACAAGAGGAAGATTATGCATTCTCTGAGCAAATGTCCATTTCTTCAGACTCCTCTGAGGACCAAGACTACTCCTCCTCTCCTTATGAAGATTCTGATGCTGAGGACTATATTCCCTCAGCTTCTCCTCCTGAAGACTACTCCTTTGGGGAAACTTTACACACTACGAGGGAACATTTTCAATGGGAAGGTCAGGACTACTCTGATTCAAAGAAGAGGCTCAGAGAGTTTCTTTTACTCCCACAACACAGACAACTTGCCATCCCACCAGTTTTGGATATTGTGGATGATGTCTGTTTAGAATCCAGTTTCAACACAGACTCTCTACCTCCTGCTCCGACTAAGCCTGACAGATACTATAGATTGCCTGATTCCCACAAATGTCTTTACAAAAGCCCTGTAGCTGCCCAGAGACTATCTCACAGGGTCCCAAGGGGGCTAAGGCTTCTATGGCTAAAAACCCAGTACCTTCTGAAAGGGATTCCAGAGCACTAGACAGGTGGGGGATAAAGGTTTACACCTCAGCCACACTAGCTATGAGGGCACTGAATTGTCAATTTCACATGCTTAAGTATCAGCAATTTCTAATCTCTCGAGTAAAGCAAAGAATAACCTCTCTCCCTCAACAATCTGAATTGAAAGAAGTACAGGATCTGTTTCACGCCACTGAGCAGGTGGGCAAACATACCTTACAATGTGGGTTTGATTCTTTGGAGGCCTCCTGCAGAGCAGCTGTCACTGGGTCTGTTATACGTAGGCATGCTTGGTTAAAGGAACAAACTCTGCCTGATCATGTTAAAGCAAAACTACTAGATGCTCCCTTACAGCAAGATGTTCTTTTTGGAGTTAAAGCAGAAGACGTTTTAAAGAAAATGGAAGATAAGGCAAAATCTATGCAGACAGTCAAAGATTTCCTACAAGTACAACCCCCTCGCTTCAGCAGAAACTGGCCAACAAAAAATTGGTCTTTTCCAGCCACTGACAGACCACAGAGGGGTAAATACAGACGCCCAAGAGGCAGATGACAACCACAAGCCCAGTATAAACCTCGCCAATGGGGCTCTACAACACAGAAGGGAGGAGAAGACAGGTCTCAAACCACCAGAAGGCAAACTCAGTGACTTGCGCCTCATCCGGCCAAGCAATACTCTCTTGGCAGCCCCCTTGGGGGGGAAACTCGCACTTTTGCAGACAACTGGCACATTGTCACAAAGGACAAATGGGTCCTAGATATAATTTTACGAGGATACAGATTCCACTTTCACACCTTGCCAATGAAAAGAGGAATGCCAAACCTGCCACAAAATCAGTGGGCAGAGGCACAAAAACAAATTACAGCTCTCATGGACATGAGAGCCATTCAACTGGTACCTACTAGAGAGCAAGGCCAAGGATTTTATTCAAGACTCTTTCTAGTGCCCAGAAAGGACAATGCCTGGAGACCAATTCTGGACCTTTCAATTCTAAACACTTACAAGTACCCAAATTCAAGATGCTAACACTACAGCAGCTACTTCTCATGTTGGGCAAGGAAGCATGGCTAGTAACGTTGGACCTCAAGGAGGCATACCTGCATGTCCCTATCGGACAAAGTTGCAGAAGATACCTCCGTTTCATTGCAGGTTCAACCCATTACCAATTCTCTGCACTGCCCTTTGGCTTATCTACTGCGCCCAGAGTTTTCACAAAATGTCTGGCACCAGTAATTGCATACTGCAGATAAAGAGGAATTCAAATATATCCATACCTGGATGACTGCCTCATCCAAACAGAAAGCAAAGACATTCTCTTACATCATCTGGCCTTTGTAAAGCATCTACTAAACTGCCTGGGGTATACAGTAAACGAAAAGAAGTCAAAACTAGTACCCTCACAAAAAATGACATTCCTGGGTGCCATCTTGAATACAACTGCCCAGAAGGCTTATCTTACGCCAGACAAGCAACTACAACTGACTCAATATTTCAAGACAATGGCAACAAAGACCCAATTAACTGCAAGAAAAATTCTGCAGGCTTTGGGCTTCATGGCATCTTGCATACTAATAATACCATTTGCAAAGCTGCATATGAGGAAATTACAGTGGTACCTAAAAAGCGTATGGTCTCAACACAGCCACAGCTTGGACACAATGATATCTCTCATTCCCTGCCTACAACAGGAATTTCTATGGTGGTCACAGGCATGTCACCTCAACAAGGGTCTGCCTTTCACCTTGCCCCCAGCCAGGCATAGTATCACAACAGATGCTTCAGACTACGCCTGGGGGGCACACATGGCAGGGCAATGCATTCAAGGCCTATGGGACTGCAGATCAAAGAAATCTGCACATAAATCAAAAAGAGATGCTAGCTGTACAGAAAGCTCTGACAGCCTTCAAGGATCTATTACATCCAGGACAACTTGCAATAAAGACGGACAACACCACAGTAATGTGGTACATAAACAAACAAGGGAGTACACATTCTTACCCTCTATGCAGGCAAGCAATGACCTTATGGACCACAGCTCTGGCCTACCAAGTCCAGTTACAAGCTCATTTCCTGCCAGGACAGAAGAACACATTGGCAGACGACCTCCGCAGAAACATCAAGGATCCCCACGAGTGGAAACTAGATCCCCAAATATTTGCAGTGATAACTCAAAAATGGGGCCTTCCAGACATAGACCTGTTTGCCAGTCCTCAAAACTATCAACTGACAAAATTTTGTACAAGGACATTTCACCATCAAGCTTGGAAAGTGGACTCTCTTTCAGTTGGAAAAACCTGACAGTATATGCCTTCCCTCCATTGCCTCTCCTCACAAAGGTTCTTTTGAAAGTCAAAAAAGAGAGACCACGACTGATTCTCATAGCCCCAGACTGGCCACGCCAGCACTGGTATCCGCTGTTGAAAAATATGGCCCACAGTCCACCATGGATATTGCCTCAAATCCCCCATTTGCTCACACAACAAAACAATCAGATTCTTCACAGCCAGCTCAAAACTTTAAATCTGGCTGCATGGCAAATCATCTAAACATCCAACCAGCACCTCTTTCACAAGCAGTTCTGGATGTTATTCTGGAAGCCAGGAGGCCAAGCACCAGGAAGGCTTATTCGGACAAATGGAAAAGGTTTTGTGCCTGGAACCAAGCTAAAGGCCAAGACACAATTCAGCCTCACATGCCTCACATTCTACAGTATTTAGCTGAGATGTTGCACAAAGGACTTTCCTTTTCCTCAATTAAAATCCATGCTTTGGCTATTTCAGCTCACTACAACACGGATCCACCTTTATTTTCACATCCTCTTCTAAGGCAGTTCCTCAGAGGGGCAAAAAACATTAGACCACCCAGGAGAGCTCCTACACCAACATGGGACCTCAATTTTGTTCTGGAAAAACTAATGCTACCTCCCTTTGAACCAGCTTTCTCTGCAGATCTACAGTTCCTATCATGGAAGACTGCCCTGCTCCTAGCAATAACTTCAGCTAGAAGAGTCTCAGAGCTACAGGCACTAATGGCAGTGGAACCTTTCCTCATTTTTCATCAAGACAGAGTTTCTCTACGAACCAATCCTTCCTTTATGCCTAAGGTGGTTTCCAGTGTAGCTTTAAATCAAACCATCCACTTACCCACCTTCTTCCCCAATCCACAGAACAAAGGTGAGAGACTCCTGCATTCCTTGGACATTCACAGGCAGCTTCGTTACTATTTGGACAAAACTAAGGCTTTCAGAAAATCTGACCAGCTCTTTGTATCCTATGCTACAACTTCTCAAGGGAAGGCTGTATCAAAGCAAACCATTTCTAAATGGATAGGTAATTGCATACGTTTCTGCTACACCCATCATGGGAAACCAGTTCCTGCTTCCATTAGATCCCACTCTACCAGGGCAACAGCAACCTCTACAGCCTTTCTCAGGGGGGTTCCAACCAAGGAAATTTTAGAAGCTGCAACTTGGAGTTCAGTACACACCTTTACCAAACACTATCACTTGCCTCTTTACTCAAAGTCCAGGGCAGGCTTCGCCACTGCAGTTCTGCAGGGCCTTATAGCCTCCATTAACTCTCTATGATACCTCCCCCCTCCTTAGCTTTGGGATTCAACCCAAGTGTGATGACTGCAGCAGGGTAACACGATGAACATAGTACAGTTTTGTACCTACCATAAATGTAGATGTTCGAGAGTTCACCCTGCTGCAGTCCAGGTTACCCCCCCCCCATCCCCTCTGATCTACTGGCTAAATCTCTTCTATGCCTTGCTGATGTATTTGCTTCTAGCTGAAGGGATTTTTTGTTTGTGCTGTGGTTACTCCTTTTGGTACTAATTATTGACCACCTTTTTGGGGGCACCTGACATCTGGGGCAGGAAAAACTGAAGAAAATGGCGTCTGTTGCATTATATATATACCCCTGGTGCACTGATGTCAAGGAAGAGGCGACAGCAACCGACGCCGGACCAAGACTTTGGAATTCCGGCCGACTGCGGGACCGCCTGACCACAGGATAACCCAAGTGTGATGACTGCAGCAGGGTGAACACTCGAATATCTGCATTTATGGTAGGTACAAAACTGTACTTTTCGCAGCTTCTGATGCCCGCTTCTGTGGATTCCCAGGCCGCTACCGAGACCCTTTTGGAGTCCGGTATGACACAAAACTCTTCTTCGACTAAGGATCCTGCGGTTCTCTCCCCCTTGGATGGGTTCGGAGCCAGTGAGCAGGCACTGGCTTCCCAGGATGTACTTTGCACTACTGATTGTCAACAAAAACCGATGACTTCTTTCATGTCTGCAATTCTAAAACTACCAAGTTTCTAAGGCCTAGGGTACAAACCACACCCAAGAAACCGACCCAATATCAGGCACCTGCTTCCTTGCCTCAGTCTCAAATGCCTAAAATAGTGGAAGACCTTATCATGCTGATCAGGGGGGTGCCATGCTACCCCTTCCAAAAGAAAGAGATCTGTTCCCAGTAGTTTTGTCTTAACAGGAGCCTGACTCTGATGCATCTGAATGTGAAGACATGCTGCAACCCCTCTCTGCTTATGAGGATTCTTATGCAGAAGACTCCATTCCTTCACCTTCTCCCCCTGAGGACTTTTCCTTTGGGGAAACCCTTCATATCTTAAGGGACCATTTCCAGTGGGAATGTCAGAACTACCCTCAGTCTAAATAGAGACTCTGGAAATTCTTAGATCTTCAAAAAAACAGACCCCTGGCCATTCCCCCAGTCCTGGATGTTGTGGATGATGTTTTCCTGGAATCCAGTTTGACTTCTGACACCCTCCCTCCTGCACCCAGAAAATCTGACAGGTATTAGAGTCCCTGACTCACACACATTTCTTTTTAAAAGTCCTACTGCTGACCATGAGGTAATTTCTCAAGGGCCTAAAGGAATTAAAGCAACCTCTGCTAAGAATCCCACACCCTCAGATAGGAATTCCTGAGCACTAAGACAGATTGGGGTAAAAACATGTACACTTCTTCTACTCTTGCTATCAGAGCACTAAATTGCCAATTCCACATGTTAAAATTTCAGCAACATACCATGGAACTCCTCAAACAAAAAGTGTCTTCCTTTCCTGCTTGTGCAGAATCTAGAGAGTTACAAGAGTTGATGCATTATGCAAGTAAATAACGAAACACAGCTTGCACTGTGGTTTTGATGCCCTAGAAGCTTTTTGCAAGGCAGCAATCACCTGTTCTGTCCTTAGAAGGCATGCATGTCTTAAGGAATAGCCTTTGCCAGACCATGTTAAATCTAAATTGTTGGATGCACCCTTGCACAAAGACAACTTATTTGGCACTAAGGCAGAGGTAGTCTTAAAAAAGATGGAAGAAAAAGCTAAATCTGTGCAGACAATTAAGGATTTTTTACAGGTCCAGCCACCCAGTTTCAGCAGGCATTGCCCCTTCAAACACTGATACTTTCCTGCTCCCACCAGGTCTTTTCAGCCCAGGCCTCATAGAAGCAGACCCCCCCCCCCCCCGACAGCAGCCACAGGAAATGCAGACATCAAAACAGTGGAATTCCTCCACTTCAAAAACAGGGAGTTCTAAGCCACCCCCTCATGATAAAAACTCACAATGACTCTCCTCCCCCACCCCTTTCCTTGGCCCACCTTCACTTATCCCTAGGAGGAAAACTCTCCTTTCACACAAGCACCTGGGCGACCATTACCAACGACTGCTGGGTCCTCAACATAGTGTCTCAGGGATATAAATTTTCTTTCAACACTCTTCCAGCTCCAAAAGGGTTCCCAGATATACCCCCAAACCAGTGGACAGTGGCGCAGAAGCATGTCCTTTCCCTGCTCTCTCTGAGGGCAATAGAGCACATTCCTGCAGAACAGAAAGGCCAAGATTTCTACTCAAGACTTTTTCTGGTACCCAGAAAAGAGGGCACCTGGCACCCCATCCTCTATCTATCCATTCTGGTGATACCAAAATTCTAAATCCTCACCCTCCAGCAACTGTAACCCATGCTCTCCAAGGATGCTTGGCTAGCCACCCTAGACCTAAAAGAGGCCTACCTCCTCATTCCTATCAGAGAGTCATGCAGGAAATATCTATATTTCAGGGCAGGCTGTCTGCACTTTCAGTTCTCTGCACTTTCCTTTGGTTTATCTACTGCTGCCAGAGTTTTCACAAACTGTCTGACTCCAGCTCTATTCAGTTGCATACCGTCTGCTCAGAGGTGACATGTGCCTGACATACAAGGCCATGTCCAACCTGGAATTAATGGACATGCTCCACCTCAAAAAATCCAAATCCACCAAAACCACTAGAGCAAGCGACTTAAACCTTAGCACGGATATAAATAGGACGTGCTGGAGGGATAGATTTATCACTCAGAGACTCCCTATGCTGTGGAATAAAATCCCGGTCCATGTGAGGCAGAGCACCTCGCTGGCTCTGTTCAAGAGAAATCTTGACCTGTGGTTGGGAGATCGTAGGTTTATCCCGGGAATCATCTCTGTGTCACTGCTGGACAGAGGCACAACAAACTAATGGGCACAGTATTTTTTCATATAAGGGGTGGTGTAAGCCACAAAAATTTGGGCTAGGCTTATAAATGCCTTAGGGCAGATAGCCTAGTATAAACCTATGAACCTATGGCCATTGCCTTTTGCAGACAAAGGAATATCCAATTTTACCCATACTTAGACGACTGCCTAATTCAGGCAATCAGTCAGGAAAAGCTTCTGGAGCACCTGGCCTTTGTAAAGTCCCTACTGACCTCCCTAGGGTACACAATCAATGAAAAGAAATCCAAGCAAGTACCCACCCAAAGGATTATATTCCTGGGTGCAAGCCTGGACACAGCATTCCAAATGGCATTCCTTACTCCAGAGAAGCAAACTTACTTGACAGCCTACTTCTCTCAACTAGCCACCAGACCCCAGTTATCTGCAAGGAAAATCCTGTAAGCTCTGGGGTTTATGGCATCTTGCATTCTACTCATTCCATATGCCAGACTGCATATGAGGAAACTTCAGTGGTACATAAAAAGCCTTTGGTGTCAACACTGTCAAGACCTGGAAACTAGTATGCCCCTGATACCTTGCCTCAGAAAAGTTCTTTGGTGGGCAACAGCATGCTCCCACAAGGGACTACATTTCTCACCACCCCCCGCCACCCAGACCCTCACCACAGACGCATCAGACTATGCCTGGGGGTGCACACCTGGAAGTCAGGTGCATACAGGGCCAATGGAGCCCACAGCAAATCCATCTGCACATCAACCAAAAATATATGTTAGCTGTCCAGCACACATTGACAGCTTTCAGGCCCCTTCTCTCCCCAGGCACTCTCCTGATCAAAACAGACAACACCACAGTGATGTTGTATATCAACAAGCAGGGAAGGACTCACTCCTACCCTCTATGCAGGCTGACCATGACCCTTTGGCACACAGCCTCTGCTGTGCAACTCCACCCGTTAGCATAATCCCTACCAGATTCTCTAGACTCTCTGGCAGATCACTTAAGCAATAAATCTTCTGAACCCACACGAGTGGCAGCTAGACAAAAGAACATTTACCCTGATAACTCAGAAATGGGGCACCCCGAAGGTCGACCTCTTTGCCCCCCACACCAACCATCAGCTCAGCAAGTTCTGCACCAGGGAGCATCACTGCATGGCTTGGAAAATGGATGTCCTGTCCTTCCCCTGGGTCAATCTGTCGGTCTGTGCCTTTCCTCCACTACCTGTCATCCCCAGGGTACTGCTCAAAATAAGGGAGGAAAAACCAAGGACAATTCTTGTTGCTCCAGACTGGCCTCGCCAGCACTCGTGCCCACTGCTGTGCGCAGCCTGTCCCCACTGCCACCATGGCATCTCACTCAGACCCCTACCCTTCTGTCCCAGAGGGAAGGAGAATTCATGCATCCCCAACTGCAGACCCTTAGTTTCGCAGCTTGGCTTATTCCCTAACCACCAATCAATCTGCCAGCCTCAGTAAAAAGGTCCTAGATGTTCTACATGAGGCCAGACGCCCTAACACTAGAAAGTCTTATGCTGACAAATGGAAAAGGTTCTGCACCTGGATTCAGGCTAAGGGAGCCGATCCTGGATTACTTATCTGACCTGTTACAGTGTTGTGTCTTTTTCCTCTATTAAAATTCATGCCTCTGCTATCTCTGCTCATTTCACCACTGAGCAGCCCCTTTTCTCACACCGTCTGATCAAACAATTCCTAAGGGGCACTAGCAACTTGAGGCCACCCAGAAGAGCAGCTGCCCCAGCTTGGGACCTTAACTTTGTGACCTTAACTTTGTGTTGGAAAAGCTCACCCTGTCCCCCTTCGAACCAGCATCTTCAGCAGAGTTAAAATTTCTCTCCTGGAAGACAGCTTTCCCTCTGGCCATCACTTCAGCCAGAAGGGTCTCCGAGCTAGAAGCACTCATGGCTGTGGATCCATTCATCATCTTCTATGCTGACAGGGTTTCCCTCGGGACTAACCCATCCTTCATGCCCAAAGTAGTGTCCAGTGTAGATGTTCATCGTGTTACCCTGCAGCAGTCATCACACTTGGGTTATCCTGCCGTCAGGCGGTCCCGCAGTCGTCCCGAATTCCAAAGTCTTGGTCCAACGTTGGTTGCTGTCGCTTCTTCCTTGACGTCAGTGCGCCAGGGGTATATGAGAGGCATCCAACGCCATTTTCTTCAGTCTTTCTTGCCATGCAGTGCCCGAAGCAGAAGCAGTTCGCAAGTGCCGGTCGGCCGACACCTGAGATTTTCGAATCGAATTTCAGTCCGAAGTCTTCAAAGCTAAGTACCCCATTTGAGGGAACCTTTTCTTGCCTCAGTCCGATGTCAGAAAAAGTTAACAATTGCATTTCTTGTGGGAAGCAAATACCTCATAAGGACTTTCATTCTTATTGTATACCTTGCCTAGGCCCAGACCACGACGTCGCTGGTCGTCGGTTTTGTGCTAGGTTCAATAAGTGGACTATAAAGCGAAGCTTTGATTTCGCACAACACTACTTCGGTAGGAAATTTAATTACACTATGCCGTCGGAGCAACTGACTACCGGCGTGCATAAAAAACGCAAAGATAAAGACAGGCAGCCTAGATCCAAGCCAGACTCCAAGGCCTCGGCTGGGCCGGTCGACGGTCCTCCAGTTTTCAGTGAGGCGCCTATGGCAGCCCCTGGCTACCGCAGAATCGGAGCCCCAGACCGCTTCAGATTCTCTAGCAGAGAGTTCTAGGCTGACACAGCCTTTTTCTTTAGGCCCTACTGACGACATTGCAGAAGGAGAAGCCGGTGCTGTAGAAACACCTTTGGTTTCAGAAGGTGTCTTCAGACCGACTACTCTCACCATAAAATCTAATGCTAAGCTTAAGACTCCTCTAAAACCAAAAAAGACTGCACTTCAGTCTCCAGTTCAAGGCCCCATGCCTAAGAAACAAATGCTTAAAATGGCTGAAGATTTGATTTCTTTAATCGGGGGTTCCCAACCCCCCCCCCCCAAACAAAAGGCCTAGACAAGAGGAGGATTATGCCTCCTCTGTTCAAGTGTCTATTTCCTCAGGCTCCTCTGAGGAACAGGATTACTCCTTTCCCCCTTATGAAGATTCTGATGCTGAAGATTCCATTCCCTCAGCTTCTCCCCCGAAGACTATTCCTTTGGGGAAACTTTACATACCATGAGGGAACATTTCCACTGGGAAAGTCAGGACTACTCCAACTCAGAGAAAAGGCTCCGAGAGTTTCTTTTACTCCCCCAGCACAGACCACTTGGTATCCCCCCAGTTTTAGACATTGTGGATGATGTTTATTTAGAATCTAGTCTAAATCCAGATTCTCTGCCTCCTGCTCCAGCCAAACCAGATAGATACTATAGAGTGCTTGACTCACACAAATTCCTTTACAAAAGTCCTGTTGCTGATCCAGAGACAATCTCCCAGGGTCCCAAAGGGGCTAAGGCTTCTATGGCCAAAAATCCTGTACCCTCTGAAACGGACTCCAGAGCACTAGATGGGGGGGGAGAAGGTTTACACCTCAGCTACTCTGGCTATGAGAGCACTAAATTGTCAATTTCACATGCTTAAATACCAGCAATTCCTAATGTCTCAAATAAAACAAAAGATGAGCACACACCCTCAACATTCTGAATTCAAGGAAATGCAGGATCTGTTGCATGCAGCTGAACAGGTGGGCAAACATACTTTACAATGTGGATTTGATTCCTTGGAAGCTTCCTGTAGAGCAGCTGTTACTGGGTCTGTTATACGTAGGCATGCTTGGTTAAAGGAACAAACTCTGCCTGATCATGTTAAAGCAAAGTTACTAGATGCTCCCTTACAGCAGGATGTGTTATTTGGGGTTAAAGCAGAAGAGGTTTTAAAGAAAATGGAGGATAAGGCAAAATCTATGCAGACGGTCAAAGATTTCTTACAGGTACAGCCCCCACGCTTCAGCAGAAACTGGGCAACAAAAAATTGGTCCTTTCCAGCTTCTGACAGACCACAGAGGGGTAAATACAGGCACCCAAGGGGCAGAGGACAAGCACAAATCCCTTACAAACCTCGCCAAAGGGGTACTGCAACACAGAAGGGAGGAGAAGACAGGTCCCAAACTACTAGAAGGCAAACACAATGACTTAAACCTCAAACTGCCAAGCAAAACTCTCTTGGCAGCTTCCTTGGGAGGAAAATTTGCACTTTTTGCAGACAACTGGCGCATCGTCACAAAGGACAAATGGGTCCTAGACATTATCTCATAAGGATACAGATTCCATTTCCACACCTTGCCAAGGATAAAAGGCATGCCAAACCTGCCACAAAATCAGTGGGCAGAGGCACAAAACCAAATTGCAGCTCTCATGGACATGAGAGCCATTCAACTGGTACCTACAACAGGAGCAAGGCCAAGGATTTTACACAAGGCTCTTTCTAGTCCCCAGAAAGGACAATGCTTGGAGACCCATTCTGGGCCTTTCTATTCTAAGCACCTTCTTGCAAGTACCCAAATTCAAGATGCTAACACTACAGCAGCTTCTTTCCATGCTGGGCAAGAAAGCTTGGCTAGTAACGTTGGACCTCAAGGAGGCATACCTGCATGTCCCTATCAGACAAAATAGCAGAAGATACCTCCGCTTCATTGCAGGTTCAACCCATTACCAATTCTCTGCACTGCCCTTTGGCTTATCTACTGCGCCCAGGGTCTTCACAAAATGCCTGGCACCAGTAATTGCATACTGCAGACAAAGAGGAATTCAAATATACCCATACCTGGACAACTGCCTCATCCAAGCAGAAAGCAAGGACACTCTCTTACATCATCTGGCTTTTGTAAAACACCTTCTAAGTTGCCTGGGGTACACAGTAAACGAAAAGAAATCAAAACTAGTGCCCTCACAAAATATGACATTCCTGGGTGCCAGCTTGAATGCAACGGCCCAGATGGCTTACCTGGCACCAGACAAACGACTACAACTAACTCAGTACTTCAAAACAATGGCAACAAAGACCCAGCTCCCTGCACGAAAAATTCTGCAGGCCTTGGGCTTCATGGCATCTTGCATATTACTAATACCATTTGCAAAACTGCATATGAGAAAATTACAATGGTACCTAAAAAGCATATGGACTCAACACAACCACAGCTTGGAACCGATGATACCTTTCATTCTGTGCCTTCAACAGGAGTTTCTATGGTGGTCACAGGCATGTCACCTCGACAAGGGTTAGCCTTTCACCTTACCCCCAGCCAGGCAAACTATGACAACAGATGCATCGGACTACGCCTGGGGGGCACACATGGCAGGACGGTGCATTCAAGGCATATGGACTGCAGATCAAAGAAATCTGCACATCAGTCAAAAAGAAATTCTAGCTGTATAGAATGCCCTGACAGCCTTCAAGGACCTCTTACATCCAGGACAGCTTATAATAAGGACAGACAACACCACAGTAATATGGTACATAAACAAACAAGGGGGTACACACTCCTACCCTCTATGCAGGCAAGCAATGACCTTGTGGAACACAGCACTGGCTTACCAAGTTCAATTACAAGCTCAATTCCTGCCAGGAAAAAATAACACATTGGCAGACGACCTAAGCAGAAACATCATGGATCCCCACGAGTGGAAACTGGATCCACAAGTATTTGCAATGATAACTCAAAAATGGGGACACCCAGACATAGACCTGTTTGCCAGCCCCCAAAACTATCAGCTGACATAATTTTGCACAAGGACATTTCACCATCAAGCTTTCAAAGTGGACACACTTTCATTCAGTTAGAAAATGATGTCCGTATATGCCTTCTCTCCATTGCCCCTTCTCACAAAGGTGCTGCTGAAAGTCAGGATGGAGAGACCCCGAATGATACTCATTGCCCCAGACTGGCCACACCAGCACTGGTACCCACTATTAAGGAATATGGCCCAGGGCCCACCATGGATTTTACTACAAATTTCTCATCTGCTCACACTGCAAGACAGTCAGATTCTACACAGCCAGCTCAAAACCTTAAATTTGGCTGCATGGCAAATCTCCTAAGCAACCAGCCAGCTCCTCTTTCACAAGCTGTTATGGATGTTATTCTGGAGGCCAGGAGGCCCAACACCAGGAAAGCCTACTCAGACAAATGGAAAAGGTTTTGCGCCTGGAACCAAGCTAAAGGCCAAAATACCCTTCTGCTGGACATACCTCAGATTCTACAATATTTAACTGAGATGTTACACAAAGGACTTTCTTTTTCATCTATTAAAATCCACGCCTCAGCTATTTCTGCTCACTACAACACGGATCCTCCCTTATTTTCACATCCACTTCTAAGACAGTTTCTCAGAGGGGCCAAAAACATTAGACCTCCCAGGAGAGCACCATCACTAACTTGGGACCTCAATTTTGTTCTAGAAAAACTTACGCTACCTCCTTTTGAGCCAGCTTTCTCAGCTGACTTAAAGTTTGTATCATGGAAGACTGCCCTGCTGCTAGCAATTACTTCAGCCAGAAGAGTCTCAGAGCTTCAAACTCTAATGGCGGTAGAGCCTTTCCTCATTTTTCATCAAGACAGAGTTTCTCTACGAACTAACCCCTCCTTTATGCCCAAGGTGGGTATCCAGTGTGGCTCTAAATCAAACCATCCATTTACCCACCTTCTTTCCAAATCAGCAGAACAAAGGAGAAAGACTCCTGCATTTCTTGGACATTCACAGGCAGCTACGTTACTACTTGGATAAAACTAAGGTTTTCAGAAAATCTGACCAGCTTTTTGTATCCTATGCTACAGCATCACAAGGAAAGGCTATTTCAAAACAGACCATTTCCAAATGGATAGGACATTGCATACATTTTTGCAACACCCACCATGGAAAACCAGTTCCTGCTAGCATTAGATCCCACTCCACCAGGGAAGCAGCTACATCTACTGCCTTCCTCAGGGGGGTGCCTACCAAGGATATTCTGGAAGCTGCAACTTGGAGTTCAGTACACACCTTCACCAAATACTATCACTTACCACTTTACTCTAAGACTAGAGCTGGCTTCACCACTGCAGTTTTGCAGGGCCTTCTAGCCTCCTCTAATCCTGTTTGACTCCACCTCCCATCCTTAGCTTTGGGATTCTACCCAAGTGTGATGACTGCAGCAGGGTAACACGATGAACATAGTAGAGTTTTGTACCTACCATAAATGTAGATGTTCGAGTGTATACCCTGCTGCAGTCCGGGTTACCCTCCCTCCATCCCCTCTGACCTAACTAAAACCTTTCAATACCTCAAAATCTGATACAACCTTTGTGGTGTATTTGCTTATAGCTGGAGGGATGTTTTGCTTGTGCTACTCTTTTAGTTTTGGTATTATCTACTGACCACCTTTTGGGGGGGGCACCTGACACCTGGGGCAAGAAAAACTGAAGAAAATGGCGTCTGATGCCTCTTATATACCCCTGACGCACTGACGTCAGGGAAGAAGCGACAGCAACCGACGCCAGACCAAGACTTTGGAATTCGGGCCGACTGCGGGACCGCCTGACAGCAGGATAACCCAAGTGTGATGACTGCAGCAGGGTATACACACGAACATCTACATTTATGGTAGGTACAAAACTGTACTTTCTCAACCAATCCATTAATTTGCTCACCTTTTTCCCTAACCCACAAAACAAGGGGGGAAGGATCCTGCTCACTCTAGATGTGCACAGACAGCTCAGATTCTGTCTAGACAGGACTAAATCCTTCAGAAAGCCTGATCAATTGCTGGTTAGCTTTGCTACAGGGGCAGATGGCAAAGCTATTTCCAAACAAACAGTTTCCAAATGGATAGCCCACTGCATCCATTTCTGTTACAAGCAACACGGAAAGCCTCCCGCTAAGGTGGTCAGGACACACTCCACAAGAACAGCCTCCATCTATACAGCTTTCCTCAGAGTTGCCCCCACCAGGGACATCTGTTCACACTTTCACCAAGCATTACCACCTGCCCTGTCTTCTCCAAATCCAGGGCAGGGTTTACCACTGCAGTCTTGCAGGGCATCCTAGCCAGCCCATAGTCTCCTTGACTGCCTCCACCCTTTTCCTCAGCTTTTGGGAATCGAGCCAAATGTGATGACTGCAACAGTGAAACATGAAGAACATAGTACAGTTGTGTACACTTAGCATAAATGTAGATGTTCAAGTGAGTAATCATTTTTCACAAGCCATCATGTTCCCAATTTTAACAGCTTTTTTTTCTGTCACAGTTTTGTCAATAGCAACTTTTCCTCCTGGTTTGACTGCATCTTTGCTAATACAGACTGCAGCTACTTTCTAGTGTCCAGATTTGGAACATACACACACTGCACCCTCAATTAAAAATTCTGCTGTGGAATATTAGATGTTCTTTGTGTTTCACTGCTGCAGTCCTGACTTGAGGGATTTCTCACTGTGGAAGCTCTTGGCCAACCTGATTACCAGAGAATATTTTTCCCTCTTGTTGAAGCTGATGGACACCCTGTCCAACCCCACTACATTTTGGTATAAAGGGAGTCTGCCAGCACCATGACGTCTGTTCGTTTTTGCCATCAGAGCCCAAAACAGTGTTGGTCATTGCGTCAGTCCGCCTGCACCAGAGAAAGAAGACATCTAAAGTTAAGTACTCCGTTGAGGAAATTTCCATGTGCTTTTTTATGTGTGTCAGAGAAAGTTAATAACTCTCCACTGAGGCAAACACATGGCACACTGGGACTTTCATTGCTTTTGTTTGACCTTTGGGGCTAGAACACAATGTTGCTGTCAGTTTTGTGCTCATTTTAATAGCAGAACTATCAAGCACAGGGCTGAAATTGTAGCTAAACATTTCAGTGAGTCATCAGGGTATTCGCATACCATGTTGTCCGCTGGTAGAGTTGATGTAGATCTTCCTAAGTGAAAAAAGGATAAGCGCTTCAAGTTTAGGACCTCAGGCAACAGCTGTTCGCCTTCAGCCAGTCCTCCTAGGCTTATGATTGTTGAAGAAGGTGAGGCACATTCACAGGTTACTGTCGAGACCCATGCAGAGTTTGATATGCTTCTGGGTCCTTATACTTCCTTACAAACTGAAGGACTTAGCTTGTTGGCTGGCTCCAAAGCCGCTTTGCAGGCTCCAGCTTCCAACAGCGGCTGTTTGCATTGTCAGGAGATCACCTCAGCCTACCATTCACCGGAGTCTGTTGCTCATACAGGTACTAGTGCAGAGGTTGGCCCTAGGCCAAAACCTAAGGTTGTTCACAAAAAAAAGCTACACCTACCTTACCACAGCCTGTGCCTACCGACTCCCACTCCCAGGCCTACCAACAAGATGTAGTGAGGTTTGCTGAGGATCTGGTTTCCTTGGTCAGATCCAGACACCTCACTCCCCTTGAAACATCCCCCGGTAGAAGAAAGAGGGATACCCCAACACAGGAATTTTCTGACTCTTGACTCTGAGGATGATTTTGGTCATGATGAATCCACCCTTGAGGAAGGGTGCATCTGTTGCTTCCTATGGGGATTCTGAATCTGAGGAGAACCTTGCCTCAGCCCCCACCCCAAGGATATTTCCTTTGGGGAGACATTGCATACCCTGGGGGAACACTTCAAATGGGACACTCAGGACTAACAGTTTCTTGATCTTCCTGAGCATAAACCCCTTCCCATTCCCCCAGTCTTGGAGGTGGTAGACAATGTCTTCCTAGATTCTTCTTTACAAGCAGACTGCCTGCCCCCTGCCCCTTGAAAGCCTAACAGATTTTACAGGGTTCTAGATTCCCAGAAACACCTTTAACAACCCTGTGACAGATCCTGAAGTGGTAACTCCAGGCTGTAATGGAGCAAAAGCTAGCTCTTCCATAATCCTTTTCCTACAGCCAAGGAAAGTAAAGCCTTAGACAGGTTTGAAAAGATAGTCTACACCTCTGCTACCGTCATCATGAGTGCTTTGAACTGCCAGTTTTATATGGTGAAGTAACAGAAAGCTATTTGTGACAAACAACTGATGGAGATTGAAAATAAGGCCCCCTCAAAAGAATTATTGGATCTATGCAACTCCTGTTCTCAGGTGGCTAAACACTCTCTGCACTGTGGCAATGATGCCTTGGAAGCCTCCAGCAGGGCAGCAACCACAGATTCCATCATTAGACATGCCTCGCTGTAGGATTACCCCCTTCCTAAGCATGTCAAATCCAGTCTCATGGATGCCCCCTTAAATAAAAATTTTCTTTTTGGTCCTAAGGCTGAAGCTGTCCTTAAGAAAATGGAGAATAAGGCCTAGTCCATGCAGACTGTCAAGTACATCCTTCAGGTCCAACCTCCTTGATTCACCCAAAATTATCCTAACAAACATTTGTCTTTTCCAGCACCCCAGTCTAAGCCTAGGCAAAGGAAACCTCATAGGGAAAGGAGCCAAAGACAGCCCCAGTGACCTAGACAGTGGCAGTCAGACCCTCAAGAGGCCTTCAGGATTACATCCCCAGGGACCTAGCAGGGAGCAATCATAACTCTTGCATGTCAGTCCCTTCCCCATCCCTCTTCCCTCTTTCCCACCCTCCCCCCAAGCTCGGGGGCGACCCACTTTTCTACAAGAACTGCACTGTCATTACTGGGGATCTGTGAGTGCTAAATATCATTCGTTCAAACACCTTTTGATTTGCTCAGGTTTCCCAGATATTCTTTCAAACCAAAGGACAGAGGCCTCAGCTCAAATAGAGCTGCTCTGCACTCAAGGATCTGTGGAACCTTTACCAAAATCCTTACAAGGAAAAGTTTTTTTACTACATACTTTTCCTAGTTACCAGAAAAGAAGGTACCTGGAGGCCAATCCTAGACCTGTCATAGCTCAGCCAATTCTTACAGGCCCCAAATTTCAAAATGCTGACTCTACAAAAACTGCTGCCCATGATTACCCCACCATCTGCATGGTAACCTTAGATCTAAAGTCTGCATACCTGCACATCACTATAGAGGAATCGCACAGAAGGTTCTTACATTTCAGTGCAGGTGCAAGGCACTGTTGAGTCTGTGCTCCGCCCTTTGGCTTATCTACTGCACCCAGGATCTTCACAAAATGCTTATTCCCAGTGATAGCCTTCTGCAGGACAAAGGGAATTCAGATTTAACTTTACTTAGATGATTACTTCATTGAGGCAGGAAGCCTAGAAAACCTCAAAGTAGACCTGCTTTATAACAGACACTTACTAACCTCAGTGGGGTTCACCAATACACAGATATCTCAAACAAACCCCACAAGCAGAATTGTGTTTCTAGGAGCCTTAATGGACTCAGCTCTTCAGAAGGCTTTCCTTGTTGACAAGGTTAACTTCCTAAATCTTTACTTCATAGGTTGGTACTAGGCTATCAGCCCTAGGGCCTCTACAAGCCTAGCCATAACAATTCTTTTGCTATTTCTTCCCACACTGTTTACTTCCCTGGACCCCTGTCTAGCAGGGCAACTGACGTGATCCTTGGGGTGAATTTCCTTTCTCCCATCCAGTCATCAAGGTTCATTTTGAAGAGGGCCAAAGAGGTGCTCTGCTTGACATGTATGGGCAGTCTATTCCAGAGTCTGGGGAGTCTCTGGGTCAGGAACCTATCCCTCCAGCATGTTTTGTTTATTGTGATGACAAGGTTTAGATCCCTGGAGCATGTGGCTCTGAGGGATTGGGATTTCTTTGTGTATTCACCGGACTAGAACTAATTCAGTTTATTGTAAGTGCTTTCGAATGTAAAAATTCACAAACTTCCTCAGACAAACACAGTTATTAACTGACTTAGTTTAAATAACCTTCCACATCAATGACATCATATCCTGTAAAACATTTAAAAAGATATTGTCCATTAAATCACAAGAACATATTTCATTCTACATAAAGTTCATTTCACCTTTAACAAAACAAGTATATTAAAACATATAACAATATTAAAACTAGTACACAATTGGTCATTTAACGTCTATTTAAGGCCTTAAGCTTCAAAATACATTTAATGGAACTGTATTCATTTAAACCAGGATAAGTGTAAGCGTTAGTTAATACTTGCCACCATAATTCTCTAAGTTCAAACTCCACAAATACTGACCCACCTCTAATATTAGCATGTATTTGTTCAAGAACAAGAAACAAAAATGAATGCTGAGAACTTTCAATAATATGTTTCGCTAAAGTGTTGTTTACATCTTTCCTATTAATGCTATATATATATATATATATATATATATATATATATATATATATATTCTCTTTCTAAAGTGCCTATCAGTTTTACCAATATAGAACTGGGGGCAATTTTGACACTGGGCTTAATATACCACCCAAGTGACATTACAATTATATTTACCCTTAACTCTATATTTCTACCTATGGAAAAACTATTAGTCACTTTAATATGTTTACGCATTCTACAAGAACCACATTTGTACATGCCTCCATCCTTTTGTAAAGGGGGCAATACAGTATCAATCAAATTTTTAAGGTTCCGTCCCCTTTTTTATAAACATGAGGCATATCTGGTATCTTGTTTCTAATAAGTGTCCTCTTTCAAAACCACCCAGTTCTTGTATCGAATACCACGCACAATTTCAGCCTCAATACAAAAAGATGTAATAAAATACAATGAGGCATTAGATGTGTTACCGTCATTAGATATAGTATTCATATTGGAGGAATTCAAATTCGGACCCCCAATACCACAGTCATTAGTATTAACGCCATTAATGACCTCAATTCTACTAAGAATGGGTTTAAACCAACCATTATTACGTTTATTACTAACCTCAGATATAAGGTCAATCAAGGTAGATGGGTATCCCCTTGCTATAAACATTGTTTTAAGTAGATAACATTCATCCCAAAAATCATCCTCTAGGGTGGTCATTCGGGCTGCTCTAACCAGCTGGCCTTTAATAACAGCACGTTTCTGATAATGGGGATGAGCAGTACTAAAGTGAAGAAAACTATTAGAATATGTTGGCTTACGGTAGATTTTTGCAATATAACACAAATTCACCTTATCCTTACTAAGTAATACATCCAAGAATGATATCTTAATGTTATTAAATTCGTAGGTAAAACTCAAAAATGAAGTAAGATTAGATAATATAAAGACAAATTCCACAGCCTTGCTTTCATCACCTTTAAAAAAAAAATATTCATCCAAATACAAATTCCACAGCCTCGCTTTCATCACCTTTAAAAAAAAAAAAGAATTTCATCCAAATAACGTGTACCAGCAGACAAATTCTTTAAAGATGTCATTTTCCCAATATGCCATAGACAGAACCTTAAAAATTTTGTTGAGACTGTATTGCCCCCTTTACAAAAGGATGGAGGCATGTACAAATGTGGTTCTTGTAGAATGTGTAAACATATTAAAGTGATTAATAGTTTTTCCATAGGTAGAAATAAATATAGAGTTAAGGGTAAATATAATTGTAATGCCACTGGTGTGGTATGTTTACCCCAGTGTCAAAATTGCCCCCAGTTCTATATTGGTAAAACTGATAAGCACTTTAGAAAGAGAATATATGAAAGTTTATATAGCATTAATAGAAAAGATGTAAACAACGTTTTAGCGAAACCTATTATTGAATGTCCTGAGCATTCATTTTTGTTTCTTGTTATTGAACAAATACATGCTCTTATTAGAGGTGGGCCAGTATTTGTGGAGTTAGAACTTAGAGAATTATGGTAGCAAGTATTGACTAACGCTTAGACCTATCCCAGTTTAAATGAATACAGTTCCATTAAATGTATTTTGAAGCTTAAGGCCTTAAATAGACGTTAAATGACCATTGTGTACTAGTTTTAATATTGTTATATGTTTTAATATACTTGTGTGTATATATATGTTTTTATATGTTAATATAAGTTTTGTTAAAGGTGAAATTAACTTTATGTATAATGAAATATGTTCTTGTGATTACATTGTGATTTTGACAGGATATGATGTCATTGATATTTTTACATTCGAAAGAGATTACAGTAAATTGAATTAATTCTAGTCCGGTGAATGCCCTTTGCCTGTTTGTTATTCTGTTTGTTTTGTGAAAAAGAATTTCTTTGTGTAGCATGTCCAACAGCTCTGGGTTTGACATGGCCTTGTGTGTTAAGCAGAGATTGCCTCGGAGTAGACAATATGCGACGGAGTATAGCTGGAGTTTTTTAAGGTGGTCAGCATAGGGCATCTGCTTTAGGCCTGTGATTCTTTTAGTGAGGTATTTCAGGGGCCTTTCCAGTTGTTGCAGATGTCTCGAGAGGTACATATCAAATGGGGTATTGTATTCTAAAATGGGTCTAATGAGGGATGAGTACAGTGGGACAATGACCTCCTTTTTTCTGGATGAAAAGCCCTTAGTGATGAGGTGCACCACATAGAAGGATTTCCTGACTGTTGTGGCAATGTGGTTATTGAAGGTGAGACCACAGTCCACCTGTGTCCCGAAGTCTCTTATCACACTTTCGGTATTTAGTGTACAGCCACCTATGTGGTGATTGACTGGTACATGTTTTTTCCCAAACGGGATAACTGTACATTTCTTGGCATTGAGCTTGAGCCCATGGCTCTGGCACCAAGCATCTGTTTCTGTAAGGCCCTTTTGTAGAGTGTTGACATAATTTGGGGATTCAATAATGGCTCCCAGTTTGCAGTCATCTGCGAACTTTGTTAGCCAGAGTCCCTTAGTGTTGGCCTGTACTTCAGAGAAGTAGATGCCAAACAAGAGAAGTCCCAGGACTGAACCGTGAGGTACTCCACTTGTCTGGAGCTGGATTTGGAGTCTGCTACTTTTACAGTGTGGGTTCTGTCAGTAAGCCAGTTGGCAACCCATCGAGTGATGTAGGGATTAATGCGCAGCTTAGTAAATTGTTCTATGATTCCAGAGTGGGGGATGGTGTCAAAGGCCTTGGCAAGGTCCAGATATGCTGTGTGGACTGCCTTACCCTCGTCCACGGCTCTGGAGACTGATTTGAAGAAGTCAGTCAGGTTCAGGAGACAAGATCGGCCCTTCACGAACCCAAACTAGGTGGGGTCCAGTGTTTTAAGGTTGCCAATGTCTTTGTTCATAAGTTCCATGATAATACGTTCCATGACCTTGCAGATCAGGCTCGTCAGACTGATGGGGCAGTAGTTCCTGGGATCCGAGGTGGATCCCCCCTTGTGGAGTGGGATAACTGTAGCTGTGCGCCACTCAGTGGGCATGACTCCTGAGGTTGGGGGTATGATTAAACATGACACTTAGGTGAGGTGCCAGTTCATTTTGTCGTTCATGTAGTACACAGCCTGGGATGTCATCTGGTCCCATGAATGCTGTATTCTTAGCTTTGGTGAGTGTGTTTTTTATCTGTGTGGCCATTACTGGAATTTGGCAATCTTCCAGTATTGAGATGGGCCATTTAGGGGCTAAGAGGTGGGTGAAGTTGGCACTGAATCGATCTGCCAGGATGTTGGCAATATCCTTGGTTCAGTATATTTAATGCCATTCTGTTGTAGCTCAGAGCAGCTCTGAGCATTGCCATTTAGATTCTTGACATAGTTATAGAATGCCTTGTGGTTGTCTTTGGAATCTTCGGCAATTTTTATTTTCGTAACTAGCTTTGGAGGGTTTTATGAGGGATCTTAGCTTCTTACTGAGGCTGGTAAGGGAGTTTTTTGCATCCTGGGATTTTCCTCTTTTCTGCAACAGTTTCTTCCTTTTGTTGTAAAGTTTGTTTATGGCAGGGGACCACCACATTGGCTTCCTTTTTTTGGAGGAGAGCATCTTGTTTCTATTTGGGATGGCACGATTCATGCATGAGTGGATGTGCTTGTACAGTGCCTTAGAGTAGGACTCTGCAGTCGAACTTTCAGTTCCCGTCTGCATGGGTGTCATGAAGTTTGAAACTTCTGACTTGAGTAGCATGAAGTTGGCTTTGGAGAAGTTTTTTATGGAGGTTTCCTTACTGGGGGAGGGGGTGGGATGTGGATGTTAAGGGTGATTAGCTTATGGTCTGATCTGACCAACGAGGGGGTGACCATAGGTGTGGAGCATCGATTTCCCATGTTGGTAATGACCAGGTCTAGGATATTGGAGACCCTGGTGGGACTATAGATTAGTTGATCCAGGGCATTGGAATTTATGAATTCCAAGAACCGTTGGGCAAAGGTGTTGGCACATGAGTAGTTTTCCCATTTAATGGCAGGGTAGTTGAAATCACCCAGTATTATGGTGTTTGGTTGTATATTCATATTTCCCACTGTTTAGAAAGGTATAGTGAGAATCTTGGGGCATGGCGCAGGATCTGTAGCAAGCTACAATTTGGATTGCAGTCTTACCTAGTGTTAGTTGCACCTGGAGAATTTCAGAAGCATTGTGTTGGGCAACTAACCTGGTGGTGTGAATATCCTTGGTGAATATGGACACTCCTCCACCTTTAGTGTTTCGACCCTGGTTTGGTGGCCGAAAAGTGTGGTAAGAGTTGTAGCCTGATATTGCAGGGGTGCTGTCTGGAGCCTTGAACCAGGTCTGTTACTGCACAGATATCAATGTTCTCCATTTTTAGGAGTGCCTCGAGAGAGTGCATTTTGAGATTTAGACTTCTAGCATTGAGTAGCATTACCGTCAGATTTTGCATGCTTGTACCTGTTACGGTGGTGGTTTTGTCGTTTGAACTTTGCCTAAACAAGGCACTATAGGGGTGGCAAGAGCCTTTGCCAGTAACCTGAATCCCAGGGGCGACAGGTGCAGGCCATCTCTGGCAAAGCATCGTGGTCTGTCGATCATGTTGTCCCAGGCAGACAGATACAGGATCCCCTTTGAATGACACCAGAAGCTTAGCCAATTGTTGAAGTCAATCATTTTGTCCTTATATTGTGGTATAATTCTGGGTGAAGGCAGGATGCTACTCAGGGCTAGGGTCATACTTGCCTGGGCCACATGATCCGAGAGCTCTTCCATGTCTCTCTTCATGTAGTCCAGGGAGGTACGTCTCAAGTCATTCACTCCAACATGGACAGTGACAGAGTCATATTTGTACTTGTTGTGGAGTGACTTGAGTGCATGAGTTATGTGGCTGATCCTGGCACCCGACAGGCAGCTCACTGTAATTTTCTCCTTGTTCAGCCTGGTGAGTGGGACATCAGTGTGCCTGTCTATAGAGTCACCTATGACTAAAGTGTTAGGTACGTTGTCTTGCCTTAGGGGCTGTTGTGGGTGACACACTGGTGTTGTAAGCTATGTGACACTTTGGTTGTGACTGGTGTTTGTTTGCGTTTCAGCTTCGGAGGTCCTTGTTGCTTGGGCAGGTTACAGTTGAGGGCCTCCGCATAGGTGGATTTAGTGTTGCTATATGTGGGTGTTGGTGGTTTGAGTTTAGAAGGGCTGTGTGTTGCTTGAGGTGTAGTGCGGGTGTTAACCTTCTCTTAACTGTCTAGCACAATCTTGGGTGGAGAGAGCTTTGCTTCCAGTTTGGCTATGTAAGTGCATCTCTCACAGGTTGTAGTGTTGGGTGGTAGGAGGAGAGGGTTGTCTGTGTACATGAGGCAATTGCTGCACTGCCCCAGTATGCCCAGATTCACCAAGTGGACAGGAGAAATCAACGGACGCTGACCCTTGGACATGCCTGGTTTAGTGCTTTTTTTTTTTTTTTTGAAAAGTACAGCAGCTGTTTTCCCTTACAGCAAGGTACTTTGCAATTATAGGCTGTTAGGTGCCTATGATTAATTTGTTGAGTGCTTGTATCAGTTTAAGGCTTCCTAGTGCTTTCCAGCAGGTATTAGAGCAAGTGCTAGTCACGGGGATGCTTAAAGGTAAGATGAAAAAAAATAGCTTATCCTAAACACTGCAGTGTGCACTAGAGAAGTTAGATGTGAAAGTAGGTAATTTAAGATGTTCATCGTGCATACAGCTGCAGTCATAACAGATGGGTTCTCCTGCCGTCAGGCGGGTCCTCGGTCGGCCAAATTCCAAAGTCTAGGTCCGGCGTCGGTTGTCGTCGCTTCTTCCTTGACGTCAGTGAGACAGGGGTATAAAGGAACCAGCCGACGCCATTTTCTCCAGTCTTTCTTGCCGCACGGTGCCCGAAGCAGAAGCAGTTCGCAAGTGCCGGTCGGCCAGCTCCTGAGATTACGAAAATTTGGAAACCGAAGTCTTCTTGAAAGCTAAGTACCCGTGAAACTTTTCTTGCCTCAGACCGATGTCAGACAAAGTTAATAATTGTATTTCTTGTGGGAAGCAAATACCGCATAAGGATTTCCATTCCCTCTGTATACCTTGTTTAGGCCCAGACCACGACGTCTCGGTCTGTCGCTTTTGTGCTACATTCAACAAACACACCATTAAGCATCGAGCGGAGTTCGCCCAGCATTATTTTGGGAAAGCATTTAACTATATTATGTCGTCGGATACTCCGACTCCAGTTTTGTCTAAAAAACGCAAAGATAAGGACCGACACACGAGGTCCACGGCCTCTACCGACACCACGCCAAAGCTGACTACACGTGGTCCGGTTCTCAGCGAGGCGCCTATGCAGCCCCTGACTACCGACGACACTTCTTTGGCGGTGTCTCCTGTGGCTCCTCGGCCCACACCCTGACTACAGATACCGAAGCCACTCTTGGCATTGAAACTCAGAATGTGGACAGGTCCACCTCCACTCAAGGTGTCTTCAGACCTTCCTCTTCTTTCTCCATCAAGGCTTTCACTAAGTCTAAAGCAGCCTTGCACTCTAAGAGACAAGCTACACAGGGCCCATCTACAGGCCCCATGCCTAAGAAACAGATGCTTAAAATGGCTGAGGATTTAATTACTCTTATCAGGGGTACTCAGCCCCCACCGGACAAAAGGCCCAGAGTGGAGGAAGATTCCCCCTCCTCTGATCAGGGCTCCATTATTTCAGAGCACTCTGATGATCAGGAACATTCTTACTCCCCTTTTGAAGACTCTGATGCGGAGGAGTCCATCCCTTCTGTATCCCCCCCTGAGGATTACTCATTTGGGGAAACTTTGCATACCTTAAGGGAACACTTCCACTGGGAAGGCCAAGATTATTCAGATTCCAAGAAAAGGCTTAGGGAATTTCTCTTGCTACCTCAACACAGGCCTCTGGCTGTACCTCCTGTCTTGGACATCCTACATGATGTTTACTCGGAGGCCTGCCTTAACCCGGACTCTCTACCTCCAGCTCCAGTAAAGCCTGACAGGTACTACAGGGATCCTGACTCACACCAATTTCTGTACAAAAGCCATGCTGCTGACCCAGAAACCATCTCACAGGGCCCCAAGGGAGTTAAGGCCTCCACTGCTAAAAATCCATTACCTTCCGAGAGAGACTCCAGATCCTTAGAAAGGTGGGGAAAAAAGGTATATACCTCAGCTACCTTAACCATGAGGGCCTTAAACTGTCAGTTCCATATGCTAAAATACCAACAGTTTTTGTTCTCACAATTGAAAAGTAAAATGTCACAACCTGAACAACCAGACTTGAAGGAGTTGCAAGATTTGATGCATAGTGCAGAACAAGTGGGTAAGCATACCTTACAATGTGGTTTTGATGCTCTAGTGGCCTCATGTAGAGCTGCTGTTACAGGACCAGTCATACGTAGGCATGCCTGGCTTAAGGAACAAGCCTTGCCTGATGATGATAAAGCTAAATTACTGGACGCCCCTCTTCAAAAGGATGTATTATTTGGTGCTAATGCTGAAGGAGGTATTAAGGAAAATGGAAGAAAAGGCTAAATCTATGCAAACTGTGAAAGGTTTTCTACAGGTACAACCCCCACGTTTTAGTAGAAATTGGCCTTCCAAAAACTGGTCCTTTCCTGCCACGGACAGACCCCAAAGAGGCAGATACAGGCGCCCGAGGGGCAGAGGACAATCCCAAGGATCGTTTAGAGGCAGACAATGGCAAGCTCCTACACAAAGAGGTGGTGAGGATAACTCGCAATCTTTCAGAAAGCAAGCCCAATGACTTTCCCCTTTGCATGCCAAGCAAGTCTCAAATGGCAGCCCCCTTAGGAGGAAAGCTGGCATTATTTTCAAAAAATTGGCATATTGTCATAAAGGACAAATGGATCCTGGACATTATAAACAGAGGCTACAAATTCCATTTGCATACCCTTCCATAAATGAGAGGCATGCCAAACCTGCCACACAATCAAAGGGCAGAGGCACAAAGGCTAATTACAGATCTCATAAACATGAAAGCTATTCAAGAGGTACCTACGCACGAACAAGGTCAAGGTTTTTATTCCAGGCTATTTCTGGTACCAAGGAAGTGAAAAGATTGGAGACCTATTTTGGACCTATCCATCCTAAACACTTTTCTGCTCGTACCAAAATTCAAGATGCTCACTCTACAGCAACTTCTTCCCATGCTGGGCAAGGAGTCTTGGCTGGTAACATTGGACTTCAAGGAGGCATACCTGCATGTCCCAATCAGACAAAATTGCAGAAGGTACCTCAGATTTCTTGCAGGTTCAACCCATTATCAATTCTCTGCATTGCCCTTTGGCTTATCTACTGCGCCCAGAGTATTCACGAAATGCCTGGCATCAGTAATTGCCTACTGCAGACTTCAAGGGATACAAATATACCCCTATTTGGACGACTGCCTGATCCAAGCGGACAGCAAGCACATTCTTCTGAAACATCTGGCTTATGTAATAATGTTGTTGAACTCTCTGGGATACACAGTCAACCAAATGAAATCAAGGCTAATACCCTCTCAGAAGATAATTTTCCTGGGTGCCAATTTGGACACAAACACCCAGATGGCCTACCTCACGCCAGAGAAGCAGGAGCAACTAATTCAATACTTCAGAGCTCTAGCAAATTGCACCAGGCTGACTGCAAGGAAAATCCTGCAGGCTCTGGGATTCATGGCATCTTGCATCTTACTAATCCCATGTGCAAAGCTGCATATGAGGAAACAACAATGGTACCTGAAAAACATATGGTCTCAACACAGCCACAGTTTGGAAACAATAATACCACTAATTCCATGTCTACAAAAGGAATTTCTGTGGTGGGCTCAAGCATGTCAAGCAAACACAGGTCTTCCATTCAGCAAGCGTCAAGCAAATCAAGTCATCACAACAGATGCCTCGGACTACGCCTGGGGGGCGCACATGACAGATCGGTGCATTCAGGGCAAATGGTCCCAAAAAGAAAAGCACCTTCACATCAATCAAAAGGAAATGCTAGCAGTAATAAATGCTATAATAGCTTTCAAGGACCTTCTGCAACCAGGTCAACTATTGATAAGAACGGACAACACCACCGTTATGTGGTACATAAACAAACAGGGAGGAACACATTCTTACCCCCTATGCAGACTGGCCATGTCACTTTGGAACATGGCCATGGATTTACAAATGGAACTAACAAGCACAGTACTTGCCAGGCAAGGAAAACACGCTGGCAGACAACCTAAGCCGGAATATGACAGATCCACACGAATGGAAATTGCATCCAAAAGTTTTTACAGAAATAATCCAAGAATGGGGAAGGCCAGACATAGATCTCTTTGCCTCCCACAAAAATCACCAATTGACAAAATTCTGCTCAAGGATTTTCCATTCAAAGGCCTAGAGAGTGGATGCTCTCTCTTTCAGTTGGGCATCAATGACAGTTTATGCCTTCCCACCTCTTCCTCTGCTGCCCAAAGTTCTATTGAAAACCAGAGCAGACAGATCGAAGATGATTCTCATTGCTCCGGACTGGCCAAGGCAACACTGGTATCCACTCCTGAGGAGCCTAATGCATTCCCCACCATGGACCCTGCCTCTAATGCCTCTCCTTCTGACTCAGCACAGCTTCAAAACTCTTCACAGCCAGCTAAAAACACTCAATCTAGCCGCATGGAAGATTCCTTAGCATCACAACAGGCCCTACTCTCCAAGGAGGTGCAGGATGCCATTTTGGAGGCCAGAGGGCCATCAACTAGAAAAGCTTACTCCGCAAAATGGAAACTGTTTTGTGTCTGGAATGAGAAAAAGGGCCAGGATCCTGGAAAATTGAATTTACCTCAAATACTACAATATTTGGCTGAGCTGCTAAGCAGTGGACTTTCATTCTCTTCCATCAAAATCCATGCCTCAGCCATTTCTGCAGAATACAACACTGATCCACCTTTATTCTCTCATCCTCTCTTAAGACAGTTCCTCAGAGGGGCTAAGAATCTAAGACCTCCAAAGAAACAACCAATACCTGCTTGGGATCTTAATTTCATTCTGGAAAAACTGACCTTGCCTCCTTTTGAGCCAGCTGCCTCATCAGATTTGCAATATTTGTCCTGGAAAACAGCTTTCCTTCTGGCTATCACCTCAGCTCGTAGAGTTTCAGAACTACAGGCTCTCATGGCTGTCCAGCCTTTTATCATCTTCCATCAGGATAGAATTTCCTTACGAACCAACCCGTCCTTTATGCCTAAAGTGGTATCCAGGGTAGCTTTAAATCAGGCCATACATTTACCTACTTTTTATCCTAATCCTCAAAACAAAGGGGAGAGATTACTACATTCCTTGGACATCCACAGACAACTGCATTATTATTTGGACAGAACAAAGCCTTTCAGGAAATCTGAACAGCTCTTTGTGTCCTATGCTGTAGGAGCTCAAGGAAAGCCAATTTCCAAACAGACAATCTCAAAATGGATAGCCCACTGCATACGTTTTTTGCTATTCCTTTCATGGCAAAATTGTACCTACAGGCATTAGAACTCATTCCACCAGGGCCACAGCCACCTCTGCAGCTTTCCTCAGAGGAGCTCCTACCAAGGATATTTTGGAAGCAGCCACTTGGAGTTTTGTGCATACCTTCTCCAAGCACTACAACCTACCATTATACTCCAAATCTAGAACAGGCTTTGCCACTGCAGTCTTGCAGGGCATTTTGGCTCCTCCTAGTTCCACCTAGTGCCTACCACCCCTTTCTTAGCTTTGGGATTCTACCCATCTGTTATGACTGCAGCTGTATGCACGATGAACATAGTACAGTTTTGTACCTACCATAAATGTAGATGTTCGAGTGCTAATACAGCTGCAGTCCAGGTTTCCCTCCCTCCTTCCCCTCTTGGGACAGGCCTATAGGCTAACACATCCTCATACAACCTGATTGGGGTATTCATTTATGATGTATTTGCTTGCAACTACTGTATTTTGATTATATTGCACTGCATTATTACACAAATTTATGTATTGCCTTCCTTTTGGGGGCACCTGACATCTGGGGCAAGAATAACTGAAGAAAATGGCGTCGGCTGGTTCCTTTATACCCCTGTCGCACTGACGTCAGGGAAGAAGCGACGACAACCTACGCCGGACCTAGAATTTGGAATTTGGCCGACCGAGGACCCGCCTGACGGCAGGAGAACCCATCTGTTATGACTGCAGCTGTATTAGCACTCGAACATCTACATTTATAGTAGGTACAAAACTGTACTTTTTACCTGTCTAAAAAGTTAAGTTTTAGTGGAGAGTCACTATTTTTAAAACAGCAAGATAGATTGAAAGGGGGTGATCACTTTTGTATTCCGGTACTATGGAATACAGTAGAAGGCCAATAAATTTAAATAGTTGAAGGGGCGTGATTTCACAAAATGATAATTTTGTGCTTACTCACACAAATCGAAAATACTTTGGACAGGAAATACAGCACAGCCGGATAATATCTCAGGGTCCTGGAATACATGGCCTTTTGCATTCTCTTGATCCCTCTGGCCAGACTGCATATGAGAAAACTGCAATTGTTGTTTGTCTTTTCGGCTTTTCCTGGTTAGGGGTCGCCACAGCGGAGAAAACTCCAGTGATCTCAAAAATGTTTGGTGCCAACATTCACAATCTCTCACCTTCAGAATAAAACTCCTTCCTTGCCTCAGGAAAGTGTTTGCCTGGTGGGCCCAAGCATGCTCCCTCAGTCTGGGCTTTCCCTTCAGGTTCATCCCTCAGGACCAAACCCTGACATCAGAAATAGCCTGGGGAGCCCATTTCAGCATCTTCCAGACTCAAGGCAACTGGGACTCCAGAAACAAACACATCAATGTAAAAGAACTAATGGCAGCCCAGAAAGGCCAGATTGGGTTTCCATTTCTTTTGGAAGGCAGAGTCCTCTTGGTAAGTGCAAAGAATACTACAGTTATGTGATAGATAAGTAAGCGGGGGGGGGGCACTCTTGTTCCCTTTTATCACCTAGCCATGGACCTTTGGGAAACAGCAAACTCCCTAAGGCTGCACCTTATGGCACAGTACATACCAGGAGAAACCATTAAACTAGCAGATCACCTCAGTAGGAGCTTCTCAGACCCCCAGGAGTAGCAACTGCATCGGGAAGGGTTTTTCAACATAGCCAAAAAATGGGGAAAGCCGTAGACCTTTTTGCCACCAAAGAAAATGCTGATTAGCCCCAGATTCGCGAGGGCAGCACTGGTGTTTACCCTCTATTACTTGATCTAACCAGCAAGGAGCCATGTCAGCTACTACAGAGAGTGGACCTGTTAATGCAGAACAGGGGCACAGTAATACACTCCAGCCAACACACGCACTCAAATTAACAGCTTGAATGATACCTTGATCCCATGGAAGGGGTTGTTCTTGACAAGCAAGTCCTGGACATTCTTAAGAGGCCAGGAAACCTAGCACTAGGAAGTCTTACTCTGCCAAGAAAAAATTAATTTTTTGGTGCAGACAGAGCCAAAACTCTTATCAAGCTCATATCCCATTAATCATGTCATACTTGTCCAGCTTTTTTTTTTGAAAAAAGTCTCTTCTACTCTATAAAAAAATCAGTGCTTTACCTATTTCTGTTTACTGCCTTCTCAATCTCCTCTCTTTTCACATCCCCTCATGAAACAGTTTCTAAGAGGGGATGTCCACATTAGTCCTCCCAGCAAACCTCCTGTTCCTTCCTGGGACCTCATTTTCATTCTGGAGAACATCTCCCTTCCTGGATGACAGCCTTCATACTAGCAATTACCTCAGTCAGAAGGGTGTCAGAGCTTCAGGCCCGTGTGTGTGTGTGTGTGTGTGTGTGTGTGTGTGTGTGTGTGTGTGTGTGTGTGTGTGTAACCTTTAATCATTTTCCACCCGTACAGTGTACATCTCAGGACCAATCCTTCCTTTATGCCCAAGGTGGTGACAGAGACTTCTTTAAACCAGACCGTACACTTACCTACATTCTTTCCTAACCCTCAGAACAAGGGAGAAAGGATCATCTATTCTTTGGATGTGCATAGGTCTGCATTACTACGTAGAACCAAGAATGTCAGGAAATTGGACCAACTTTTTGTGGTCTTTGCCAGTAGCTCTGAGGAGAGATCAGTTTCAAAACAAACTACTTCCGAGTTATCTCGCACTGTATTTCCTTTTGCTACAGCCATCCTGGTATGAAGCCTCCTGGTGCTGTGGGGACACATCCCACCCGGGCTTCTGTAACCTGTACTGCCTTTCTTAAAGGGGTGGCCACCAAGGACATTTTGGAAGCAGTTACATGGTCCTCTGTGCATGCCATCACCAAACATTACCATCTTCCTACCTTTTCCAAGTCCAATGCAGTATTTACCACTGCAGACTTGCAGGGCATCCTTGCCTGTCCTTAATCTTTCCATCTAGCCTCCATTTCAGCTTTGGGAATCATCCCACAAGTCAGGACTGCAGCAGTGAAACACGCAGAACATAGTACAGTTGTGTACACTTACCATACATGTAGATGTTGGAGTGTATTCACTGTTGCAGTATTCTTTCCCTCCTTTCTTCCCCTCTGGCCTGTGGGATAGGCTAGGACATTCACCTTCTCAGTTAGGGTGGATCCCCCCACTTCCTCCTTCACACTTATTCTGGAATACAGGGTCCCGGGCTCCTGTTTGTTGGGGGCAAGAAAGTGGTGAAGTCATTTTGCCAGTTGACTCCCTTTATACCGAAACATAGGGACATTGGATAGAGCATCTGCCAGCTTCAGGAGAAAGAGAAAATATTATCTGGTGGTTGTGCCGGCCAAAGGTTTCCATGGTGGAAAATCCTGCATATCTGGTAAGTGTACACGGTTGCAACTTACATTTACTTATCCATCCTTTAATAAAAGTAGTGCAGTCTATTCCTTCCAGTTTTTCTGGTAAAGCATAACATTTCAAGATTGTTTGGAAACTGTAACAACAGGACAAGTTGCCTTGGTGCCTTTCTGCTAGTAACAAATCACCTTGCAAGCTGGAGCTCCTCTCCTTTTCCATAGGTCCATGCCCTAAGGCAGTACTCCAAAGCTCATTACCACTGTTGCAGATTTTACATTGTTCTGAGCAAGCTTAGAGGGTGCTTTCTTTGTGTGTGTTTATAGATAAATGCTTATTCTATTGTGCCTTAGATCAAACATTGTGTGGGTAGTTTTTTTGGCCTATAATTCTCACTTATCCCCCCCCCCCGCTCTTTTACTGGACCCCCCCCTCCCCACCCACACATACAAAGACACATTCCTCTACCCATGTTAAAAAAAAAAAAAAAAAGAAAGAAATCTTTTGCCTTTTTTGTTCTTAGTAATATTTACTGTTATGGAGTGCTTGGGTGTTTTAAGAGTTTTGTTTCTGTGCTTTGTTATTTTTAAGGGTCTTTCGTTGTAGTAATAGATAAGGATGCTAAGCCGGCATTCAGAAAGTATACAAGGTGTGGCCATAAATTTCCCCCACAGGATCTGCATGAAATGTGTGTGGTTTGTTTGGAGGTCAGTCCTTTACAGAGTGATTGCACTGCTATTTCTTGCACCTTAGGTTGGACAACCAAGTGAGTAATCAAATCTTTTTTTGTCCATCATCAACACAGGAGTGAAAAATGTGCATTGAGGAGATGAGTAAATCTTTGAAAGGGCTGAGACTAGAGAAAAAGGACAGGAAAACTAAACTGATTGGTTCTGTTGTGGAAGTGGTCGTAGATGTTCTTCGTGTTTCACTGTTGCAGTCATCACATTTGGGTTATCTGCCTGCAGATAGCCCTCAAGCTGGCCTGAATACCAGAGTCTTCGGAATTCTGTGTCAGATGCTGTCGCTTCTTCAATGACGTCAGGTCATCAGGGGTATAAAACATGCAGCTGACACCATTACATCATCTTTCTTGCCGTGTGATGCCCGAAGCAGAAGCAGTTCACAAGTGCCGATCGGCCGACTCCTGAAATTTTCATTTTCGAGTTTCAGACCTGAAGTCTTCGAAAAGATAAGTACCCTGCATGGGATCCTTTTTTTTTTTTTGCTCTAACCGATGTCAGAAAAAAATTAACAATTGTCTTGCCTGTGGAAAGCAAATACCTCATAGAGATTTTCATTTGTACTGCATCACCTGTTTAGGCCCAGACCACGACGTCTCTCGCTGTCTGTTTTGTGCCTTGTTCAACTCCCGAACTATTTGTCGTCTGGCTATTTTTGTAGCTAAATACTTTCGTTCTCGATCTCTGTATTCCGAAATGGCTTCGTTAAGCCATCCGACTACCGATCTTCTGAAAAAACATAAGGATAAAGGCAGAGGCAGACCGCATATGTCCAAAATTGCCGACGATGCTTCCGATAAGCTAGTAGTCAGTCTGCCGGTACTCAGTGAGGTGCTTTCGCAGCCCCTGATACCCACTACTACAGATTCGCAGGCCTCTACTGAGACCCATTCGGAGTCTGGTATGCTACGAGATGCTTCTTCGACTATGGAACCTGCGGATGTCTCTAGCTTGGATGGGTCCGGAGCCACTGTGCAGGCACCCCGGCCTCTGAGGGTGTATTCAGGCCTATTGATTTTCATATCAAACCGACTACTTTGTTTCAAGCTAAGAATACAGAATTCCTCAGGCCTAAAGCTCACACTAAGCTTAGAAAACAGACAATCAAAGTGCATTCTCAGACCCATATGCCTCAAAAACAAATGATTAGAATGGCTGAAGACCTTATTACCTTAATTAGGGGAAGCCAGCCTTCCCCCACTAAGAGACCTAGAACTGATTTTTTTTTCTGATTCTTCTGATCAGGAATCTGATATCTCTGTTCCTTCTGACTACCAGGATTTACCCTTATCTACTTATGAGGATTCTGGTGCAGAGGATTCCATTCCCTCTGCTTCCCCTCCAGAAGATTTTTCTTTTGGTGAAACCTTGCATAACCTTTGGGAGCATTTCCACTGGGAAAGCCAGGACTATTCTCAGTCCAAAAAGAGACTTGGAGAATTTTTAAACCTGCCTCAGCACAGGCCTTTAGCTATCCCTCCTGTTCTGGAGATTGTAGATGATGTTTTCTTGGAATCCAGCCTTACCCCAAACACTTTGCCTCCAGCTCCCAGGAAACCTGACACTCTCAAATTTCTATTCAAGAATCCTACTGCAGATCCAGAGACCATTTCCCAAGGGCCAAAAGGTATTAAGGCTACTACTGCCAAAAATCCTACCCCTTCTGATAGGGATTCTAGAGCTTTAGGCAGATGGGATAAGAAGGTATATACTTCTGCTACTTTGGCCATTATGGCTTTAAATTGCTAGTTTCATATGTTAAAGTATCAGCAGCATATTATGGGATTAATTAAACAGAAAATTATGTTGATTCCTGACTCTGCTGAACACACAGATTTACAAGAGTTAATGCATTCTGCTGACCAAGTAGGTAAACATACTTAGCAATGTGGTTTGGATGCTTTAGAAGCATCTTGCAAGGCTGCTGTCACTGGGTCTGTACTTAGAAGGCATGATTGGCTTAAGGAACAAAACTTGCCAGATCATGTTAAAGCTAAATTACGGGATGCACCCATACAACAAGAGCGCCTTTTTGGCAGCAAAGCAAAAGTAGTCCTCAATAGGATGGAGGAAAAAGCTAAATCTATGCAAACTGTTAAATTTCTTACAAGTACAGCCACCTAGCTTCAGTAGGCGTTGGCCTTCAAAGAACTGGTCCTTTCCAGTCCCTTCCAGGCCTCCTCAGTCTAAACTCAGGAGCAGCAGACCACCAAGACTTCAGTCTCAGGCTATCCAAAGCAGGGAGTAGTAAGTCACCCCCCCCCCCTATGGAAAAATGGCACAATGACTTATCCTTAACTCTACCAAGCCTTGCTCAACTACTTGCTCCCTTAGGAGGAAAGCTTGCCCTGCATGCAAAAAACTGGAAACTCATTTCCCAAGACAAATGGATTTTAACCATAGTTTCCTTGGGATACAGATTCCACTTCCACTCACTCCCAACCCCAAGTGGGCGGAGGCCCAAAAACAAGCGCGCTCTCTCCCCTCAGTATCAGGGCTATTCAACCTGTCCCAGCAGAATAAAGGAGACAAAGTTTTTATTCAAAACTGTTCCTGGTTCCCAGAAAAGAAAACTCCTGGCGTCCTATCCTGGACCTTTCTATTCTCAACACCTTTCTGGTGGTTCCAAAATTCAAAATGCTAACTCTTCAGCAGTTTCTTCATATGCTAGCCAATGATACCTGACTGGCAACTCTAGACTTAAAAGAAGCTTACCTGCACATCCCAATAAGAAATCCTGCAGAAAATATCTACGCTTCAGGGAAGGCTCCATGCACTGTCAGTTCTCTGCACTTCCCTTTGGCTTATCTACTGCACCCAGGGTATTCACAAAGTGCTTAGTTCCAGCCATTGCATTTTGCAGGCAGAGAAATATTCAGATTTACCCATACGTGGACGATTGCCTGAATCAGGCAGACAGTCAGGACTTGCTGTTATAGCACCTGGCATTTGTAAAGAAACTTCTAACTTCACTGGGGTACACCATCGAGAAGAAATCACATCTGTTACCCTGCCGACAGATAGTATTCCTGGGAGCAAGCTTGAACACATCTTCCCAGATGGCATTCCTCACTCCAGAGAAACAAGTTCATTTGACAACCTACTTCAGACTACTGGTCACAAAAACCCAGCTATCTGCAAGGAAAATCCTGCAAGCCCTGGGATTCATGGCCTTTTGCATTCTGTTAATTCCATATGCAAGACTGCATATGAGGAAATTTCAGTGGTATCTAAAAAGTCTGTGGTATCAACATTCTCAGAACCTGGAAACAATGATTCCCTATCATTCCTTGTCTAAGGGCAGAGTTCCTTTGGTGGGCAGAGGCCTGCTACCACAACAAGGGACTCTTTCATTCTACCCTCCTGCTGCCCAAACCCTAACAACAGAAGCATCAGACTATGCATGGGGGGCTTACATGACAGGGCAGTGCATTCAGGGCAAATGGAACCCAAAACAGATGCACCTGCATATCAATCAGAAAGAAATGTTAGCTGTACAGAATGCTCTGACAGCCTTCAAAGACTTTATTCTTCCAGGACAACTATTGGTAAAAACAGACAACACCACAGTTATGTGGTACATAAACAAGCAGGGGGGAAGCCATTACTACCAACTCTGCAGACTAGCCATGGCTCTGTGGAACACAGCCTTGAGCTACCAAGTGAACCTACAAGCTCAATTCCTGCCAGGCAAACTAAATTCACTGGCAGACGACTTAAGCAGAAATCTCATTGACCCACACGAATAGAAACTGGAACCCAAAATATTCAAGCTCTTGAACAAATGGGGGACACCAGAGGCAGATCTGTTTGCCTCCCATCAGAACTACCAATTGAACAAGTTCTGCAACAGAACTTACCACAGTCGAGCTTGGAAAGTGGATGCTCTGTCCTTTACCTGGGAAAGCCACTCAGTTTATGCCTTTCCCCCTCTGCCTCTCCTCTCGAAGGTTTTACTAAAGATCAAACAGGACAAGCCAAGGACAGTACCCCCTTTTGCACAGTCTGACAGTGCTACAACCTTGGCACCTGCCTCAGACCCCTTCCCTGCTGTCCCAGCAGGCGGGCCAGATTCTGCACCCTCAGCTTCAAGCCCTGAACCTTGCAGCCTGGCTAATTCCCTGAGCTCACCTCCAGCAACTCTCAGTAAGCAGGTGCTGGATGTCATTCTTGAGGCAAGGAGGCCTAGTACTAGAAAATCTTATTCAGAAAAATGGAAAAGATACTGTTCCTGGAGCCAGGCTCAGGGGATGGGCACAACGGTGCCCAGCTTACCTCATATTTTAGATTATTTAACAGAAATGCTCCACAAGGGCCTATCTTTCTCTTCAATTAAGATTCATGCCTCTGCCATAGCAGCACATTATAATACTGAGCCACCCCTCTCCTGTCATCCCCTGCTAAAACAATTCCTTAGAGGGGCCAAAAAATTAAGACCACTGCCCCCCCCCAGGAGGGCTCCCACTCCAGCCTGGGACCTTCACTTTCTATTGGAAAAACTCACTCTTCCCCCCTGTGAACCAGCTGCTACAGCAGAGTTGAAATTCCTTTCTTGGAAAACAGCTTTACTTCTAGCCATCACTTCAGCAAGAAGAGTGAACTGCATACCCTCATGGCAGCGGAACCCTTCATTATCTTCCATGCGGACAGGATTTCACTCAGGATTAATCCATCCTTTATGCCCAGTCTGGTGTCTAGTGTGGCTCTAAACCAATCCATTAATTTGCCTACTTTTTCCCCTAATCTTCAGAATAAAGGGGAAAGGATACTGCATTCTCTGGACTTACACAGCTTAGATTCTGTTTGGACAGGACTAAGCCTCTCAGAAAATCTGACCAGCTGCTAGTTAGCTTTGCTGCAGTGGCAGAGGGGAAGGCCATTTCAAAGTTAACCATTTCCAAATGGGATAGCACATTGCATCCATTTCTGCTACAAACAGCATGGAAAACCTACCCCACAGAAAATAAGAACACATTCCACCAGGACTGCATCTACCTCTACTGCATTTCTCAGAGGAGTCCCTACCAGGGACATCCTGGAAGCTGCAACCTGGAGCTCTGCACATACTTTCCCCAAGCATTACCACCTGCCTATCTCTTCTAAATCCAGAGCTGGATTTGTCACAGCAGTCTTACAGGGCCTTATTGCTAGCCCTAATGCTCTTTAACTACCTCCACCCTTCCTTAGCTTTGGGAATCAACCCATATGTGATGACTGCAACAGTGAAACATGAAGAACATAGTACAGTTGTGTACACTTACCATAAATGTAGATGTTTGAATGTATTCATTGTCGCAGTCCTGGTTACCCTCCCTCCAGCCCCCTGACTTCTCTTGACTTTTACCTTTCCTCCTTGTTTGGCATTTGTTATATTATGTGTTTTTGCTTTTTGCTGGGGGTGTTCCTTACCATATAATTGCTTCCTGTTGTGGGGGCACCTGACATCTGGGGCAAGAAAAACTGATGTAATGGCGTCGGCTGCATGTTTTATACCCTTGACGACCTGACTTCATGGAAGAAGCGACAGCATCCGATGCAGAAATCCTCTGGTATTCAGGCCGGCTGAGGGCTACCTGCAGGCAGATAACCCAAATGTGATGACTGCAACAGTGAATACACTCGAACATCTACATTTATGGTAAGTGTACACAACTGTACTTTCTTGAGAGGTTAGCCCCAGATCTCTACACCTGTCCCTTCAGCATTTGAATATTGGCTAAAACCTTGTCCACCACCATAGTGCATTTTTTGGGTACTGCCTGTAGCATTTCCATATTTAGGCTTGTATTTGGGCCTAGTGTTTGGAGGCTGTGTGTCTGAGCACATATCCAGGGACATCTTGGTTTAGCCAAAGCCATCAGGCATTTCAGTGAGAGAGAATTGTTTGAGGTCATTGGCTGACTGAGGTCACCTGGACTACAGCTTAGACTAAGCACCTCATTGGTTCTTTTGAGATTTCTTTCTTAAAAGCTGTCTCAGGTTTCAACTTTGTTACCTAAAAAGTTCAGTTGTGAGTGTTCTGCCATTTCACAGTGAACTGATCGAAGGAGACACACTGAGGAAACTCAGAGCTATAATATATAACATTAAGTATCCTGTTTTTTGTTTATTTTGTTCTTTATTTCTTTGTTATTTATAGCACTTTGTGTACTGTGTATTTTTCTAGCTAGTTTCACTTTGTGTGAGGTATTAACTGGAAATTGTCCACTTTTAAAGCATCTGTTGGGTTGTTTTTCTGTTGCAGTTAAACTTTTTTTTTCTAGAGGCTCCTTTAGCTGTTTAAAACTTTCATTTAAAGGCTCACTGCTGCTTTTCAGCTGTGAGAAACATTTCTGCAGTTTGTTTTCCACCCTCCCTCCCTGTTGGTATAGTGTTTTTATAGTTGGTGGCTTTGCAGTTGCCCGCCCGTAGTGTAAATTTGATTTGGGACCCTCCTCCCAGTCTAGTGTCATTACCTCATTCTACCCAGTACAGGGAGAACATTTGAGAAGGCCAATCAGCTTAGTTTCTGCTACTCCTTTCTCTCTTTCCTTTTTCTCTTTTCACTTAAAAAAAATGTATCTGCTTTTACTGTATTTGTGTTTCTGCCTACTTTATTTTGCTTTTGCGTCACCTTAAAGTACTCAATTGTATTTATTACTGCTTGGTGTAACTCATTCTAAGCCTTTTAGTTTAAGCACTTGGGCTTCAGACCAGTTGTTTTACATTAAGAAGGTTTGTGGTCTGCACTGTAGTGGCAGAACAGGTAGCTTACATCCTTCTAAGTTGGGAACTGCTGATTGAGGGCTCAGTGTCTGTTATTCTGAGTGTAAGCACTGGTTTAAGCACTTGGGCTTCAGGCCAGTTATTTTACATTAAGAGGGTTCGTGGTCTGCACTCTTGTGGGAGGAGAGGCTGGACTCTGCCCTTCTGAGCTGGGAATTTCTGGTTAAAGGCTTATAGTTCCTGCATATTTGAACTGCTTCTTACTGAAATTGGTACACCTTGTTTGCTGTAGCATAGACTAGATCCAGGCCTGCTGAATCTTGCTTTGTTTGTATAACTTGAGCACTAATCCAGGCATTATTTAAAGTATTCAATTGTATTTATTACTGCTTGGTAGTAACTTAAAGTGTAGCTATCATTCTAATTCTTTTGGATTAAGCACTTGGGCTTCAGACCAGTTGTTTTACATTAGGAAGGTTTGTGGCCTGCACTGTGGTGGCAGGACAGGTAGCTTACATCCTTCTAAGTTGGGAACTGCTGATTGAGGGCTCAGTGTCTGTTATTCTAAAAGTGTATTAGTTCTGGTTTAAGCACTTGGGCTTCAGGCCAGTTATTTTACATTAAGAAGGTTCGTGGTCTGCACTCTTGTGGGAGGAGAGGCTGGACTCTGCCCTTTTGAGCTGGGAATTTCTGGTTAAAGGCTTATAGTGCCTGCATATTTTAACGGTTTCTTACTGAAATCTGTACACCTTGTTTGCTGTAGCATAGACTAGATCCAGGCCTGCTGAATCTAGCTTTGTTTGTATGCTTGTTGTTTGTTTGCTTATTTCCCTGAAACGCTAATTCCACCTAAAACGCGGCTTTTCAACGCTTTTGTGGACCCCTAGTGATATCTGCATTGCTTACTGTACTTATTCCCTTGTTTCACTTGAAAGAAAGTTACTGTTTGTCGTTTTTGCATTTAAGCTACCTGTAACACATTGCATTTAAGTTACCTGGCACTTGCTCACTAAAGCAATTATATAAGTCAGCACTAAAAAATTAAAAGCACTGCACCCTCACAAACTCCCCTTGAGTACCTTGTTCCCCATTGGAATTCCCAATAGTATTCTAGCATGTCCAAAGGTCAGTTGTCAGTCTCCTCTCCGGTCCAGCTGGTGAATCTGGGAATCTTGAGGCAATGTTACAACTTCTTCATGTACACAGACAACCCTCTTCTCCTCCCAACAAATTCCAACACATGTGAGAGATGCAACCATATAGCCAAATTGGAGGATAAGCTCTCTCAACTCAGTACTGGCGTAACCAGTCAGGAGGAGAAGGAAACCACACTCACTACAATTCCAGTCTCACATAGACCTACCACGACAGCAAACCAAGCACATAAACACACAAAAATATACTCTAAGGCTCCAAATAAAAATCTGCCTAATCAGCAGAGACCTCCAAAGCAGACACCCAAGCAACCGCTACCCCAAAACAACACATGTGCAACACATAGCTCACAAAGCTAGTGTGCCGAACAGTCACAGCCCTTAAGGCTAAACAGCACACCTGATACACTTGTAATAGGTGACTCTATCGTCAGGCACACTGACGTCCCGCTCACCATGCTGAACAAGGAGAAGGTCACGGTGAGCTGCCTGTCAGGGGTTAGAATCCGCCACATAACACAAGCACTCGGGTCACTCCAAGGCAAGTACAAATATGACTCTGTCATTGTCCATGCTGGTGTGAATGACCTGAGACGTACCTCCCTGGACTACATGAAAAGAAACATAGAGGAGCTCTCTGAGCATGTAGCCCAGGCTGGTATGACCCTCACCCTGACCTTGAGTAGCATCTTACCTCACCAGGAATGATGTCACAATATGAAGACAAGATGATCAATTTCAACAATTGGCTTAAGTATTGGTGTCATTCAAAGGGGATCCAATGCTTGTCAGCCTGGGATGACATGCTCGACAAGCCACGATGCTTTGCTAGGGACGGCTTGCACCTATCACCCCTGGGCTTTCGGATATTGGCAAAGGCTGTTGCTACCCCCATAGTGCCTTTTTTGGGCAAGACTCAAAAGACAAACCCACCTCCATAGGTATCACAAGGGATAAGAAAGTAAGAGTAATGCTACTCAACGCCAGAAGTCTAAACCTCAAGATGCACGCACTCAAAACTCTCCTTAGCATGGAGAACATCGATATCTGTGCAGTAACAGAAACCTGGTTCAAGGCTCCCGAGAGCACCCCAGCACTACCAGGTTATACCTCATACCATGCTTTTCGGCCCAAAAACTTGGACCGAACCACAAAAGGAGGGGTAGTATCAATATTCGTCAAAGATACCCACACCTCCAGGTTGGTGGCACAGCACGAAGCATCAGAGACTATCCATGTGCAACTAACAGTGGGTAAAGCTGCCTTCCAGTTTATAGCCTGCTACAGACCACCCTCCCAAACCCAGGAACCCCACTTGGCCTTCCTGAGAACACTGGAAAATATGAAGGTCTCTCCAAGCACCATTATATTGGGCGACTTCAACTACCCAAGCATAGACTGGGAGCATTACTCTAGCTCCAACACCCTAACCCAAAGGTTCCTAGAATTTATAAACTCAAATGCTATGGAACAACTTGTTACCACTCCCACAAGAGGGGAAAACATACTGGACATGATAATCACCAACATGGGGACTCTATGCTCCAGACCAGAAGTGTATCCATCACTGGTAAGATCAGACCATAAACTAATCTCACTGGATATTCACATCCCGACCCCACCCCCTGCCCAGAAAACCACAGTGAAAAACTTCTCTAAAGCAAATTTCACACTCCTCAAAACCGAGGTGGAATCCTTCAAAGCCCCCGGGCCTGTGGAAAATACGGCCCAGACCACAGAATCCTTTATAAATGCATTCTATGAACACCTTCAGGAATGCATGGTTCATGCAATCCCAAATAAAACCAAGACCCAATCCTCCAAAGGCAGACGTCCTGTCTGGTGGACCCCAGCCATAAACAAACTATACAATAGAAGGAGGAAGCTACTACATGATGGAGCAAAATCCCAAAAAGGGAAGGCATCTCTGATCAGTATTAGCAAAAAACTACGGGCACTCATAAAATTGTCTAAGGCCAGCTTAGAGCGAAAAATTGCACAGGACACTAAAGATAATTACACGGGTTTCTTTAGTTATGTTAGGAACCTGGTGGGAATTCCCAGATATGCTCAGAATTAGTCCAAAATGACAAAAAAATACACCGAACCCACAGACATTGCCAACATCCTAGCTGACAGGTTCAGCGCAAACTTCTCCCCCCCCACCAAAAGGGCAAATATCTGTCCCAGCAGAGTGCTGCCCCCCCTGACATCTCAGATGCTCAGGTAAGAGCTGCCCTCTCCAAAGCAACAAAACACAGCATCAATGGGACCAGACGGTGTCCCAGGCTGCATCCTACATGAACTCCAAGAAGAGCTAAACCCAAACCTAAAACTACTGTTCATTCTCAGCCTTACTACAGGATATGTACCCAAAGAGTGGCATACAGCAACAGTGGTCCCTCTCCACAAAGGTTGGTGCCTCAACAGATCTTGGAAACTATCGCCCCATAAGCCTGACTAGCTTGGTCTGCAAAGCTATGGAAAGGATCATCATGGACCTCATAAATAAAGATATTGGGGACCTACAGACACTGGATCCTACCCAGTTCGGCTTTGTTAAGGGCAGATCCTGCCTCTTAAACCTGCTTGATTTCTTTGAAACAGTCACCAAGGCCATTGACGTGGGGAAGGTGGTCCACACAGCCTACCTGGACCTCGCAAAAGCCTTCGATACAATACCCTACTCGGGTATTATAGATAAGCTCACCAGCTTAAATATAAACCCCTATGTCACTAGATGGGTTGCAAACTGGCTCAAGGACAGAACCCACATGGTTAGAATTGCTGTAGCCATGTCAGACTCCAAACCTGTTACAAGTGGCATCCCACAAGGCTCAGTCCTGGGACCTCTCTTGTTCGGTATATATTGCTCAGAGGTACAGGCCAACACGGAAGGACTGTGGCTGACCAAGTTCGCAGATGACTGCAAACTGGGCGCCATAATAGACTCTCCAGCCGACACAGGCATCCTCCAAAAGGGCCTCATAGAAACAGACAACTGGCGCCAGAGCCATGGCCTCAAGCTAAACGCCAAAAAGTGTATAGTCATCCCCTTTGGCAAAAACAAAGTGCCCACAAATTACCACATAGGTGGTAATCCATTAAGTACAGAAGTAGTAATTAGGGACCTGGGGACCCAAGTTGATAGCAATCTCTCATTTGACAACCACGTGGCCAAAGTGGTTAGAAAAACATTTTATATAGGCCACCTAATCATGAAGGGATTCACATCTAGATCAGGGGAGGTCATCGTGCCTCTTTACTCATCCCTCATCAGGCCCATAATTGAGTACAATGCCCCTTTTGGGATGTACCTTACCAGACACCTGCAGCAACTGGAAAGACCCCAAAAGTACCTCACCAAGAGGATCAAAGGATTCAAACAGATGCCATATGCTGCCCGGTTAAAGAAACTCCAGCTCTACTCAGTGGCATACCGCCTGCTCAGATGCGATCTGTGCCTAACGTATAAAGCCATGTCCAACCCGGAATTAATGAACATGCTGCACCTCGGACAATCCAAATCCTATCGAGCTACGCCCTCGAGAGACTTGAACATCAGCACTGAAATAAATAGGACATGCTGGAGAGACAGATTCATAACCCAGAGGCTCCCTTCACTCTGGAATAAAATCCCAGTCCAGGTTAAGCAGAGTCCCTCATTGACTCTCTTCAAGAGGAATCTTGATGAGTGGATGGGAGATCATAGATTTACCCCGGGTATCACTTCTGTGTCACTGTTAGACAGAGGCACAGTATACTAACCTCGAAAAAGGGCATAGCAAAATTAATTTAAAATGGGTGGCGAAAGCCAAACACACTCTGGCTAGGCTTATAAATGCCCTAGGGCAGATAGCCTAGTATGAACCAATGATAAACCATGCAACATAGCAAAACCAACCCAAGAAAATCAAAAGGTGTCACTGATAAATGTCAGAAGACTAAACAAGAAACTTCACGCAGGCTGTTCTCAACCTGGAGAATGGAACAGTCTCTGTGCAGTTACTAAGATAATGGTTTAAAGCTGCAGAGAGCACCCTGGCAGTACAGGGTTATAATGCTTTCCACATATTCAACTCAGTTGGTAAGATTTGGAATCAACTTCCTCCAGACCTAATAGCCCAAACTTCCATCACACTGTTTAAAACTAAACTAAAACACTTTCTAACCAACCACTGGCTATGCTCCTGCAATAACCCAAGCTGATCTTTTTACCTCCTCCCATCTCCTGCATTCCTGACACCATCTCCCAACTCTACTTTTTCAGCGTTTTCATGTCTACTAGAAATGGTCTCTCTTATCTATAAACTATACTTTTCTCAAAATTCTATTGCTAACTTTTAAACATTTTAATTAATGCTGTCTCATACTACGCGTACCAGTACTTAAGTAACATCTTTATCTCCTATTACCTTTTTCTGTACTTCCTCATATTGTGATTTAAATGCCTCGTGTATTTTGTGCTTTAAATGCCTTATGTATTTTGTATATACTCTTTGTTACTATGTATTAGATAGCGGAGCTTTTCTCCTCGGGCCTCCACTGAAAATGGACATGTATCCAGTTGGACTAGCCTGGTTAACAAATGTAAAATAAAATAAATAAATTAAATATTTAGATCAGCTACTATACCAGAAGTGGCAAATGGTGGAGTTCTGTCCGTTTATATCAAAAGCAAACAAACCTCAAGGCTGGTCAAACAGTTCGACTCACCTGAGCTACTCCATGTCCAAATGTGTCTATATTACAAGATCGAATGCTTAGGTGGTCGAACACCTAAACATCGAACTTGTAATATTGAACCCAAAAACGTCAAATGGCGCAGGAAAATGCGTTGGTCAACCACGGAAAAAAAAAATAACTTTACACCCAAACTCCCCCCACCCCACCCCCCAACAAAACATACCAACTCCGAGATCACTCTGCAGTAGTCAAAATGGCAAAATCCAGCGAACAGTCAAGGGGAAATCTTTCCCTGCTTTAAATCGGCCATTCGCTGTTTTTTGCTTTCGATATTACAAATTTAATGTTTAGGTGTTCGATCACCTAAGCATTTGATCTTGTAATATAGACCCATCCAAATTACCATAGTGTTTGGACACTCGTCCAGGTAGGAAGGTACAGATCAACAGAGTTACTGAATGCAAATGATGTGACATTACAAGCAGACTCTGAAGAAGAACTTCAGCGAATGGAATGTGAAGCTAAAGACATACAGGATAACTCATTCACTCCAGTGGAGTTCAAGAAGTTTGCACTGTAACTTCCAATGGGCAAAGCCTAAGCCTTTTAACAGAACCAAATTGTGTCCTCACATTCCAAACAAATCTTCATATCTCTGGAACCATAGGGGTTATGAAAGAAGTTTAAATGGCAAACTCTTCAGCACAAACTGTTTTTATAGTGGTGTTATTCTTTAGGTTCTAGGTCTTAAATTGAATTTTGTAAGTCACAGTAAACACAGTAACTGTTATGTTTGTAATATTTTGTAAACAAGTTACCCTATCTCAGCAACCACACCAGTTAAACACATACTGTCAGCAGCATTTTATTTAACTACCTGAGAGCTTTCATACGAGGCTGAGGAGTTCTGTCTGTGTTGCTTGGTTTTTGAGATATTTACAAAAATGTGAACATTGTATCTGTATAAATTAATATCATAAAAACAACAGTTAGTATCTATTTACCTGCATTACACCGAGATCAAATTTTAATGCAGTTGAGTTCTTGGATCAGGGTAACATTCCAGCCTAACCACTGCCCTAGAGGCAGAAGTGGTCCAGGCCATCGGGGTACAAAGGGAGCCCTTAACAGTTGCCCCAACTGTCCTGCTCTGGAGACAGTTGGAGGTTCATCTTTCCCCCACCTGAACTCATGGTTGGTCATCACACAGCACAAGTGGATGGAGTGTTATATGCAGAGACTGATTTTTTTTTTTTTTCATATTTTGGTGATGCCCAAATGTCTGCTTTCTCATCCACCTACCATGCCACTCCACTAGTTGAGAACAGCAAAGTAAAAGGTAGTCGCTGATTCTCAAAAGAGTGATCCAAGAGGTCCCATCAGAATAAAAAGGATCCAGATTGCACTCAGAGTTGCTCTTGGTGCTCAGCAAGGTAAGGGACTTCAGACCTAGAAATTGTTCTGGATGGTTATGGTACAGTCAGTCCTGCAAACAGGAGACTCTGAGTATACTCTCTATACTTCCAAGATACTTAGCTATCAAGTTAGCCAAGGCTTCCAGGATGTTTCCGCACTTCTAGGTAGGAGCCAGTCACTTTCACTTGTAAGCCTTGCCATTTGGTTTTGCCACAGTCCGCCTGTGTGTTCACCAGATGCATAGTTCCTGACGCAGCCCACATGCCTGTACTAGGAGTAAAATTTTTTTGATACTTTGATTAGTAGCAGCCCCAAAAGCGTAGTTACTGATGTTGGCAAGATAAGATCATGATCAACTCCACCTAGTCCCACCTGTCACCCACCCTGTCTGTCGTGTGTTGGCTGTCAGCTGGGCACGCTGGATAAGATCGCAAGGTTGCCATCATAATCAAGCAAGTCTCAAAGGTCCTTTACATCCCATTGCCTCCAGTATCTGTTTTTTATGGAACTCCTGGCAGCTACATTATAAACTGTGCCTCTAGCATCATTACATATTTGAACTCTTTAGCTGGCACTCAAGGGTTTAGAGGGCTCAGTCTGGCAACCTAAGTCAAACAAAATCTGGCTGTCCAATGCATGTTTAAAGAGCCTTCTTTGGTGGGCTGAGCCACAAAACATGTTGGGGGCTCCCTCCCTTCACCCATCCCCAGTTGCTACCGTGACCAATGATGAGTCTGTCTTTGTATGGGGGACATTTTCAGCACAGAACGACGCAAGTCACATGGCCTGAGAGGCCAGATTGCACATCTGTGTACTGCAGATTAGAGCAGTTTTCTAACTTTGCAGCCATTCTAAGACCAGATTTCCCAGGGTGAGATTGCCATACACTCTAGCAGCATTGTAGTGGTGTGATGCTTAAACAATGAGGGATGATATCTTAAACCCTTTGCAGAGAAGCCATGATGATTTTGGAATGGGCTTTACAGTCACACCACTTTCTAGTGGCAACACGCACACTGGGGTCATACAGAGTGATAGCGGACACTTTGAACTGAAAGATTCTGCTTCCTCACAAATGGTCTCTCAAAGAAACAACCCAGAACATCTTTTGAAGGTGAGGCAGTCCCTCTTGCCATCTGTTTGCATCACCATTCAGCAGCAAATGCATACATTTTTTTCAGCATCATCCATTTAAAAAGGTGAGCACTAAATGGCGCATTTGCTACAAATTGTCAATCCTCCCAACTCCTGTACGTGTTACCTCATTTTCCCTGTAATACCCATAATGTCCTTCTATTCTCATGTAGCAGTATTCATAACCTTTGAGGTTAGCCTCCACCTAGTGACCCAAACATCCAGCCAGCATACAAAAGCTTTAGTTAGTGCAAGGTATGTGGGACATCTGATGTTGACCGTAGGATGCGTGGGCCATAAAGGTGACGCATGCACATACCTTCCTCAGAACTTCTCTGCCGCCATTCAAACGTAATTTAATCCTGCCGTTTCTGCTGTTGGATTCTGCAAGTTAAGTACAGTACCCCATTGGGGCCTTTTTTCTTGTTGTTGATTTGGTCACTGCTTGCCTGCCTAGGTTCATGTCATCCAGGAATGGAAAGTGTAGGTGCGAATATCAGATCCTTCATAAGGATGCAGTGAACTGTGCATGTTCTGCCTAGGGCCCAACCACAACCATAAATCCTGCGCAGTTTATCAGGCCTTAGTTCCAAAGAACTTAGCAGCCATCTGCACGCACTTAATACCTGTTTAGAGAACCAAAGACTTAAACATTTAGCTCTTGCTATGGAAGGGCTGTCTGGTCAGACAATCACGCCTTCGAAAAAGAAGGCCAAAGTTACAGGCCTGAGCCTATTGCTGCACCTCCTCCACCTGATGTTCCCCTTGTAGCCGACGTATGCCTGGAGGAACATACGGTATCTAGCAGTGCTGATATAGTGGGTACCGTTCTGGAGGCCACAGTACCAAGGGCTGTAAGCACATCCGTGGAGGCTACACAGACATCAGGTACCGATGACATGGGTGAACTTCTGCTAGTTACGGTTGTCCAGACTGGCTCTTCTGTTAGTGAACCACCTGAAACTAGGCCCTACACCCTCTAGGCCTGTTCATCCTTTAAAAATGGAAGCAAAAAACTAAACATGTATCTCTACTATCTGAAAGCTTGCTTGATTGGCAAGCTTTCTGTCAGAGTTTATTCAATGCCTTCAGGCCCTCCATGACTGCTTCTCCGGCTGTCCCCCATTATCAGCTCTAGGCCTCAGACTTCAGATCCTTTCCTGATTGAAGCTGGAGATTCCTCTTTTGAGTATTCCCTTTCTTATGTTTCCCCAAAGCCATCCCCTCTAGGTTATGCCTCCCCAGAGGAGGAGTTTACTGAAGCAGATTCCCGTGGAGAGGACCTTACTTTTGGAGAAACTCTCTCTCAGATTAGAGAGTTTTTCAAATGGGATTCTACTGAGATGACAGAAGTCCAGAAGATGTATTATGAGCTTTTACAAATAAATACTCCTTCACCATCTGCCATTCCACCAGTGCTTCCAGCCTTCTTAGATGCCTTCAGTGCAGCTTCTAAACATCCTGAATCTCAACCCCCTGCCCCTAGACAGCCTGACAGATTTTATAAGGTCCCAGAAGGGGCTAAATTTCCTAATAAAATGTCCTGTTGCAGACCCTGGTACTATTTCAGTCATTGCTGACAAATCTTCCAGACTATTACCTTCAACCTCTGTCCTTCCAACTGATAAGGATAGTAAAACTATGGAGCAAATGGGGAAAAAAGGTGTACACCTCAGCTACTTTGACCTTTAGGGCTGTCTGCTATCAGACTCGCATGACTAAGTGTTCCTTGGCGATGTTCTTCATGTTTCATTGTTTGTCATTACATTTGGGTTATCTGCTTGCAGTAGCCCTCAGTCGGCCTGATTAACAAAGTCGTGGGTCCTGCGTTGGTTGCTGTCCCTTCTTCCATGACGTCAGGTCATCAGGGGTATAAAACATGCAGCCGATGCCATTACACCAGTCTTTCTTGCCGTGCGGTGCCCGAAGCGGAAGCAGTTTGCAAGTGCCGGTCGGCCGACTCCTGAAATTTTCGTTTTCGAGTTTCAGAACCGAAGTCTTCAACTAAAGTTAAGTACCCCATTGGGGAAACACTTTCTTGCTCCTCACCGATGTCAGGAAAAGTTAATAATTGCATTACTTGTGGAAAGCAAATACCTCAAAGATTTTCATTCGTGCTGTATTCCTTGCCTAGGCCCTGACCACGACGTACCTTGCTGTCGGTTTTGTGCTTTATTTAATCAGCGCAGTATCCATCGTCTGTATATTTTTGCCTCTAAATATTTCTGTTTTCGGTTTAATTATCCAGAAATGTCATCTGTTAGCCACCTGACTACCGGGATTCCGAAAAAATGCCAAAATAAAGAGAGACAGGCCGTTGAGGTCCAAAACTGCAGACGACGCTTCTCCTAAGCAAGTCGCCAGTTCACCAGTACTCAGTAAGGTGCTTTCGCAGCCCCTGATACCTGCTACTTCTGATTCACAGGCCTCTACTGAGACCCATTCGGAGTCCGGTATGCTGCGAGATGCTTCAGCTGTGGAACCCACGGATGTCTCTACCTTGGATGGGTCCGGAGCCACTGTGCAGGCACTGGCTTCTGAGGGTGTTTTCAGGCCTACAGACTTGAATATTAAAATGACACCTCCTTCATTACTAAGGCCTAAATCTCGATCCATTTCTAAAAAATCGATGCCCAGGCCACATGCTCAGGATCCTATGCCTAAAAAAAAAAATGATAAAAATGGCTGAAGATCTAATAACTCTAATCAGGGGTAGTCAACCCCCCCCCCCCCCCCTTCTAAGAGGCCTAGGGCTGAGCTTGCTTATGAATCTTCTGATCAGGATTCTGTTTCCTCTGACTCTTTTGGTAACCTGGATTTGTCCATACCTACTTATGAGGATTCTGATGCAGAGGATTCCATTTCCTCTGCTTCCCCTCCTGATGACTTTTCTTTTGGGGAAACGTTACATACTTTAAGGAAGCATTTTCACTGGGAAAGCCAGGAATTTTCTGATTCAAAAAAGAGGTTTAGAGATTTCCTTCTCCTACCTCCGGCATAGGCCTTTGGCTATACCTCCTGTACTAGACATTGTTGATGTTTTCTCGGAATCCAGTTTGGCCCCTGATTCCCTGCCTCCTGCTCCTAGTAAACCGGACAGATACTACAGGGTTCCTGAATCCCACAAGTTCCTTTTCAAAAATCCTGCGGCAGATCCAAAGACCATTTCTCATAAAGATTTACAGGACTTAATGCATTCTGCTGAACAAGTTGGATAACATACTTTGCAATGTGGTTTTGATTCTTTAGAGGCCTCTTGCAGGGCTGCTGTTACTGGGTCTGTGCTTAGAAGGCATGCTTGGCTTAAGGAGCAATCTTTGCCTGATCATGTTAAAGCTAAATTGTTGGATGCTCCTTTAAATCAGGACCGCCTGTTTGGCAATAAGGCTGAAGAAGTTCTAAAAAAGATGGAAGATAAAGCTAAATCTTTGCAAACTGTTAAAGATGGTTTTACAAGTGCAACCTCCTAGATTTAGTAGGCACTTGCCTACTAAGAATTGGTCCTTCCCAGCCCCTTCCAGATCCTCTTAAGCCAAACCCAGACACAGCAAAAACCCAGGTTTCAGTCCCAGGGTACTCTCAGAACTAAGCAGTGGGGGGCCTCCACTTCAAAATCTGGAATAACAGGATACCCCCCTGTAGTAAACAGTCTCAATGACTTGCTTTTAAAATTACCAAGCACTTCTCTTTTAACCGCCACTTTGGGGGGGGGGGGGATTGCTGTTCATGCAAAGAACTGGGAACTTGTAACCCAGGACAAATGGGTTTTAAATGTAGTGTCCCAGGGATACAGATTTCATTTCCACACATTGCCAACACCAAACGGGTGGCCAGACCTGCCCCCAAATCAGTGGGCAGAGGCTCAAAAACAAGTACTTTCCCTCTTAAGCATGGGGGCTATTCAACTGGTACCAGAAGAGGAAAAGGGACAAGGTTTCTATTCTAGGCTTTTTCTGGTACCCAGAAAAGACAAATCATGGCATCCAATCCTGGACCTGTCTACTCTAAACTCCTTTCTGGAGATTCCAGAATTCAAGATGCTGACTCTTCACCAGTTACTTCCTATGCTAGGCAAAGGCGCCTGGTTGGCAACTCTAGATTTAAAAGAAGCATACCTGCACATCCCAATCAGGGAATCTTGCAGAAGTTACCTGCTTTTCAAAGCAGGCTACTTGCATTACCAGTTTTCCGCACTGCCCTTTGGCTTGTCTACTGCGCCCAGGGTATTCACAAAGTGCCTGGCTCCAGTTATTGCATTTTGCAGGCAAAGAAATATTCAAATATACCCATACCTGGACGACTGTCTAATTCATGCAGAAAACCAGGGCATACTTCTAAATCATCTGGCGTTTGTCAAAAGGGTTGTAACTTGTCTGTGGTACGCCATAAACAAAAATAAATCACAACTGGTACCCTCTCAACAGATTACATTCCTGGGTGCAAGCTTGAATCTAACTGCCCAGATGGCTTTCCTCACGCCAGAGAAGCAAATTCATTTGGTAACTTAGTTCAAACAAATGGCCACAAAAACCTTGCTATCTGCAAGACAAAAATACTGCAAGCCTTGGGGTTCATGGCCTTCTGCATTCCTTTAATTCCATTTGCAAGACTGCATATGAGGAAACTACAGTGGTATCTAAAAAGTCTGTGGAGTCAACATTGTCACAGGCTGGAAACAATGATTCCTCTCATACCGTGCCTACGCCTAGAGTTCCTATGGTAGGCAGAAGCCTGCCACCAAAACAAGGGACTACCATTCACACTACCCCCTGCCGCCCAAAACCTAACTACAGATGCATCAGACTATGCATGGGGGGGTTCACCTGGCAGGGAAGTGCATTCAGGGCAAATGGAACCCAAATCAAATGCAGCTACATATCAATCAAAAAGAAATGTTAGCGTACAGAATGCTCTGACAGCCTTCACAGACTACATTCTTCCAGGACAACTAATGGTAAAGACGGACAACACCACGGTTATGTGGTACATAAACAAGCAGGGGGGGTACACATTCCTACCCCCTCTGCAGACTAGCCATGGCATTGTGGAACACAGCCTTGAGCTACCAAGTGCATCTACAAGCTCAATTCCTGCCAGGAAAATTGAATACACTGTCAGACGGGCTAAGCAGAAACCTCATGGACCCACACAAGTGAAAACTGGAACCACGGATTTTCAGCATGTTGACAAGCGAATTGCGGAGCCCAGACATAGATCTATTTGCCTCTCCCCAGAACTACCAGTTGGACAAGTTTTGCACAAGGACTCCCCATAGACAAGCCTAGAAAGTGGATGCTCTGTCCTTCAGCTGGAAAAACCTATCAGTCTACGCCTTTCCCCCTTTGCCTCAGCTCTCTGAAGTTCTACTAAAAGTCAAACAGGACAAACCAAGGATGATTTTGATTGCTCCAGACTGGCCGCACCAGCACTGGTACCCCACTCCTGCGCAGTGTGTCGCAAATACCTCCATGGAACCTGCCTCAGACCCCTTCCCTGCTGTTTCAGCAGGAGAACCAGATTCTGCACTGTCAGCTTCCAACATTGGACCTTGCAGCCTGGCTAATCATTTAAATTCACCCTTATCATCCCTCAGCAAACCTGTGATGGATGTCATCTTGGGGGCGAAGAGACCTAGTACTAGAAAATCTTATGCTGACAAATGGAAAAGATTCTGTGCCTGGAACCAGTCTTTAGGGATGAGCACAGCAGCGCCCAATTTACCTCAGATTTTGCAGTACTTAACTGGGATGCTACACAAGGGCCTGTCTTTTTCCTCCATTAAAATCCCCGCCTCAGCTATTTCAGCTCACTGTAACACAGAACCACCCCTCTTCTCTCATCCGCTTCTCAAGCAGTATCTCAGAGGGGAAAAAAACTTGATACCACCCAGGAGAGCTCCTACCCCTGCCTGGGACCTTAACTTTGTTTTGGAGAAACTCGCTCTACCTCCTTTCAAGCCATCTGCTACTGCAGACTTAAAATTTCTTTCTTGGAAAACAGAATTCCTTTTAGCAATCACTTCAGCTAGAAGGATATCTGAATTATAGTTTCATAGTATAGTACTAGGCTATCTGCCCTGGGGCATTTGTAAGCCTAGCCATAGTGATGTGGCTTTTGCCACCCCATGAAATGGTACAAAAAATGTACAGAATAAATTTAGAATACTGTGCCTATGTCTAGTAGTGACACAATGAAGGTCCCCTTATATAATAGAATTAGTTTACTGTGCCCCTGCCTAGCAGTGACACAGATGTGACCCCTGGTGTATAGTTTCGTAATTACAGGCCCTTATGGCAGTGGAGCCTTTCATCATCTTTCATGGGGACAGGGTATCTCTCAGGACCAATCCATCCTTCATGCCCAAGGTGGTTTCCAGTGTGACTCTTAATCAGTCCATTCATTTGCCAACCTTCTTCCCTAATCCACAGAACAAAGGGGAACGGATTCTGCATTCCTTGAATATGCACAGACAACTAAGATTCTACTTGCACATGACTAAATTGTGAAGAAAATCTGAACAATTGCTGTTAGCATTTGCTGCAGGGGCAGAGGGGAAGGCTATTTCAAAACAAACCATTTCTAAATGGGTAAGCCATTGCATTCATTTCTGCTAGAAGCACCATGGAAAACCTATTCCCCAGGGGATCAGATCTCACTCCACCAGGGCTGCATCTACTTCTGCAGACTTTCACAGAGGTGTTCCTACCAGGGATATCCTAGAAGCTACCTGGAGTTCTGTACATACTTTCACCAAGCACTATCATTTGCCAATTTTCTCTAAATCCAGAGCTGGCTTTGCCACTGCTATCTTGCAGAGCCTTATAACTGGCCCTAATGCTGTATAAACTCCTCCTCCCAACCATAGCTTTTGGAATCTACCCAAATGTAATGACTGCAACAGTGTAACACAAAGAACATAGTACAGTTGTGTACACATACCATAAATGTAGATGTTCGAGTGTATTCACTGTTGCAGTCCTGGTTAACCTCCCTTCAGCCCCCTAGTTTTTTTCTGACTATAACTCTCCTTTCCTTTACTATGCTTAAAAGCCTTTTTGGTTGGAGGTATACCTTGATGTTTTGTGTTTATTTGCTCCACATTAGGGGGGCACCTGACATCTGGGGCAAGAAAAACTGATGTAATGGCATAGACTGCATGTTTTATACCCCCTGACGTCATGGAAGAAGGGACAGCAACCAGCGCAGGACCCAAGACGTTGTTAATCAGGCGGACTGAGTGCAACCTGCCAGCAGATTACCCTAATGTAATGACTGCAACAGTGAATACACTCGAACATCTACATTTATGGTAAGTGTACACAACTGTACTTTCCTGATTCACACAAGTTCCTTTTTAAAAATCCTATTGCGGATCCAGAGACTATTTCACAGGGACCCAAGGGCATTAAGGCTTCTACTGCTAAAAATCCTACCCCTTCTGATAGAGACTCCAGGGCACTGGATAGATGGGGTAAGAAGGTTTACACTTCTGCAACCTTGGCCATTAGGGCTTTAAACTGCCAGTTTCATATGTTATAGTATCAGCAACATGTTATTGGATTGCTTGAACAGAAGATGATGTTGATTCCTGACTGTGTGGAAAATAAAGAATTACAGGATTTAATGCATTCTGCTGAACAGGTTGGAAAACATACTTTGCAATGTGGATTTGATTCCTTAGAGGCCTCTTGCAGGGCTGCTGTTACTGGGTCTGTGCTCAGAAGGCATGCTTGGCTTAAGGAGCAATCTTTGCTTGATCATGTTAAAGCTAAATTGTTGGATGCTCCCTTAAATCAGGACCGCCTGTTTGGCAACAAGGCTGAGGAAGTTCTTAAAAAGATGGAAGATAAAGCTAAATCTATGCAAACTGTTAAAGATTTCTTACAAGTTCAGCCTCCTAGATTTAGTAGGCATTGACCCTCTAAAAATTGGTCCTTTCCAGCCCCTTCCAGGTCTCCGCAAGCCAAACCCAGACACAGCAGAAATCCCAGGTTTCAGTCCCAGGGGACACACAAGACTAAGCAGTGGGGGGTTTCCGCACCCAAATCAGGGAATAGTAAGACTCCCCCCTATGGAAAACTATCTCAGTGACTTGCTTTTAAAACTTCCAAGCACTTCCTAACTGAATGTTCCTTTAGTTGGAAAGGTTGATCTGCAGGCCAAAAACTGGGAACTCATTACCCACGACAAATGGGTTTTAAATATAGTGTCCCAAGGATACAGATTTCACTTCCATACCTTACCAACACCAAGCAGGTGGCCAGATCTACCCCCAAATCAGTGGACAGAGGCCCAAAATCAAGTACTTTCTCTTAGGCATGGGGGCTATTCAGTTAGTACCGGAAGAAGAAAAGTGACAAGGTTTCTATTCGAGACTTTTTCTGGTACCCAGAAAAGGCAATACATGGTGTCCTATCCTGGACCTTTCTACTCTAAATACCTTTCTGGTGATTCCAAAATTCAAGATGCTGACTCTTCACCATCTGCTTCCTATGCAAGGCAAAGATGCATGGTTGGCAACACTAGACCAAAATAAGCATACCTGCACATCCCTATCAGGGAGTCTTGCAGAAGATACCTATGCTTCAAAGCAGGCGACATGCACTATCCGTTCTCTGCACTGCCCTTTGGCTTATGTACTGTGCCCAGGGTATTCACAAAGTGCCTAGCTCCAGTCTTTGCATTCTGCAGACAAAGAAATATTCAAATATATCCATACCTGGACGATTGTCTTAATTTAGGCAGAAAGCCAGGACATTCTTTTGAATCATCTGGCCTTTGTTCAAAGGGTACTGACTTGTCTGGGGTACACCATAAATGAAAAGAAATCACACATGGTACGCTGTCAACAAATTATATTCCTGGGAGCAAGCTTGAATACAACTTCCCAGATGGCTTTTCTCACACCCGAGAAGTGGACTCTCTTGTCAGCCTGCTTCAAACAAGTGGCTACAAAAACCCAGTTATATCAGCAAGGCAAATACTGCAGGCCTTGGGGTTCATGGCCTCCTGCATTCTTCTAATTCCATATGCAAGGCTGCATATGAGGAAACTGCAGTGGTATCTCAAAAGCCTATGGTGTCAACATTCACAGGATCTAGAACCTATGATTCCTATCATACCTTGTCTATGTCTAGAGTTCCTTTGGTGGGCAGAGGCCTGCCACCAAAACAAGGGACTACCATTCACACTACCCCCTGCCGCCCAAACCTTAACAACAGATGCATCAGACTATGCATAGGGGGCTCACCTGGAGGGAAGTGCATTCAGGGCAAATAGAACCCAAGTCAAATGCACCTACACATAAATCAAAAGGAAATGTTAGCCGTACAGAATGCTCTGACAGCCTTCAAGGACCACATTCTTCCAGGACAACTAATGGTAAAGACGGACAACACCACAGTCATGTGGTACATAAACAAGCAGGGGGGTACACACTGTTACCCCCTCTGCAGACAAGCCATGGCATTGTGGAACACAGCCTTTTGCTACCAAGTGAATCTACGAGCTCAATTCCTGCCAGGAAAACTAAATACGCTGGCAGATGGACTATGCAGAAACCTCATGGACCCACACAAGTGGAAACAAGGATTTTCAACATGTTGACAAACAAATGGGGGAGGCCAGATATAGACTTGTTTGCCCCCCCCCCCCCGCCCCCCAGAACCATCAGTTGGACAAATTTTGCACAAGGATTCCTCACAGACTAGCTTGGAAAGTGAATGCTCTATCCTTCAGCTGGAAAAAACTCTGTTTATGCCTTTCCTCCTCTGCATCTGCTTTCCAAAGTACTACTAAAGATCAAACAGGACAAGCCAAGGACGATTTTAATTGCACCAGACTGGCCATGCTAACACTGGTACCCCCTCTTGCGCAGTGTGTCATGCTTGGCCCCTGGCTCGGACTCCTTCCCTGTTGTCTCAGCAGGGGAACCAGATTCTGCACCCTCGGCTGCAAACCCTGAACCTAGCAGCCTGGCTAATTACCTAACCCCCCCCCCCCTCAGTAAATCAGTGATGGATAAGATTTTAGAGGCTAGGAGGCCTAGTACTAGAAAATCTTATGCTGCAGAATGAAAAAGATTTTGTACATGGAACCAGTCTCAAGGGATGAGTGCAGCAGTGCCACATTTACCTCAGATTCTACAATATTTGACTGAGATGCTTCATAAGGGCTTGTCCTTTTCCTCCATCAAAATGTATGCCTCAGCCATTTCAGCTCATTATAGCACAGAGCCTCCCCTCTTCTCTCACCCACTGCTCAAGCAGTTCCTCAGAGGGGCCAAAAATGTAAGGCCACCGAGGAGAGCCCCAACTCCAGCCTGGGACCTTAACTTTGTCTTGGAGAAACTCACTCTTCCTCCTTTTGAGCCAGCTGCTATTGCAGATTTAAAATTCCTTTCCTGGAAAACAGCTTTCCTTTTAGCAATCACTTCTGCAAGAAGGGTATCTGAGTTACAGGCCCTTATGGCAGTGGAGCCTTTCATCATCTTTCATGTGGACAGGGTGCCCCTCAGAACCAATCCCTCCATGTGTTATCCAGTGTGGCTCTTAATCAGTCCATTCATTTGCCTACCTTCTTTCCTAACCCACAGAACAAAGGGGAACGGATACTGCACTCCTTAGATGTGCACAGACAACTTCAATTTTACTTGGACAGGACTAAACCTCAATGGAAATCCGAACTATTGCTGGTGGCATTTGCTGCAGGGACAGAGGGGAAAGCTATTTCTAAGCAAACCATTTCAAAATGGATAGGCCACTGCATTCAGGTCTGCTATAAGCACCATGGAAAACCTACCCCACAGGTCATCAGACCCCATTCAACTAGGGCTGCATCTACCTCTACAGCCTTTCTCAGTGGCATCCCTGCAAGGGGCATCCTAGAAGCTGCTACCTGGAGTTCTGTACATACTTTCACCAAGCATTATCATTTGCCAATTTTCTCTACATCCAGAGCTGGTTTTGCCACTGCAGTCTTGCAGGGCCTTATTGCTGGTCCTAATTCTATTTAAATTCCACCTCCCAACCTAAGCTTTGGGAATCTACCCAAATGTAATGACTGCAACAGTGAAACACGAAGAACATAGTACAGTTGTGTACACTTACCATAAATGTAGATGTTCGAGTGTATTCACTGTTGCAGTCCTGGTTACCCTCCATCCAGCCCCCTTTCTTCTTTTGGCTGTACCTCTACTCTCATTTACTATGCTGAAAAAGCTTTTTGGTGTATTTGCTTTTTTGTTGGAGGTATATCATTGTATTATAGATTTAATTGTTTCCCATTAGGGAGGTACCTGACATTTGGGGCAAGAAAAACTGTTGTAATGGCGTCAGCTGCATGTTTTATACCTCTGACGTCATGGAAGAAGGGACAGCAACAGATGCAGGACCCAAGACTTTGTTAATCAGGCCGACTGAGGGCTACTGCAAGCAGATAACCCAAATGTAATGACTGCAACAGTGAATACACTCTAACATACATTTATGATAAGTGTACACAACTGTACTTTTTTATAGGTTCATAGGTTTATACTAGGCTATCTGCCCTAAGGCATTTATAAGCCTAGCCCAAAGTTTTGTGGCTTACGCCACCCCTTATATGAAAAAATACTGTACCCATTAGTTTGTTGTGCCTCTGTCCAGCAGTGACACAGAGATGATTCCCGGGGTAAACCTACGATCTCTCATCCACAGGTCAAGATTTCTCTTGAACAGAGCCAGCGAGGTGCTCTGCCTCACATGGACCGGGATTTTATTCCACAGCATAGGGAGTCTCTGAGTGATAAATCTATCCCTCCAGCACGTCCTATTTATATCCGTGCTAAGATTGAAGTCGCTTGCTCTAGTGGTTTTGGTGGATTTGGATTTTTTAAGGTGGAGCATGTCCATTAATTCCGGGTTGGACATGGCCTTGTATGTCAGGCACATGTCACCTCTGAGCAGACTGTATGCGACTGAATAGAGCTGGAGTTTCTTCAGTCTGGCAGCATATGACAGATTTTAGAGTCCCTTTATCCTTTTGGTGAGGAACTTTTGGGGTCTCCCCAATTGCTGCAGATGTCGGGTGAGATACATCCCGAATGGGGCATTGTACTCGATCATTGGTCTGATAAGTGAAGTGTACAGGGGAACAATGACCTCACTAGATCTGGATGAGAATCCCATCATGATCAGGTGGGCAATGTAGAAGGTCTTTCTAACCACTTTAGCAACGTGAGTGTCAAAAGAAAGGCCACTGTCAACCTGGGTCCCCAGGTCCCTGATAACCTCTTCTGTGCTTAGTGGATTGCCACCTATATGGTAGCTTGGGGTTACCTTGTTTTTCCCGAAGGGTATGACTATACATTTTTTGGCGTTTAACTTCAGGTCATGGCTCTGGCACCAGCTATCTGTTTCCGTGAGTCCTTTCTGAAGGATATCCGTGTCCGATGCACTTTCCACTATGGCGCCCAGTTTGCAGTCGTCTGCAAACTTTGTCAGCCAAAGTCCTCCCATGTTGGCCTGTACTTCTGAGAAGTAGATGCTAAACAATAGGGGGCCAAGGACCGAGCCCTATGGGACACCACTTGTGACCAACTTGGAGTCTGACATAGCGCCAGCAACTCTAACCCTGTGGGTTCTGTCCTTAAGCCAGTTTGCAACCCATCTTGTGACATATGGGTTTACATTTAAGCTGGTAAGTTTTTCTACAATACCCGAGTGAGGTATTGTGTCGAAAGCCTTTGCAAGGTCAAGGTAGGCTGTATGGACTGCCTTTCCCTCATCAATGGCCTTGGTGACTGTTTCGAAGAAGTCGACCAAGTTCAAAAGGCATGATCTCCCCTTGACGAAGCCAAACTGGGTTGGGTCCAATGTCTGCAAGTCCCCTATATCTTTGTTTATGAGCTCCATTATGATCCTCTCCATAGTTTTGCAGACTAGACTTGTTAAGCTTTTGGGGCGGTAATTACCGGGGTCCGTAGAGGCACCGCCTTTGTGGAGTGGGACCACAGTTGCCGTACGCCACTCCTTGGGCACGTATCCTGTGGTAAGGCTGAGATTAAACAGCTGCCTTATGTGCGGGTTTAATTCCTCATTTAGCTCGTGTAACACACAGCCGGGGACACCATCCGGTCCCATTGATGCTGTGTTTTTAGCTTTAGAGAGAGCAGCTTTCACCTGCGCATTTGAGATGTCTGGGAGGCTACACTCCGATGGGATAGTTATCTCTCCTTTAGGGGGGGGAGGGGGGTGAAGTTTGCACTGAACCTGTCTGCCAGTATGTTGGCAATGTCTGTGAGTTCAGTGATTTTTGTATCATTTTGGACTAATTCTGAGCATATCTGGGAGTTTCCACCCAGGTTCCTAACATAACTGAAAAAGGCCTTATGATTGTCCTTTGAATCCATGGCAATTTTTTTCTCAAAATTGGCCTTAGTTGATTTTATGAGTGCTCGTATTTTTTTACTAATAATGATCAGGGGTGACTTCCCTTTTATGGATTTTGTTCTGTCATGTAATAGCTTTCTCCTCTTATTGTAAAGTTTGTTAATGGCTGGGGTCCACCAGACTGGACGTTTGCCCTTTGTGGAAAGAGTCTTGGTTTTATTTGGGATTGCCTGATCCATGCAGTCCTGGAGGTGTTCATAGAAGGCATTTGTAAGGGCTTCCGCAGCTTGGGTTGTGGATGTTCTTCATCTCACATTGCTGCAGTCATAACCTGTGGGTAGTCCGCTGTCCTCGGTCGGCCCGAATACCAAAGTGTTAGGCTGGCGTCGGTCATGGTCGCTTAGATCTGACGTCAGTACGCCGTAGTACTAAAGCGCATGACCAACGTCATATCCTCAGTCTTTCTTGCCGCATGGTCCGAAGCAGAAGCAGCGTTTGCAAGTGCCGTTCGGCATCCTGAAATTTTCGTATTCTGAGTTTCAGACCGAAGACCAAGTTGGGCTAAGTACCCCGTTGGGGAATATTTTTGTCTTTTCTTGCCTCAGTTAATTCCGGATGTCAGAAAAAGTGAATAATTGTATTTCTTGTGGGAAACAGATACCTCATAGGAATTACCACTCTCTTTGTCTTCCTTGTTTGGGGCCTGAGCATGACGTAGTCGGGTGTCGCTTTTGTGCTAAATTTAATAAACGCACTATTAAGCGTAGGTTAGATTGTGCTAGGCTTGTCTTCGGTAAGCGGTGTAATTATAATATGCCGTCGGATCCTCCGACGCCTGCTACCGCGAAGAAGCGCAAGGAGAAATCTTTGAAACCCAGGCAGGATGAGTCGTCCGTTCCGGACGCCGGTCCTTTAGAGACCACGGTGGAGTCTGTGGATCCGGCCGAGGTTTCTGTTGAGTCTCAGGAAGAACCTTTAGTTTTACAAGATGTGGCCTCTCAGGAGTCAGGCGGAGGGGGCCTCTCAGGTGACTGTGCTCCCTTCTCTGCATAAGGTGGTTAGGCCTTCTCCCTCTGTTTCTAAGGTACCTTCTAAGGCCAGGCCTGGTTTATCTTCCTCTGGTGTCAGTCCTAGTTCTGCAGGTTCTGTGCCTAAAAAGCACATGCTTAAAATGGCAGATTTAATTACCTTAATTAGAGGTTCTATGCCCCCTCCAGATAAGAGGCCTAGGGTGGAGCCAGAGGTGGATGGCTTGGAGCATTCTTCGGATTTTTCAGAGTCTTCCACTGAAGACATTCAGGATTTCCCCACTTATTCTGATTCTGACGCAGAGGATTCTAGTCCCTCTGCTTCCCCTCCAGAGGATTTTTCCTTTTCAGAAACCCTGCATTCTATGAGGGAGCATTTTAAATGGGAAGGTCAGGATTTCTCAGACTCCCGCAAGAGGCTTAGGGAATTCTTGTTTTTACCTCAACATAGGCCCTTGGCTATACCCCCGGTCTTAGATGTTGTACAGGATGTTTTCTCTGAGGCTTCACTTAATCCAGACTCTTTGCCTCCTGCCCCAGTTAAGCCAGACAGGTATTACAGGGTGCCTGAGGCTCATAAATATTTGTATAAGAGCCCTAGGGCGGACCCTGAAACTATTAGCCAGGGACCTAAGGGTGTCAGGGCTTCTGTTGTTAAGAACCCAGTTCCTGTGGATAAGGACTCTAGAGCTCTGGACAGGTGGGGTAAAAAGGTGTATACCTCTTCTACGCTTGCAATGAGGGCCTTAAATTGCCAGTTTCATATGTTAAAATACCAGAATTTTCTTCTTAGTCGATTGAAATCTAAGGTTGATGCTTTAGCAGAGGGCATAGAGTGTAAAGAATTACAGGATTTGGTTCATGCCTCTGATCAGGTGGGTAAGCATTCCCTGCAGTGTGGTTTTGATGCTTTGCAGGCCTCTTCTAGGGTGGCTGCCACTGGATCAGTTATTCGTAGGCACGCTTGGCTTAAGGATCAGAACTTGTCAGAGCATGTTAAAGCTCGAATTCTGGATGCTCCCCTTCAGTCTGAAGTTTTGTTTGGTTCTCCTGTGGAGTCAGTCTTAAAGAAAATGGAGGACAAAGCTAAGTCTATGCAGACTGTTAAAGATTTCTTACAAGTGCAGCCCCCTAAGTTTAGCAGAAATTGGCCTACTAAGGGATGGGCTTACCCTTCTTCTGATTTACAGTCTAGGGGCAGATCTAGACGTGGTAGGGGCAGAGCTCATGCACAGGGTTTTTTTAGGCCCAGGACGTGGAGTTCCCCTGCGCAGTCTGCTGGTGAGGGCAGGGGCCAGTCCTTTCGTAAGCAGACCCAATGACCTGCATCTTCAGCTGCCCGACCCTTCTTGTCTGGCAGCTCCTCTAGGGGGAAAGTTAGCTTTTTTCAGACAAAATTGGCTTTTAGTCACCCAGGACAAATGGGTGTTGGACATTATAAACCGAGGCTACAAGTTTTATTTCCACACATTGCCCTCTTTCAAAGGCATGCCGGACGTTCCTCCTCAGCAAAAGGCGGAGGCCCACAAACAGATTTCTTTACTTCTTCAAATGGGAGCTATCCAGCAGGTGCCTCCATTAGAGGTGGGCCTAGGATTTTATTCTCGCCTGTTTCTTGTACCAAAAAAGGGAGACACTTGGAGGCCGATTCTGGATTTGTCTTTTCTCAACACATACCTGGACATTCCAAGATTCAAAATGTTGACTTTGCAACAACTTCTACCTATGCTAGGCAAAGATCACTGGATGGTAACTCTGGATCTCAAGGAGTCTTATCTTCATATTCCTATCAGGCCAAGCTGCAGGAAATTCCTGCGTTTTCGGGCTGGGACTTCACATTATCAGTTCTCTGCATTGCCCTTTGGCTTATCCACTGCGCCCAGGGTATTCACAAAGGTTCTGGCGCCGGTGATAGCCTACTTCAGGTTAAAAGGAATTCAGATTTATCCTTACTTGGACGATTGCCTGATTCTGGCTCAAGACAAAGACAAGCTACTTCACCATCTTCAGTATGTCATGGCAGTGTTAAGGTGCCTAGGGTATTCTGTGAACGAAATAAAGTCCAGTCTAGTACCCTCTCAGGCCATGTGCTTTCTGGGTGTGAGACTGAATACAGCCTCTCAGATGGCATTTTTGACCCCGGACAAGCAAAGAAATTTTTCCCTTTACTTCCAAAAATTGTCTCACCTGTCCAGGCTGACTGCAAGGACAGTCCTTCAAGCCTTGGGGTTCATGGCATCTTGTATTCTGGTGCTTCCCAATGCCAAACTGCATATGAGGAAGTTGCAATGGTATCTCAAGAGTGTATGGACACAACACTGCCACGATTTGGACACTGTCATTCAGATAATACCTTGCATTCAAAAGGAATTTTTGTGGTGGGCTCAGGAATGTCACCTAAACAAGGGACTCTCTGTGACCCGACCAGAGGCGAGGCAGATCTTAACGACAGATGCCTCGGACAACGCTTGGGGAGCACACCTCAATGGAAAATGGGTTCAAGACATGTGGCCTGCCAGACTTCAACATTTGCATATCAACATGAAGGAGATGTTAGCAGTCCAATTTGCATTGATGGCCTTCAAGGATCTACTACACCCAGGACAAGTGTTGATTCAAACAGACAACACAACTGTCATGTGGTACATCAACAAGCAAGGGGGAACTCATTCGTACCAACTTTGCAGGCAAGCTATGATTTTGTGGGAGATGGCTCTCAGTTTGCAACTCACTCTTCAAGCAAGGTTTCTGCCAGGAGCACAGAACTCCTTAGCGGATGTTTTGAGCAGACAGATGGTGGATCCCCGCGAGTGGAAACTGGATCCTCATGTATTTCGACAGTTGACAGTGTTTTGGGGGACTCCAGACATAGATCTGTTCGCTTCCCCTCTAAATTTCCAGCTGCCAAAGTTTTGCACAAAGATATTTCATCCGAAAGCTTGGAAAGTGGATGCTCTGTCGTTCAGTTGGAAGAACCTTCACGTCTATGCCTTTCCTCCTCTGCCTCTCCTTCCCAAGGTGCTCTTGAAGGACAGACAGGACAAGCCCTCCATGATTCTTATAGCTCCAGATTGGCCACGTCAGCACTGGTACCGTCTGCTGAGGAGTTTAGTAAGGGAGCCTCCTTGGCCTTTGCCAGTAAGTCCACACCTTTTGTCCCAGGCAGGCAATCATTTCCTCAACGTCAGGATTCAGTCCCTGCCTCTGACAGCCTGGCATATTCTGTTCTAGATCCTGGAGGGTCGCAGCTTCCTCAACAAGTTTTGAATGTTATTTTGGAGGCCAGACGGCCTAGTACAAGGAAAGTTTATGCTGATAAATGGAGGAGATTTTTTCTTTGGTGTAAAGCGAAGGACTTTGATGTTTCAGTGCCTAATTTGAGTGTTTCGCTTCAGTATCTTACTGAATTACTAGACAAAGGTTTGTCTTTCTCCTCTGTAAAAGTTCATGCTGCAGCCATTTCTGCTCACTATGACTGTGACCCACCTTTATTCTCTCATCCTTTGTTTAAGCAATTTCTTAGAGGGGCAAAGAACATAAGACCCCCACGTAGAGCTCCTACCCCTTCCTGGGATCTCAATTTTGTGTTGGAGAAACTCACTTTATCTCCTTTTGAGCCTGCAGCTACAGCTGAATTGAAGTTTTTGTCTTGGAAGACAGCTTTTTTGTTGGCCATTACGTCTGCTAGAAGGGTATCTGAATTACAGGCTCTAATGGCAGTTGAACCCTTCCTAATTTTTCATAAGGATAGGGTCTCTTTGCGTACTAACCCTGCTTTCATGCCTAAAGTGGTCTCAAATGTGGCCTTGAACCAGTCTATTCATTTGCCTACCTTTTATGCTGATCCCCAGAATAAAGGGGAAAAGATTTTGCATTCATTGGATATCCACAGGCAGTTGCGTTATTATTTAAGCAGAACTAAAGGGTTCAGACAGTCTCAACAGTTGTTTGTTTCTTTTGCTTTGGGTTCTCAAGGGAAACCTATTTCTAAACAAACTATTTCTAAGTGGATTGGCCATTGTATTGCTTTTTGTTATTCTCATCATGGTAAGGAGATTCCGGCTGGAATCAGACCTCATTTCACTAGGGCTACTGCCACTTCTACGGCCTTTCTGAGGGGTGTAGCTACTAAAGATATTTTGGAGGCAGCTACTTGGAGTTCAGTGCACACCTTTTCTAAGCATTACCATCTCCCTCTTTATTCAAAGTCTAGGGCAGGGTTTGCCACTGCAGTTTTGCAGGGCATGCTAGCAGCCCCCAATGCTTTATGATTTTACCAACCTCCCTTTACTTTTGCTTTGGGATTCTACCCACAGGTTATGACTGCAGCAATGTGAGATGAAGAACATAGTACAGTTTTGTACCTACCATAAATGTAGATGTTCGAAGATCCACATTGCTGCAGTCCAATTTTCCCTCCCTCCTTCCCCGCTGTAGTTTGGGGTGGTTGTGTGGTTTGGGTTGTAAATATTGTTGGTACATGGGTGTTTGTATATTTTCGGTTTTGTGGGTTTGGCTTTTCTTTTTAGGGCCTTCTGACATCTGGGGCAAGAAGGACTGAGGATATGACATCGGTCATGCGCTTTAGTACTACGGCGTACTGACGTCAGATCTAAGCGACCATGACCGACGCCAGCCTAACACTTTGGTATTCGGGCCGACCGAGGACAGCGGACTACCCACAGGTTATGACTGCAGCAATGTGGATCTTCGAACATCTACATTTATGGTAGGTACAAAACTGTACTTTTCCACTGGCTCAGGGGCCTTGAAGGATACCACACCAGTCTTGAGTAGTGTGAAGTTTGCTTTAGAGATGTTCTTCACTGTGGTCTTTTTTGTTTGGGGTGGGGGCGGGATGTGGATTTCCAGTGAGATTAGTTTATGATCAGATCTCACCAATGAGGGATATACTTCCGGTGTGGAGCATTTTGTCCCCATGTTTGTGATAATGAGATCTAGTATATTTTCTCCTCTCGTGGGTACAGTGACTAGCTGTTCCATGGCATTTGAATTTATGAACTCCAGGAACCGTTGGGCTAGAAAGTTACGGCTTGAGTAATGTTCCCAGTCTATATTCGGATAGTTGAAGTCACCCAATATGATGGTGTTTGGAGATGCATTTATTCCCTCCAGTGTCTTCAGGAAGGCTGTGTGGGGTTCCTGAGTTTGAAAGGGTGGCCTGTAGCATGCTACAATTTGTAGAGCAGTTTTGCCTATGGTTAGTTGCACCTGGATTGTTTCCGAAGCTTTGTGCGTTGCCACCAACCTGGAGGTGTGGGTATCCTTTATGAATATGGATACACCCCCTCCTTTTGTGGTGTGGTCCGGGTTTTGGGGCCGGAATGCATGATATGAGGTAAAACCTAATAGTGCCGGGGTGCTCTCAGGAGCCTTGAACCAGGTTTCAGTTACAGCACAGACATCGATGTTCTCCATACTGAGAAGGGCCTCGAAAGGCGTGCATTTTGAGATTTAGACTTCTGGCATTGAGCAGCATTACCCTCAGTTTCTTCCCATTTTTGTTTTCTAGGGTGGTAGGTTTAGAATTTGAGCTTTGCCTAAAAAAGGCACTATGGGGGTGGCAAGAGCCTTAGCCAATATCCGGAATCCCAGGGGTGACAGGTGCAAGCCGTCCCTTGCGAAGCAGCGTGGCTTGTCAAGCATGTCATCCCAGGCAGACAGACACTGGATCCCCTTTGAATGACATCAGACATTAAGCCAGTTGTTAAAGCTGATCATCTTGTCTCTATATTGTGGTATCATTCTTGGCGAAGGAAGGATACTGCTCAGGGTCATACCTGCCTGGGCTACATAATCAGAGAGCTCCTCTATGTCTCTTTTTATGTAGTCCAGGGAGGTACGTCTCAGGTCGTTCACACCAGCATGGACAATGACTGTGTCATATTTGTACTTGCCGTGGAGTGACCAGAGTGCTTGTGTTATGTGGCGGATTCTAGCGCCCAATAGGCAGCTTACTGTGACCCTCTCCTTGTTCAGCCTGGTGAGTGGGACGTCAGTGTGTCTGACTATGGAGTCACCTATGACAAGTATGTTTGGTGGTGTATTTGGCCTTAAGGGCTGTGACTGCTTTGCACACTGATTTTGTGGTTTATGTGTTGCTTGTGGGGTGTCTTGAGGTAGCAGTTGTTTGGGTGTCTGCTTTGGAGGCCTCTGCTGTTTAGGTAAATTTTTACTCAGAGCCTCCGAGTATGTCTTTGTGTGTTTGTGTTTGATTCAGTGGTGTGGTAGCATTATGTGAGGCTGGTTTTGTGGTGTGTGTAGTTGCCTTCTCCTCCTGTCTGGTCTTGCCAGTCCTGAGTTGAGAGAGCTCATGTTTCAATACTCTTGGCTGATATCCCAGATTCGCCCACTAAGTTCCACATCTCTAACCTTATCTCCCTGTCCTCTCAAATAACAAGACACTCAATCAGATGCAGTTATGATGCTGCAAAGACCTCGGCCAGATCTGCAGCTTCTGCCTCAGTACTTAGAAGGTACTCTTTGCTGAGGCTTCACCCTCTACCTGTCGATATCAGGGCTAAACTTGTTGATGCCCCCCCCCCCCCCGCCCGGACAATACTACCCTATTTAGGGCCAAAGTGGCAGAGCTTTTCAAAGCCCTTTAATAAAAGGGGAACGAATTACAGGATTTGAAGCATTTGTTTGTGTCAACAGTCCCCAAATTCCACAGAAATTACCCCACTAAGACACAATTCATTAGGAAACATTCTGCTGCTGCTACTCATACTAGGGGAAGAAGAGCTTCAGGAAACCGCAGACACCTTCCAGGCGTGCTCAGACTACAACCCAGAACACTTCTTTTCATGACAAGCAGCCTTCTCCTCCAACCCCTGCAGACTCCATATCCCTTTCCCAGAGGCTCTCTCACTGTCTTCCAGTCTGGAGAAGCATTACCTTAGACAAGTGGATTTTATCCATCATAGAAAAGTTATGTTATGACTTGAATCATGTCCCTCTTAAAAGACATCCCTCAGCCACCAAAGGACCAACTGCCACTATTCCAGTCTTGGACAACCTCCTCTCCCAAGGGACTATCCAACCAGTCCCTCTGTCAGAAGAGGGAAAGGGTTTTTACTCAGTTGAGAAGGAAAAAGTGCTTGGAAACCGTACCAAAATCACTGCAAACCAAAGCACTTGCAGAATCAGCAAACAAAATGTCTCTTCAGGTCCGGTGAACCAAAATGATTTATTTAACGCCACAAAACAATAACTTGCATTTTCGTCCTTAGACTTCATCAGAATGAATAGTTACACAAGCTAGTGATCTCCTTAAATAACCCTCCCTTCCCATTAACAAATCTGGTTAATTGGTTAATTGTTTTGTTAAAGGGTTTTTACTCCATACTTTTCCTGGTTGCAAGAAAAGACAGCCCATGGAGACCCATCCTGGATCTGTCCAATCTCAAACTTTTTCTTCAAATACCCACTTTCCTAATGCTTACACTACAGACTGTGTTCCCACAGTTAATACCCCAAGCATTTCTGGCCACCTTGGACATCAAAGATGCATATCCATATAAAGCCCAAATACAGGAAATACTTGCGCTTCTCTGTGGGTTCCTTGCATTTTCAATTCTCTGCTTTACCTTTTGGACTATCTACTGTTCCAAGGGTATTCAAGTGTCTGGTTGCAGTTGTAGCCTATTGCAGGGTCCAATGGATACAGATTTTCCCATTCCTAGACTACCTCCTTACCCAGGCAGAGTGCTATGGTTCTTTATAGAACCATCTCCAGACAGTCGCTGATAGTCTGCAGTCCCTGGGTTTCACTATCAATTTCCCCAAATCCAATCTAAACCTCTCCCTAGACCAAGTTTTCCTGGGCCGCAGAATAAAGACTGATGATGTAAGGGCATTCCTTACACCCCAAAAGTTGGAAAGCCTGAAGGAATACCTACTGTCTGTCCTCAGTGCCCCTGCTATGACAGCAAGGGAATATCTCTGACTCCTGGGGCATATGGCCTCTACTCTATCCCCATGTTCGTAGGTTCATAGGTGTGTACTAGGCTAATGGCCCTGGAGCCTTTACAAGCCTAGCCAGTAGAAGTGCCCTGGCATCGTGCCGCCCAATGTTATTTCCCATTGCCTCTATCAAGTAGAGCCACTGGAATGAACCCTGGGGTGAACTTTACATTTCCCATCCACTCATCAAGATTTCTCTTGAAGAGGACTAGTGAGGTGCTCTACTTGACATGTACGGGAAGTCTATTCCAGAGCATGGGCAGTCTCTGGGTTATGAACTTGTCCCTCCAGCATGTTCTGTTGATTGTGGTAATGAGGTTGAGGTCTCCGGTGCGTATGGTGTAGAAGGATTGGGATTCCTTTAGATGTAGCATTTCTAACAGAGCTGGGTCAGACATGTTTTTGTAGGTCAAGCAGAGATCGCCTCTTAGTAGACAATATGAGAGAAAATAGCTGGAGTTTTTTTGAGTCTGTCCATGTAGGACATGTTTAAGGCCTAGGATCCTCTTTGTGAGGTGCTTCTGTGGCCTTTCCAGCTGTTGCTTGTGTCTAGTGAGGTGCATGCTAAATGGGGCATTATACTCGATGATTGGCCTAATGAGGGAAGAGTAGAGAGATGATGACCTCTGTCTTCCTTGATGCAAAACCCTTGGTAATGAGATATGCCCCATGGACTTTTGACCACATTGACAATGTGGTGGTGGTCGAAAGAGAGGTTGCTGTCAACCTGTGTTCCTAGATCTCCTATAACGCCTTCAGTTTTCAGTGGGCTCCCATCAATGTGGTAATTAGTTGGAATTGAGTTTTCCCAAGGTGATGACAACGCATTATTTGGCGTTAAGCTTAAGGCCATGATTTCAGTACCAGTCATTGCTTTTTGTAGGATGTCTACATCACTTGGGGAGTTAATAATGGCTCCCAGCTTGCAGTTGTCTGCAAATTTGGTCGGGCAGAGTCCCTCCGTGTTAGCCTGGAATTAAGTAGATGCCAAACAGGAGAGGACCCAGGACTGATCCCTGCGGGACTCCACTCGTGACTGGTCAGCAGTCTGAGTTGGAGTCCGCTACTTTCACACTGTGGGTTCCATCTGTGAGCCTATTTGCAACCCACCTAGTGATATAGGGGTTGATGCCTAGTTTGGTGAGTTTATCAATAATTCCTGAGTGTGGAATGGTATCAAAGGCCTTTGCCAGATCGAGTTAGGCTGTATGAACTGCGTTGCCCTCATCCACAGCTCTGGTGACTGACCCAAAGAAGTCAACCAGGTTGAGCAGGTATGATCTACCTTTCACAAAACCAAATTGTGTGGGCTCTAGAGTTTGTAGATTCCCTATATCCTTGTTAATTAGGTCCACGACGATGCGCTCCATAGCCTTGCATATCAGACTCATCAGGCTAATGGGCAGATAATTCCCAGGGTCTGTAGTCGCTCCACTTTTATGGAGTGGTATGACTGTAGCAGTGTGCTGTTCGGTAGGGACAAAGTCTGAGGTGAGGCTGTGAGTGAACAGGGCGCGCAGATGTGGTGCCAGTTCACTTTGTAGTTCATGTAGAACACATCCAGGGATATTGTTGGGTCCCATGGAAGCTGTATGTTTGGCCCTGGACATTGCAGCTTTAACCTGTGCTGCAGTAATGTTTTTACTAGCCACTGGCATTCCTCCAGTATTGTGATTGGTCATTTGGGGGGGGGGGGGGGGTAAAGTTAGCACTGAATTTGTCGGCCAGTATGTTGGCAATATCTTTTGGCTCAGTGTAGGAGGTACCATTGTGCAGTAACTCATAGCAGACCAGGGTATTGCCATGGAGATTCCTCATACAACTATAGAAGGCTTTGTGGTTGTTTTTCGTGTCTGCAGCAATTCTGCCTTCATAGCTGGCTTTAGAGGTTTTGATGAGGGATCTCACCTTTTTGTTGAGGCTAATAAGGGAGTTTTTCCAGTCTTGCGACTTTACCTTTTTCTGCAACAGTTTCTTCGTTCTGTTGTAGAGTTTATTAATGGCAGGGGGGACCCCCAGATTGACTTCCTTTTTTTGGAGGAGAGCATCTTGGTTCTGTTGGGTATGGCTGGTTCCATGCATTTATGTACGTGTTCATACAGTGCATTGGTGTTATGATTCGGCAGTCATGCATCTGTTTTCCATTGACAATGGGTGCCGTGAAGTTGGCCACCTCTGTTTTTAGGAGCCCAAAGTCAGCTTTGGAGAGAAGTGTTTCGTGGTGGTTACCTTTGCGGGGGGGGGGGGGGGGTGAGAAGTGGATTTCCATGGTGATTAGTTTGTGGTCGGATCTAACCAGGGAGGAATTGACTATCGGTGTAGAGCAATGTTTGCCCATGTTAGTAATAACCAGGTCAAGGATGTTGCTTCGTCTAGTGGGGGTAAGAATGAGCTGGTCCAGAGCATTGGAATTGATGAATTCCAGGAAGCGTTGGGCCAGTGTATTGATGCATGAGTAGTTTTCCCAGTTGATGGAGGGGTAGTTGAAGTCCCCTAGTATGAGAGTGTTTGGTTGAACCGTATTAGTTTCCAGGGTGCTTAGGAATGTGGAGTGAGAGTCTTGGGACATGGTTTGGGACCTATAGCAGGCTACGACCTGAATCGCTATCTTACCCAATGTTAGTTGTACCTGAACTATCTCAGATGCGTTTTGCTGGGCTACTAGTCTGGAGGTGTGCATATGGAGACACCACCACCATTGGAGCTTCGGTCCATGTTCTGGGGCTGAAAGGTGTAGAATGAGTTATAGCCTGGTAGTGCAGAGGTGCTTTCAACTGCTTTAAACCAGGTCTCTGTTACAGCCCAAATGTCGATTCTCTCCATTTTGAGTAGAGCTTTGAGCAAGTGCATCTTGAGATTTAGACTCCTGACGTTGAGCAGCATGACTTTTCACTACACCTTTCTAAACATACTGGAAAATATTAAGATACAACCAAGCATCCTAATACTGGGTGATTTCAACTACCTTGCCATTAACTGGGAAAACTCGTGTACCAACACATTTGCCCAGTGGTTCTTGGAATTCATAAATTTCAACGCCCTGGATCAACTAATCCATAGTCCCTCCAGGGGCTCCAATATCCTAGACCTGGTCATTACCAATATGGGAAATCGATACTCCACACTTATGGTCACCCCCTTGTTTTTCAGGTCTGACCATAATCTAATCACCCTTAACATCCACATCCCACCCCCACCCCCCAGTAAGGAAACCTCCATAAAAAACTTCTCCAAAGCCAACTTCATGTTACTCAAGTCAGAAATGACAAAATTCATGACACCCATGCAGATGGGAACTGAAAGTTCAACTGCTGAATCCTAACTAAGGCACTGTACGAGCACATCCACTCATGCATGAATCGTGCTATCCCATATAGAAACAAGATGCTCTCCTACAAACCTCCTAAAAAGGAAGCCAATCTGGTGGTCCCCTGCCATAAACAAACTTTACAACAAAAGGAAGAAACTATTGCAGAAGAGAGGAAAATCCCAGGATGCAAAAAACTCCCTTACCAGCCTCAGTAAGAAGCTGCAATCCCTCATAAAATCCTTCAAAGCTAGTTACGAAAATAAAATTGCCAAAGATTCCAAAGACAACCACAAGGCATTCTATAACTATGTCAAGAATCTAAATGGCAATGCTCAGATCTGCTCCGAGCTACAACAGAATGACATTAATATACTGATCCCAAGGATATTGCCAATATCCTGGCAGATCAGTTCAGTACCAACTTCACCCCCCCCACCCCCTAAATGACCCATCTGAATACCGGTAGATTGCCAAATTCCGGTAATAATGGCCACACAGGTAAAAAACGCACTCCAAAGCTAACAATACAGCATCCTTGGGACCAGATGACATCCCAGGCTGTGTACTACATGAACTACAAAATGAACTGGCATCTTACCTAAGTGTCATGTTTAATCATAGCCTCACCTCAGGCTTTGTGCCCACTGAGTGGCGCACAGCTACATTTATCCCACTCCACAAGGGGGGATCCACCTTGGATCCCGGGAACTACTGCCCCATCAGCCTGATGAGCCTGATCTGCAAGGCCATGGAACGTATTATCATGGAACTTATGAACACAGACATTGGCAACCTTCAAACACTGGACCCCACCCAGTTTGTATTTGTGAAGGGCCGATCTTGTCTCCTGAACCTGATTGACTTCTTCCAATCAGTCTCCAGAGCTGTGGATGAGGGTAAGGCGGTTCACACAGCCTATCTAGACCTTGCCAAAGCCTTTGACACCATCCCCCACTCTGGAATCATAGACTTACGAAGCTGGGCATTTATCTCTACATCACTCGATGGGTTGCCCACTGGCTTACTGACAGAACCTACACTGTAAAAGTAGCCGACTCCAAATCCAGCTCCAAACAGGTGGAGTACCTCAGGGTTCAGTCCTGGGACTGCTGTTGTTTGGCATCTACTTCTCTGAAGTACAGGCCATCACTAATGGACTCTGGTTAACAAAGTTCACAGATGACTGCAAACTGGGAGCCATTATTGAATCCCCAGATGATGTGGATACTCTACAGAAGGCCCTTACAGAAACAGATGTTTGGTGCCAGAGCCATGGGCTCAAGCTCAATGCCAAGAAATGTATAGTTATCCCCTTTGGGGAAAAAACATGTACCCGTGAATTACCACATAGATGGTACACTAAACACCAAAAGTGTGATGAGGGACACAGGAGGACAGTGGTCTCACCTTCAATAACCACATTGCCACAGCAGTCAGGAAATCCTTCTATGTGGCACACCTCATCACAAAGGGTTTTTCATCCAGAAAAAAGGAGGTCATTGTCCCACTGTACTCATCCCTCATTAGATCCATTATAGAATACAACGCCCTGTTGGTATGTACCTCTCAAGACATCTGCAACAACTGGAAAGGCCGCAGAAATACCTCACTAAAAAAATCACAGGCCTAAAGGAGATGCCCTACGCTGACCGCCTTAAAAAACTCCAGCTGTACTCTGTCACATATCGTCTACTTAGTGGCTATCTCTGCTTAACATACAAGGCCATGTCAGACCCAGAACTGTTGGACATGCTACACTTAAAGAAATCCCTATCCCTCAGAGCCACACACTCCAGGGATCTAAACCTTGTCATCACAATAAACAAAACATGCTGGAGGAATTGGTTCCTGACCCAGAGACTCCCCAGACTCTGGAATAGACTGCCCATACATGTCAAGCAGAGTACCTCTTTGGCCCTCTTCAAAAGGAACCTTGACTATTGGATGGGAGAAAGGAAATTCACTCTGGGGATCATGTCAGTCGCCCTACTAGACAGGGGTCCAGGGAAGTAAATAGTGTGGGAAGAAATATCCAGGGAATTGTTATGGCTAGGCTTGTATAGGCCCTAGGGCCGATAGCCTAGTACCAACCTATGACCCTCGGACTGCATTTAGTTATAGCTGTTGGTGGTAATTTGGTCTTTGGAAGATTGCCTAAAATGGCACTATATGGGTGGCAAGAGCCTTAGCCAGTATCCGGAAACCCCGAGGTGACAGATGCAGGCCATCTCTGGCAAAGCATCGAGGTATTTCAATCATGTCATCCCCAGCAGACAGATACTGGATCCCCTTAGAATGACACCAGAAACTTGGCCAATTGTTGAAGTCATTCATTTTTTGCTTGTACTGTGGTATCATTCTCAACAACTATAAGATGCTGCTTAGGGTTAGGGTCATACCTGCCTGGGCCACATAATCCGGGTGCTCCTGCATGTCTGTTTTCGTGTAGTCCAGGGAGGTGTGTCTCAGGTCATTCACACCCACATGGACAGTGACAGAATCATACTTGTACTTTTTGTGGAGTGCGTGTGTTACCACTTGCAAGACTCCACATGAGGAAATTTCAGTTCCTTTGAACCATTCCCTTCCTACCATGCCTAAGGAAGTGTGTCCTTTGGTGGATGGATCAAGTCTCCCTCAATCCAGGACCGCCCTTACAACCCCTCAGTCCAGTCCAGTACAGGAAATGTATACACATGCTTCAGATTTGGGTTGGGGGCTACTGCGAACAGCTTGAAGGTGCAAGGCACATGGACAAGCTCCTTCAAGAGGGGTCACATCACCATCAAAGAGATGGAGGCCCTAATCTTTGCACTGAGAGCCTTCCAAAACTGTCTGAACCAAGGGCCCCTGAAGTTGTTTACAGACAACAATTCTGTTTTCTGGTATGTGAACAAATGGGTGGTGGGGGGACTTGATCTTACTTGCTATGCAGACTTGCACTCCAGGCCTGGGAATTTTCAGTCCAGCTTGGAATCACCCCACATGCGGTCTGTATTCCCTCAGCTCAGAACACTCAGGCAAGCACTTTGAGCACGTCCATGCCACCATCCCACAAGTGGATGCTAAACAGGGATGTGTTTCTGGACATTATTCCACAGGTGCAGTATGACACAAGTAGATCTGTTTGCCTCCCCTCTGAACAGACAGCTTCCTCATTTTTGCTGCAGGGACACCCAGCCGGCCATCGATGGTGATGGATGCCTTCTCTTTCTCATGGAAGGAGATGTTTCTCTACACATCCCCCCTTCCCACTCTTACAAAAGGTCCTATTGAAAATTCAGCAGAACAAACCAAAAATCTTGATGATGACTCCCTTATGGCCAAGACAGCATTGGTTCCCCCTCCTTGTGCATTTAGCCAGGGGTAGTTATCACAAATTACCACCGAGTTGACCTACTCACACATAACAAGTTATCTCTAATCCACCCTCACTTGGAATCTCTAAACTTAAGGCTGTGGGTGATAGGGTTTTGATCCCTTTCAGACACCGTTACACTGAAGATGTGCTTAATGTCCTGCAGGAGGCCAGGAAACCCAATACTTGGTGATCCTATCAGTCCAAATGGAAGAGGTTCTCTATTTGGTGTCATAGAAGACAGCTAGACCCTTTTCATGGATAAGTCCCCTTAGTGCTGTCCTATCGGTGTGAATTATTGCATGCAGGGTTGACATATTCTGTTAAGGCCCATCTTGCTGCTATTTTAGCGTGTCTGCCTCTTGACTCTCCCATTGCTTCCAGACTTCAAGTGAAGTTATTCCTGAAGGGAGTACTACATCTCAGACCACCCAGGAAGCCAGTCCCACCACCCTGGGACCTGAATTTATATGTGTTAGAGAAACTCACTGTTGCTCCATTTGAGCCAGCAGCTACAGCTGCTCTAAAATACTGCACTTGGAAAACTATGTTTTTGATGGCCCTGACATTGGCCAGGAGAGTGTCAGAGCACCAGGCACTTATGGTCACCCCACCCTTTTTAATTTTCCATAAGGATAGAGTACCCCCTACGGACTAACCTGTCCATGCCCAAAGTGGTTAATGAGTTGTCTCTTAGCCAATGTGTTCACCTTTTTTCCCCACATCCCCAGAATGACACAGAGAGTCTCCAGCATTCCCTAGACATTCACAGACAACTTAGGTTCTACGTAGACAAGACCAAATCCCTTGGGATATCAGAGCAACTATTTTTCTTTCACCCCAGTGCCGTAGAGTAAGCGGTGACAAAGCAAACTGTTTCTACTTGGATTTCCAAAGCCATCTCCTTCTGTTACACCTACCATGGTAGATACCTGGACAGTAAGATTATAGCCCATTCTACTAGAGCCATGTCCTCATCTGGAGCCTTTTTCAAAGGGCTAGACACTGCTTCTATTGTAGAAGCTGCTGCTTGGACATCTGTCCATATCTTCACCAAACCCTACAAATTGGACCACTTCTCCAGATCTAGAGCAGGTTTTGCTAGGGCAATCCTGCATGGATTTCTGAAGAATATTTCCTAACCACCATCCTCCTCCTCTTCCCTTTGAGCTATGGCACTCGCCCAAAGGTTATGAGTACTGCAACATGAAATTAGGACGTAGAATAGTTGTGTAAAATCTTACCATAACCATAGATGTCCTTCTCTTCCATGTTGCAGTATTCTATCCCACCCTCCTACCTCCTAAATAAGCTTTGCTGGATGCCTCAGGACTTGTGCAGCTGTCCTGGGACTGGGGTCCGACTGGGGCATTCATTTCTGAGGAAGGTACATGCAGATGTCACTTTTATGGCCCACAGACCATATGGCCATTGTCAGATGTCCCACATACCTTGCGGTGACTAAGGCTTTTGTATGCTGGCTGGATGTTCGAGTTGCTAGGTGGAGGTTAAACCAAATGGTTGTGAATGCTGCAACATGGAGAACAACAACATCCTATGGGTATGGTAAGATTTTACACAATTAGTCAGAAAGCCCGAGCTCCTCCTACATGAGCATCTCACCCAGGCATTCACTCCATACATCTGATTGACTACTCCACTTTCAGTTATGGCCAGGAATTCTTCTTTTCCTGGTGAAGTGATTGATTTGATTGCTGTCTCAGAAGCTAACCACTGAAACAGTTGAGAGAGGCAAATGGAAAAAGTTTACCTTATGGGCTTCTGTTAAAGGCATAGAGCCTACCTTGGCACCCTTTCTAGACCAGTCCCTCTGAAAGACATGATTTTTGTTTAACAGAAGTTCCAAGTCTCCATTTGTACTAGTTGTCTCCATAGATTCTATTTTTTTTCTTGGAAAACAGACCTGTTCGTCTCCGTCACTTCAGCCAGAGGAGTGTGAAGAGTCCCTTGCATTTATTCTTCCAGTTTCCATATTCTGCCTTTCATCCAGACAGCACTTACCCTTAAGACATTCAAAATGTTACACCTAAAGTATCTGTGTACGCCAGCATTAATCAATCCATCAGTCTACCAGTTTTCTTCCCGTCATATCCCAATAAAAGGGAGTACTGACTGCATTGTCTGTATTTGATTGATCAGATCAAAGCTAAGTGCTTTATAATCAGAGGAGGGAAAATGAAAAAGCTGTATCTTGTTAATCACTTACTGTGAATAAATTTATTGTTGCCTTATGTCACATTTTTGAAGGTCAGTGTTGTGAATTATGAATTAGAGTAATGTGTCTTTAAGGATTTTAAAGTGTTTTTATTTTTTTAGGTGTCACTCCAACTCGCCCTCCAATTCCAGTTACCATTCCCCAAGTTGGGGTAGTTAATCCTGTTCTTTCCAGTCCACCAGTGGTTGGGACAGCAGCACAAGAGCCAAAAAAAGAAGAGGAGGAAGTGCTCCAGGAGTCTGAAAGACCAGAAATGCTGAGTGAGCAAGAGCACATGAGCATTTCTGGTAGCAGTGCAAGACACATGGTCATGCAGAAGTTAATGAGGAAACAGGAGGTAAATTTTGAATGTTAAGTGAAATTATAGTTTTGCTAAATAAAACTATTTTTAATTGAATAATGTATTGATTTAGGATATCGCTGGAACATTTTTAAAAATTGTGTTATGTTCATGCATTATGTTCTTTATTAGGTCACTGTTGTAGTAGCCAAAATAAATTTGACATATCCTGGCAATAACAGAAGCAATGGAGGTGCTATATCTGTTAAAAGAAGCACATCCACATGAAGAATATATCCAAAAAAAGGTTTTGTTTTTTTTTTTTTTTTTTTTTTTTTTTTTTTTTAACTCCACTAGTTAAATGCTTTCATCCTCCAACAGAACTTCATCCTGGCAGTGATATTGGACACCCAGCCAGTTTGCAAAGCTTCAGGAGTCTTCCTTAGTCACCATCCAGCCATTCTTCCAGTTGCTACACCTGTAAAAAGAAAACAGATTCCTTTCTTCTGACTCTGATAATGAGCTTAGACTATGACTCTCCGTTGTTTTCCCTTACTCCTTTTGAGTCTCAGGATACTCTTTCTTCACCCTTACTCCTTTTGAGTCTCAGGATACTCTTTCTTCAGATCCTCCTAATGATGAAGTCTGTCTCCTAGAGTAAATAAGGACATTTCAGTCTCGAAAAAGATGATGTGAGCTTCTTAGCACAAACTCCCCAAAATCTTTTGCCATCCCTCCCGTTTTAGGAGCCTTAGAGGATCCCTTTATTGCAGCTTCTTTTTCACTAGACTGTCAACCCCTGCTTCCAGAATGCCTGACAGGCATTATGACATGCCTTGCACGCACTCACACGCGTACATAGTTCAGTTTACAGGAGTTGCTCTAGGATTGGTGTGCTTTCTGATCTCTGGAGTGAATCCAAAAGAAAACCCAAGGAATCCTTTGAAATGTACAAAAATATAAGTTTTTATTCACCATACTGCACTTTTCAACTGTGTATTACTGAATTGCCACCTACTTTTATACTGTTTTCACCTTTTTAAACGGTTTGCTGTTTTGCTGTTTGAGACCATTTTTCCTGTACTTTGTATTTTCTAGTCCTTGTGTGTTTTATAGCATAGGCTAGATTCAGATTTGCTGAATCTAGACTGTTTGGCATTATCTGAGTACTAAAGCCAGCCATCTTGCATTAAGAGGGCATTCGGCACCCTTGTGGCAGAAGAGTGTGGCCAAGGGCCTATTTGAGTTGGGGATTGTTGGAATAAGGCATTTCCATTGGCTAGCTTGTTTGAACATTGCTTAACTAAGCTGTGCATTACAGAATGGGGGTTAGTACTGCCTGTTATAGACACAGACTTAGAAAGTCAGTTTTTCCCTAGATAGCTGCTTGTGAACCATCCTAGGCTTCCCTGTTTCTCTGTGTGCCACATAGCTGCACACTGCCGCCCAGAGAGCAACTCAAGCTTTTTTTTTTTTTTTTTTTTTTTTTTTTTTGCAGTGTTGAGCAGGCGCCTACTCACAAACCTCCATAGTTTAGCTGATTCTGCTAGTCCCTCAGCAGAACCAGTTCCATCCCTCCCTCTCTCTCGCTACTTACTACAGAAAAAAACTTGACGTACTGGATGAACAGTTTCCCACCGTTTCTCCAGCCAGCCTAATGGGCATCCTGAGGCAGTGTAGCAACTGCTTCATGTATACTGACACCCCTTTACTCCTAAAACATATTAATGGAATATGTGCGAGATGCATCTATGCTATAAATCTGGACTCAGTGCTCTCTCTCTTATGAAACAGCAAATCAGATGCCAAATGGGTTATCGGCACACACACACTTAACATCTTTCACAAACCAGCAATAAAGCATACAAACCCACATATATGGAGGTACTAGAAGTATACAAAAAGAACAGACACCTCCCAAACACAAACTGTCCATACCCAATGCAGTCCCAACAGCATCCACTACACAAAAAACACACACATCACTGTCTCACCCAACAAGCCCCCAAGGCAGAATACCTCAAAGACAAATGTCTTGGTCATAGGCGACTCCATAGTGAGAGACAGGTGTCCCATTCTCCAGGCTGGGTAAAGAGATGGTCACGGTCAGCTTGTCTGTTGGGTGCCAGGGTCTGCCAAATCACACACGCACTCAAGTCTCTCAACAGATACTGTTATGAATCTGTCAAAATCCATGTTGGAGTAGATGACTTGAGACCTACCTCACTGGACTGTATGAAGAGAGACATGACTGAGGTTACTGATTGTGTCCCAGGCAGGTATGTCCCTAGCCCTAAGCAGCATTCTACCTTCACCCAACAAGGGGTTGGGAGGGTTGCCTAATGGTTAAGGTGTTTGCCTTACAAACACAAAGTGCAGGGTTTGAGTCTCACAAGGGATAATTGGCTAGGCTTAAAATGGCTCGCAAGGGCAGTTAGCTTAGTACTAATCTATAAACCTATGATGCCTCACTATAAACAAAAAATGATTGACTTTAACAATTGGGTTAGCATCTGGTGTTAATCCAGGGGAATCATGTATCTGTCAGCCTGGGACCACATGGTCGCAAGACCACACTGCTTTGCCAGGGATGGTCTTCACCTGTCACCTCTTGGCTTTCGGTTACTGGCTAAGGTACTTGCCACCCCTGTAGTGCCTTTTGTAGGTAGTGTCATAAGAACAAAATTCCTGACGTAAAAACATCTTCTAGAGACAAACTCAAGGATATGCTGCTGAATGCTAGGAGTCTAAATCAGAAAGTGCACTCACTGGAAGCACTCCTTACTTTGGAAGGCACAAATGTCTGTGCAGTATCACAGACATGGTTCAGGCCACAGAGAGTACCCAGCAATACAAGGCTACAGTGCCTTCCATATGTTTAGACCACAAAATGAACGTGAAACAACCAAAGGGGAAGGTGTATCCATTTTCATCAAAGACAAATACACCTCAAGACTGGTTAAACAGTACGACTCCAGAGAGCTACTCCAAGTCCAGCTAATTGTAGGAAAGACCCCCCCCCCTCCCACATCATTGTTTAGCTATAGGTCCCCACCACCACCATGAACCAGGTAAACCACACTGCCTACCTAGACCTACTTGAGGCGCTCACAGTACAGCCAAACACCCTAGTCATGGGTGACTGGACTATCTCCATCAACTGGGCAACATATACAAGCACTAACATCCTCACCGTAAGGTTCCTGGACTTTAACACAAATGCTCTGGAACAGATAATCGGCAGCCCCACAAGGGGCTCAAATATCCTTGATTTAGTGTTCACTAACATGGGAGATCACTGCACCACACCATGTGTGAAGCCTTGCTGGTAAGGTCAAATCACAAATCTGTTTTATTCGAAGTAACCTGCTCTACTAGCAGATCTGTTACTATTGGTGTGCCACAAGGATCTGTGCTGGGTCCACTTCTGTTTGGAATGTATTCCTCAGAAGTTCAGGTGAAAATAAATATCCTGTGGCTTACCAAATTCGTTGATGACTGCAAACTGGGTGCAATCACTGAAACCCGAAATGATGCCACCATACTACAAGTTGCCAAAGCCAACGGACTCAAACTTAACACAGAAAAATGCATTATCATCCCCTTCAGTAAAGGTGAAGTCCCAGCAAATTACAACAGTAACAGTAACCCCCTAAGTTCATACCTGGTGGTCAGAGACATGGGAACGCAGGTTGATAGCAGCCTTAACTTCAGTCATCATGTGTCCACAGTGGTGAGGAAGGCCTTCAACATTACCTATCTCATACATAAGGGAATAGCATCCAAAACAAAGGTTATAAAATCTCTGTACTCATTCATCATTAGACCAGTAATAGAGTGCAGTGCTTCTTTCTCTCTATGTACCTAACCAGACACCTGCAGCAGCTGGAGAGGTTTCTCACCAAGAAAGTTCAAGTCCTTCATCACATGACCTACAGGGACAGACTGAAGGGACTGTCACTATACTCTGTATCGTATAGACTGCTTAGAGGTGACTTGTACCTTGCCTGCAGCACAGTCTCAGACCATGCCTTAATGGAAATGCTGCACATCCACAAATCTAATGGGACAAGACTCACTCGTTCTAGAGATATTAATCTAGCGTGCAACATAAGAAGAGTGAAAGAGGCTGCCACTCCTCTGGAACAAACTCCCAATTCAAGTTAAACAAAGCTTCTCAATGACTCTAAGTGTAACTTGGACAATTAGATGGGAACCCATAAATTCACCCTGGGGGTTTCACCTATGTCCCGCTTGGACAGGGGGACTCTGTGCTGATTGCACGCTAATAATGGCTATTTTTCCTGGTCTGTGAGGGAAACAAGGGTAAAACGTGGCTAGGCTTGTAAAGGCTCTAGGGCCAATAGCCTAGTAACCTCCTATGATCCCATGACAAGAAGGTTTATGCATAATCTGCTCTGGTTTTCAGAACAGTTAATTGCCAGACACAAGTGTAAATATTATCTATGTTTGCTAATCTCCAGCAGTCTTGTTCTAGTTTTTCCAATTCAGAGACTAAATCAAATTTGCTTGACATAAATTCTGCTTCCAAAGTCACTAAGCGGTCTCTTAAGTGTGCTTGTGATTCAGTTTATGCTGTTTCAAGGACTGCTGCTACTGGAATAGTTGTGCGCTGAAATGCTTGGGACAGACTGTAGAATTTCCCTGAAGGTGTGAAGGCTCAGCTTTTAAAAACACCACTTGATAAAGATCTGCTCTTTGCAAATTCTTCAGCAGAGCTGCTTAAGAAACTGGAAAAGAGGGGTAAGTTGATGTAGGGAGTGAGTCAACTGTTTTTGTCCCATGGTCCCAAGTACCAGAGGAATTATCCCTCTAACTGAACCTTTATTTCAAAACTTGTTTAAATGTATCAAGCAGAAGACTTTAAAGCCACAATTTAGGAAATGTCAGGTGGCACAGAAAAGAAAGGAGAAGCAATGCCAACGACCCTCTTTTCAAAAGAAAATTCAGTAGCTGTGTCTGCCTTTTTAACACCCTTTCTCTCAAAATTTCATCCCCAGATTGCAAGTAGTCTTTCCAGTTACCTTCATCACTGGAAACAGATAATGTTAGATGCTTAGGCTCTAAAAATAGTTCATCATGTTTTCAGACTTCAGAGGGGCAGCAGCCAGCTGGCACAGTGTGTCAGGTGTAGTATATGATAGAAGAATGCCAAAGAAGGTGGAAAGTGTTCAAAACAGTGGTGTGACCAGTACTACTGTATGGTATAGAAACCTATGCTTTAAAGGCAGAGCAATTAAGAAAGCTAGAGGTGATGGAGATGAAGTGCCTGAGATAGGTGGTAGAATGCACACTGCGGGACAGACTAAAAAATGAGAACATAAGAGCAGACGCGACAGTAACTCCAGTTACAGGAAAAAGTCAGAGAACAAATTGCCGTGGTTCAGGCACGTACAGAAAAGCAGAATGCAATGTGGTGAAGATGATATGGGACAGACAGAAGACCATAGGAAATGAGTCTCCAGCAAACAGGTGGATGGTTTGTGTGGGAGAAGACCTGCGACAGTCAGACATGAGTGTGAAAGAAGGCAGGAGAGTGGCATTGAATGAAGACAGTTGGCAACAGTTGGCACGACACCTCGATGCCCTGTTAAGAAATATTTGAAAAAGATATTTGTTGATTGGGCATCCCTTCCTATTCAAGCTGAGGTCCCTTTTCCTCCAGAGAACTGAATGCATCTTTTCTCTCAATTGTCTTTCAATTTTATACTTTGTGACTTAATTCTATTGAAAGTTATATGTAGAACCTGCTGTCACTTGATGGTGATCATGATCATGGCCACTTAACTGAGTGTGAGTATATGTAGGGGAAGTTTGAGTACAACTTTATACGCTGTAGTTTGATATTTTATTTATTTATTTTTTTACATACACCTGAGGTCTTACCAACTTAGGCATATGGGAACTTCTGTTTATTGTCCGATATGAAGGTGCAGTCCACCTCCCCCATGCTGCACTGCATGTCCGTATTGGGAAATGAGTCCAAGCACCTGGTGTGGTAATAGAACTTGCAACCTTCTACTCTCCTATCAAAGACAAGTGGGTTACCTGTTGAGCCACTGACAAGGATCTTTCTCAACGTAGTAGTTCTTTCTCACCACTGTGACTGAAGTGCCACCTCGTGGTCTGCTCACCATTGACACTTTCCCAGTCTTCAGCTTCTGTACTACACCCAATGCCCTGCACTCTGTCTTTACTATCTAGAATTTGTTGACCGCTCGTCTTAATATGGCCCTAAATGGCATCATGTTTCACTGTAAATTGTAGCATCTTGGTGCAGTTTAACTTTTTGGATTCAAGCATCTCTCACTTTCTGGTATCTGTACATAACTGATAGAAAATTTGTGGGTTTTTTTGTTATTTTTCTTGTATAGCTTGTAATTTTTTTTTTTGGCATGGTAGTATTTTTCCACTCATTAAGGGGCACAAAAAAGCTATATCAGGTTGCAAGGCAAAGACAGATGAAGATAGTCTTGACACCCTTCATAAGGGATGCCAGCAACAACTGCTCACTGGTCCACATGACATCAAAGGCAGATGGAAGGAGTATTTCCAGCAGCTTCTGAATGAATAAAACCCCCACAGAAGCTGTACTGCCCCAGAAACAGCCTACGATGAGAAAAGAAGAGGAGCCCACATTAGAAGAAAAACAAACAGTACTAAGGAAGATGAAGTCGGGGAAAGCAGCAGGCTGAGATGAGGTCACAGCAGATATGATAAAGATTCTGGGTGAGGTAGGGGAGAAATGGCTCCTGAGGGTACTAATAGCAGTGTGGAGAGAAAGGCATGTCCCAGATGACTGGAGAATAAGCATACTTATGCCAATGTACAGGAACAAAGGGGACATCCACAACTGTGGGCAGTTCAGAGGCATCAAACCCCTGCAACATTGAATGAAAGTTCTGAAGAGGGTGATTGATAAACAAGTACACAGAGTAGTAGAATGTAAGATGGGAGTTGAGCAGTTCGGATTCAGATCAGGATGCAGCACAATTGACCTGATGTTTGCTTTGAGACAGATACTTGAGAAGAAGCTAGAGATGAGGAGATAGTCCAACTGGGCATTTATAGACTTGGAGAAAGCATATGACAAGGTCCCAAGAAAGCTGATCTGGCCAGTACTGCGGTGATTTGAAGTCCCAGAAACATTGATAGAATTAGTGCAGGCTATTGGTAGAATTCGTGCAGGCTATGTACAAAGACCCAGTGACTCAAGTACGATCAGTGTCCAGCCTCACAGAGGGGTTCCCAGTGGAATTGGGTGTACACCAGGGTTCAGCTCTGAGCCCACTGCTGTTCATACCGGTGATGGACTACATTAGCAAACAGGTTGGAGGGAACAGATCAACAAAGCTGCTGTATGCAGACGATGTGGCAGTACAGGCAGCAAAGGTTAGGAGAATGGAATGCAAATCTAAAGGCACATGGGATGAAACTAAGCACAGATAAGACAGTGGTAATGGCAGCAAACTGGGGAAATCAGAAGAATCTGAGAATAGAGATAGAGGGGAAGATAGTGGAACAGGTAAACAGCTTCAAGTATCTGGGAGGGGTGTTTGAGGAGAAGGGTAGTCTGAATGAAGAGGTCAAAGCTAGAATCAGAAAGGCTGCAGCCAACTGGCATAGAGTATCAGGTGTAGTCTATGACAGAAGAATGCCAAAGAAGCTGAAGAGTAAGGTGTACAAGACAATTGTGCAACCAGTACTACTGTATGTTATAGAAACCTGGGTAGTAAAGGCAGAACAGTTGAAGCTAGAGGTGATGGAAATGAAGTGCCTGAGAAAGGTGGTAGGATGCACAATGTGGGATAGATGAAGAAATGATGAGATAAGAGCAGAAGCCAAAGTAGCTCCAATTGCAGAAAAGATCAAAGGGAACAGATTATTGTGGTTTGGGCACATGTAGAAAAGCAGAAGACAATCTGGTGAGGAAGATTTAGGAAACAAAGTAGGTAAGAGGAAGCGAGGACATCCAGCAAAGAGGTGGGTGGATTGTGTGAGAGAAGATCTGCGACAGTCAGGCATGAGTGTTGAAGAAGGCAGGAGTGTGGCACTGAATCAAGAGAGTTGGCGAATATTAACACGATACCCTGGCCCCATGTAGAAAAAATTGGAAAAGGGGCTGATGGGTGATGGTGTTTTTCCCCGTCTAGCTCCTTTTTTTTTTTTTTTTTTTTTTTTTTAAATGACTCTGCACTTGTCAAGTTGTAGCTTGGTGCTTTTGAAAATGTTTGTGTTAGTTTGTTAAATGCATTATGGAGAAAGCTACAGATTTAAAAAATAAGACTTGCAGTCACAAGATGCCATCACAGGGTGGGCATGCCTAAAGTCTTTCTTGCTTGGGTGCCACTTTTTGCAAGTGGGCTGGTATTTCTTAAGAATTTTAACAAACGTTCTAATTGAGTAAAAAAAAAGTTGATGATCAGCTAGTTTGCTCCCCAGGGAAAGGTCCCACAAGGGTTGAGTTTCACGCAGCAGGTAAGTCTGCAGCAGTGGCAGAGGAGTAATAGGCCTGACTATGGCCGAGAAATTTTGATTTGAATTAGCAGATCAGGCATTTGACTGTACAGGCATAAGAGAATGTGAATCCCCATCTTGGGGAGGTGGGGCTGACTGACTGATGTGGTTTCAGGTGCCAAGTGGTGGCTTTTCAGGAAGCCAGTGCAGGGAGGGACATGAGCTGTGGCTACCCAAGCCATTGATGGTAGCCTTACAGCCATAAGTGAAGGAGCACTTACAGGTTAGGTTGAGGGATGTAGGAGTTTATCTACAGTAAAGCAAAAGTTGACACCACCAGGAGATGGGTTTACAGCAGTAGAAATGCCATCAGTTGGATGCTTGTGAGGGTATAAGCAACCCTTGTGGCTGAATGTATGACGTCCTTGAATGGATGTCACTTTACTACAACACTGAGTATATTCCACTTACCACAGATTGAATGAGTCAAGTCTGACTGGAAATGGCATAATGGTTTGCAGGCTTTGAGCGAAGACGACTTGGGGAAGCAGAGTTTTTAACCCAAATTTTCCCAGAGCAAGACTTGAGCACAGAAGTGACAGCTGTGTCTGAAGGTAGTTTTCCCCTCCTGCATCCCACCTGAAAGTATCTTATCAGAAGAACGGTGAAACTTTTGCTGAAACAGTTGTTTACAAACTGGCTGTGCTTGTCATACAGGACCACCTTCCTAGACCTTTCAGGTTTGAATCCTTCAGGAGAGCAAATAGTTGGTCTCCATGTGGGTGGAACTTTCAGAGGCAACCCTTCACAAAGCCCCCCTTCTGTCGGGTCACTGAATTCCTTTTCCTTCCCATAGCTGTAGACTCAGAAGAAATTGAAGGCAGTGATATAGGTTCAGTTGCAGTGGGTGAGGTCTCATCCTGTTACTTATCTTATTACAGGATGGGCAGTGATGCTCTCCCTCCATCTTTTCTACTTTCTTACAGCCCCCTACTTAAATGCCATTTGCTTCAAAGCCTCATAACACCCTGCTTGGCAGCAAGATGGTTTGTTCCTAAACTGTCTATTCTGCCATTGATGCTAGTGGAGTCTGTGATGCATTTGGCATTGACTGACTACTTGGCTTCCGTATTCTGGGTCAGTGCCTTGGGTCCAGTTTTGGTACTGACCATTGTGTACAGGTGTGGTCCGTTTTTTAGCCTTTTAGTTCTTGGGATCAAGAGCATTGATGTCAAAACCAAATAGTTGCCCGCCATTGAAACTTGGGGTGGGTGCTTCACCAAAACCATTGTCTGCAGAATTTGGTGCCAAGTTCTCAACATACAGTACCTCTGTGTATCGCAGGCATCAAGACATGTCCGCCCTGATGGCACAGCCTTTGTTGCAGATGCACCCCTTGTTGCTCAGCATTGCTGGCTTTGGCCCAAAATGACTACTGACCTGTATCTGAGCATCTTTTGGCTTCCCAGCACTGAGACAGAAGACCTGAGGACTACAGGTAGAAACGCAGATGAATGTTTAAGCCGTATTCTTCCTGTGCTTCTTGATGCTCTGTTGATTCTCTCGAGACTGTCCTGAGTCAGACACCAGTGAAGAAAGAGGCATTATTTCCATCTTTTCATCCCTCTGACAACCCCCAGATTCGTTAAGATCTTACAAATGATGTAAGCTAAAGGGGGATGGAAAGTTGCTCCTTTTTTTTTCTTCTGAAAAGGTTATACAGGAGGCATTCAGGTCTTACCCTTCACTTTCCTGGACATTTCTTCCATTAGATAACATGGTGGATGGTGGCTCTTCTCACAGAGGAACATGAAAGCGTAACCCATTGATGTTACCCATCTCTAGAAAGTTGGACAAAATCCCATGGGACTTAGAAACTGTAAATTCTGGGTTCAAAATCCCAAGATGGACCTATATAGCTGCTGCATCTTAAATGACTCCGGCACCACAGAGCCTTACTGTCTTCTCTCCAGAAAAGATGCAGAAGACACTGAATCACTGGGAGGAAGCAAGTCTGCTTGTCTTCCGTCTTTGCAGAGTGAGGGTTCTTGGCTACCAGGCAGGTGTTTGCAGTTTACTTTTTTGCACAAAATGATCCAGTCGCTGAAAAAGTTGCCATTTATAAAACTTAAAAAAATCTTTATTTGGGACGGTACATACCCCCACCATGAGTAACCTCGGCATACATCTTGTCGGTAGTGCAGAGAGTGATGCAACGCAATTAACGTTAGCTTGTGCTTTGCTCGCAATGCAGAGAAAGGTGCAGCAAGGGCATCAGTTGCCAGAGTTATTAAATGCTGCTTCACATAGCTTCTCAATTTTGTGGAGAATTTCCCGAGTGGCATTCTTTAATGCCCCTTTCAGTCCTTCCAGAGTACTGAAGCCATTAATCCAGGCAGAGCTAGGAGGAGGGGAAACCCTGGCAGTTGTTTTTATAGTTCTCCATTGCCTCTTTTCTGGTGCGCACAAGAGTCTCCGTCAGATGTGGTTTAGGCATGGCCAAGAAGAAAACAACATAGATAGAGTGAGGACTTCATTGATTGTCACCAGCTGTACAGTAGGCATTCCTGCCAGAGAAAGGGATTCCGCAATCCCTAGTCCAGGGGGACAGCATCCCTGATGCCTTTCCCAGCTGCTTCTGGTGACATTTGAGGGCCAGTTATCCCTCCACCTGCTAGAATAAATCCCTTCCCGTCTCCTCCCAAGCCTCACACACTTCCTTTTCCTGAGCATTCTACTCCATAAGAGGGTGGTGCAAATTTGTCTGCCACTTCCTCGTAAAAAGATCCATCCATGTGGTTGTACCAGTTTAACAATAGTCCAGAAGTTATCCAAGATTCTTTTTATTGCCAGTAAAGACCAAGGTTCCTCAGACCCATTCTAGATTTGAGCAGCCTCAACCATTTTGTACCAAAACAAAATTTCCAGTTAGATGGTGTGGTTTGTCTTGTTGCTTTTTAAAAGGAGATTGGATGTGCTTTTTGAACCTCCAAGATGCCTGTCTATACTTACCAATTCATCAAGTCAGGAGGGTCCTGTGCTTCTTCTGAGCAGCAATCACAATCCGTTCTAAGCCCTTCTTTTTTAGACTCTCTCTCTACATACAGATGTAAGTTTGCAATCAAAATGGGGAAATGCAGTTTGATGAAAACGGGTTGGTTGAACGTGTGATGTTATGTAGTCCAATCTCGCCTACATTCTTACCCGTGGGTTCGGAGCTGAACCTTGGCTCTGCTCGGCCATAATCTAGCTCGAAGTCTTTCAATTGGCTGTGCTAAGAGGTATCCCATGCTACACTGCTCCATTTCCCCAGATCTCATTTGCCGCTCGTAAAGCTCAGACGTGGTCTCGCTCTTGGCTTTGGCCAAGTATAACTTTTTTTGTCTTTTTTGACTAAAATGTTGCTCCAAAAGCTATTTTCATAGCTAGGTGTGTGTTGTTGGTTTGTGGAAGCTGTTTTGTGCGGCTTTTTGTGGCCTTTGTCTTACTTTTTGTCTGGTATCCCATCAGCTATCTCCCAACGTGCTAGGCCCGTTTCAGTTAGAGGACCTAGTCCTCCCTTGGTTATCTGTTTTTCCTTTCGTGCTCGTTTTGTTTTTAGGTACCTATCCCCTCCAGGCTAGGGCCGTTTAAGTTAGAGGACCTAGTCCTTCCCCTTGTTTTTCCTGTCAGGACCGTTTGAGTTAGAGGTCCTTGTGTGGTGTCTGTAGTTTTTTTTTTTTTTTAGATTCTTGTTCCTGCCCTTATTGCTGGTGTCAGTTTTACTGTTGTGTTGTGTCTAGTATCCTGCCGACCATGTCTAAGGATACAAAAATGTGGTGGCAGGACAGGTAGCTTACATCCTTCTAAGTTGGGAACTGCTGATTGAGGGCTCAGTGTCTGTTATTCTAAAAGTGTATTAGTTCTGGTTTAAGCACTTGGGCTTCAGGCCAGTTATTTTACATTAAGAAGGTTCGTGGTCTGCACTGTTGTGGGAGGAGAGGCTGGACTCTGCCCTTCTGAGCTGGGAATTTCTGGTTAAAGGCTTATAGTGCCTGCATATTTGAACTGTTTCTTACTGAAATTGGTACACCTTGTCTGCTGTAGCATAGACTAGATCCAGGCCTGCTGAATCTAGCTTTGTTTGTATGCTTGTTTGTTTGCTTGTTATTTCCTTGGAACGCTAATTCCACCTAAAACGCGGCTTTTCAGCACTTCTGTGGATCCCTAGTGATATCTGCATTGCTTACTGTACTTATTTCCTTATTTCACTTGAATGAAAGTTACTGTTTGTCGTTTTTGCATTTAAGTTACCTGTAGCACATTGCATGTAAGTTACCTGGCACTTGCTCACTAAAGCAATTATATAAGTCAGCACTAAAAAATTAAAAGCACTACACCCTCACAAATTCTCCTTGAGTACCTTGTTCCCCATTGGCCCTTTTTTTCAATTATAAAGGAATTCCCAATACTATTCTAGCATGTCCAAAGTCAGTTGTCAATCTGCTCTCCGGTCCAGCTGGTGAATCTGGGAATCTTGAGGCAGTGTTACAACTGCCTCATGTACACAGACAACCCTCTCCTCCTCCCAACAAATTCCAACACATGTGAGAGATGCAACCATATAGCCAAACTGGAAGCTAAGCTCTCTCAACTCAGTACTGGCGTAACCAGTCAGGAGAAGGAAACCACACTCACTACAATTCCAGTCTCACATAGACCTACCACGACAGCAAACCAAACACATAAACACACAAAAACATACTCGGAGGCTCTAAATAAAAATCTGCCTAATCAGCAGAGACCTCCAAAGCAGACACCCAAGCAACCGCTACCCCAAAACAAAACACATCCAACACACAGCTCACAAAGCCAGTGTGCCGAACAGTCACAGCCCTTAAGACTAAACAACACACCTGATACACTTGTAATAGGTGACTCTATCGTCAGGCACACTGACGTCCCGCTCACCAGGCTGAACAAGGAGAAGGTCACGGTGAGCTGCCTGTCGGGCGCTAGGATCCGCCACATAACACAAGCGCTCAGGTCACTCCAAGGCAAATACAAATATGACTCAGTCATTGTCCATGCTGGTGTGAATGACCTGAGACGTACCTCCCTGGACTACATGAAAAGAGACATAGAGGAGCTCTCTGAGCATGTAGCCCAGGCCAGTATGACCCTGACATTGAGTAGCATCTTACCCTCTCCAAGAATGATGCCACAATATGAAGACAAGATGATCAATTTCAACAATTGGCTTAAGTATTGGTGTCATTCAAAGGGGATCCAATGCCTGTCAGCCTGGGATGACATGCTCGACAAGCCACGATGCTTCGCTAGGGACGGCTTGCACCTGTCACCCCTGGACTTTCGGATATTGGCAAAGGCTCTTGCTACCCCCATAGTGCCTTTTTTAGGCAAGGCTCAAAAGACAAACCCACCTCCATAGGTATCACAAGGGATAAGAAACTGAGTAGTGCTACTCAACGCCAGAAGTCTAAACCTCAAGATGCACGCACTCAAAACTCTCCTTAGCATGGAGAGCATCGATATCTGTGCAGTAACAGAAACCTGGTTCAAGGCTCCCGAGAGCACCCCAGCACTACCAGGTTATACCTCATACCATGCTTTTCGGCCCCAAAACTTGGACCGAACCACAAAAGGAGGGGGAGTATCAATATTCGTCAAAGATACCCACACCTCCAGGTTGGTGGCACAGCACAAAGCATCAGAGACTATCCATGTGCAACTAACAGTGGGTAAAACTGCCTTCCAGTTTATAGCCTGCTACAGACCACCCTCCCAAACCCAGGAACTCCACTCGGCCTTCCTGAGAACACTGGAAAATATGAAGGTCTCTCCAAACACCATTATATTGGGCGACTTCAACTACCCAAACATAGACTGGGAGCATTACTCTGGCTCCAACACCCTAGCCCAAAGGTTCCTAGAATTTATAAACTCAAATGCTATGGAACAACTTGTTACCACTCCCACAAGAGGGGAAAACATACTGGACCTGATCATCACCAACATGGGGACTCTATGCTCCAGACCAGAAGTTTATCCCTCACTGGTAAGATCAGACCATAAACTAATCTCACTGGATATTCACATCCCGACCCCACCCCCTGCCCAGAAAACCACAGTGAAAAACTTCTCTAAAGCAAATTTCACACTCCTCAAAATGGAGGTGAAATCCTTCAAAGCCCCCGGGCCTGTGGAAAATACGGCCCAGATCGCAGAATCCTTTATAAACGCATTCTATGAACACCTTCAGGAATGCATGGGTCATGCAATCCCAAATAAAACCAAGACCCAATCCTCCAAAGGCAGACGTCCTGTCTGGTGGACCCCAGCCATAAACAAACTATACAATAGGAGGAGGAAGCTACTACATGATAGAGCAAAATCCCAAAAAGGGAAGGCATCTCTGATCAGTATTGGCAAAAAACTACGGGCACTCATAAAATCGTCTAAGGCCAGCTTCGAGAGAAAAATTGCACAGGACACTAAGGATAATCACAAGGCTTTCTTTAGTTATGTTAGGAACCTGGGTGGGAATTCCCAGATATGCTCAGAATTAGTCCAAAATGACAAAAAGTACACCAAACCCACAGACCTTGCCAACATCCTAGCTGACAGGTTCAGCAAACTCCCACCAAAAGGGCAAATATCTATCCCAGCAGAGTGCTGCCTCCCTGACATCTCAGATGCTCAGGTAAGAGCTGCCCTCTCCAAAGCAAAAAACACAGCATCAATAGGACCAGACGGTGTCCCGGCCAAGGCCCTACATGAACTCCAAGAAGAGCTAAACCCAAACATAAAACTACTGTTCAATGTCAGCCTTACTACAGGATATGTACCCAAAGAGTGGCGTACAGCAACGGTGGTCCCTCTCCACAAAGGTGGTGCCTCAACGGATCCTGGAAACTATCGCCCCATAAGCCTGACTAGTTGGTCTGCAAAGCTATGGAAAGGATCATCTTGGACCTTATAAATAAAGATATTGGGGACCTACAGACACTGGATCCTACCCAGTTCGGCTTTGTTAAGGGCAGATCCTGCCTCTTAAACCTGGTCGATTTCTTTGCAACAATCACCAAGGCCATTGACGAGGGGAAGGTGGTCCACACAGCCTACCTGGACCTCGCAAAAGCCTTCGATACAATACCCCACTCGGGCATTATAGATAAGCTCACTAGCCTAAATATAAACCCCTATGTCACTAGATGGGTTGCAAACTGGTTCAAGGACAGAACCCACATGGTTGGAATTGCTGGAGCCATGTCAGACTCCAAACCAATTACAAGTGGCGTCCCACAAGGCTCAGTCCTGGGACCTCTCTTGTTCGGTATATATTTCTCTGAGGTACAGGCCAACACGGAAGGACTGTGGCTGACCAAGTTCGCAGATGACTGCAAACTGGGTGCCATAATAGACTCTCCAGCTGACACAAGCATCCTCCAAAAGGGCCTCATAGAAACAGACAACTGGTGCCAGAGCCATGGTCTCAAGCTAAACGCCAAAAAGTGTATAGTCATCCCCTTTGGCAAAAACAAAGTGCCCACAAATTACCACATAGGTGGTAATCCATTAAGTACGGAAGAAGTAATTAGGGACCTGGGGACCCAAGTTGATAGCAATCTCTCATTTGACAACCATGTGGCCAAAGTGGTTAGAAAAACATTTTATATAGCCCACCTAATCATGAAGGGATTCACATCTAGATCAGGGGAGGTTATCATGCCTCTTTACTCATCCCTCATTAGGCCCATAATTGAGTACAATGCCCCTTTTTGGATGTACCTTACCAGACACCTGCAGCAACTGGAATGACCCCAAAAGTACCTCACCAAGAGGATCAAAGAGCTCAAACAGCTGCCATATGCTGCCCGGTTAAAGAAACTCCAGCTCTACTCAGTGGCATACCGCCTGCTCAGAGGCGATCTGTGCCTGACGTATAAAGTCATGTCCAACCCGGAATTAATGGACGTGCTGCACCTCAAAAAATCCAAATCCCATCGAGCTACGCGCTCGAGAGACTTGAACCTCAGCACTGAAATAAATAGGACATGCTGGAGGGACAGATTCATAACCCAGAGGCTCCCTTCACTCTGGAATAAAATCCCAGTCCAGGTTAGGCAGAGTCCCTTATTGACTCTCTTCAAGAGGAATCTTGATGAGTGGATGGGGGATCGTAGGTTTACCCCGGGTATCACTTCTGTGTCACTGTTAGACAGATGCACAGTATACTAACCTCGAAAAAGGGCATAGCAAAATTAATTTAAAATGGGTGGCAAAAGCCGAACACACTCTGGCTTGGCTTATAAATGCCCTAGGGCAGATAGTCTAGTATGAACCTATGAAAACAACATAAGCCTTCGGGCTTTAAAAAATGTAGTAAACGTGGGTACAAGATGTTGATTACTGATGGGCACTCTGTGTGTGTTTGTTGTTTGGGGGGCTATACACCTTCAGGAGTCTTATGCGTTCTGTCATGCATTCAGCCCTCGTGTTCTTCAAGAAAGGAAGAACAAACTAATTCTGAAGGGACTATTGAAACCCTCCTTCAAGGAAGATTTGGAGAGGTCTTTTAGTGCCAAGTTCTCTCCCTCTAAACGAGACAAAACATCTAAAGCAAAAAAACGATCTCCGGCTCCATCTGTATTATAGGAACCTCCGGAGAAAGTTACTAAGTCTACTGTGGCATCCTCAGCTCCACTGTCTTCGGTGCCGAAGGAAGTTTGTGAATTGACAGAACCTAGACGGAGATACTAGCTCGGAGCAGGTCTCCAATTTTTAGACCAGTTTCTCCTCCTCGCAGGTCTCCTAAGAAGAGGTCTAGGTCTCCTACCTTGTCCTCTAGGTCCTTCCAGACACACACTGATGTGGATAGAGTCGTGCAGAGACTGCTCCAATCACCGGTGCTTGCTAAATTGCTTTCGTCTCCAGCCCAGTCGGCTCCGGAGCCCATCACCCATCCATCGTCGATAGATCCTCCGAGCAAATCTAAGCCTTCAGAGCCAGAGTGGTCAGCGCTGTCTGATGCTTCTATGTCGGCTCCGATAGCCCATCCTGGCTTATCGGCTCTGATCTCAGCTCTGACCCTGTCTGCTCTGTCCACGGGGTCCAGGGCTCATGGTTCCTTGGTTGGACCCGAGGGGGAGGTTTCGGGATGCTCTTCGGGTCCTAGTTTCCCCCTCAGTGCTTCGGCTCGGGTGAGTCTGACCCTTGCTTCGGCTTCGGACCTTGTCCCTTCTGCTCCGAGGTCTTCCACAGTTGGTCGATCTTCGGACCAGGGGGGACCAGCTTTCGAGGACATGCGGAGCATGCTGGCCAGGTCCTCAACTGCATCGTACAGCACTGACACACTACCCCCTCCAGCTCCGGTATCAGTCTCTGATCGCCCTCTATCTTTGGACAGCGGAGACCCAAGGCCTCAGGATACCTCCATGAGTGGTCCCCAAATTTCTGAGGGGCCCCCCCCCAGAGTTTTTGCCTGAGGAGCCACCCAGAAAAAGAACGTGCAAGAGGTAGTACATTGACTCCCAGGAAGAGTCTGTCACGTCGGACACAGACCTCGAGGAATCGGAGGGGTCCCCCAACCCGTCCTCTGAGGATATCTCTTTCTCTGATGTCCTAGAGATCTTGAAGCAGAGAGGCGACTGGCCCTCAAAACCCCCCTCCGAGGAGGAGTCTTATGTTCTTGAAGGCCTTTGGGGCTCAGCCCTCCACCTCCTGGGTTTCTCCACCCTTCGACAAACTCATGGTTCTGGTTTGTTGAAGAGTGTGGGGAAATCCCTGACACTGTGTAACCAGTCCACAGGAGACCCAACAAATTTGTCTGCCCCCACTGAAAGAGTTTCTCACAAAGGGCGTTCCAATAGATGCCATGGTGGTGGCAGCGGCCACCAAGAAGGAACTGGCTGAGACTTCATCTACCATCCATCCCCCTAACAAGGAGTCTAGGACCATGGACCAGTATGGGAAGCATATGTTTTCTTCAGCAGTCTTTACCCTGGTGTCACTGAATTACTTGTCACATTTTACACGGCTCCAAAGTGATCTCCTGAAAGAGCTTGAAGATTCTCTGCAGGGTAATGTTTCTGAAACAGTGGCTCAGAAAGTCAACGCTCAGATGTCTACCCTAAATTCTATTGCTAACTCCTCCATGAGGCTGATCTCTTATGCAGCCGAAGGAGCAATTAGGGCAGCGAGTTCCGGAGTTTCTCTCAGGCGGCACTCTTGGATGTGCCTCTGTAATTTTGCAGAGGCTTTCAAGTCTACATTCACCAACGCCCCGTTTAATAGTTCCTCATTCTGAACCAAGGTGAAAGAGACACTCACTAGGTGCGAGCAAGAGGGAAAAACTCTGTCTGCCATGGGAGTCTGTTTTTCCATGCCTTCTAGACCTTATCCCAAGGTCCAGAAGAGTAGGAAAATGTGGTTCAAGAAATCGCAGAGGTTTTTTCATGATGCACAGTGATTCCCCCTCCAGAGGCAGGGGAGAGGAGGTGGTAACTCAGGTCGACGCCGCCCTAGAGGCAGAGGAGGCCCGTGTGACCAGGGAGACTGTGACTCCTTTTGTGGTTCTCCCTACCAGCGCTCCTGATGGGATGCCCAACTGCGCGTTTCCGGAGCCAGTCGGGGGTCGCATTTCTCTATACCTAGAAGCCTGGCAAAACATCACCCAGGACCAATGGGTATTAAAAGTTTCCGGAGGATATCACATTCCCTTCCTCCCCTCCCCCCCCCCAACCGATCAAAAGAATCCCAGATGTTCCAACCAATCAGAGGGATTCTGCAGCTTCAGAGCTTGTAAAGCTGCTAAAAAAAGGAGCCATCCAGCATGTCCCCTCAGACCGGATCGGATTAGGGACTTACTCCAGATTCTTTCTTGTGTCGAAAAGAACAGGGGACCTGAGGCCCATCTTTGATCTCAGCCGCTTGAACCTCCACATGAAGAAGTCCAAGTTCCGAATGATCATGTTGCAATCAATTCTCCCATTGTTGGGAAAAGAAGAGTGGATGTGCGCCATCGACCTCAAGGATGCTTACTACCATATAAAGATGGACAGGGCATCCAGAAGTCATCTATGCTTCCGGCTGGGAGCCAGTCATTTTCACTTTCGTGCCCTGCCCTTTGGTCTCACCACAGCCCCCAGGGTGTTCACCAAATGTATGGCATTGGTGGCGGCTCACTTGAGACGTCAGCGATTCCAAGTGTTTCCGTACCTGGACGACACCACCAGGCATCTTCTACTACAGACCAGAGACGCCACTATCAAGCTGTGTCAGCAACTGGGCATCACTCTAAACTGGGAAAAGTCTGCCTTGTTGCCTTCGCAGCCTGTCACCTTTATAGGCGCCGAGTTAGACACCGTGCTCATGAGGGCGTTTTTACCACAAGAAAGGATTCAGGGTTTGCAACAACAGGTATACGCGTTGCTCCCTGTAAAAAAAAAGTGAAGGCAAAAACGGTTCTCAAATTGTTAGGGACAATGGCTGCAACAGTTATGCTGGTTCTTCTGGCGAGGCTACACATGAGGCTCCTTCAGTGGCTACTCTTCACCCAGTGTCTCTACAACATCTTCTGCTTTCTCATCTTATAATGATCACAGACAAGTGCAAGCAAGATCTACGCTGGTGGCTTCACACCAGCAACCTCAGTGTTGGAAAATTCTTCGTCCCATCCCCTCCTGTTGCCACAGTGACCACGGATGCCTCCCAGATGGGGTAGGGGGGCATTATCTCAGCAGGACAGTCCAAGGCACTTGGCAGGAATATGAGATACATCTGCATATCAATATGTTGGAGATGAGAGCAGTGCTACTAGAGTTGCAAGCACTTCAGAGCTTTCTTCCTCTCGGGACAATTGCGATCCACTCAGACAATATGTCGGCGGTATGGTATCTGAACAAACAGGGAGGAACCAAGTCGTACCCCCTTTGCAGAGAGCGCATTCGAGTGTGGCAATGGACAGTGTCTTCCCAACGTTTTCTTGGAGCAACGCACATTCCGGGGAAGTCCAACGTGATTGCCGACAGGTTGAGCAGAGCTATTCTGATGCCTCACGAGTGGTCCCTGAACAGTCAAGTTGCAGAGCAGATTTTCCGCAGATGGGGTCAGCCTTGCTGCAACCAATTTGCCAGTCCCCTCAATACCAAGTGCAACAGCTACTTCACCCTTATCCCCCCCTCAGGGGGAGTCACCCAGGGATGCTCTGGTTCACGATTGGCCCTGTGGGCTACTTTATGCCTTCCCGCCTGTTCCTCTGCTGACAAAGATTATTCAGAAAGCGCAATCCTTGAGAAGCAGAATGATTCTGATTGCTCCACACTGGCCTTGTCAAATTTGGTTCCCCTTTCTCCATCCCTATCTCATGGACGCCCCCTGGATTCTGGACCCACAGCCAGATCTACTGACTCATATATCAGGGCAGTTCCATCCCTCTCTTCAGACCCTCCGGTTGACAGCCTGGCTACTCCACTTCCATCACTAGTCAGGCTTCATAATTTTTCTCTGGATGTGGTTCATATGCTGTCCTCTTCCCATAAGCAATCGACCAAAAAGATTTATTCTAGTAAGTGGAAAAGATTCTCCATCTAGGCTCATGCAAAACAAATTGATCCTTGTACAGCTCCAATTTCTTCAGTTCTGGAATTTCTCTCCATGCTTTTTTCAATCAGGGGTCAGCAGCCGTGACCATTAAAGTACAGTTGGCTGCTATTTCCACTTTTCACGTCGATAATGAACCCAGTCTAATGGCGCATAGACTTTGTAAGGCATTCTTGAAGGGATGCTGCTGCTCCCTCCAGTCTTTGACCCGGTCATGCCTTGGGACCTAAATTTTGTGCTACAGTGTCTCACATCTTCCCCCTTTGAGCCTGCAGCTACTTGTGAACTGAAATATTTGACTTGGAAAACTATCAGTTTGGTAGCCATCATTTCAGCTAGACGTGTCTCAGAGCTCCAAGCTTTGTCAGTCAGACCGCCTTACTTGATTTTTCACAAGGACAGGGTTTCCCTCAGACCAAACCCTTCACTTATGCCAAAAGTGGCTTCGGTTAGTAAGCTCAACCAATCCATTGAACTGCCTGTATTTTTTCCAGAGTTTTCTAATAGGGCAGAATTTAAGTTTCACCAGCTGGATGTTCACAGGCAGTTGCGTTTTTATTTGCATAGAACGAAGGATCTTAGAAATTCGGATCAGCTATTTTGTCTCATTTTCAGAAAATAAGATTGGGTCTCCTGTTTGCAAAGTGACCTTGTCTAGATGGAACTCTAGTTGTATTTCCTTCATTTATGCCTCAGGTGGTAAGGATTTACCATTTAGAGTGAAGGCTCATTCTACCCGATCTGTGTCTACCTCTACAGCATTTCAAGCCAGAATGTCTATTGATGATATTTGTGCTGCGGCTACATGGGCATCTCCTCACATTATTACTCACTACAAATTCGATTTGGT